>NC_140649.1:10508349-11108349 GCF_978046115.1 Saccoglossus kowalevskii | reverse complement strand
GTCAATCATTTCTTGTGAAAAATCGTGAAATTTTTGTACTTTTTAATTAATGAAAAGTTTTAAAATTTCGTATTTTTTTTAAAAACATTCATGCATTTTTTCTTACTGTGATGTCAATCATTTCTTGTGGAAAATCGTGGAATTTTTGTATTTTTTTAATTAATGAAATGTTTTACAATTTCGTATATTTAAAAAAAACTAGTTGTTGGTGTCTGCAGGCACGTAGTGGGTTTTATACTGTTAATACACCGTGCAAAGTTGTTCAAAGTGATTGCAAAGTTGTGCAAAGTGATTTCAAAGTTTATAGATGTATTTGTATATATGACCTAAGTTGTTGGCATATAGAAACGCGCAGTTGTAAAGTCAAGAAATTTAATAAAGGCCAGTTGAAAGCAGTCTGTGGATGTTCACATGAGCTGACTGTAAACTGTTGGAAAACTGCGTGCAAAGTTGGAAAAAGCGGTTGAAATGTTGGCTTAGTTGCTGGTATATTTAACCCAAGTCATTGGCACGACACCCCCGCAGTTAAATTTCGAAAACATTAAGTAAATGTCTCGAGAATGCCCCATAAATAAGCAGACTATCACAATAGACCACAGGAAAATCGACGACAAACTGTGTACAAAGTTGTGAAAAGCGATTGTGATGTCAATCATTTCTTGTGAAAAATCGTGGAATTTTTGTACTTTTTAATTAATGAAAAGTTTTAAAATTTCGTATTTTTTTTAAAAACATTCATGCATTTTTTCTTACTGTGATGTCAATCATTTCTTGTGGAAAATCGTGGAATTTTTGTATTTTTTTAATTAATGAAAAGTTTTAAAATTTCGTATATTTAAAAAAAAAACTAGTTGTTGGTGTCTGCAGGCACGTAGTGGGTTTTATACTGTTAATACACCGTGCAAAGTTGTTCAAAGTGATTGCAAAGTTGTGCAAAGTGATTTCAAAGTTTATAGATGTATTTGTATATATGACCTAAGTTGTTGGCATATAGAAACGCGCAGTTGTAAAGTAAAGAAATTTAATAAAGGCCAGTTGAAAGCAGCCTGTGGATGTTCACATGAGCTGACTGTAAACTGTTGGAAAACTGCGTGCAAAGTTGGAAAAAGGGGTTGAAATGTTGGCGAAGTTGCTGGTATATTTAACCTAAGTCATTGGCACGACACCCCCGCAGTTAAATTTCGAAAACATTAAGTAAATGTCTCGAGAATGCCCCATAAATAAGCAGACTATCACAATAGACCACAGGAAAATCGACGACAAACTGTGTACAAAGTTGTGAAAAGCGATTGCAAAGTTGTTAGTTTCATTCGGAATTATTACCTGTGATATCATATAAACAAGTCCCATAGTTAAAAGTTCGAAAATGGGAAAACTAGTTCCTAATTTGTTGTTAAATTACCGTAGTGTTGCTCAAAGTATGTAGAGGTCATAGGTCATTTTTAAATGGCACTTTTGCAAGCGATATCGATTTTGAAACTTTGAAAAACATGAAATAGCCGCCAATTCGGTTCAATTTCAAATAGTCCGTGCAGCTGTGTTGTTAGGTGACCAACTCATGTTTAAAGTAAAGCACAATCGGGCGTGGTTAGTACTTGCATGGGAGACTCACTGAGTAAACAAGCTGTTGTTTTTTCTTTTTGTTTCATCACACGCACGGAAAAAATATAAGGCGACATTCATGCACTTTTTCTTACTGTGATGTCAATCATTTCTTGTGAAAAATCGTGGAATTTTTGTATTTTTTTAATTAATGAAAAGTTTTAAAATTTCGTATATTTTTAAAAAACAAGTTGTTGGTGTCTGCAGGCACGTTGTGGGTTTTATGCTTTTAATACACCGTGCAAAGTTGTTCAAAGTGATTGCAAAGTTGTGCAAAGTGATTTCAAAGTTTATAGATGTATTTGTATATATGACCTAAGTTGTTGGCATATAGAAACGCGCAGTTGTAAAGTCAAGAAATTTAATAAAGGCCAGTTGAAAGCAGCCTGTGGATGTTCACATGAGCTGACTGTAAACTGTTGGAAAACTGCGTGCAAAGTTGGAAAAAGCGGATGAAATGTTGGCTTAGTTGCTGGTATATTTAACCTAAGTCATTGGCACGACACCCCCGCAGTTAAATTTCGAAAACATTAAGTAAATGTCTCGAGAATGCCCCATAAATAAGCAGACTATCACAATAGACCACAGGAAAATCGACGACAAACTGTGTACGAAGTTGTGAAAAGCGATTGCAAAGTTGTTAGTTTCATTCGGAATTGTTACCTGTGATATCATATAAACAAGTCCCATAGTTAAAAGTTCGAAAATGGGAAAACTAGTTCCTAATTTGTTGTTAAATTACCGTAGTGTTGCTCAAAGTATGTAGAGGACATAGGTCATTTTTAAATGGCACTTTTGCAAGCGATATCGATTTTGAAACTTTGAAAAACATGAAATAGCCGCCAATTCGGTTCAATTTCAAATAGTCCGTGCAGCTGTGTTGTTAGGTGACCAACTCATGTTTAAAGTAAAGCACAATCGGGCGTGGTTAGTACTTGCATGGGAGACTCACTGAGTAAACAAGCTGTTGTTTTTTCTTTTTGTTTCATCACACGCACGGAAAAAATATAAGGCGACATTCATGCACTTTTTCTTACTGTGATGTCAATCATTTCTTGTGAAAAATCGTGGAATTTTTGTATTTTTTTAATTAATGAAAAGTTTTAAAATTTCGTATATTTTTAAAAAACAAGTTGTTGGTGTCTGCAGGCACGTTGTGGGTTTTATGCTTTTAATACACCGTGCAAAGTTGTTCAAAGTGATTGCAAAGTTGTGCAAAGTGATTTCAAAGTTTATAGATGTATTTGTATATATGACCTAAGTTGTTGGCATATAGAAACGCGCAGTTGTAAAGTCAAGAAATTTAATAAAGGCCAGTTGAAAGCAGCCTGTGGATGTTCACATGAGCTGACTGTAAACTGTTGGAAAACTGCGTGCAAAGTTGGAAAAAGCGGTTGAAATGTTGGCTTAGTTGCTGGTATATTTAACCTAAGTCATTGGCACGACACCCCCGCAGTTAAATTTCGAAAACATTAAGTAAATGTCTCGAGAATGCCCCATAAATAAGCAGATTATCACAATAGACCACAGGAAAATCGACGACAAACTGTGTACAAAGTTGTGAAAAGCGATTGTGATGTCAATCATTTCTTGTGAAAAATCGTGGAATTTTTGTACTTTTTAATTAATGAAAAGTTTTAAAATTTCGTATTTTTTTTAAAAACATTCATGCATTTTTTCTTACTGTGATGTCAATCATTTCTTGTGGAAAATCGTGGAATTTTTGTATTTTTTTAATTAATGAAAAGTTTTAAAATTTCGTATATTTAAAAAAAAAACTAGTTGTTGGTGTCTGCAGGCACGTAGTGGGTTTTATACTGTTAATACACCGTGCAAAGTTGTTCAAAGTGATTGCAAAGTTGTGCAAAGTGATTTCAAAGTTTATAGAAGTATTTGTATATATGACCTAAGTTGTTGGCATATAGAAACGCGCAGTTGTAAAGTAAAGAAATTTAATAAAGGCCAGTTGAAAGCAGCCTGTGGATGTTCACATGAGCTGACTGTAAACTGTTGGAAAACTGCGTGCAAAGTTGGAAAAAGCGGTTGAAATGTTGCCGAAGTTGCTGGTATATTTAACCTAAGTCATTGGCACGACACCCCCGCAGTTAAATTTCGAAAACATTAAGTAAATGTCTCGAGAATGCCCCATAAATAAGCAGACTATCACAATAGACCACAGGAAAATCGACGACAAACTGTGTACAAAGTTGTGAAAAGCGATTGCAAAGTTGTTAGTTTCATTCGGAATTGTTACCTGTGATATCATATAAACAAGTCCTATAGTTAAAAGTTCGAAAATGGGAAAACTAGTTCCTAATTTGTTGTTAAATTACCGTAGTGTTGCTCAAAGTATGTAGAGGACATAGGTCATTTTTATATGGCACTTTTGCAAGCGATATCGATTTTGAAACTTTGAAAAACATGAAATAGCCGCCAATTCGGTTCAATTTCAAATAGTCCGTGCAGCTGTGTTGTTAGGTGACCAACTCATGTTTAAAGTAAAGCACAATCGGGCGTGGTTAGTACTTGCATGGGAGACTCACTGAGTAAACAAGCTGTTGTTTTTTCTTTTTGTTTCATCACACGCACGGAAAAAATATAAGGCGACATTCATGCACTTTTTCTTACTGTGATGTCAATCATTTCTTGTGAAAAATCGTGGAATTTTTGTATTTTTTTAATTAATGAAAAGTTTTAAAATTTCGTATATTTTTAAAAAACAAGTTGTTGGTGTCTGCAGGCACGTAGTGTGTTTTATACTGTTAACACACCGTGCAAAGTTGTGCAAAGCGATTTCAAAGTTTATAGATGTATTTGTATATATGACCTAAGTTGTTGGCATACAGAAACACGCAGTTGTAAATTCAACAAATTTAATAAAGGTCAGTTGAAAGCAGTCTGTGGATGTTCACATAAGCTGACTGTAAACTGTTATCACAATAGACCACCGGAAAATCGACTACAAACTGTGTACAAAGTTGTGAAAAGCGATTGCAAAATTGGTAGTTTCATTCGGGATTGTTACCTGTGATATCATATAAACAAGTCCCATAGTTAAAAGTTCGAAAATGTGAAAACTAGTTCCTAATTTGTTGTTAAATTACCGTAGTGTTGCTCAAAGTATGTAGAGGTCATAGGTCATTTTTAAATGGCACTTTTGCAAGCGATATCGATTTTGAAACTTTGAAAAACATGAAATAGCCGCCAATTCGGTTCAATTTCAAATAGTCCGTGCAGCTGTGTTGTTAGGTGACCAACTCATGTTTAAAGTAAAGCACAATCGGGCGTGGTTAGTACTTGCATGGGAGACTCACTGAGTAAACAAGCTGTTGTTTTTTCTTTTTGTTTCATCACACGCACGGAAAAAATATAAGGCGACATTCATGCACTTTTTCTTACTGTGATGTCAATCATTTCTTGTGAAAAATCGTGGAATTTTTGTATTTTTTTAATTAATGAAAAGTTTTAAAATTTCGTATATTTTTAAAAAACAAGTTGTTGGTGTCTGCAGGCACGTAGTGTGTTTTATACTGTTAACACACCGTGCAAAGTTGTGCAAAGCGATTTCAAAGTTTATAGATGTATTTGTATATATGACCTAAGTTGTTGGCATACAGAAACACGCAGTTGTAAATTCAACAAATTTAATAAAGGTCAGTTGAAAGCAGTCTGTGGATGTTCACATAAGCTGACTGTAAACTGTTATCACAATAGACCACCGGAAAATCGACTACAAACTGTGTACAAAGTTGTGAAAAGCGATTGCAAAATTGGTAGTTTCATTCGGGATTGTTACCTGTGATATCATATAAACAAGTCCCATAGTTAAAAGTTCGAAAATGTGAAAACTAGTTCCTAATTTGTTGTTAAATTACCGTAGTGTTGCTCAAAGTATGTAGAGGTCATAGGTCATTTTTAAATGGCACTTTTGCAAGCGATATCGATTTTGAAACTTTGAAAAACATGAAATAGCCGCCAATTCGGTTCAATTTCATATAGTCCGTGCAGCTGTGTTGTTAGGTGACCAACTCATGTTTAAAGTAAAGCACAATCGGGCGTGGTTAGTACTTGCATGGGAGACTCACTGAGTAAACAAGCTGTTGTTTTTTCTTTTTGTTTCATCACACGCACGGAAAAAATATAAGGCGACATTCATGCACTTTTTCTTACTGTGATGTCAATCATTTCTTGTGGAAAATCGTGGAATTTTTGTATTTTTTTAATTAATGAAAAGTTTTAAAATTTCGTATATTTTTAAAAAACAAGTTGTTGGTGTCTGCAGGCACGTAGTGGGTTTTATGCTTTTAATACACCGTGCAAAGTTGTTCAAAGTGATTGCAAAGTTGTGCAAAGTGATTTCAAAGTTTATAGATGTATTTGTATATATGACCTAAGTTGTTGGCATATAGAAACGCGCAGTTGTAAAGTCAAGAAATTTAATAAAGGCCAGTTGAAAGCAGCCTGTGGATGTTCACATGAGCTGACTGTAAACTGTTGGAAAACTGCGTGCAAAGTTGGAAAAAGCGGTTGAAATGTTGGCTTAGTTGCTGGTATATTTAACCTAAGTCATTGGCACGACACCCCCGCAGTTAAATTGCGAAAACATTAAGTAAATGTCTCGAGAATGCCCCATAAATAAGCAGATTATCACAATAGACCACAGGAAAATCGACGACAAACTGTGTACAAAGTTGTGAAAAGCGATTGTGATGTCAATCATTTCTTGTGAAAAATCGTGGAATTTTTGTACTTTTTAATTAATGAAAAGTTTTAAAATTTCGTATATTTAAAAAAAAAACTAGTTGTTGGTGTCTGCAGGCACGTAGTGGGTTTTATACTGTTAATACACCGTGCAAAGTTGTTCAAAGTGATTGCAAAGTTGTGCAAAGTGATTTCAAAGTTTATAGATGTATTTGTATATATGACCTAAGTTGTTGGCATATAGAAACGCGCAGTTGTAAAGTAAAGAAATTTAATAAAGGCCAGTTGAAAGCAGCCTGTGGATGTTCACATGAGCTGACTGTAAACTGTTGGAAAACTGCGTGCAAAGTTGGAAAAAGCGGTTGAAATGTTGGCTTAGTTGCTGGTATATTTAACCTAAGTCATTGGCACGACACCCCCGCAGTTAAATTTCGAAAACATTAAGTAAATGTCTCGAGAATGCCCCATAAATAAGCAGACTATCACAATAGACCACAGGAAAATCGACGACAAACTGTGTACGAAGTTGTGAAAAGCGATTGCAAAGTTGTTAGTTTCATTCGGAATTGTTACCTGTGATATCATATAAACAAGTCCCATAGTTAAAAGTTCGAAAATGGGAAAACTAGTTCCTAATTTTTTGTTAAATTACCGTAGTGTTGCTCAAAGTATGTAGAGGACATAGGTCATTTTTAAATGGCACTTTTGCAAGCGATATCGATTTTGAAACTTTGAAAAACATGAAATAGCCGCCAATTCGGTTCAATTTCAAATAGTCCGTGCAGCTGTGTTGTTAGGTGACCAACTCATGTTTAAAGTAAAGCACAATCGGGCGTGGTTAGTACTTGCATGGGAGACTCACTGAGTAAACAAGCTGTTGTTTTTTCTTTTTGTTTCATCACACGCACGGAAAAAATATAAGGCGACATTCATGCACTTTTTCTTACTGTGATGTCAATCATTTCTTGTGAAAAATCGTGGAATTTTTGTATTTTTTTAATTAATGAAAAGTTTTAAAATTTCGTATATTTTTAAAAAACAAGTTGTTGGTGTCTGCAGGCACGTTGTGGGTTTTATGCTTTTAATACACCGTGCAAAGTTGTTCAAAGTGATTGCAAAGTTGTGCAAAGTGATTTCAAAGTTTATAGATGTATTTGTATATATGACCTAAGTTGTTGGCATATAGAAACGCGCAGTTGTAAAGTCAAGAAATTTAATAAAGGCCAGTTGAAAGCAGCCTGTGGATGTTCACATGAGCTGACTGTAAACTGTTGGAAAACTGCGTGCAAAGTTGGAAAAAGCGGTTGAAATGTTGGCTTAGTTGCTGGTATATTTAACCTAAGTCATTGGCACGACACCCCCGCAGTTAAATTTCGAAAACATTAAGTAAATGTCTCGAGAATGCCCCATAAATAAGCAGATTATCACAATAGACCACAGGAAAATCGACGACAAACTGTGTACAAAGTTGTGAAAAGCGATTGTGATGTCAATCATTTCTTGTGAAAAATCGTGGAATTTTTGTACTTTTTAATTAATGAAAAGTTTTAAAATTTCGTATTTTTTTTAAAAACATTCATGCATTTTTTCTTACTGTGATGTCAATCATTTCTTGTGGAAAATCGTGGAATTTTTGTATTTTTTTAATTAATGAAAAGTTTTAAAATTTCGTATATTTAAAAAAAAAACTAGTTGTTGGTGTCTGCAGGCACGTAGTGGGTTTTATACTGTTAATACACCGTGCAAAGTTGTTCAAAGTGATTGCAAAGTTGTGCAAAGTGATTTCAAAGTTTATAGATGTATTTGTATATATGACCTAAGTTGTTGGCATATAGAAACGCGCAGTTGTAAAGTCAAGAAATTTAATAAAGGCCAGTTGAAAGCAGCCTGTGGATGTTCACATGAGCTGACTGTAAACTGTTGGAAAACTGCGTGCAAAGTTGGAAAAAGCGGTTGAAATGTTGCCGAAGTTGCTGGTATATTTAACCTAAGTCATTGGCACGACACCCCCGCAGTTAAATTTCGAAAACATTAAGTAAATGTCTCGAGAATGCCCCATAAATAAGCAGACTATCACAATAGACCACAGGAAAATCGACGACAAACTGTGTACAAAGTTGTGAAAAGCGATTGCAAAGTTGTTAGTTTCATTCGGAATTGTTACCTGTGATATCATATAAACAAGTCCCATAGTTAAAAGTTCGAAAATGGGAAAACTAGTTCCTAATTTGTTGTTAAATTACCGTAGTGTTGCTCAAAGTATGTAGAGGACATAGGTCATTTTTAAATGGCACTTTTGCAAGCGATATCGATTTTGAAACTTTGAAAAACATGAAATAGCCGCCAATTCGGTTCAATTTCATATAGTCCGTGCAGCTGTGTTGTTAGGTGACCAACTCATGTTTAAAGTAAAGCACAATCGGGCGTGGTTAGTACTTGCATGGGAGACTCACTGAGTAAACAAGCTGTTGTTTTTTCTTTTTGTTTAATCACACGCACGGAAAAAATATAAGGCGACATTCATGCACTTTTTCTTACTGTGATGTCAATCATTTCTTGTGGAAAATCGTGGAATTTTTGTATTTTTTTAATTAATGAAAAGTTTTAAAATTTCGTATATTTTTAAAAAACAAGTTGTTGGTGTCTGCAGGCACGTAGTGGGTTTTATGCTTTTAATACACCGTGCAAAGTTGTTCAAAGTGATTGCAAAGTTGTGCAAAGTGATTTCAAAGTTTATAGATGTATTTGTATATATGACCTAAGTTGTTGGCATATAGAAACGCGCAGTTGTAAAGTCAAGAAATTTAATAAAGGCCAGTTGAAAGCAGCCTGTGGATGTTCACATGAGCTGACTGTAAACTGTTGGAAAACTGCGTGCAAAGTTGGAAAAAGCGGTTGAAATGTTGGCTTAGTTGCTGGTATATTTAACCTAAGTCATTGGCACGACACCCCCGCAGTTAAATTGCGAAAACATTAAGTAAATGTCTCGAGAATGCCCCATAAATAAGCAGATTATCACAATAGACCACAGGAAAATCGACGACAAACTGTGTACAAAGTTGTGAAAAGCGATTGTGATGTCAATCATTTCTTGTGAAAAATCGTGGAATTTTTGTACTTTTTAATTAATGAAAAGTTTTAAAATTTCGTATATTTAAAAAAAAACTAGTTGTTGGTGTCTGCAGGCACGTAGTGGGTTTTATACTGTTAATACACCGTGCAAAGTTGTTCAAAGTGATTGCAAAGTTGTGCAAAGTGATTTCAAAGTTTATAGATGTATTTGTATATATGACCTAAGTTGTTGGCATATAGAAACGCGCAGTTGTAAAGTAAAGAAATTTAATAAAGGCCAGTTGAAAGCAGCCTGTGGATGTTCACATGAGCTGACTGTAAACTGTTGGAAAACTGCGTGCAAAGTTGGAAAAAGCGGTTGAAATGTTGGCGAAGTTGCTGGTATATTTAACCTAAGTCATTGGCACGACACCCCCGCAGTTAAATTTCGAAAACATTAAGTAAATGTCTCGAGAATGCCCCATAAATAAGCAGACTATCACAATAGACCACAGGAAAATCGACGACAAACTGTGTACGAAGTTGTGAAAAGCGATTGCAAAGTTGTTAGTTTCATTCGGAATTGTTACCTGTGATATCATATAAACAAGTCCCATAGTTAAAAGTTCGAAAATGGGAAAACTAGTTCCTAATTTGTTGTTAAATTACCGTAGTGTTGCTCAAAGTATGTAGAGGACATAGGTCATTTTTAAATGGCACTTTTGCAAGCGATATCGATTTTGAAACTTTGAAAAACATGAAATAGCCGCCAATTCGGTTCAATTTCAAATAGTCCGTGCAGCTGTGTTGTTAGGTGACCAACTCATGTTTAAAGTAAAGCACAATCGGGCGTGGTTAGTACTTGCATGGGAGACTCACTGAGTAAACAAGCTGTTGTTTTTTCTTTTTGTTTCATCACACGCACGGAAAAAATATAAGGCGACATTCATGCACTTTTTCTTACTGTGATGTCAATCATTTCTTGTGAAAAATCGTGGAATTTTTGTATTTTTTTAATTAATGAAAAGTTTTAAAATTTCGTATATTTTTAAAAAAAAAGTTGTTGGTGTCTGCAGGCACGTAGTGGGTTATATTCTTTTAATACACCGTGCAAAGTTGTTCAAAGTGATTGCAAAGTTGTGCAAAGTGATTTCAAAGTATATAGATGTATTTGTATATATGACCTAAGTTGTTGGCATATAAAAACGCGCAGTTGTAAAGTCAAGAAATTTAATAAAGGCCAGTTGAAAGCAGCCTGTGGATGTTCACATGAGCTGACTGTAAACTGTTGGAAAACTGCGTGCAAAGTTGGAAAAAGCGGTTGAAATGTTGGCTTAGTTGCTGGTATATTTAACCTAAGTCATTGGCACGACACCCCCGCAGTTAAATTTCGAAAACATTAAGTAAATGTCTCGAGAATGCCCCATAAATAAGCAGGCTATCACAATAGACCACAGGAAAATCGACGACAAACTGTGTACAAAGTTGAGAAAAGCGATTGCAAAGTTGGCAGTATCATTCGGGATTGTTACCTGTGATATCATATAAACAAGTCCCATAGTTAAAAGTTCGAAAATGTGAAAACTAGTTCCTAATTTGTTGTTAAATTACCGTAGTGTTGCTCAAAGTATGTAGAGGTCATAGGTCATTTTTAAATGGCACTTTTGCAAGCGATATCGATTTTGAAACTTTGAAAAACATGAAATAGCCGCCAATTCTATTCAATTTCAAATAGTCCATGCAGCTGTGTTGTTAGGTGACCAACTCATGTTTAAAGTAAAGCTCAATCGTGCGTGGTTAGTACTTGCATGGGAGACTCACTGAGTAAACAAGCTGTTGTTTTTTCTTTTTGTTTCATCACACGCACGGAAAAAATATAAGGCGACATTCATGCATTTTTTCTTACTGTGATGTCAATCATTTCTTGTGGAAAATCGTGGAATTTTTGTATTTGTTTAATTAATGAAAAGTTTTAAAATTTCGTATTTTTTTAAAAAACAAACCGTGCAAAGTTGTTCAAAGTGATTGCAAAGTTGTGCAAAGTGATTTCAAAGTATATAGATGTATTTGTATATATGACCTAAGTTGTTGGCATATAGAAACGCGCAGTTGTAAAGTCAAGAAATTTAATAAAGACCAGTTGAAAGCAGCCTGTGGATGTTCACATGAGCTGACTGTAAACTGTTGGAAAACTGCGTGCAAAGTTGGAAAAAGCGGTTGAAATGTTGGCTTAGTTGCTGGTATATTTAACCTAAGTCATTGGCACGACACCCCCGCAGTTAAATTTCGAAAACATTAAGTAAATTTGTCGAGAATGCCCCATAAATAAGCAGGCTATCACAATAGACCACAGGAAAATCGACGAGAAACTGTGTACAAAGTTGTGTGAAGCGATTGCAAAGTTGGCAGTATCATTCGGGATTGTTACCTGTGATATCATATAAACAAGTCCCATAGTTAAAAGTTCGAAAATGTGAAAACTAGTTCCTAATTTGTTGTTAAATTACCGTAGTGTTGCTCAAAGTATGTAGAGGTCATAGGTCATTTTTAAATGGCACTTTTGCAAGCGATATCGATTTTGAAACTTTGAAAAACATGAAATAGCCGCCAATTCTGTTCAATTTCAAATAGTCCATGCAGCTGTGTTGTTAGGTGACCAACTCATGTTTAAAGTAAAGCTCAATCGGGCGTGGTTAGTACTTGCATGGGAGACTCACTGAGTAAACATGCTGTTGTTTTTTCTTTTTGTTTCATCACACGCACGGAAAAAATATAAGGCGACATTCATGCATTTTTTCTTACTGTGATGTCAATCATTTCTTGTGGAAAATCGTGGAATTTTTGTATTTGTTTAATTAATGAAAAGTTTTAAAATTTCGTATTTTTAAAAAACAAACCGTGCAAAGTTGTTCAAAGTGATTGCAAAGTTGTGCAAAGTGATTTCAAAGTATATAGATGTATTTGTATATATGACCTAAGTTGTTGGCATATAGAAACGCGCAGTTGTAAAGTCAAGAAATTTAATAAAGGCCAGTTGAAAGCAGCCTGTGGATGTTCACATGAACTGACTGTAAACTGTTGGAAAACTGCGTGCAAAGTTGGAAAAAGCGGTTGAAATGTTGGCTTAGTTGCTGGTATATTTAAGCTAAGTCATTGGCACGACACCCCCGCAGTTAAATTTCGAAAACATTAAGTAAATTTGTCGAGAATGCCCCATAAATAAGCAGACTATCACAATAGACCACAGGAAAATCGACGACAAACTGTGTACAAAGTTGAGAAAAGCGATTGCAAAGTTGGCAGTATCATTCGGGATTGTTACCTGTGATATCATATAAACAAGTCCCATAGTTAAAAGTTCGAAAATGGGAAAACTAGTTCCTAATTTGTTGTTAAATTACCGTAGTGTTGCTCAAAGTATGTAGAGGTCATAGGTCATTTTTAAATGGCACTTTTGCAAGCGATATCGATTTTGAAACTTTGAAAAACATGAAATAGCCGCCAATTCGGTTCAATTTCAAATAGTCCGTGCAGCTGTGTTGTTAGGTGACCAACTCATGTTTAAAGTAAAGCACAATCGGGCGTGGTTAGTACTTGCATGGGAGACTCACTGAGTAAACAAGCTGTTGTTTTTTCTTTTTGTTTCATCACACGCACGGAAAAAATATAAGGCGACATTCATGCACTTTTTCTTACTGTGATGTCAATCATTTCTTGTGAAAAATCGTGGAATTTTTGTATTTTTTTAATTAATGAAAAGTTTTAAAATTTCGTATATTTTTAAAAAACAAGTTGTTGGTGTCTGCAGGCACGTAGTGGGTTTTATGCTTTTAATACACCGTGCAAAGTTGTTCAAAGTGATTGCAAAGTTGTGCAAAGTGATTTCAAAGTTTATAGATGTATTTGTATATATGACCTAAGTTGTTGGCATATAGAAACGCGCAGTTGTAAAGTCAAGAAATTTAATAAAGGCCAGTTGAAAGCAGCCTGTGGATGTTCACATGAGCTGACTGTAAACTGTTGGAAAACTGCGTGCAAAGTTGGAAAAAGCGGTTGAAATGTTGGCTTAGTTGCTGGTATAGTTAACCTAATTCATTGGCACGACACCCCCGCAGTTAAATTTCGAAAACATTAAGTAAATGTCTCGAGAATGCCCCATAAATAAGCAGACTATCACAATAGACCACAGGAAAATCGACGACAAACTGTGTACAAAGTTGTGAAAAGCGATTGTGATGTCAATCATTTCTTGTGAAAAATCGTGGAATTTTTGTACTTTTTAATTAATGAAAAGTTTTAAAATTTCGTATTTTTTTTAAGAACATTCATGCATTTTTTCTTACTGTGATGTCAATCATTTCTTGTGGAAAATCGTGGAATTTTTGTATTTTTTTAATTAATGAAAAGTTTTAAAATTTCGTATATTTAAAAAAAAAAAACTAGTTGTTGGTGTCTGCAGGCACGTAGTGGGTTTTATACTGTTAATACACCGTGCAAAGTTGTTCAAAGTGATTGCAAAGTTGTGCAAAGTGATTTCAAAGTTTATAGATGTATTTGTATATATGACCTAAGTTGTTGGCATATAGAAACGCGCAGTTGTAAAGTCAAGAAATTTAATAAAGGCCAGTTGAAAGCAGCCTGTGGATGTTCACATGAGCTGACTGTAAACTGTTGGAAAACTGCGTGCAAAGTTGGAAAAAACGGTTGAAATGTTGGCGAAGTTGCTGGTATATTTAATCTAAGTCATTGGCACGACACCCCGGCAGTTAAATTTCGAAAACATTAAGTAAATGTCTCGAGAATGCCCCATAAATAAGCAGACTATCACAATAGACCACAGGAAAATCGACGACAAACTGTGTACAAAGTTGTGAAAAGCGATTGCAAAGTTGTTAGTTTCATTCGGAATTGTTACCTGTGATATCATATAAACAAGTCCCATAGTTAAAAGTTCGAAAATGGGAAAACTAGTTCCTAATTTGTTGTTAAATTACCGTAGTGTTGCTCAAAGTATGTAGAGGTCATAGGTCATTTTTAAATGGCACTTTTGCAAGCGATATCGATTTTGAAACTTTGAAAAACATGAAATAGCCGCCAATTCGGTTCAATTTCAAATAGTCCGTGCAGCTGTGTTGTTAGGTGACCAACTCATGTTTAAAGTAAAGCACAATCGGGCGTGGTTAGTACTTGCATGGGAGACTCACTGAGTAAACAAGCTGTTGTTTTTTCTTTTTGTTTCATCACACGCACGGAAAAAATATAAGGCGACATTCATGCACTTTTTCTTACTGTGATGTCAATCATTTCTTGTGAAAAATCGTGGAATTTTTGTATTTTTTTAATTAAATGAAAAGTTTTAAAATTTCGTATATTTTTAAAAAACAAGTTGTTGGTGTCTGCAGGCACGTAGTGGGTTTTATGCTTTTAATACACCGTGCAAAGTTGTTCAAAGTGATTGCAAAGTTGTGCAAAGTGATTTCAAAGTTTATAGATGTATTTGTATATATGACCTAAGTTGTTGGCATATAGAAACGCGCAGTTGTAAAGTCAAGAAATTTAATAAAGGCCAGTTGAAAGCAGCCTGTGGATGTTCACATGAGCTGACTGTAAACTGTTGGAAAACTGCGTGCAAAGTTGGAAAAAGCGGTTGAAATGTTGGCTTAGTTGCTGGTATAGTTAACCTAATTCATTGGCACGACACCCCCGCAGTTAAATTTCGAAAACATTAAGTAAATGTCTCGAGAATGCCCCATAAATAAGCAGACTATCACAATAGACCACAGGAAAATCGACGACAAACTGTGTACAAAGTTGTGAAAAGCGATTGTGATGTCAATCATTTCTTGTGAAAAATCGTGGAATTTTTGTACTTTTTAATTAATGAAAAGTTTTAAAATTTCGTATTTTTTTTAAAAACATTCATGCATTTTTTCTTACTGTGATGTCAATCATTTCTTGTGGAAAATCGTGGAATTTTTGTATTTTTTTAATTAATGAAAAGTTTTAAAATTTCGTATATTTAAAAAAAAAAACTAGTTGTTGGTGTCTGCAGGCACGTAGTGGGTTTTATACTGTTAATACACCGTGCAAAGTTGTTCAAAGTGATTGCAAAGTTGTGCAAAGTGATTTCAAAGTTTATAGATGTATTTGTATATATGACCTAAGTTGTTGGCATATAGAAACGCGCAGTTGTAAAGTCAAGAAATTTAATAAAGGCCAGTTGAAAGCAGCCTGTGGATGTTCACATGAGCTGACTGTAAACTGTTGGAAAACTGCGTGCAAAGTTAGAAAAAGCGGTTGAAATGTTGGCTTAGTTGCTGGTATATTTAACCTAAGTCATTGGCACGACACCCCCGCAGTTAAATTTCGAATACATTAAGTAAATGTCTCGAGAATGCCCCATAAATAAGCAGGCTATCACAATAGACCACAGGAAAATCGACGACAAACTGTGTACAAAGTTGAGAAAAGCGATTGCAAAGTTGGCAGTATCATTCGGGATTGTTACCTGTGATATCATATAAACAAGTCCCATAGTTAAAAGTTCGAAAATGTGAAAACTAGTTCCTAATTTGTTGTTAAATTACCGTAGTGTTGCTCAAAGTATGTAGAGGTCATAGGTCATTTTTAAATGGCACTTTTGCAAGCGATATCGATTTTGAAACTTTGAAAAACATGAAATAGCCGCCAATTCGGTTCAATTTCAAATAGTCCGTGCAGCTGTGTTGTTAGGTGACCAACTCATGTTTAAAGTAAAGCTCAATCGGGCGTGGTTAGTACTTGCATGGGAGACTCACTGAGTAAACAAGCTGTTGTTTTTTCTTTTTGTTTCATCACACGCACGGAAAAAATATAAGGCGACATTCATGCATTTTTTCTTACTGTGATGTCAATCATTTCTTGTGGAAAATCGTGGAATTTTTGTATTTGTTTAATTAATGAAAAGTTTTAAAGTTTCGTATTTTTTTAAAAAACAAACCGTGCAAAGTTGTTCAAAGTGATTGCAAAGTTGTGCAAAGTGATTTCAAAGTATATAGATGTATTTGTATATATGACCTAAGTTGTTGGCATATAGAAACGCGCAGTTGTAAAGTCAAGAAATTTAATAAAGGCCAGTTGAAAGCAGCCTGTGGATGTTCACATGAGCTGACTGTAAACTGTTGGAAAACTGCGTGCAAAGTTGGAAAAAGCGGTTGAAATGTTGGCTTAGTTGCTGGTATATTTAACCTAAGTCATTGGCACGACACCCCCGCAGTTAAATTTCGAAAACATTGAGTAAATTTGTCGAGAATGCCCCATAAATAAGCAGGCTATCACAATAGACCACAGGAAAATCGACGACAAACTGTGTACAAAGTTGAGAAAAGCGATTGCAAAGTTGGCAGTATCATTCGGGATTGTTACCTGTGATATCATATAAACAAGTCCCATAGTTAAAAGTTCGAAAATGTGAAAACTAGTTCCTAATTTGTTGTTAAATTACCGTAGTGTTGCTCAAAGTATGTAGAGGTCATAGGTCATTTTTAAATGGCACTTTTGCAAGCGATATCGATTTTGAAACTTTGAAAAACATGAAATAGCCGCCAATTCTGTTCAATTTCAAATAGTCCATGCAGCTGTGTTGTTAGGTGACTAACTCATGTTTAAAGTAAAGCTCAATCGGGCGTGGTTAGTACTTGCATGGGAGACTCACTGAGTAAACAAGCTGTTGTTTTTTCTTTTTGTTTCATCACACGCACGGAAAAAATATAAGGCGACATTCGTGCATTTTTTCTTACTGTGATGTCAATCATTTCTTGTGGAAAATCGTGGAATTTTTGTATTTGTTTAATTAATGAAAAGTTTTAAAATTTCGTATTTTTTTAAAAAACAAACCGTGCAAAGTTGTTCAAAGTGATTGCAAAGTTGTGCAAAGTGATTTCAAAGTATATAGATGTATTTGTATATATGACCTAAGTTGTTGGCATATAGAAACGCGCAGTTGTAAAGTCAAGAAATTTAATAAAGGCCAGTTGAAAGCAGCCTGTGGATGTTCACATGAGCTGACTGTAAGCTGTTGGAAAACTGCGTGCAAAGTTGGAAAAAGCGGTTGAAATGTTGGCTTAGTTGCTGGTATATTTAACCTAAGTCATTGGCACGACACCCCCGCAGTTAAATTTCGAAAACATTAAGTAAATTTGTCGAGAATGCCCCATAAATAAGCAGGCTATCACAATAGACCACAGGAAAATCGACGACAAACTGTGTACAAAGTTAAGAAAAGCGATTGCAAAGTTGGCAGTATCATTCGGGATTGTTACCTGTGATATCATATAAACAAGTCCCATAGTTAAAAGTTCGAAAATGTGAAAACTAGTTCCTAATTTGTTGTTAAATTACCGTAGTGTTGCTCAAAGTATGTAGAGGTCATAGGTCATTTTTAAATGGAACTTTTGCATGCGATATCGATTTTGAAACTTTGAAAAACATGAAATAGCCGCCAATTCTGTTCAATTTCAATTAGTCCATGCAGCTGTGTTGTTAGGTGACCAACTCATGTTTAAAGTAAAGCACAATGGGGCGTGGTTAGTACTTGCATGGGAGACTCACTGAGTAAACAAGCTGTTGTTTTTTCTTTTTGTTTCATCACACGCACGGAAAAAATATAAGGCGACATTCATGCATTTTTTCTTACTGTGATGTCAATAATTTTTGTGGAAAATCTTGGAATTTTTGTATTTTTTAAATTAATGAAAAGTTTTAAAATTTCGTATACTTTTAAAAAACAAGTTGTTGGTGTCTGCAGGCACGTAGTGGGTTTTATGCTGTTAATACACCGTGCAAAGTTGTTCAAAGTGATTGCAAAGTTGTGCAAAGTGATTTCAAAGTATATAGATGTATTTGTATATATGACCTAAGTTGTTGGCATATAGAAACGCGCAGTTGTAAAGTCAAGAAATTTAATAAAGGCCAGTTGAAAGCAGCCTGTGGATGTTCACATGAGCTGACTGTAAACTGTTGGAAAACTGCGTGCAAAGTTGGAAAAAGCGGTTGAAATGTTGGCTTAGTTGCTGGTATATTTAACCTAAGTCATTGGCACGACACCCCCGCAGTTAAATTTCGAAAACATTAAGTAAATTTGTCGAGAATGCCCCATAAATAAGCAGGCTATCACAATAGACCACAGGAAAATCGACGACAAACTGTGTACAAAGTTGAGAAAAGCGATTGCAAAGTTGGCAGTATCATTCGGGATTGTTACCTGTGATATCATATAAACAAGTCCCATAGTTAAAAGTTCGAAAATGTGAAAACTAGTTTCTAATTTGTTGTTAAATTACCGTAGTGTTGCTCAAAGTATGTAGAGGTCATAGGTCATTTTTAAATGGCACTTTTGCAAGCGATATCGATTTTGAAACTTTGAAAAACATGAAATAGCCGCCAATTCTGTTCAATTTCAAATAGTCCATGCAGCTGTGTTGTTAGGTGACCAACTCATGTTTAAAGTAAAGCTCAATCGGGCGTGGTTAGTACTTGCATGGGAGACTCACTGAGTAAACAAGCTGTTGTTTTTTCTTTTTGTTTCATCACACGCACGGAAAAAATATAAGGCGACATTCATGCATTTTTTCTTACTGTGATGTCAATCATTTCTTGTGGAAAATCGTGGAATTTTTGTATTTGTTTAATTAATGAAAAGTTTTAAAATTTCGTATTTTTTTAAAAAACAAACCGTGCAAAGTTGTTCAAAGTGATTGCAAAGTTGTGCAAAGTGATTTCAAAGTATATAGATGTATTTGTATATATGACCTAAGTTGTTGGCATATAGAAACGCGCAGTTGTAAAGTCAAGAAATTTAATAAAGGCCAGTTGAAAGCAGCCTGTGGATGTTCACATGAGCTGACTGTAAACTGTTGGAAAACTGCGTGCAAAGTTGGAAAAAGCGGTTGAAATGTTGGCTTAGTTGCTGGTATATTTAACCTAAGTCATTGGCACGACACCCCCGCAGCTAAATTTCGAAAACATTAAGTAAATTTGTCGAGAATGCCCCATAAATAAGCAGGCTATCACAATAGACCACAGGAAAATCGACGACAAACTGTGTACAAAGTTGAGAAAAGCGATTGCAAAGTTGGCAGTGTCATTCGGGATTGTTACCTGTGATATCATATAAACAAGTCCCATAGTTAAAAGTTCGAAAATGTGAAAACTAGTTTCTAATTTGTTGTTAAATTACCGTAGTGTTGCTCAAAGTATGTAGAGGTCATAGGTCATTTTTAAATGGCACTTTTGCAAGCGATATCGATTTTGAAACTTTGAAAAACATGAAATAGCCGCCAATTCTGTTCAATTTCAAATAGTCCATGCAGCTGTGTTGTTAGGTGACCAACTCATGTTTAAAGTAAAGCTCAATCGGGCGTGGTTAGTACTTGCATGGGAGACTCACTGAGTAAACAAGCTGTTGTTTTTTCTTTTTGTTTCATCACACTCACGGAAAAAATATAAGGCGACATTCATGCATTTTTTCTTACTGTGATGTCAATCATTTCTTGTGGAAAATCGTGGAATTTTTGTATTTGTTTAATTAATGAAAAGTTTTAAAATTTCGTATTTTTTTAAAAAACAAGTTGTTGGTGTCTGCAGGCACGTAGTGGGTTTCATGCTGTTAATACACCGTGCAAAGTTGTTCAAAGTGATTGCAAAGTTGTGCAAAGTGATTTCAAAGTTTATAGATGTATTTGTTTATATGACCTAAGTTGTTGGCATCTAGAAACACGCAGTTGTAAAGTCAAGAAATTTAATAAAGGCCAGTTGAAAGCAGCCTGTGGATGTTCACATGAGCTGACTGTAAACTGTTGGAAAACTGCGTGCAAAGTTGGAAAAAGCGGTTGAAATGTTGGCGAAGTTGCTTGTATATTTAACCTAAGTCATTGGCACGACACCCCCGCAGTTAAATTTCGAAAACATTAAGTAAATGTCTCGAGAATGCCCCATCAATAAGCAGGCTATCACAATAGACCACAGGAAAATCGACGACAAACTGTGTACAAAGTTGAGAAAAGCGATTGCAAAGTTGGCAGTATCATTCGGGATTGTTACCTGTGATATCATATAAACAAGTCCCATAGTTAAAAGTTCGAAAATGTGAAAACTAGTTCCTAATTTGTTGTTAAATTACCGTAGTGTTGCTCAAAGTATGTAGAGGTCATAGGTCATTTTTAAATGGCACTTTTGCAAGCAATATCGATTTTGAAACTTTGAAAAACATGAAATAGCCGCCAATTCTGTTCAATTTCAAATAGTCCATGCAGCTGTGTTGTTAGGTGACCAACTCATGTTTAAAGTAAAGCACAATCGGGCGTGGTTAGTACTTGCATGGGAGACTCACTGAGTAAGCAAGCTGTTGTTTTTTCTTTTTGTTTCATCACACGTACGGAAAAAATATAAGGCGACATTCATGCATTTTTTCTTACTGTGATGTCAATCATTTCTTGTGGAAAATCGTGGAATTTTTGTATTTGTTTAATTATGGAAAAGTTTTAAAATTTCGTATTTTTTTAAAAAACAAACCGTGCAAAGTTGTTCAAAGTGATTGCAAAGTTGTGCAAAGTGATTTCAAAGTATATAGATGTATTTGTATATATGACCTAAGTTGTTGGCATATAGAAACGCGCAGTTGTAAAGTCAAGAAATTTAATAAAGGCCAGTTGAAAGAAGCCTGTGGATGTTCACATGAGCTGACTGTAAACTGTTGGAAAACTGCGTGCAAAGTTGGAAAAAGCGGTTGAAATGTTGGCTTAGTTGCTGGTATATTTTACCTAAGTCATTGGCACGACACCCCCGCAGTTAAATTTCGAAAACATTAAGTAAATTTGTCGAGAATGCCCCATAAATAAGCAGGCTATCACAATAGACCACAGGAAAATCGACGACAAACTGTGTACAAAGTTGAGAAAAGCGATTGCAAAGTTGGCAGTATCATTCGGGATTGTTACCTGTGATATCATATAAACAAGTCCCATAGTTAAAAGTTCGAAAATGTGAAAACTAGTTCCTAATTTGTTGTTAAATTACCGTAGTGTTGCTCAAAGTATGTAGAGGTCATAGGTCATTTTTAAATGGCACTTTTGCAAGCGATATCGATTTTGAAACTTTGAAAAACATGAAATAGCCGCCAATTCGGTTCAATTTCAAATAGTCCATGCAGCTGTGTTGTTAGGTGACCAACTCATGTTTAAAGTAAAGCACAATCGGGCGTGGTTAGTACTTGCATGGGAGACTCACTGAGTAAACAAGCTGTTGTTTTTTCTTTTTGTTTCATCACACGCACGGAAAAAATATAAGGCGACATTCATGCATTTTTTCTTACTGTGATGTCAATCATTTTTGTGGAAAATCGTGGAATTTTTGTATTTTTTTAATTAATGAAAAGTTTTAAAATTTCGTATATTTTTAAAAAACAAGTTGTTGGTGTCTGCAGGCACGTAGTGGGTTTCATGCTGTTAATACACCGTGCAAAGTTGTTCAAAGTGATTGCAAAGTTGTGCAAAGTGATTTCAAAGTTTATAGATGTATTTGTTTATATGACCTAAGTTGTTGGCATCTAGAAACACGCAGTTGTAAAGTCAAGAAATTTAATAAAGGCCAGTTGAAAGCAGCCTGTGGATGTTCACATGAGCTGACTGTAAACTGTTGGAAAACTGCGTGCAAAGTTGGAAAAAGCGGTTGAAATGTTGGCGAAGTTGCTTGTATATTTAACCTAAGTCATTGGCACGACACTCCCGCAGTTAAATTTCGAAAACATTAAGTAAATGTCTCGAGAATGCCCCATAAATAAGCAGACTATCACAATAGACCACAGGAAAATCGACGACAAACTGTGTACAAAGTTGTGAAAAGCGATTGCAAAGTTGGTAGTTTCATTCGGGATTGTTACCTGTGATATCATATAAACAAGTCCCATAGTTAAAAGTTCGAAAATGTGAAAACTAGTTCCTAATTTGTTGTTAAATTACCGTAGTGTTGCTCAAAGTATGTAGAGGTCATAGGTCATTTTTAAATGGCACTTTTGCAAGCGATATCGATTTTGAAACTTTGAAAAACATGAAATAGCCGCCAATTCTGTTCAATTTCAAATAGTCCATGCAGCTGTGTTGTTAGGTGACCAACTCATGTTTAAAGTAAAGCACAATCGGGCGTGGTTAGTACTTGCATGGGAGACTCACTGAGTAAACAAGCTGTTGTTTTTTCTTTTTGTTTCATCACACGCACGGAAAAAATATAAGGCGACATTCATGCATTTTTTCTTACTGTGATGTCAATCATTTCTTGTGGAAAATCGTGGAATTTTTGTATTTGTTTAATTAATGAAAAGTTTTAAAATTTCGTATTTTTTTAAAAAACAAACCGTGCAAAGTTGTTCAAAGTGATTGCAAAGTTGTGCAAAGTGATTTCAAAGTATATAGATGTATTTGTATATATGACCTAAGTTGTTGGCATATAGAAACGCGCAGTTGTAAAGTCAAGAAATTTAATAAAGGCCAGTTGAAAGAAGCCTGTGGATGTTCACATGAGCTGACTGTAAACTGTTGGAAAACTGCGTGCAAAGTTGGAAAAAGCGGTTGAAATGTTGGCTTAGTTGCTGGTATATTTTACCTAAGTCATTGGCACGACACCCCCGCAGTTAAATTTCGAAAACATTAAGTAAATTTGTCGAGAATGCCCCATAAATAAGCAGGTTATCACAATAGACCACAGGAAAATCGACGACAAACTGTGTACAAAGTTGAGAAAAGCGATTGCAAAGTTGGCAGTATCATTCGGGATTGTTACCTGTGATATCATATAAACAAGTCCCATAGTTAAAAGTTCGAAAATGTGAAAACTAGTTCCTAATTTGTTGTTAAATTACCGTAGTGTTGCTCAAAGTATGTAGAGGTCATAGGTCATTTTTAAATGGCACTTTTGCAAGCGATATCGATTTTGAAACTTTGAAAAACATGAAATAGCCGCCAATTCGGTTCAATTTCAAATAGTCCATGCAGCTGTGTTGTTAGGTGACCAACTCATGTTTAAAGTAAAGCACAATCGGGCGTGGTTAGTACTTGCATGGGAGACTCACTGAGTAAACAAGCTGTTGTTTTTTCTTTTTGTTTCATCACACGCACGGAAAAAATATAAGGCGACATTCATGCATTTTTTCTTACTGTGATGTCAATCATTTTTGTGGAAAATCGTGGAATTTTTGTATTTTTTTAATTAATGAAAAGTTTTAAAATTTCGTATATTTTTAAAAAACAAGTTGTTGGTGTCTGCAGGCACGTAGTGGGTTTCATGCTGTTAATACACCGTGCAAAGTTGTTCAAAGTGATTGCAAAGTTGTGCAAAGTGATTTCAAAGTTTATAGATGTATTTGTTTATATGACCTAAGTTGTTGGCATCTAGAAACACGCAGTTGTAAAGTCAAGAAATTTAATAAAGGCCAGTTGAAAGCAGCCTGTGGATGTTCACATGAGCTGACTGTAAACTGTTGGAAAACTGCGTGCAAAGTTGGAAAAAGCGGTTGAAATGTTGGCGAAGTTGCTTGTATATTTAACCTAAGTCATTGGCACGACACTCCCGCAGTTAAATTTCGAAAACATTAAGTAAATGTCTCGAGAATGCCCCATAAATAAGCAGACTATCACAATAGACCACAGGAAAATCGACGACAAACTGTGTACAAAGTTGTGAAAAGCGATTGCAAAGTTGGTAGTTTCATTCGGGATTGTTACCTGTGATATCATATAAACAAGTCCCATAGTTAAAAGTTCGAAAATGTGAAAACTAGTTCCTAATTTGTTGTTAAATTACCGTAGTGTTGCTCAAAGTATGTAGAGGTCATAGGTCATTTTTAAATGGCACTTTTGCAAGCGATATCGATTTTGAAACTTTGAAAAACATGAAATAGCCGCCAATTCTGTTCAATTTCAAATAGTCCATGCAGCTGTGTTGTTAGGTGACCAACTCATGTTTAAAGTAAAGCACAATCGGGCGTGGTTAGTACTTGCATGGGAGACTCACTGAGTAAACAAGCTGTTGTTTTTTCTTTTTGTTTCATCACACGCACGGAAAAAATATAAGGCGACATTCATGCATTTTTTCTTACTGTGATGTCAATCATTTCTTGTGGAAAATCGTGGAATTTTTGTATTTGTTTAATTAATGAAAAGTTTTAAAATTTCGTATTTTTTTAAAAAACAAACCGTGCAAAGTTGTTCAAAGTGATTGCAAAGTTGTGCAAAGTGATTTCAAAGTATATGGATGTATTTGTATATATGACCTAAGTTGTTGGCATATAGAAACGCGCAGTTGTAAAGTCAAGAAATTTAATAAATGCCAGTTGAAAGAAGCCTGTGGATGTTCACATGAGCTGACTGTAAACTGTTGGAAAACTGCGTGCAAAGTTGGAAAAAGCGGTTGAAATGTTGGCTTAGTTGCTGGTATATTTTACCTAAGTCATTGGCACGACACCCCCGCAGTTAAATTTCGAAAACATTAAGTAAATTTGTCGAGAATGCCCCATAAATAAGCAGGCTATCACAATAGACCACAGGAAAATCGACGACAAACTGTGTACAAAGTTGAGAAAAGCGATTGCAAAGTTGGTAGTTTCATTCGGGATTGTTACCTGTGATATCATATAAACAAGTCCCATAGTTAAAAGTTCGAAAATGTGAAAACTAGTTCCTAATTTGTTGTTAAATTACCGTAGTGTTGCTCAAAGTATGTAGAGGTCATAGGTCATTTTTAAATGGCACTTTTGCAAGCGATATCGATTTTGAAACTTTGAAAAACATGAAATAGCCGCCAATTCGGTTCAATTTCAAATAGTCCATGCAGCTGTGTTGTTAGGTGACCAACTCATGTTTAAAGTAAAGCACAATCGGGCGTGGTTAGTACTTGCATGGGAGACTCACTGAGTAAACAAGCTGTTGTTTTTTCTTTTTGTTTCATCACACGCACGGAAAAAATATAAGGCGACATTCATGCATTTTTTCTTACTGTGATGTCAATCATTTTTGTGGAAAATCGTGGAATTTTTGTATTTTTTTAATTAATGAAAAGTTTTAAAATTTCGTATATTTTTAAAAAACAAGTTGTTGGTGTCTGCAGGCACGTAGTGGGTTTCATGCTGTTAATACACCGTGCAAAGTTGTTCAAAGTGATTGCAAAGTTGTGCAAAGTGATTTCAAAGTTTATAGATGTATTTGTTTATATGACCTAAGTTGTTGGCATCTAGAAACACGCAGTTGTAAAGTCAAGAAATTTAATAAAGGCCAGTTGAAAGCAGCCTGTGGATGTTCACATGAGCTGACTGTAAACTGTTGGAAAACTGCGTGCAAAGTTGGAAAAAGCGGTTGAAATGTTGGCGAAGTTGCTTGTATATTTAACCTAAGTCATTGGCACGACACTCCCGCAGTTAAATTTCGAAAACATTAAGTAAATGTCTCGAGAATGCCCCATAAATAAGCAGACTATCACAATAGACCACAGGAAAATCGACGACAAACTGTGTACAAAGTTGTGAAAAGCGATTGCAAAGTTGGTAGTTTCATTCGGGATTGTTACCTGTGATATCATATAAACAAGTCCCATAGTTAAAAGTTCGAAAATGTGAAAACTAGTTCCTAATTTGTTGTTAAATTACCGTAGTGTTGCTCAAAGTATGTAGAGGTCATAGGTCATTTTTAAATGGCACTTTTGCAAGCGATATCGATTTTGAAACTTTGAAAAACATGAAATAGCCGCCAATTCTGTTCAATTTCAAATAGTCCATGCAGCTGTGTTGTTAGGTGACCAACTCATGTTTAAAGTAAAGCACAATCGGGCGTGGTTAGTACTTGCATGGGAGACTCACTGAGTAAACAAGCTGTTGTTTTTTCTTTTTGTTTCATCACACGCACGGAAAAAATATAAGGCGACATTCATGCATTTTTTCTTACTGTGATGTCAATCATTTCTTGTGGAAAATCGTGGAATTTTTGTATTTGTTTAATTAATGAAAAGTTTTAAAATTTCGTATTTTTTTAAAAAACAAACCGTGCAAAGTTGTTCAAAGTGATTGCAAAGTTGTGCAAAGTGATTTCAAAGTATATGGATGTATTTGTATATATGACCTAAGTTGTTGGCATATAGAAACGCGCAGTTGTAAAGTCAAGAAATTTAATAAAGGCCAGTTGAAAGAAGCCTGTGGATGTTCACATGAGCTGACTGTAAACTGTTGGAAAACTGCGTGCAAAGTTGGAAAAAGCGGTTGAAATGTTGGCTTAGTTGCTGGTATATTTTACCTAAGTCATTGGCACGACACCCCCGCAGTTAAATTTCGAAAACATTAAGTAAATTTGTCGAGAATGCCCCATAAATAAGCAGGCTATCACAATAGACCACAGGAAAATCGACGACAAACTGTGTACAAAGTTGAGAAAAGCGATTGCAAAGTTGGTAGTTTCATTCGGGATTGTTACCTGTGATATCATATAAACAAGTCCCATAGTTAAAAGTTCGAAAATGTGAAAACTAGTTCCTAATTTGTTGTTAAATTACCGTAGTGTTGCTCAAAGTATGTAGAGGTCATAGGTCATTTTTAAATGGCACTTTTGCAAGCGATATCGATTTTGAAACTTTGAAAAACATGAAATAGCCGCCAATTCGGTTCAATTTCAAATAGTCCATGCAGCTGTGTTGTTAGGTGACCAACTCATGTTTAAAGTAAAGCACAATCGGGCGTGGTTAGTACTTGCATGGGAGACTCACTGAGTAAACAAGCTGTTGTTTTTTCTTTTTGTTTCATCACACGCACGGAAAAAATATAAGGCGACATTCATGCATTTTTTCTTACTGTGATGTCAATCATTTTTGTGGAAAATCGTGGAATTTTTGTATTTTTTTAATTAATGAAAAGTTTTAAAATTTCGTATATTTTTAAAAAACAAGTTGTTGGTGTCTGCAGGCACGTAGTGTGTTTCATGCTGTTAATACACCGTGCAAAGTTGTTCAAAGTGATTGCAAAGTTGTGCAAAGTGATTTCAAAGTTTATAGATGTATTTGTTTATATGACCTAAGTTGTTGGCATCTAGAAACACGCAGTTGTAAAGTCAAGAAATTTAATAAAGGCCAGTTGAAAGCAGCCTGTGGATGTTCACATGAGCTGACTGTAAACTGTTGGAAAACTGCGTGCAAAGTTGGAAAAAGCGGTTGAAATGTTGGCGAAGTTGCTTGTATATTTAACCTAAGTCATTGGCACGACACTCCCGCAGTTAAATTTCGAAAACATTAAGTAAATGTCTCGAGAATGCCCCATAAATAAGCAGACTATCACAATAGACCACAGGAAAATCGACGACAAACTGTGTACAAAGTTGTGAAAAGCGATTGCAAAGTTGGTAGTTTCATTCGGGATTGTTACCTGTGATATCATATAAACAAGTCCCATAGTTAAAAGTTCAAAAATGTGAAAACTAGTTCCTAATTTGTTGTTAAATTACCGTAGTGTTGCTCAAAGTATGTAGAGGTCATAGGTCATTTTTAAATGGCACTTTTGCAAGCGATATCGATTTTGAAACTTTGAAAAACATGAAATAGCCGCCAATTCGGTTCAATTTCAAATAGTCCATGCAGCTGTGTTGTTAGGTGAACAACTCATGTTTAAAGTAAAGCACAATCGGGCGTGGTTATTACTTGCATGGGAGACTCACTGAGTAAACAAGCTGTTGTTTTTTCTTTTTGTTTCATCACACGCACGGAAAAAATATAAGGCGACATTCATGCATTTTTTCTTACTGTGATGTCAATCATTTCTTGTGGAAAATCGTGGAATTTTTGTATTTGTTTAATTAATGAAAAGTTTTAAAATTTCGTATTTTTTTAAAAACAAGTTGTTGGTGTCTGCAGGCACGTAGTGGGATTTATGCTGTTAATACTCCGTGCAAAGTTGTTCAAAGTGACTGCAAAGTTGTGCAAAGTGATTTCAAAGTTTATAGATGTATTTGTTTATATGACCTAAGTTGTTGGCATATAGAAACACGCAGTTGTAAAGTCAAGAAATTTAATAAAGGCCAGTTGAAAGCAGCCTGTGGATGTTCACATGAGCTGACTGTAAACTGTTGGAAAACTGCGTGCAAAGTTGGAAAAAGCGGTTGAAATGTTGGCGAAGTTGCTTGTATATTTAACCTAAGTCATTGGCACGACACTCCCGCAGTTAAATTTCGAAAACATTAAGTAAATGTCTCGAGAATGCCCCATAAATAAGCAGACTATCACAATAGACCACAGGAAAATCGACGACAAACTGTGTACAAAGTTGTGAAAAGCGATTGCAAAGTTGGTAGTTTCATTCGGGATTGTTACCTGTGATATCATATAAACAAGTCCCATAGTTAAAAGTTCAAAAATGTGAAAACTAGTTCCTAATTTGTTGTTAAATTACCGTAGTGTTGCTCAAAGTATGTAGAGGTCATAGGTCATTTTTAAATGGCACTTTTGCAAGCGATATCGATTTTGAAACTTTGAAAAACATGAAATAGCCGCCAATTCGGTTCAATTTCAAATAGTCCATGCAGCTGTGTTGTTAGGTGAACAACTCATGTTTAAAGTAAAGCACAATCGGGCGTGGTTATTACTTGCATGGGAGACTCACTGAGTAAACAAGCTGTTGTTTTTTCTTTTTGTTTCATCACACGCACGGAAAAAATATAAGGCGACATTCATGCATTTTTTCTTACTGTGATGTCAATCATTTCTTGTGGAAAATCGTGGAATTTTTGTATTTGTTTAATTAATGAAAAGTTTTAAAATTTCGTATTTTTTTAAAAACAAGTTGTTGGTGTCTGCAGGCACGTAGTGGGATTTATGCTGTTAATACTCCGTGCAAAGTTGTTCAAAGTGACTGCAAAGTTGTGCAAAGTGATTTCAAAGTTTATAGATGTATTTGTTTATATGACCTAAGTTGTTGGCATATAGAAACACGCAGTTGTAAAGTCAAGAAATTTAATAAAGGCCAGTTGAAAGCAGCCTGTGGATGTTCACATGAGCTGACTGTAAACTGTTGGAAAACTGCGTGCAAAGTTGGAAAAAGCGGTTGAAATGTTGGCGAAGTTGCTTGTATATTTAACCTAAGTCATTGGCACGACACTCCCGCAGTTAAATTTCGAAAACATTAAGTAAATGTCTCGAGAATGCCCCATAAATAAGCAGACTATCACAATAGACCACAGGAAAATCGACGACAAACTGTGTACAAAGTTGTGAAAAGCGATTGCAAAGTTGGTAGTTTCATTCGGGATTGTTACCTGTGATATCATATAAACAAGTCCCATAGTTAAAAGTTCAAAAATGTGAAAACTAGTTCCTAATTTGTTGTTAAATTACCGTAGTGTTGCTCAAAGTATGTAGAGGTCATAGGTCATTTTTAAATGGCACTTTTGCAAGCGATATCGATTTTGAAACTTTGAAAAACATGAAATAGCCGCCAATTCGGTTCAATTTCAAATAGTCCATGCAGCTGTGTTGTTAGGTGAACAACTCATGTTTAAAGTAAAGCACAATCGGGCGTGGTTATTACTTGCATGGGAGACTCACTGAGTAAACAAGCTGTTGTTTTTTCTTTTTGTTTCATCACACGCACGGAAAAAATATAAGGCGACATTCATGCATTTTTTCTTACTGTGATGTCAATCATTTCTTGTGGAAAATCGTGGAATTTTTGTATTTGTTTAATTAATGAAAAGTTTTAAAATTTCGTATTTTTTTAAAAACAAGTTGTTGGTGTCTGCAGGCACGTAGTGGGATTTATGCTGTTAATACTCCGTGCAAAGTTGTTCAAAGTGACTGCAAAGTTGTGCAAAGTGATTTCAAAGTTTATAGATGTATTTGTTTATATGACCTAAGTTGTTGGCATATAGAAACACGCAGTTGTAAAGTCAAGAAATTTAATAAAGGCCAGTTGAAAGCAGCCTGTGGATGTTCACATGAGCTGACTGTAAACTGTTGAAAAACTGCGTGCAAAGTTGGAAAAAGCGGTTGAAATGTTGGCGAAGTTGCTTGTATATTTAACCTAAGTTATTGGCACAACACTCCCGCAGTTAAATTTCGAAAACATTATGTAAATGTCTCGAGAATGCCTCATAAATAAGCAGACTATCACAATAGACCACAGGAAAATCGACGACAAACTGTGTACAAAGTTGTAAAAAGCGATTGCAAAGTTGGTAGTTTCATTCGGGATTGTTACCTGTGATATCATATAAACAAGTCCCATAGTTAAAAGTTCGAAAATGTGAAAACTAGTTCCTAATTTGTTGTTAAATTACCGTAGTGTTGCTCAAAGTATGTAGAGGTCATAGGTCATTTTTAAATGGCACTTTTGCAAGCGTTATCGATTTTGAAACTTTGAAAAACATGAAATAGCCGCCAATTCGGTTCAATTTCAAATAGTCCATGCAGCTGTGTTGTTAGGTGAACAACTCATGTTTAAAGTAAAGCACAATCGGGCGTGGTTATTACTTGCATGGGAGACTCACTGAGTAAACAAGCTGTTGTTTTTTCTTTTTGTTTCATCACACGCACGGAAAAAATATAAGGCGACATTCATGCATTTTTTCTTACTGTGATGTCAATCATTTCTTGTGGAAAATCGTGGAATTTTTGTATTTGTTTAATTAATGAAAAGTTTTAAAATTTCGTATTTTTTTAAAAACAAGTTGTTGTTGTCTGCAGGCACGTAGTGGGATTTATGCTGTTAATACTCCGTGCAAAGTTGTTCAAAGTGACTGCAAAGTTGTGCAAAGTGATTTCAAAGTTTATAGATGTATTTGTTTATATGACCTAAGTTGTTGGCATATAGAAACACGCAGTTGTAAAGTCAAGAAATTTAATAAAGGCCAGTTGAAAGCAGCCTGTGGATGTTCACATGAGCTGACTGTAAACTGTTGGAAAACTGCGTGCAAAGTTGGAAAAAGCGGTTGAAATGTTGGCGAAGTTGCTTGTATATTTAACCTAAGTTATTGGCACGACACTCCCGCAGTTAAATTTCGAAAACATTAAGTAAATGTCTCGAGAATGCCCCATAAATAAGCAGACTATCACAATAGACCACAGGAAAATCGACGACAAACTGTGTACAAAGTTGTGAAAAGCGATTGCAAAGTTGGTAGTTTCATTCGGGATTGTTACCTGTGATATCATATAAACAAGTCCCATAGTTAAAAGTTCGAAAATGTGAAAACTAGTTCCTAATTTGTTGTTAAATTACCGTAGTGTTGCTCAAAGTATGTAGAGGTCATAGGTCATTTTTAAATGGCACTTTTGCAAGCGATATCGATTTTGAAACTTTGAAAAACATGAAATAGCCGCCAATTCGGTTCAATTTCAAATAGTCCATGCAGCTGTGTTGTTAGGTGAACAACTCATGTTTAAAGTAAAGCACAATCGGGCGTGGTTATTACTTGCATGGGAGACTCACTGAGTAAACAAGCTGTTGTTTTTTCTTTTTGTTTCATCACACGCACGGAAAAAATATAAGGCGACATTCATGCATTTTTTCTTACTGTGATGTCAATCATTTCTTGTGGAAAATCGTGGAATTTTTGTATTTGTTTAATTAATGAAAAGTTTTAAAATTTCGTATTTTTTTAAAAACAAGTTGTTGGTGTCTGCAGGCACGTAGTGGGATTTATGCTGTTAATACTCCGTGCAAAGTTGTTCAAAGTGACTGCAAAGTTGTGCAAAGTGATTTCAAAGTTTATAGATGTATTTGTTTATATGACCTAAGTTGTTGGCATATAGAAACACGCAGTTGTAAAGTCAAGAAATTTAATAAAGGCCAGTTGAAAGCAGCCTGTGGATGTTCACATGAGCTGACTGTAAACTGTTGGAAAACTGCGTGCAAAGTTGGAAAAAGCGGTTGAAATGTTGGCGAAGTTGCTTGTATATTTAACCTAAGTTATTGGCACAACACTCCCGCAGTTAAATTTCGAAAACATTAAGTAAATGTCTCGAGAATGCCTCATAAATAAGCAGACTATCACAATAGACCACAGGAAAATCGACGACAAACTGTGTACAAAGTTGTAAAAAGCGATTGCAAAGTTGGTAGTTTCATTCGGGATTGTTACCTGTGATATCATATAAACAAGTCCCATAGTTAAAAGTTCGAAAATGTGAAAACTAGTTCCTAATTTGTTGTTAAATTACCGTAGTGTTGCTCAAAGTATGTAGAGGTCATAGGTCATTTTTAAATGGCACTTTTGCAAGCGATATCGATTTTGAAACTTTGAAAAACATGAAATAGCCGACAATTCGGTTCAATTTCAAATAGTCCATGCAGCTGTGTTGTTAGGTGAACAACTCATGTTTAAAGTAAAGCACAATCGGGCGTGGTTATTACTTGCATGGGAGACTCACTGAGTAAACAAGCTGTTGTTTTTTTCTTTTTGTTTCATCACACGCACGGAAAAAATATAAGGCGACATTCATGCATTTTTTCTTACTGTGATGTCAATCATTTCTTGTGGAAAATCGTGGAATTTTTGTATTTGTTTAATTAATGAAAAGTTTTAAAATTTCGTATTTTTTTAAAAACAAGTTGTTGGTGTCTGCAGGCACGTAGTGGGATTTATGCTGTTAATACTCCGTGCAAAGTTGTTCAAAGTGACTGCAAAGTTGTGCAAAGTGATTTCAAAGTTTATAGATGTATTTGTTTATATGACCTAAGTTGTTGGCATATAGAAACACGCAGTTGTAAAGTCAAGAAATTTAATAAAGGCCAGTTGAAAGCAGCCTGTGGATGTTCACATGAGCTGACTGTAAACTGTTGGAAAACTGCGTGCAAAGTTGGAAAAAGCGGTTGAAATGTTGGCGAAGTTGCTTGTATATTTAACCTAAGTTATTGGCACGACACTCCCGCAGTTAAATTTCGAAAACATTAATTAAATGTCTCGAGAATGCCTCATAAATAAGCAGACTATCACAATAGACCACAGGAAAATCGACGACAAACTGTGTACAAAGTTGTGAAAAGCGATTGCAAAGTTGGTAGTTTCATTCGGGATTGTTACCTGTGATATCATATAAACAAGTCCCATAGTTAAAAGTTCGAAAATGTGAAAACTAGTTCCTAATTTGTTGGTAAATTACCGTTGTGTTGCTCAAAGTATGTAGAGGTCATAGGTCATTTTTAAATGGCACTTTTGCAAGCGAAATCGATTTTGAAACTTTGAAAAACATGAAATAGCCGCCAATTCGGTTCAATTTCAAATAGTCCATGCACCTGTGTTGTTAGGTGACCAACTCATGTTTAAAGTAAAGCACAATCGGGCGTGGTTAGTACTTGCATGGGAGACTCACTGAGTAAAGAAGCTGTTATTTTTTCTTTTTGTTTCATCACACGCACGGAAAAAATATAAGGCGACATTCATGCATTTTTTCTTACTGTGATGTCAATCATTTCTTGTGGAAAATCGTGGAATTTTTGTATTTGTTTAATTAATGAAAAGTTTTAAAATTTCGTATTTTTTAAAAACAAGTTGTTGGTGTCTGCAGGCACGTAGTGGGATTTATGCTGTTAATACTCCGTGCAAAGTTGTTCAAAGTGACTGCAAAGTTGTGCAAAGTGATTTCAAAGTTTATAGATGTATTTGTTTATATGACCTAAGTTGTTGGCATATAGAAACACGCAGTTGTAAAGTCAAGAAATTTAATAAAGGCCAGTTGAAAGCAGCCTGTGGATGTTCACATGAGCTGACTGTAAACTGTTGGAAAACTGCGTGCAAAGTTGGAAAAAGCGGTTGAAATGTTGGCGAAGTTGCTTGTATATTTAACCTAAGTTATTGGCACGACACTCCCGCAGTTAAATTTCGAAAACATTAAGTAAATGTCTCGAGAATGCCTCATAAATAAGCAGACTATCACAAAAGACCACAGGAAAATCGACGACAAACTGTGTACAAAGTTGTGAAAAGCGATTGCAAAGTTGGTAGTTTCATTCGGGATTGTTACCTGTGATATCATATAAACAAGTCCCATAGTTAAAAGTTCGAAAATGTGAAAACTAGTTCCTAATTTGTTGTTAAATTACCGTAGTGTTGCTCAAAGTATGTAGAGGTCATAGGTCATTTTTAAATGGCACTTTTGCAAGCGATATCGATTTTGAAACTTTGAAAAACATGAAATAGCCGCCAATTCGGTTCAATTTCAAATAGTCCATGCAGCTGGGTTGTTAGGTGAACAATTCATGTTTAAAGTAAAGCACAATCGGGCGTGGTTATTACTTGCATGGGAGACTCACTGAGAAAGCAAGCTGTTGTTTTTTCTTTTTGTTTCATCACACGCACGGAAAAAATATAAGGCGACATTCATGCATTTTTTCTTACTGTGATGTCAATCATTTCTTGTGGAAAATCGTGGAATTTTTGTATTTGTTTAATTAATGAAAAGTTTTAAAATTTCGTATTTTTTTAAAAACAAGTTGTTGGTGTCTGCAGGCACGTAGTGGGATTTATGCTGTTAATACTCCGTGCAAAGTTGTTCAAAGTGACTGCAAAGTTGTGCAAAGTGATTTCAAAGTTTATAGATGTATTTGTTTATATGACCTAAGTTGTTGGCATATAGAACACGCAGTTGTAAAGTCAAGAAATTTAATAAAGGCCAGTTGAAAGCAGCCTGTGGATGTTCACATGAGCTGACTGTAAACTGTTGAAAAACTGCGTGCAAAGTTGGAAAAAGCGGTTGAAATGTTGGCGAAGTTGCTTGTATATTTAACCTAAGTTATTGGCACAACACTCCCGCAGTTAAATTTCGAAAACATTAAGTAAATGTCTCGAGAATGCCTCATAAATAAGCAGACTATCACAATAGACCACAGGAAAATCGACGACAAACTGTGTACAAAGTTGTGAAAAGCGATTGCAAAGTTGGTAGTTTCATTCGGGATTGTTACCTGTGATATCATATAAACAAGTCCCATAGTTAAAAGTTCGAAAATGTGAAAACTAGTTCCTAATTTGTTGTTAAATTACCGTAGTGTTGCTCAAAGTATGTAGAGGTCATAGGTCATTTTTAAATGGCACTTTTGCAAGCGATATCGATTTTGAAACTTTGAAAAACATGAAATAGCCGCCAATTCGGTTCAATTTCAAATAGTCCATGCAGCTGGGTTGTTAGGTGTACAACTCATGTTTAAAGTAAAGCACAATCGGGCGTGGTTATTACTTGCATGGGAGACTCACTGAGAAAACAAGCTGTTTTTTTTCTTTTTGTTTCATCACACGCACGGAAAAAATATAAGGCGACATTCATGCATTTTTTCTTACTGTGATGTCAATCATTTCTTGTGGAAAATCGTGGAATTTTTGTATTTGTTTAATTAATGAAAAGTTTTAAAATTTCGTATTTTTTTAAAAACAAGTTGTTGGTGTCTGCAGGCACGTAGTGGGATTTATGCTGTTAATACTCCGTGCAAAGTTGTTCAAAGTGATTGCAAAGTTGTGCAAAGTGATTTCAAAGTTTTTAGATGTATTTGTTTATATGACCTAAGTTGTTGGCATATAGAAACACGCAGTTGTAAAGTCAAGAAATTTAATAAAGGCCAGTTGAAAGCAGCCTGTGGATGTTCACATGAGCTGACTGTAAACTGTTGGAAAACTGCGTGCAAAGTTGGAAAAAGCGGTTGAAATGTTGGCGAAGTTGCTTGTATATTTAACCTAAGTCATTGGCACAACACTCCCGCAGTTAAATTTCGAAAACATTAAGTAAATGTCTCGAGAATGCCTCATAAATAAGCAGACTATCACAATAGACCACAGGAAAATCGACGACAAACTGTGTACAAAGTTGTGAAAAGCGATTGCAAAGTTGGTAGTTTCATTCGGGATTGTTACCTGTGATGTCATATAAACAAGTCCCATAGTTAAAAGTTCGAAAATGTGAAAACTAGTTCCTAATTTGTTGTTAAATTACCGTAGTGTTGCTCAAAGTATGTAGAGGTCATAGGTCATTTTTAAATGGCACTTTTGCAAGCGATATCGATTTTGAAACTTTGAAAAACATGAAATAGCCGCCAATTCGGTTCAATTTCAAATAGTCCATGCAGCTGTGTTGTTAGGTGACCAACTCATGTTTAAAGTAAAGCACAATCTGGCGTGGTTAGTACTTGCATGGGAGACTCACTGAGTAAAGAAGCTGTTATTTTTTCTTTTTGTTTCATCACACGCACGGAAAAAATATAAGGCGACATTCATGCATTTTTTCTTACTGTGATGTCAATCATTTCTTGTGGAAAATCGTGGAATTTTTGTATTTGTTTAATTAATGAAAAGTTTTAAAATTTCGTATTTTTTTAAAAAGCAAACCGTGGAAAGTTGTTCAAAGTGACTGCAAAGTTGTGCAAAGTGATTTCAAAGTTTGTAGATGTATTTGTTTATATGACCTAAGTTGTTGGCATATAGAAACACGCAGTTGTAAAGTCAAGAAATTTAATAAAGGCCAGTTGAAAGCAGCCTGTGGATGTTCACATGAGCTGACTGTAAACTGTTGGAAAACTGCGTGCAAAGTTGGAAAAAGCGTTTAAAATGTTGGAGAAGTTGCTTGTATATTTAACCTAAGTCATTGGCACGACACTCCCGCAGTTAAATTTCGAAAACATTAAGTAAATGTCTCGAGAATGCCTCATAAATAAGCAGATTATCACAATAGACCACAGGAAAATCGACGAGAAACTGTGTACAAAGTTGTGAAAAGCGATTGCAAAGTTGGTAGCTTCATTCGGGATTGTTACCTGTGATATCATATTAACAAGTCCCATAGTTAAAAGTTCGAAAATGTGAAAACTAGTTCCTAATTTGTTGTTAAATTACCGTAGTGTTACTCAAACTATGTAGAGGTCATAGGTCATTTTTAAAAGGCACTTTTGCAAGCGATATCGATTTTGAAACTTTCAAAATCATGAAATAGCCGCCAATTCGGTTCAATATCAAATAGTCCATGCAGCTGTGTTGTTAGGTGACCAACTCATTTTTAAAGTAAAGCGCAATCGGGCGTGGTTAGTACTTGCATGGGAGACTCACTGAGAAAACAAGCTGTTGTTTTTTCTTTTTGTTTCATCACACGCACGGAAAAAATATAAGGCGACATTCATGCATTTTTGCATACTGTGATGTCAATCATTTCTTGTGGAAAATCGTGGAATTTTTGTATTTGTTTAATTAATGAAAAGTTTTAAAATTTCGTATTTTTTTAAAAACAAGTTGTTGGTGTCTGCAGGCACGTAGTGGGATTTATGCTGTTAATACTCCGTGCAAAGTTGTTCAAAGTGATTGCAAAGTTGTGCAAAGTGATTTCAAAGTTTTTAGATGTATTTGTTTATGTGACCTAAGTTGTTGGCATATAGAAACACGCAGTTGTAAAGTCAAGAAATTTAATAAAGGCCAGTTGAAAGCAGCCTGTGGATGGTCACATGAGCTGACTGTAAACTGTTGGAAAACTGCGTGCAAAGTTGGAAAAAGCGGTTGAAATGTTGGCGAAGTTGCTTGTACATTTAACCTAAGTCATTGGCACGACACTCCCGCAGTTAAATTTCGAAAACATTAAGTAAATGTCTCGAGAATGCCTCATAAATAAGCAGACTATCACAATAGTCCACAGGAAAATCGACGAGAAACTGTGTACAAAGTTGTGAAAAGCGATTGCAAAGTTGGCAGTTTCATTCGGGATTGTTCCCTGTGATATCATATAAACAAGTCCCATAGTTAAAAGTTCGAAAATGTGAAAACTAGTTCCTAATTTGTTGTTAAATTACCGTAGTGTTGCTCAAAGTATGTAGAGGTCATAGGTCATTTTTAAATGGCACTTTTGCCAGCGATATCGATTTTGAAACTTTGAAAAACATGAAATAGCCGCAAATTCAGTTCAATTTCAAATAGTCCATGCAGCTGTGTTGTTAGGTGACCAACTGATGTTTAAAGTAAAGCATAATTGGGCGTGGTTAGTACTTGCATGGGAGACTCACTGAGTAAACAAGCTGTTGTTTTTTCTTTTTGTTTCATCACACGCACGGAAAAAAATAAGGCGACATTCATGCATTTTTTCTTACTGTGATGTCAATCATTTCTTGTGGAAAATCGTGGAATTTTTGTATTTGTTTAATTAATGAAAAGTTTTAAAATTTCGTATTTTTTTTAAAAACAAACCGTGCAAAGTTGTTCAAAGTGATTGCAAAGTTGTGCAAAGTGATTTCAAAGTTTATAGATGTATTTGTTTATATGACCTAAGTTGTTGGCATATAGAAACACGCAGTTGTAAAGTCAAGAAATTTAATAAAGGCCAGTTGAAAGCAGCCTGTGGATGTTCACATGAGCTGACTGTAAACTGTTGGAAAACTGCGTGCAAAGTTGGAAAAAGCGGTTGAAATGTTGGCGAAGTTGCTTGTACATTTAACCTAAGTCATTGGCACGACACTCCCGCAGTTAAATTTCGAAAACATTAAGTAAATGTCTCGAGAATGCCTCATAAATAAGCAGATTATCACAATAGACCACAGGAAAATCGACGAGAAACTGTGTACAAAGTTGTGAAAAGCGATTGCAAAGTTGGTAGTTTCATTCGGGATTGTTACCTGTGATATCATATTAACAAGTCCCATAGTTAAAAGTTCGAAAATGTGAAAACTAGTTCCTAATTTGTTGTTAAATTACCGTAGTGTTACTCAAACTATGTAGAGGTCATAGGTCATTTTTAAAAGGCACTTTTGCAAGCGATATCGATTTTGAAACTTTCAAAAACATGAAATAGCCGCCAATTCGGTTCAATTTCAAATAGTCCATGCAGCTGTGTTGTTAGGTGACCAACTCATGTTTAAAGCAAAGCGCAATCGGGCGTGGTTAGTACTTGCATGGGAGACTCACTGAGAAAACAAGCTGTTGTTTTTTCTTTTTGTTAGATCACACGCACGGAAAAAATATAAGGCGACATTCATGCATTTTTGCTTACTGTGATGTCAATCATTTCGTGTGGAAAATCGTGGAATTTTTGTATTTGTTTAATTAATGAAAAGTTTTAAAATTTCGTATTTTTTTAAAAACAAGTTGTTGGTGTCTGCAGGCACGTAGTGGGATTTATGCTGTTAATACTCCGTGCAAAGTTGTTCAAAGTGATTGCAAAGTTGTGCAAAGTGATTTCAAAGTTTTTAGATGTTTTTGTTTATGTGACCTAAGTTGTTGGCATATAGAAACACGCAGTTGTAAAGTCAAGAAATTTAATAAAGGCCAGTTGAAAGCAGCCTGTGGATGTTCACATGAGCTGACTGTAAACTGTTGGAAAACTGCGTGCAAAGTTGGAAAAAGCGGTTGAAATGTTGGCGAAGTTGCTTGTATATTTAACCTAAGTCATTGGCACGACACTCCCGCAGTTAAATTTCGAAAACATTAAGTAAATGTCTCGAGAATGCCTCATAAATAAGCAGATTATCACAATAGACCACAGGAAAATCGACGAGAAACTGTGTACAAAGTTGTGAAAAGCGATTGCAAAGTTGGTAGTTTCATTCGGGATTGTTACCTGTGATATCATATTAACAAGTCCCATAGTTAAAAGTTCGAAAATGTGAAAACTAGTTCCTAATTTGTTGTTAAATTACCGTAGTGTTACTCAAACTATGTAGAGGTCATAGGTCATTTTTAAAAGGCACTTTTGCAAGCGATATCGATTTTGAAACTTTCAAAAACATGAAATAGCCGCCAATTCGGTTCAATTTCAAATAGTCCATGCAGCTGTGTTGTTAGGTGACCAACTCATGTTTAAAGCAAAGCGCAATCGGGCGTGGTTAGTACTTGCATGGGAGACTCACTGAGAAAACAAGCTGTTGTTTTTTCTTTTTGTTAGATCACACGCACGGAAAAAATATAAGGCGACATTCATGCATTTTTGCTTACTGTGATGTCAATCATTTCGTGTGGAAAATCGTGGAATTTTTGTATTTGTTTAATTAATGAAAAGTTTTAAAATTTCGTATTTTTTTAAAAACAAGTTGTTGGTGTCTGCAGGCACGTAGTGGGATTTATGCTGTTAATACTCCGTGCAAAGTTGTTCAAAGTGATTGCAAAGTTGTGCAAAGTGATTTCAAAGTTTTTAGATGTTTTTGTTTATGTGACCTAAGTTGTTGGCATATAGAAACACGCAGTTGTAAAGTCAAGAAATTTAATAAAGGCCAGTTGAAAGCAGCCTGTGGATGTTCACATGAGCTGACTGTAAACTGTTGGAAAACTGCGTGCAAAGTTGGAAAAAGCGGTTGAAATGTTGGCGAAGTTGCTTGTATATTTAACCTAAGTCATTGGCACGACACTCCCGCAGTTAAATTTCGAAAACATTAAGTAAATGTCTCGAGAATGCCTCATAAATAAGCAGATTATCACAATAGACCACAGGAAAATCGACGAGAAACTGTGTACAAAGTTGTGAAAAGCGATTGCAAAGTTGGTAGTTTCATTCGGGATTGTTACCTGTGATATCATATTAACAAGTCCCATAGTTAAAAGTTCGAAAATGTGAAAACTAGTTCCTAATTTGTTGTTAAATTACCGTAGTGTTACTCAAACTATGTAGAGGTCATAGGTCATTTTTAAAAGGCACTTTTGCAAGCGATATCGATTTTGAAACTTTCAAAATCATGAAATAGCCGCCAATTCGGTTCAATATCAAATAGTCCATGCAGCTGTGTTGTTAGGTGACCAACTCATTTTTAAAGTAAAGCGCAATCGGGCGTGGTTAGTACTTGCATGGGAGACTCACTGAGAAAACAAGCTGTTGTTTTTTCTTTTTGTTTCATCACACGCACGGAAAAAATATAAGGCGACATTCATGCATTTTTGCTTACTGTGATGTCAATCATTTCTTGTGGAAAATCGTGGAATTTTTGTATTTGTTTAATTAATGAAAAGTTTTAAAATTTCGTATTTTTTTAAAAACAAGTTGTTGGTGTCTGCAGGCACGTAGTGGGATTTATGCTGTTAATACTCCGTGCAAAGTTGTTCAAAGTGATTGCAAAGTTGTGCAAAGTGATTTCAAAGTTTTTAGATGTATTTGTTTATGTGACCTAAGTTGTTGGCATATAGAAACACGCAGTTGTAAAGTCAAGAAATTTAATAAAGGCCAGTTGAAAGCAGCCTGTGGATGGTCACATGAGCTGACTGTAAACTGTTGGAAAACTGCGTGCAAAGTTGGAAAAAGCGGTTGAAATGTTGGCGAAGTTGCTTGTACATTTAACCTAAGTCATTGGCACGACACTCCCGCAGTTAAATTTCGAAAACATTAAGTAAATGTCTCGAGAATGCCTCATAAATAAGCAGACTATCACAATAGACCACAGGAAAATCGACGAGAAACTGTGTACAAAGTTGTGAAAAGCGATTGCAAAGTTGGCAGTTTCATTCGGGATTGTTCCCTGTGATATCATATAAACAAGTCCCATAGTTAAAAGTTCGAAAATGTGAAAACTAGTTCCTAATTTGTTGTTAAATTACCGTAGTGTTGCTCAAAGTATGTAGAGGTCATAGGTCATTTTTGAATGGCACTTTTGCCAGCGATATCGATTTTGAAACTTTGAAAAACATGAAATAGCCGCCAATTCGGTTCAATTTCAAATAGTCCATGCAGCTGTGTTGTTAGGTGACCAACTGATGTTTAAAGTAAAGCATAATTGGGCGTGGTTAGTACTTGCATGGGAGACTCACTGAGTAAACAAGCTGATGTTTTTTCTTTTTGTTTCATCACACGCACGGAAAAAAATAAGGCGACATTCATGCATTTTTTCTTACTGTGATGTCAATCATTTCTTGTGGAAAATCGTGGAATTTTTGTATTTGTTTAATTAATGAAAAGTTTTAAAATTTCGTATTTTTTTTAAAAACAAACCGTGCAAAGTTGTTCAAAGTGATTGCAAAGTTGTGCAAAGTGATTTCAAAGTTTATAGATGTATTTGTCTATATGACCTAAGTTGTTGGCATATAGAAACACGCAGTTGTAAAGTCAAGAAATTTAATAAACGCCAGTTGAAAGCAGCCTGTGGATGTTCACATGAGCTGACTGTAAACTGTTGGAAAACTGCGTGAAAAGTTGGAAAAAGCGGTTGAAATGTTGGCGAAGTTGCTTGTATATTTAACCTAAGTCATTGGCACGACACTCCCGCAGTTAAATTTCGAAAACATTAAGTAAATGTCTCGAGAATGCCTCATAAATAAGCAGATTATCACAATAGACCACAGGAAAATCGACGAGAAACTGTGTACAAAGTTGTGAAAAGCGATTGCAAAGTTGGTAGTTTCATTCGGGATTGTTACCTGTGATATCATATTAACAAGTCCCATAGTTAAAAGTTCGAAAATGTGAAAACTAGTTCCTAATTTGTTGTTAAATTACCGTAGTGTTACTCAAACTATGTAGAGGTCATAGGTCATTTTTAAAAGGCACTTTTGCAAGCAATATCGATTTTGAAACTTTCAAAAACATGAAATAGCCGCCAATTCGGTTCAATTTCAAATAGTCCATGCAGCTGTGTTGTTAGGTGACCAACTCATGTTTAAAGCAAAGCGCAATCGGGCGTGGTTAGTACTTGCATGGGAGACTCACTGAGAAAGCAAGCTGTTGTTTTTTCTTTTTGTTTCATCACACGCACGGAAAAAATATAAGGCGACATTCATGCATTTTTGCTTACTGTGATGTCAATCATTTCGTGTGGAAAATCGTGGAATTTTTGTATTTGTTTAATTAATGAAAAGTTTTAAAATTTCGTATTTTTTTAAAAACAAGTTGTTGGTGTCTGCAGGCACGTAGTGGGATTTATGCTGTTAATACTCCGTGCAAAGTTGTTCAAAGTGATTGCAAAGTTGTGCAAAGTGATTTCAAAGTTTTTAGATGTTTTTGTTTATGTGACCTAAGTTGTTGGCATATAGAAACACGCAGTTGTAAAGTCAAGAAATTTAATAAAGGCCAGTTGAAAGCAGCCTGTGGATGTTCACATGAGCTGACTGTAAACTGTTGGAAAACTGCGTGCAAAGTTGGAAAAAGCGGTTGAAATGTTGGCGAAGTTGCTTGTATATTTAACCTAAGTCATTGGCACGACACTCCCGCAGTTAAATTTCGAAAACATTAAGTAAATGTCTCGAGAATGCCTCATAAATAAGCAGATTATCACAATAGACCACAGGAAAATCGACGAGAAACTGTGTACAAAGTTGTGAAAAGCGATTGCAAAGTTGGTAGTTTCATTCGGGATTGTTACCTGTGATATCATATTAACAAGTCCCATAGTTAAAAGTTCGAAAATGTGAAAACTAGTTCCTAATTTGTTGTTAAATTACCGTAGTGTTAATCAAACTATGTAGAGGTCATAGGTCATTTTTAAAAGGCACTTTTGCAAGCGATATCGATTTTGAAACTTTCAAAATCATGAAATAGCCGCCAATTCGGTTCAATATCAAATAGTCCATGCAGCTGTGTTGTTAGGTGACCAACTCATGTTTAAAGTAAAGCGCAATCGGGCGTGGTTAGTACTTGCATGGGAGACTCACTGAGAAAACAAGCTGTTGTTTTTTCTTTTTGTTTCATCACACGCACGGAAAAAATATAAGGCGACATTCGTGCATTTTTGCTTACTGTGATGTCAATCATTTTTTGTGAAAAATCGTGGAATTTTTGTATTTGTTTAATTAATAAAAAGTTTTAAAATTTCGTATTTTTTTAAAAAACAAGTTGTTGGTGTTTGCAGGCACATAGTGGGATTTATGCTGTTAATAATCCGTGCAAAAATGTTCAAAGTGATTGCAAAGTTGTGAAAAGTGATTTCAAAGTTTATAGATGTATTTGTATATATGACCTAAGTTGTTGGCTTATAGAAACGCGCACTTATAAAGTCAAGAAATTTAATAAAGGCCAGTTGAAAGCAGCCTGTGGATGTTCACATGAGCTGACTGTAAACTGTTGGAAAACTGCGTGCAAAGTTGGAAAAAGCGGTTGAAATGTTGGCGAAGTTGCTGGTATATTTAACCTAAGTCATTGGCACGACACCCCCGCAGTTAAATTTCGAAAACATTAAGTACATGTCTCAAGAATGCCTCATAAATAAGCAGACTATCACAATAGACCACAGGAAAATCGACGAGAAACTGTGTACAAAGTTGTGAAAAGCGATTGCAAAGTTGGTAGTTTCATTCGGGATTGTTACCTGTGATATCATATTAACAAGTCCCATAGCTAAAAGTTCGAAAATGTGAAAACTAGTTCCTAATTTGTTGTTAAATTTCCGTAGTGTTGCTCAAACTATGTAGAGGTCATAGGTCATTTTTAAAAGGCACTTTTTCAAGCGATATCGATTTTGAAACTTTCAAAAACATGAAATATCCGCCAATTCGGTTCAATTTCAAATAGTCCATGCAGCTGTGTTGTTAGGTGACCAACTCATGTTTAAAGTAAAGCGCAATCGGGAGTGGTTAGTACTTGCATGGGAAACTCACTGAGTAAACAAGTTGTTGTTTTTTCTTTTTGTTTCATCACACGCATGGAAAAAATATAAAGCGACATTCATGCATTTTTTCTTACTGTGATGTCAATCATTGTTTGTGAAAAATCGTGGAATTTTTGTATTTGTTTAATTAATGAAAAGTTTTAAAATTTCGTATTTTTTTAAAAACAAGTTGTTTGTGTGTGCAGGCACGTAGTGGGATTTATGCTGTTAATACTCCGTGCAAAGTTGTTCAAAGTGATTGCAAAGTTGTGAAAAGTGATTTCAAAGTTTATAGATGTATTTGTTTATATGACCTAAGTTGTTGGCACATAGAAACACGCAGTTGTAAAGTCAAGAAATTTAATAAAGGCCGGTTGAAAGCAGCCTGTGGATGTTCACATGAGCTGACTGTAAACTGTTGGAAAACTGCGTGCAAAGTTGGAAAAAGCGGTTGAAATGTTGGCGAAGTTGCATGTATATTTAACCTAAGTCATTGGCACGACACTCCCGCAGTTAAATTTCGAAAACATTAAGTAAATGTCTCGAGAATGCCTCATAAATAAGCAGACTATCACAATAGACCACAGGAAAATCGACGACAAACTGTGTACAAAGTTGTGAAAAGCGATTGCAAAGTTGGTAGTTTCATTCGGGATTGTTACCTGTGATATCATATAAACAAGTCCCATAGTTAAAAGGTCGAAAATGTGAAAACTAGTTCCTAATTTGTTGTTAAATTACCGTAGTGTTGCTCAAAGTACGTAGAGGTCATAGGTCATTTTTAAAAGGCACTTTTGCAAGCGATATCGATTTTGAAACTTTGAAAAACATGAAATAGCCGCCAATTCGGTTCATTTTCAAATAGTCCATGCAGCTGTGTTGTTAGGTGACCAACTCATGTTTAAAGTAAAGTGCAATCGGGAGTGGTTAGTACTTGCATGGGAAACTCACTGAGTAAACAAGTTGTTGTTGTTTTTTTGTTTCATCACACGCATGGAAAAAATATAAGGCGACATTCATGCATTTTTTCTTACTGTGATGTCTATCATTTTTTGTGAAAAATCGTGGAATTTTTGTATTTGTTTAATTAATGAAAAGTTTTAAAATTTCGTATTTTTTTAAAAACAAGTTGTTTGTGTCTGCAGGCACGTAGTGGGATTTATGCTGTTAATACTCCGTGCAAAGTTGTTCAAAGTGATTGCAAAGTTGTGAAAAGTGATTTCAAAGTTTTTAGATGTATTTGTTTATATGACCTAAGTTGTTGGCACATAGAAACACGCAGTTGTAAAGTCAAGAAATTTAATAAAGGCCAGTTGAAAGCAGCCTGTGGATGTTCACATGAGCTGACTGTAAACTGTTGGAAAACTGCGTGCAAAGTTGGAAAAAGCGGTTGAAATGTTGGCGAAGTTGCTTGTATATTTAACCTATGTCATTGGCACGACACTCCCGCAGTTAAATTTCGAAAACATTAAGTAAATGTCTCGAGAATGCCTCATAAATAAGCAGACTATCACAATAGACCACAGGAAAATCGACGAGAAACTGTGTACAAAGTTGTGAAAAGCGATTGCAAAGTTGGTAGTTTCATTCGGGATTGTTACCTGTGATATCATATTAACAAGTCCCATAGTTAAAAGTTCGAAAATGTGAAAACTAGTTCCTAATTTGTTGTTAAATTACCGTAGTGTTAATCAAACTATGTAGAGGTCATAGGTCATTTTTAAAAGGCACTTTTGCAAGCGATATCGATTTTGAAACTTTCAAAATCATGAAATAGCCGCCAATTCGGTTCAATATCAAATAGTCCATGCAGCTGTGTTGTTAGGTGACCAACTCATGTTTAAAGTAAAGCGCAATCGGGCGTGGTTAGTACTTGCATGGGAGACTCACTGAGAAAACAAGCTGTTGTTTTTTCTTTTTGTTTCATCACACGCACGGAAAAAATATAAGGCGACATTCGTGCATTTTTGCTTACTGTGATGTCAATCATTTCGTGTGGAAAATCGTGGAATTTTTGTATTTGTTTAATTAATGAAAAGTTTTAAAATTTCGTATTTTTTTAAAAACAAGTTGTTGGTGTCTGCAGGCACGTAGTGGGATTTATGCTGTTAATACTCCGTGCAAAGTTGTTCAAAGTGATTGCAAAGTTGTGCAAAGTGATTTCAAAGTTTTTAGATGTATTTGTTTATGTGACCTAAGTTGTTGGCATATAGAGACACGCAGTTGTAAAGTCAAGAAATTTAATAAAGGCCAGTTGAAAGCAGCCTGTGGATGTTCACATGAGCTGACTGTAAACTGTTGGAAAACTGCGTGCAAAGTTGGAAAAAGCGGTTGAAATGTTGGCGAAGTTGCTTGTATATTTAACCTATGTCATTGGCACGACACTCCCGCAGTTAAATTTCGAAAACATTAAGTAAATGTCTCGAGAATGCCTCATAAATAAGCAGACTATCACAATAGACCACAGGAAAATCGACGAGAAACTGTGTACAAAGTTGTGAAAAGCGATTGCAAAGTTGGTAGTTTCATTCGGGATTGTTACCTGTGATATCATATTAACAAGTCCCATAGTTAAAAGTTCGAAAATGTGAAAACTAGTTCCTAATTTGTTGTTAAATTACCGTAGTGTTGCTCAAACTATGTAGAGGTCATAGGTCATTTTTAAAAGGCACTTTTGCAAGCGATATCGATTTTGAAACTTTCAAAAACATGAAATAGCCGCCAATTCGGTTCAATTTCAAATAGTCCATGCAGCTGTGTTGTTAGGTGACCAACTCATGTTTAAAGTAAAGCGCAATCGGGCGTGGTTAGTACTTGCATGGGAGACTCACTGAGAAAACAAGCTGATGTTTTTTCTTTTTGTTTCATCACACGCACGGAAAAAATATAAGGCGACATTCATGCATTTTTGCTTACTGTGATGTCAATCATTTCGTGTGGAAAATCGTTGAATTTTTGTATTTGTTTAATTAATGAAAAGTTTTAAAATTTCGTATTTTTTTAAAAACAAGTTGTTGGTGTCTGCAGGCACGTAGTGGGATTTATGCTGTTAATACTCCGTGCAAAGTTGTTCAAAGTGATTGCAAAGTTGTGCAAAGTGATTTCAAAGTTTTTAGATGTATTTGTTTATGTGACCTAAGTTGTTGGCATATAGAGACACGCAGTTGTAAAGTCAAGAATTTTAATAAAGGCCAGTTGAAAGCAGCCTGTGGATGTTCACATGATCTGACTGTAAACTGTTGGAAAACTGCGTGCAAAGTTGGAAAAAGCGGTTGAAATGTTGGCGAAGTTGCTTGTATATTTAACCTAAGTCATTGGCACGACACTCCCGCAGTTAAATTTCGAAAACATTAAGTAAATGTCTCGAGAATGCCTCATAAATAAGCAGACTATCACAATAGACCACAGGAAAATCGACGAGAAACTGTGTACAAAGTTGTGAAAAGCGATTGCAAAGTTGGTAGTTTCATTCGGGATTGTTACCTGTGATATCATATTAACAAGTCCCATAGTTAAAAGTTCGAAAATGTGAAAACTAGTTCCTAATTTGTTGTTAAATTACCGTAGTGTTGCTCAAACTATGTAGAGGTCATAGGTCATTTTTTAAAGGCACTTTTGCAAGCGATATCGATTTTGAAACTTTCAAAAACATGAAATAGCCGCCAATTCGGTTCAATTTCAAATAGTCCATGCAGCTGTGTTGTTAGGTGACCAACTCATGTTTAAAGTAAAGCGCAATCGGGAGTGGTTAGTACTTGCATGGGAAACTCACTGAGTAAACAAGTTGTTGTTTTTACTTTTTGTTTCATCACACGCATGGAAAAAATATAAAGCGACATTCATGCATTTTTTCTTACTGTGATGTCAATCATTGTTTGTGAAAAATCGTGGAATTTTTGTATTTGTTTAATTAATGAAAAGTTTTAAAATTTCGTATTTTTTTAAAAACAAGTTGTTTGTGTGTGCAGGCACGTAGTGGGATTTATGCTGTTAATACTCCGTGCAAAGTTGTTCAAAGTGATTGCAAAGTTGTGAAAAGTGATTTCAAAGTTTATAGATGTATTTGTTTATATGACCTAAGTTGTTGGCACATAGAAACACGCAGTTGTAAAGTCAAGAAATTTAATAAAGGCCGGTTGAAAGCAGCCTGTGGATGTTCACATGAGCTGACTGTAAACTGTTGGAAAACTGCGTGCAAAGTTGGAAAAAGCGGTTGAAATGTTGGCGAAGTTGCATGTATATTTAACCTAAGTCATTGGCACGACACTCCCGCAGTTAAATTTCGAAAACATTAAGTAAATGTCTCGAGAATGCCTCATAAATAAGCAGACTATCACAATAGACCACAGGAAAATCGACGACAAACTGTGTACAAAGTTGTGAAAAGCGATTGCAAAGTTGGTAGTTTCATTCGGGATTGTTACCTGTGATATCATATAAACAAGTCCCATAGTTAAAAGGTCGAAAATGTGAAAACTAGTTCCTAATTTGTTGTTAAATTACCGTAGTGTTGCTCAAAGTACGTAGAGGTCATAGGTCATTTTTAAAAGGCACTTTTGCAAGCGATATCGATTTTGAAACTTTGAAAAACATGAAATAGCCGCCAATTCGGTTCATTTTCAAATAGTCCATGCAGCTGTGTTGTTAGGTGACCAACTCATGTTTAAAGTAAAGTGCAATCGGGAGTGGTTAGTACTTGCATGGGAAACTCACTGAGTAAACAAGTTGTTTTTTTTTTTTGTTTCATCACACGCATGGAAAAAATATAAGTCGACATTCATGCATTTTTTCTTACTGTGATGTCAATCATTTTTTGTGAAAAATCGTGGAATTTTTGTATTTGTTTAATTAATGAAAAGTTTTAAAATTTCGTATTTTTTTAAAAACAAGTTGTTTGTGTCTGCAGGCACGTAGTGGGATTTATGCTGTTAATACTCCGTGCAAAGTTGTTCAAAGTGATTGCAAAGTTGTGAAAAGTGATTTCAAAGTTTATAGATGTATATGTTTATATGACCTAAGTTGTTGGCACATAGAAACACGCAGTTGTAAAGTCAAGAAATTTAATAAAGGCCAGTTGAAAGCAGCCTGTGGATGTTCACATGAGCTGACTGTAAACTGTTGGAAAACTGCGTGCAAAGTTGGAAAAAGCGGTTGAAATGTTGGCGAAGTTGCTTGTATATTTAACCTAAGTCATTGGCACGACACTCCCGCAGTTAAATTTCGAAAACATTAAGTAAATGTCTCGAGAATGCCTCATAAATAAGCAGACTATCACAATAGACCACAGGAAAATCGACGACAAACTGTGTACAAAGTTGTGAAAAGCAATTGCAAAGTTGGTAGTTTCATTCGGGATTGTTACCTGTGATATCATATAAACAAGTCCCATAGTTAAAAGTTCGAAAATGTGAAAACTAGTTCCTAATTTGTTGTTAAATTACCGTAGTGTTGCTCAAACTATGTAGAGGTCATAGGTCATTTTAAAAGGCACTTTTGCAAGCGATATCGATTTTGAAACTTTGAAAAACATGAAATAGCCACCAATTCGGTTCAATTTCAAATAGTCCATGCAGCTGTGTTGTTAGGTGACCAACTCATGTTTAAAGTAAAGAGCAATCGGGAGTGGTTAGTACTTGCATGGGAAACTCACTGAGTAAACAAGTTGTTGTTTTTTTTTTGTTTCATCACAAGCATAGAAAAAATATAAGGCGACATTCATGCATTTTTTCTTACTGTGATGTCAATCATTTTTTGTGAAAAATCGTGGAATTTTTGTATTTGTTTAATTAATGAAAAGTTTTAAAATTTCGTATTTTTTTGAAAACAAGTTGTTTGTGTCTGCAGGCACGTAGTGGGATTTATGCTGTTAATACTCCGTGCAAAGTTGTTCAAAGTGATTGCAAAGTTGTGCAAAGTGATTTCAAAGTTTATAGATGTATTTGTTTATATGACCTAAGTTGTTGGCATATAGAAACACGCAGTTGTAAAGTCAAGAAATTTAATAAAGGCCAGTTGAAAGAAGCCTGTGGATATTCACATGAGCTGAGTGTAAACTGTTGGAAAACTGCGTGCAAAGTTGGAAAAAGCGGTTGAAATGTTGGCCAAGTTGCTTGTATATTTAACCTAAGTCATTGGCACGACACTCCCGCAGTTAAATTTCGAAAACATTAATTAAATGTCTCGAGAATGCCTCATAAATAAGCAGACTATCACAATAGACCACAGGAAAATCGACGACAAACTGTGTACAAAGTTGTGAAAAGCGATTGCAAAGTTGGTAGTTTCATTCCGGATTGTTACCTGTGATATCATATAAACAAGTCCCATAGTTAAAAGTTCGAAAATGTGAAAACTAGATCCTAATTTGTTGTTAAATTAACGTAGTGTTGCTCAAACTATGTAGAGGTCATAGGTCATTTTTAAATGGCACTTTTGCAAGCGATATCGATTTTGAAACTTTGAAAAACATGAAATAGCCGCCAATTCGGTTAAATTTCAAATAGTCCATGCAGCTGCGTTGTTAGGTGACCAACTCATGTTTAAAGTAAAGCACAATCGGGCGTGGTTAGTACTTGCATGGGAGATTCACTGAGAAAACAAGCTGTTGTTTTTTCTTTTTGTTTCATCACACGCACGGAAAAAATATAAGGCGACATTCATGCATTTTTTCTTACTGTGATGTCAATCATTTCTTGTGGAAAATCGTGGAATTTTTGTATTTGTTTAATTAATGAAAAGTTTTAAAATTTCGTATTTTTTTGAAAACAAGTTGTTTGTGTCTGCAGGCACGTAGTGGGATTTATGCTGTTAATACTCCGTGCAAAGTTGTTCAAAGTGATTGCAAAGTTGTGAAAAGTGATTTCAAAGTTTATAGATGTATTTGTTTATTTGACCTAAGTTGTTGGCACATAGAAACACACAGTTGTAAAGTCAAGAAATTTAATAAAGGCCAGTTGAAAGCAGCCTGTTGATGTTCACATGAGCTGACTGTAAACTGTTGGAAAACTGCGTGCAAAGTTTGAAAAAGCGGTTGAAATGTTGGCGAAGTTGCTTGTATATTTAACCTAAGTCATTGGCACGACACTCCCGCAGTTAAATTTCGAAAACATTAATTAAATGTCTCGAGAATGCCTCATAAATAAGCAGACTATCACAATAGACCACAGGAAAATCGACGACAAACTGTGTACAAAGTTGTGAAAAGCGATTGCAAAGATGGTAGTTTCATTCGGGATTGTTACCTGTGATATCATATAAACAAGTCCCATAGTTAAAAGTTCGAAAATGTGAAAACTAGTTCCTAATTTGTTGTTAAATTAACGTAGTGTTGCTCAAACTATGTAGAGGTCATAGGTCATTTTTAAATGGCACTTTTGCAAGCGATATCGATTTTGAAACTTTGAAAAACATGAAATAGCCGCCAATTCGGTCCAATTTCAAATAGTCCATGCAGCTGTGTTGTTAGGTGACCAACTCATGTTTAAAGTAAAGCTCAATCGGGCGTGGTTAGTACTTGCATGGGAGACTCACTGAGTAAACAAGCTGTTGTTTTTTCTTTTTGTTTCATCACACGCACGGAAAAAATATAAGGCGACATTCATGCATTTTTTCTTACTGTGATGTCAATCATTTCTTGTGGAAAATCGTGGAATTTTTGTATTTGTTTAATTAATGAAAAGTTTTAAAATTTCGTATTTTTTTAAAAACAAGTTGTTGGTGTCTGCAGGCACGTAGTGGGATTTATGCTGTTAATACTCCGTGCAAAGTTGTTCAAAGTGATTGCAAAGTTGTGAAAAGTGATTTCAAAGTTTATAGATGTATTTGTTTATATGACCTAAGTTGTTGGCACATAGAAACACGAAGTTGTAAAGTCAAGAAATTTAATAAAGGCCAGTTGAAAGCAGCCTGTGGATGTTCACATGAGCTGACTGTAAACTGTTGGAAAACTGCGTGCAAAGTTTGCAAAAGCGGTTGAAATGTTGGCGAAGTTGCTTGTATATTTAACCTAAGTCATTGGCACGACACTCCCGCAGTTAAATTTCGAAAACATTAAGTAAATGTCTCGAGAATGCCTCATAAATAAGCAGACTATCACAATAGACCACAGGAAAATCGACGACAAACTGTGTACAAAGTTGTGAAAAGCGATTGCAAAGTTGGTAGTTTCATTCGGGATTGTTACCTGTGATATCATATAAACAAGTCCCATAGTTAAAAGGTCGAAAATGTGAAAACTTGTTCCTAATTTGTTGTTAAATTACCGTAGTGTTGCTCAAAGTATGTAGAGGTCATAGGTCATTTTTAAATGGCACTTTTGCAAGCGATATCGATTTTGAAACTTTGAAAAACATGAAATAGCCGCCAATTCGGTTCAATTTCAAATAGTCCATGCAGCTGTGTTGTTAGGTGACCAACTCATGTTTAAAGTAAAGCGCAATCGGGCGTGGTTAGTACTTGCATGGGAGACTCACTGAGTAAAGAAGCTGTTGTTTTTTCTTTTTGTTTCATCACACGTACGGAAAAAATATAAGACGACAATCATGCATTTTTTCTTACTGTGATGTCAATCATTTCTTGTGGAAAATCGTGGAATTTTTGTATTTGTTTAATTAATGAAAAGTTTTAAAATTTCGTATTTTTTTTAAAAACAAACCGTGCAAAGTTGTTCAAAGTGATTGCGAAGTTGTGCAAAGTGATTTCAAAGTTTATAGATGTATTTGTTTATATGACCTAAGTTGTTGGCATATAGAAACACGCAGTTGTAAAGTCAAGAAATTTAATAAGGCCAGTTGAAAGAAGCCTGTGGATGTTCACATGAGCTGACTGTAAACTGTTGGAAAACTGCGTGCAAAGTTGGAAAAAGCGGTTGAAATGTTGGCCAAGTTGCTTGTATATTTAACCTAAGTCATTGGCACGACACTCTCGCAGTTAAATTTCGAAAACATTAATTAAATGTCTCGAGAATGCCTCATAAATAAGCAGACTATCACAATAGACCACTGGAAAATCGACGACAAACTGTGTACAAAGTTGTGAAAAGCGATTGCAAAGTTGGTAGTTTCATTCGGGATTGTTACCTGTGATATCATATAAACAAGTCCCATAGTTAAAAGTTCGAAAATGTGAAAACTAGTTCCTAATTTGTTGTTAAATTAACGTAGTGTTGCTCAAACTATGTAGAGGTCATAGGTCATTTTTAAATGGCACTTTTGCAAGCGATATCGATTTTGAAACTTTGAAAAACATGAAATAGCCGCCAATTCGGTCCAATTTCAAATAGTCCATGCAGCTGTGTTGTTAGGTGACCAACTCATGTTTAAAGTAAAGCTCAATCGGGCGTGGTTAGTACTTGCATGGGAGACTCACTGAGTAAACAAGCTGTTGTTTTTTCTTTTTGTTTCATCACACGCACGGAAAAAATATAAGGCGACATTCATGCATTTTTTCTTACTGTGATGTCAATCATTTCTTGTGGAAAATCGTGGAATTTTTGTATTTGTTTAATTAATGAAAAGTTTTAAAATTTCGTATTTTTTTAAAAACAAGTTGTTGGTGTCTGCAGGCACGTAGTGGGATTTATGCTGTTAATACTCCGTGCAAAGTTGTTCAAAGTGATTGCAAAGTTGTGAAAAGTGATTTCAAAGTTTATAGATGTATTTGTTTATATGACCTAAGTTGTTGGCACATAGAAACACGAAGTTGTAAAGTCAAGAAATTTAATAAAGGCCAGTTGAAAGCAGCCTGTGGATGTTCACATGAGCTGACTGTAAACTGTTGGAAAACTGCGTGCAAAGTTTGCAAAAGCGGTTGAAATGTTGGCGAAGTTGCTTGTATATTTAACCTAAGTCATTGGCACGACACTCCCGCAGTTAAATTTCGAAAACATTAAGTAAATGTCTCGAGAATGCCTCATAAATAAGCAGACTATCACAATAGACCACAGGAAAATCGACGACAAACTGTGTACAAAGTTGTGAAAAGCGATTGCAAAGTTGGTAGTTTCATTCGGGATTGTTACCTGTGATATCATATAAACAAGTCCCATAGTTAAAAGGTCGAAAATGTGAAAACTTGTTCCTAATTTGTTGTTAAATTACCGTAGTGTTGCTCAAAGTATGTAGAGGTCATAGGTCATTTTTAAATGGCACTTTTGCAAGCGATATCGATTTTGAAACTTTGAAAAACATGAAATAGCCGCCAATTCGGTTCAATTTCAAATAGTCCATGCAGCTGTGTTGTTAGGTGACCAACTCATGTTTAAAGTAAAGCGCAATCGGGCGTGGTTAGTACTTGCATGGGAGACTCACTGAGTAAAGAAGCTGTTGTTTTTTCTTTTTGTTTCATCACACGTACGGAAAAAATATAAGACGACATTCATGCATTTTTTCTTACTGTGATGTCAATCATTTCTTGTGGAAAATCGTGGAATTTTTGTATTTGTTTAATTAATGAAAAGTTTTAAAATTTCGTATTTTTTTTAAAAACAAACCGTGCAAAGTTGTTCAAAGTGATTGCGAAGTTGTGCAAAGTGATTTCAAAGTTTATAGATGTATTTGTTTATATGACCTAAGTTGTTGGCATATAGAAACACGCAGTTGTAAAGTCAAGAAATTTAATAAGGCCAGTTGAAAGAAGCCTGTGGATGTTCACATGAGCTGACTGTAAACTGTTGGAAAACTGCGTGCAAAGTTGGAAAAAGCGGTTGAAATGTTGGCCAAGTTGCTTGTATATTTAACCTAAGTCATTGGCACGACACTCTCGCAGTTAAATTTCGAAAACATTAATTAAATGTCTCGAGAATGCCTCATAAATAAGCAGACTATCACAATAGACCACTGGAAAATCGACGACAAACTGTGTACAAAGTTGTGAAAAGCGATTGCAAAGTTGGTAGTTTCATTCGGGATTGTTACCTGTGATATCATATAAACAAGTCCCATAGTTAAAAGTTCGAAAATGTGAAAACTAGTTCCCAATTTGTTGTTAAATTAACGTAGTGTTGCTCAAACTATGTAGAGGTCATAGGTCATTTTTAAATGGCACTTTTGCAAGCGATATCGATTTTGAAACTTTGAAAAACATGAAATAGCCGTCAATTCGGTTCAATTTCAAATAGTCGATGCAGCTGTGTTGTTAGGTGACCAACTCATGTTTAAAGTAAAGCACAATCGGGCGTGGTTAGTACTTGCATGGGAGACTCACTGAGAAAACAAGCTGTTGTTTTTTCTTTTTGTTTCATCACACGCACGGAAAAAATATAAGGCGACATTCATGCATTTTTTCTTACTGTGATGTCAATCATTTCTTGTGGAAAATAGTGGAATTTTTGTATTTGTTTAATTAATGAAAAGTTTTAAAATTTCGTATTTTTTTTAAAAACAAACCGTGCAAAGTTGTTCAAAGTGATTGCAAAGTTGTGCAAAGTGATTTCAAAGTTTATAGATGTATTTGTTTATATGACCTAAGTTGTTGGCATATAGAAACACGCAGTTGTAAAGTCAAGAAATTTAATAAAGGCCAGTTGAAAGAAGCCTGTGGATGTTCACATGAGCTGACTGTAAACTGTTGGAAACAGCGTGCAAAGTTGGAAAAAGCGGTTGAAATGTTGGCCAAGTTGCTTGTATATTTAACCTAAGTCATTGGCACGACACTCTCGCAGTTAAATTTCGAAAACATTAATTAAATGTCTCGAGAATGCCTCATAAATAAGCAGACTATCACAATAGACCACAGGAAAATCGACGACAAACTGTGTACAAAGTTGTGAAAAGCGATTGCAAAGTTGGTAGTTTCATTCGGGATTGTTACCTGTGATATCATATAAACAAGTCCCATAGTTAAAAGTTCGAAAATGTTAAAACTAGTTCCCAATTTGTTGTTAAATTAACGTAGTGTTGCTCAAACTATGTAGAGGTCATAGGTCATTTTTAAATGGCACTTTTGCAAGCGATATCGATTTTGAAACTTTGAAAAACATGAAATAGCCGTCAATTCGGTTCAATTTCAAATAGTCGATGCAGCTGTGTTGTTAGGTGACCAACTCATGTTTAAAGTAAAGCACAATCGGGCGTGGTTAGTACTTGCATGGGAGACTCACTGAGAAAACAAGCTGTTGTTTTTTCTTTTTGTTTCATCACACGCACGGAAAAAATATAAGGCGACATTCATGCATTTTTTCTTACTGTGATGTCAATCATTTCTTGTGGAAAATCGTGGAATTTTTGTATTTATTTAATTAATGAAAAGTTTTAAAATTTCGTATTTTTTTTAAAAACAAACCGTGCAAAGTTGTTCAAAGTGATTGCAAAGTTGTGCAAAGTGATTTCAAAGTTTATAGATGTATTTGTTTATATGACCTAAGTTGTTGGCATATAGAAACACGCAGTTGTAAAGTCAAGAAATTTAATAAAGGCCAGTTGAAAGAAGCCTGTGGATGTTCACATGAGCTGACTGTAAACTGTTGGAAACAGCGTGCAAAGTTGGAAAAAGCGGTTGAAATGTTGGCCAAGTTGCTTGTATATTTAACCTAAGTCATTGGCACGACACTCTCGCAGTTAAATTTCGAAAACATTAATTAAATGTCTCGAGAATGCCTCATAAATAAGCAGACTATCACAATAGACCACAGGAAAATCGACGACAAACTGTGTACAAAGTTGTGAAAAGCGATTGCAAAGTTGGTAGTTTCATTCGGGATTGTTACCTGTGATATCATATAAACAAGTCCCATAGTTAAAAGTTCGAAAATGTTAAAACTAGTTCCCAATTTGTTGTTAAATTAACGTAGTGTTGCTCAAACTATGTAGAGGTCATAGGTCATTTTTAAATGGCACTTTTGCAAGCGATATCGATTTTGAAACTTTGAAAAACATGAAATAGCCGTCAATTCGGTTCAATTTCAAATAGTCGATGCAGCTGTGTTGTTAGGTGACCAACTCATGTTTAAAGTAAAGCACAATCGGGCGTGGTTAGTACTTGCATGGGAGAGTCACTGAGAAAACAAGCTGTTGTTTTTTCTTTTTGTTTCATCACACGCACGGAAAAAATATAAGGCGACATTCATGCATTTTTTCTTACTGTGATGTCAATCATTTCTTGTGGAAAATCGTGGAATTTTTGTATTTGTTTAATTAATGAAGAGTTTTAAAATTTCGTATTTTTTTAAAAACAAGTTGTTGGTGTCTGCAGGCACGTAGTGGGATTTATGCTGTTAATACTCCGTGCAAAGTTGTTCAAAGTGATTGCAAAGTTGTGCAAAGTGATTTCAAAGTTTTTAGATGTATTTGTTTATATGACCTAAGTTGTTGGCATATAGAAACACGCAGTTGTAAAGTCAAGAAATTTAATAAAGGTCAGTTGAAAGCAGCCTGTGGATGTTCACATGAGCTGACTGTAAACTGTTGGAAAACTGCGTGCAAAGTTGGAAAAAGCGGTTGAAATATTGGCAAAGTTGCTTGTATATTTAACCTAAGTCATTGGCACGACACTCTCGCAGTTAAATTTCGAAAACATTAAGTAAATGTCTCGAGAATGCCTCATAAATAAGCAGACTATCACAATAGACCACAGGAAAATCGACGACAAACTGTGTACAAAGTTGTGAAAAGCGATTGCAAAGTTGGCAGTTTCATTCGGGATTGTTCCCTGTGATATCATATAAACAAGTCCCATAGTTAAAAGTTCGAAAATGTGAAAACTAGTTCCTAATTTGTTGTTAAATTACCGTAGTGTTGCTCAAAGTATGTAGAGGTCATAGGTCATTTTTAAATGGCACTTTTGCAAGCGATATCGATTTTGAAACTTTGAAAAACATGAAATAGCCGCCAATTCGGTTCAATTTCAAATAGTCCATGCAGCTGTGTTGTTAGGTGACCAACTCATGTTTAAAGTAAAGCACAATCGGGCGTGGTTAGTACTTGCATGGGAGACTCACTGAGTAAAGAAGCTGTTGTTTTTTCTTTTTGTTTCATCACACGTACGGAAAAAATATAAGACGACATTCATGCATTTTTTCTTACTGTGATGTCAATCATTTCTTGTGGAAAATCGTGGAATTTTTGTATTTGTTTAATTAATGAAAAGTTTTAAAATTTCGTATTTTTTTTAAAAACAAACCGTGCAAAGTTGTTCAAAGTGATTGCGAAGTTGTGCAAAGTGATTTCAAAGTTTATAGATGTATTTGTTTATATGACCTAAGTTGTTGGCATATAGAAACACGCAGTTGTAAAGTCAAGAAATTTAATAAGGCCAGTTGAAAGAAGCCTGTGGATGTTCACATGAGCTGACTGTAAACTGTTGGAAAACTGCGTGCAAAGTTGGAAAAAGCGGTTGAAATGTTGGCCAAGTTGCTTGTATATTTAACCTAAGTCATTGGCACGACACTCTCGCAGTTAAATTTCGAAAACATTAATTAAATGTCTCGAGAATGCCTCATAAATAAGCAGACTATCACAATAGACCACTGGAAAATCGACGACAAACTGTGTACAAAGTTGTGAAAAGCGATTGCAAAGTTGGTAGTTTCATTCGGGATTGTTACCTGTGATATCATATAAACAAGTCCCATAGTTAAAAGTTCGAAAATGTGAAAACTAGTTCCCAATTTGTTGTTAAATTAACGTAGTGTTGCTCAAACTATGTAGAGGTCATAGGTCATTTTTAAATGGCACTTTTGCAAGCGATATCGATTTTGAAACTTTGAAAAACATGAAATTAGCGTCAATTCGGTTCAATTTCAAATAGTCGATGCAGCTGTGTTGTTAGGTGACCAACTCATGTTTAAAGTAAAGCACAATCGGGCGTGGTTAGTACTTGCATGGGAGAGTCACTGAGAAAACAAGCTGTTGTTTTTTCTTTTTGTTTCATCACACGCACGGAAAAAATATAAGGCGACATTCATGCATTTTTTCTTACTGTGATGTCAATCATTTCTTGTGGAAAATCGTGGAATTTTTGTATTTGTTTAATTAATGAAGAGTTTTAAAATTTCGTATTTTTTTAAAAACAAGTTGTTGGTGTCTGCAGGCACGTAGTGGGATTTATGCTGTTAATACTCCGTGCAAAGTTGTTCAAAGTGATTGCAAAGTTGTGCAAAGTGATTTCAAAGTTTTTAGATGTATTTGTTTATATGACCTAAGTTGTTGGCATATAGAAACACGCAGTTGTAAAGTCAAGAAATTTAATAAAGGTCAGTTGAAAGCAGCCTGTGGATGTTCACATGAGCTGACTGTAAACTGTTGGAAAACTGCGTGCAAAGTTGGAAAAAGCGGTTGAAATATTGGCAAAGTTGCTTGTATATTTAACCTAAGTCATTGGCACGACACTCTCGCAGTTAAATTTCGAAAACATTAAGTAAATGTCTCGAGAATGCCTCATAAATAAGCAGACTATCACAATAGACCACAGGAAAATCGACGACAAACTGTGTACAAAGTTGTGAAAAGCGATTGCAAAGTTGGCAGTTTCATTCGGGATTGTTCCCTGTGATATCATATAAACAAGTCCCATAGTTAAAAGTTCGAAAATGTGAAAACTAGTTCCTAATTTGTTGTTAAATTACCGTAGTGTTGCTCAAAGTATGTAGAGGTCATAGGTCATTTTTAAATGGCACTTTTGCAAGCGATATCGATTTTGAAACTTTGAAAAACATGAAATAGCCGCCAATTCGGTTCAATTTCAAATAGTCCATGCAGCTGTGTTGTTAGGTGACCAACTCATGTTTAAAGTAAAGCACAATCGGGCGTGGTTAGTACTTGCATGGGAGACTCACTGAGTAAAGAAGCTGTTGTTTTTTCTTTTTGTTTCATCACACGTACGGAAAAAATATAAGACGACATTCATGCATTTTTTCTTACTGTGATGTCAATCATTTCTTGTGGAAAATCGTGGAATTTTTGTATTTGTTTAATTAATGAAAAGTTTTAAAATTTCGTATTTTTTTTAAAAACAAACCGTGCAAAGTTGTTCAAAGTGATTGCGAAGTTGTGCAAAGTGATTTCAAAGTTTATAGATGTATTTGTTTATATGACCTAAGTTGTTGGCATATAGAAACACGCAGTTGTAAAGTCAAGAAATTTAATAAGGCCAGTTGAAAGAAGCCTGTGGATGTTCACATGAGCTGACTGTAAACTGTTGGAAAACTGCGTGCAAAGTTGGAAAAAGCGGTTGAAATGTTGGCCAAGTTGCTTGTATATTTAACCTAAGTCATTGGCACGACACTCTCGCAGTTAAATTTCGAAAACATTAATTAAATGTCTCGAGAATGCCTCATAAATAAGCAGACTATCACAATAGACCACTGGAAAATCGACGACAAACTGTGTACAAAGTTGTGAAAAGCGATTGCAAAGTTGGTAGTTTCATTCGGGATTGTTACCTGTGATATCATATAAACAAGTCCCATAGTTAAAAGTTCGAAAATGTGAAAACTAGTTCCCAATTTGTTGTTAAATTAACGTAGTGTTGCTCAAACTATGTAGAGGTCATAGGTCATTTTTAAATGGCACTTTTGCAAGCGATATCGATTTTGAAACTTTGAAAAACATGAAATTAGCGTCAATTCGGTTCAATTTCAAATAGTCGATGCAGCTGTGTTGTTAGGTGACCAACTCATGTTTAAAGTAAAGCACAATCGGGCGTGGTTAGTACTTGCATGGGAGACTCACTGAGAAAACAAGCTGTTGTTTTTTCTTTTTGTTTCATCACACGCACGGAAAAAATATAAGGCGACATTCATGCATTTTTTCTTACTGTGATGTCAATCATTTCTTGTGGAAAATCGTGGAATTTTTGTATTTGTTTAATTAATGAAAAGTTTTAAAATTTCGTATTTTTTTTAAAAACAAACCGTGCAAAGTTGTTCAAAGTGATTGCAAAGTTGTGCAAAGTGATTTCAAAGTTTATAGATGTATTTGTTTATATGACCTAAGTTGTTGGCATATAGAAACACGCAGTTGTAAAGTCAAGAAATTTAATAAAGGCCAGTTGAAAGAAGCCTGTGGATGTTCACATGAGCTGACTGTAAACTGTTGGAAAACAGCGTGCAAAGTTGGAAAAAGCGGTTGAAATGTTGGCCAAGTTGCTTGTATATTTAACCTAAGTCATTGGCACGACACTCTCGCAGTTAAATTTCGAAAACATTAATTAAATGTCTCGAGAATGCCTCATAAATAAGCAGACTATCACAATAGACCACAGGAAAATCGACGACAAACTGTGTACAAAGTTGTGAAAAGCGATTGCAAAGTTGGTAGTTTCATTCGGGATTGTTACCTGTGATATCATATAAACAAGTCCCATAGTTAAAAGTTCGAAAATGTGAAAACTAGTTCCTAATTTGTTGTTAAATTACCGTAGTGTTGCTCAAAGTATGTAGAGGTCATAGGTCATTTTTAAATGGCACTTTTGCAAGCGATATCGATTTTGAAACTTTGAAAAACATGAAATAGCCGTCAATTCGGTTCAATTTCAAATAGTCGATGCAGCTGTGTTGTTAGGTGACCAACTCATGTTTAAAGTAAAGCACAATCGGGCGTGGTTAGTACTTGCATGGGAGACTCACTGAGAAAACAAGCTGTTGTTTTTTCTTTTTGTTTCATCACACGCACGGAAAAAATATAAGGCGACATTCATGCATTTTTTCTTACTGTGATGTCAATCATTTCTTGTGGAAAATCGTGGAATTTTTGTATTTGTTTAATTAATGAAGAGTTTTAAAATTTCGTATTTTTTTAAAAACAAGTTGTTGGTGTCTGCATGCACGTAGTGGGATTTATGCTGTTAATACTCCGTGCAAAGTTGTTCAAAGTGATTGCAAAGCTGGGCAAAGTGATTTCAAAGTTTTTAGATGTATTTGTTTATATGACCTAAGTTGTTGGCATATAGAAACACGCAGTTGTAAAGTCAAGAAATTTAATAAAGGTCAGTTGAAAGCAGCCTGTGGATGTTCACATGAGCTGACTGTAAACTGTTGGAAAACTGCGTGCAAAGTTGGAAAAAGCGGTTGAAATATTGGCGAAGTTGCTTGTATATTTAACCTAAGTCATTGGCACGACACTCTCGCAGTTAAATTTCGAAAACATTAAGTAAATGTCTCGAGAATGCCTCATAAATAAGCAGACTATCACAATAGACCACAGGAAAATCGACGACAAACTGTGTACAAAGTTGTGAAAAGCGATTGCAAAGTTGGCAGTTTCATTCGGGATTGTTCCCTGTGATATCATATAAACAAGTCCCATAGTTAAAAGTTCGAAAATGTTAAAACTAGTTCCCAATTTGTTGTTAAATTAACGTAGTGTTGCTCAAACTATGTAGAGGTCATAGGTCATTTTTAAATGGCACTTTTGCAAGCGATATCGATTTTGAAACTTTGAAAAACATGAAATAGCCGTCAATTCGGTTCAATTTCAAATAGTCGATGCAGCTGTGTTGTTAGGTGACCAACTCATGTTTAAAGTAAAGCACAATCGGGCGTGGTTAGTACTTGCATGGGAGACTCACTGAGAAAACAAGCTGTTGTTTTTTCTTTTTGTTTCATCACACGCACGGAAAAAATATAAGGCGACATTCATGCATTTTTTCTTACTGTGATGTCAATCATTTCTTGTGGAAAATCGTGGAATTTTTGTATTTGTTTAATTAATGAAGAGTTTTAAAATTTCGTATTTTTTTAAAAACAAGTTGTTGGTGTCTGCATGCACGTAGTGGGATTTATGCTGTTAATACTCCGTGCAAAGTTGTTCAAAGTGATTGCAAAGCTGGGCAAAGTGATTTCAAAGTTTTTAGATGTATTTGTTTATATGACCTAAGTTGTTGGCATATAGAAACACGCAGTTGTAAAGTCAAGAAATTTAATAAAGGTCAGTTGAAAGCAGCCTGTGGATGTTCACATGAGCTGACTGTAAACTGTTGGAAAACTGCGTGCAAAGTTGGAAAAAGCGGTTGAAATATTGGCGAAGTTGCTTGTATATTTAACCTAAGTCATTGGCACGACACTCTCGCAGTTAAATTTCGAAAACATTAAGTAAATGTCTCGAGAATGCCTCATAAATAAGCAGACTATCACAATAGACCACAGGAAAATCGACGACAAACTGTGTACAAAGTTGTGAAAAGCGATTGCAAAGTTGGCAGTTTCATTCGGGATTGTTCCCTGTGATATCATATAAACAAGTCCCATAGTTAAAAGTTCGAAAATGTTAAAACTAGTTCCCAATTTGTTGTTAAATTAACGTAGTGTTGCTCAAACTATGTAGAGGTCATAGGTCATTTTTAAATGGCACTTTTGCAAGCGATATCGATTTTGAAACTTTGAAAAACATGAAATAGCCGTCAATTCGGTTCAATTTCAAATAGTCGATGCAGCTGTGTTGTTAGGTGACCAACTCATGTTTAAAGTAAAGCACAATCGGGCGTGGTTAGTACTTGCATGGGAGACTCACTGAGAAAACAAGCTGTTGTTTTTTCTTTTTGTTTCATCACACGCACGGAAAAAATATAAGGCGACATTCATGCATTTTTTCTTACTGTGATGTCAATCATTTCTTGTGGAAAATCGTGGAATTTTTGTATTTGTTTAATTAATGAAGAGTTTTAAAATTTCGTATTTTTTTAAAAACAAGTTGTTGGTGTCTGCATGCACGTAGTGGGATTTATGCTGTTAATACTCCGTGCAAAGTTGTTCAAAGTGATTGCAAAGCTGGGCAAAGTGATTTCAAAGTTTTTAGATGTATTTGTTTATATGACCTAAGTTGTTGGCATATAGAAACACGCAGTTGTAAAGTCAAGAAATTTAATAAAGGTCAGTTGAAAGCAGCCTGTGGATGTTCACATGAGCTGACTGTAAACTGTTGGAAAACTGCGTGCAAAGTTGGAAAAAGCGGTTGAAATATTGGCGAAGTTGCTTGTATATTTAACCTAAGTCATTGGCACGACACTCTCGCAGTTAAATTTCGAAAACATTAAGTAAATGTCTCGAGAATGCCTCATAAATAAGCAGACTATCACAATAGACCACAGGAAAATCGACGACAAACTGTGTACAAAGTTGTGAAAAGCGATTGCAAAGTTGGCAGTTTCATTCGGGATTGTTCCCTGTGATATCATATAAACAAGTCCCATAGTTAAAAGTTCGAAAATGTGAAAACTAGTTCCTAATTTGTTGTTAAATTACCGTAGTGTTGCTCAAAGTATGTAGAGGTCATAGGTCATTTTTAAATGGCACTTTTGCAAGCGATATCGATTTTGAAACTTTGAAAAACATGAAATAGCCGTCAATTCGGTTCAATTTCAAATAGTCGATGCAGCTGTGTTGTTAGGTGACCAACTCATGTTTAAAGTAAAGCACAATCGGTCGTGGTTAGTACTTGCATGGGAGACTCACTGAGAAAACAAGCTGTTGTTTTTTCTTTTTGTTTCATCACACGCACGGAAAAAATATAAGGCGACATTCATGCATTTTTTCTTACTGTGATGTCAATCATTTCTTGTGGAAAATCGTGGAATTTTTGTATTTGTTTAATTAATGAAAAGTTTTAAAATTTCGTATTTTTTTTTAAAAACAAACCGTGCAAAGTTGTTCAAAGTGATTGCAAAGTTGTGCAAAGTGATTTCAAAGTTTATAGATGTATTTGTTTATATGACCTAAGTTGTTGGCATATAGAAACACGCAGTTGTAAAGTCAAGAAATTTAATAAAGGCCAGTTGAAAGAAGCCTGTGGATGTTCACATGAGCTGACTGTAAACTGTTGGAAAACAGCGTGCAAAGTTGGAAAAAGCGGATGAAATGTTGGCCAAGTTGCTTGTATATTTAACCTAAGTCATTGGCACGACACTCTCGCAGTTAAATTTCGAAAACATTAATTAAATGTCTCGAGAATGCCTCATAAATAAGCAGACTATCACAATAGACCACAGGAAAATCGACGACAAACTGTGTACAAAGTTGTGAAAAGCGATTGCAAAGTTGGTAGTTTCATTCGGGATTGTTACCTGTGATATCATATAAACAAGTCCCATAGTTAAAAGTTCGAAAATGTGAAAACTAGTTCCCAATTTGTTGTTAAATTAACGTAGTGTTGCTCAAACTATGTAGAGGTCATAGGTCATTTTTAAATGGCACTTTTGCAAGCGATATCGATTTTGAAACTTTGAAAAACATGAAATAGCCGTCAATTCGGTTCAATTTCAAATAGTCGATGCAGCTGTGTTGTTAGGTGACCAACTCATGTTTAAAGTAAAGCACAATCGGGCGTGGTTAGTACTTGCATGGGAGACTCACTGAGAAAACAAGCTGTTGTTTTTTCTTTTTGTTTCATCACACGCACGGAAAAAATGTAAGGCGACATTCATGCATTTTTTCTTACTGTGATGTCAATCATTTCTTGTGGAAAATCGTGGAATTTTTGTATTTGTTTAATTAATGAAGAGTTTTAAAATTTCGTATTTTTTTAAAAACAAGTTGTTGGTGTCTGCATGCACGTAGTGGGATTTATGCTGTTAATACTCCGTGCAAAGTTGTTCAAAGTGATTGCAAAGCTGGGCAAAGTGATTTCAAAGTTTTTAGATGTATTTGTTTATATGACCTAAGTTGTTGGCATATAGAAACACGCAGTTGTAAAGTCAAGAAATTTAATAAAGGTCAGTTGAAAGCAGCCTGTGGATGTTCACATGAGCTGACTGTAAACTGTTGGAAAACTGCGTGCAAAGTTGGAAAAAGCGGTTGAAATATTGGCGAAGTTGCTTGTATATTTAACCTAAGTCATTGGCACGACACTCTCGCAGTTAAATTTCGAAAACATTAAGTAAATGTCTCGAGAATGCCTCATAAATAAGCAGACTATCACAATAGACCACAGGAAAATCGACGACAAACTGTGTACAAAGTTGTGAAAAGCGATTGCAAAGTTGGCAGTTTCATTCGGGATTGTTCCCTGTGATATCATATAAACAAGTCCCATAGTTAAAAGTTCGAAAATGTGAAAACTAGTTCCTAATTTGTTGTTAAATTACCGTAGTGTTGCTCAAAGTATGTAGAGGTCATAGGTCATTTTTAAATGGCACTTTTGCAAGCGATATCGATTTTGAAACTTTGAAAAACATGAAATAGCCGTCAATTCGGTTCAATTTCAAATAGTCGATGCAGCTGTGTTGTTAGGTGACCAACTCATGTTTAAAGTAAAGCACAATCGGTCGTGGTTAGTACTTGCATGGGAGACTCACTGAGAAAACAAGCTGTTGTTTTTTCTTTTTGTTTCATCACACGCACGGAAAAAATATAAGGCGACATTCATGCATTTTTTCTTACTGTGATGTCAATCATTTCTTGTGGAAAATCGTGGAATTTTTGTATTTGTTTAATTAATGAAAAGTTTTAAAATTTCGTATTTTTTTTTAAAAACAAACCGTGCAAAGTTGTTCAAAGTGATTGCAAAGTTGTGCAAAGTGATTTCAAAGTTTATAGATGTATTTGTTTATATGACCTAAGTTGTTGGCATATAGAAACACGCAGTTGTAAAGTCAAGAAATTTAATAAAGGCCAGTTGAAAGAAGCCTGTGGATGTTCACATGAGCTGACTGTAAACTGTTGGAAAACAGCGTGCAAAGTTGGAAAAAGCGGATGAAATGTTGGCCAAGTTGCTTGTATATTTAACCTAAGTCATTGGCACGACACTCTCGCAGTTAAATTTCGGAAACATTAATTAAATGTCTCGAGAATGCCTCATAAATAAGCAGACTATCACAATAGACCACAGGAAAATCGACGACAAACTGTGTACAAAGTTGTGAAAAGCGATTGCAAAGTTGGTAGTTTCATTCGGGATTGTTACCTGTGATATCATATAAACAAGTCCCATAGTTAAAAGTTCGAAAATGTGAAAACTAGTTCCCAATTTGTTGTTAAATTAACGTAGTGTTGCTCAAACTATGTAGAGGTCATAGGTCATTTTTAAATGGCACTTTTGCAAGCGATATCGATTTTGAAACTTTGAAAAACATGAAATAGCCGTCAATTCGTTTCAATTTCAAATAGTCGATGCAGCTGTGTTGTTAGGTGACCAACTCATGTTTAAAGTAAAGCACAATCGGGCGTGGTTAGTACTTGCATGGGAGACTCACTGAGAAAACAAGCTGTTGTTTTTTCTTTTTGTTTCATCACACGCACGGAAAAAATGTAAGGCGACATTCATGCATTTTTTCTTACTGTGATGTCAATCATTTCTTGTGGAAAATCGTGGAATTTTTGTATTTGTTTAATTAATGAAGAGTTTTAAAATTTCGTATTTTTTTAAAAAACAAGTTGTTGGTGTCTGCAGGCACGTAGTGGGATTTATGCTGTTAATACTCCGTGCAAAGTTGTTCAAAGTGATTGCAAAGTTGTGCAAAGTGATTTCAAAGTTTTTTGATGTATTTGTTTATATGACCTAAGTTGTTGGCATATAGAAACACGCAGTTGTAAAGTCAAGAAATTTAATAAAGGCCAGTTGAAAGCAGCCTGTGGATGTTCACATGAGCTGACTGTAAACTGTTGGAAAACTGCGTGCAAAGTTGGAAAAAGCGGTTGAAATATTGGCGAAGTTGCTTGTATATTTAACCTAAGTCATTGGCACGACACTCTCGCAGTTAAATTTCGAAAACATTAAGTAAATGTCTCGAGAATGCCTCATAAATAAGCAGACTATCACAATAGACCACAGGAAAATCGACGACAAACTGTGTACAAAGTTGTGAAAAGCGATTGCAAAGTTGGCAGTTTCATTCGGGATTGTTCCCTGTGATATCATATAAACAAGTCCCATAGTTAAAAGTTCGAAAATGTGAAAACTAGTTCCTAATTTGTTGTTAAATTACCGTAGTGTTGCTCAAAGTATGTAGAGGTCATAGGTCATTTTTAAATGGCACTTTTGCAAGCGATATCGATTTTGAAACTTTGAAAAACATGAAATAGCCACCAATTCGGTTCAATTTCAACTAGTCCATGCAGCTGTGTTGTTAGGTGACCAACTCATGTTTAAAGTAAAGCATAATTGGGCGTGGTTAGTACTTGCATGGGAGACTCACTGAGTAAACAAGCTGTTGTTTTTTTCTTTTTGTTTCATCACACGCACGGAAAAAATATAAGGCGACATTCATGCATTTTTTCTTACTGTGATGTCAATCATTTCTTGTGGAAAATCGTGGAATTTTTGTATTTGTTTAATTAATGAAAAGTTTTAAAATTTCGTATATTTTTTTAAAAACAAACCGTGCAAAGTTGTTCAAAGTGATTGCAAAGTTGTGCAAAGTGATTTCAAAGTTTATAGATGTATTTGTTTATATGACCTAAGTTGTTGGCATATAGAAACACGCAGTTGTAAAGTCAAGAAATTTAATAAAGGCCAGTTGAAAGAAGCCTGTGGATGTTCACATGAGCTGACTGTAAACTGTTGGAAAACTGCGTGCAAAGTTGGAAAAAGCGGTTGAAATGTTGGCCAAGTTGCTTGCATATTTAACCTAAGTCATTGGCACGACACTCTCGGAGTTAAATTTCGAAAACATTGATTAAATGTCTCGAGAATGCCTCATAAATAAGCAGACTATCACAATAGACCACAGGAAAATCGACGACAAACTGTGTACAACGTTGTGAAAAGCGATTGCAAAGTTGGTAGTTTCATTCGGGATTGTTACCTGTGATATCATATAAACAAGTCCCATAGTTAAAAGTTCGAAAATGTGAAAACTAGTTCCTAATTTGTTGTTAAATTAACGTAGTGTTGCTCAAACTATGTAGAGGTCATAGGTCATTTTTAAATGGCACTTTTGCAAGCGATATCGATTTTGAAACTTTGAAAAACATGAAATAGCCGCCAATTCGGTTCGATTTCAAATAGTCGATGCAGCTGTGTTGTTAGGTGACCAAGTCATGTTTAAAGTAAAGCACAATCGGGCGTGGTTAGTACTTGCATGGGAGACTCACTGAGAAAACAAGCTGTTGTTTTTTCTTTTTGTTTCATCACACGCACGGAAAAAATATAAGGCGACATTCATGCATTTTTTCTTACTGTGATGTCAATCATTTCTTGTGGAAAATCGTGGAATTTTTGTATTTGTTTAATTAATGAAAAGTTTTAAAATTTCGTATATTTTTTTAAAAACAAACCGTGCAAAGTTGTTCAAAGTGATTGCAAAGTAGTGCAAAGTGATTTCAAAGTTTATAGATGTATTTGTTTATATGACCTAAGTTGTTGGCATATAGAAACACGCAGTTGTAAAGTCAAGAAATTTAATAAAGGCCAGTTGAAAGAAGCCTGTGGATGTTCACATGAGCTGACTGTAAACTGTTGGAAAACTGCGTGCAAAGTTGGAAAAAGCGGTTGAAATGTTGGCCAAGTTGCTTGTATATTTAACCTAAGTCATTGGCACGACACTCCCGCAGTTAAATTTCGAAAACATTAAGTAAATGTCTCGAGAATGCTCATAAATAAGCAGACTATCACAATAGACCACAGGAAAATCGACGACAAACTGTGTACAAAGTTGTGAAAAGCGATTGCAAAGCTGGTAGTTTCATTCGGGATTGTTACCTGTGATATCATATTAACAAGTCCCATAGTTAAAAGTTCGAAAATGTGAAAACTAGTTCCTAATTTGTTGTTAAATTACCGTAGTGTTGCTCAAAGTATGTAGAGGTCATAGGTCATTTTTAAAAGGCACTTTTGCAAGCGATATCGATTTTGAAACTTTCAAAAACATGAAATAGCCGACAATTCGGTTCAATTTTAAATAGTCCATGCAGCTGTGTTGTTAGGTGACCAACTCATGTTTAAAGTAAAGCGCAATCGGGAGTGGTTAGTACTTGCATGGGAAACTCACTGAGTAAACAAGTTGTTGTTTTTTCTTTTTGTTTCATCACACGCATGGAAAAAATATAAGGCGACATTCATGCATTTTTTCTTACTGTGATGTCAATCATTTTTTTGTGAAAAATCGTGGAATTTTTGTATTTGTTTAATTAATGAAAAGTTTTAAAATTTCCTATTTTTTTAAAAACAAGTTGTTTGTGTCTGCAGGCACGTAGTGGGATTTATGCTGTTAATACTCCGTGCAAAGTTGTTCAAAGTGATTGCAAAGTTGTGAAAAGTGATTTCAAAGTTTATAGATGTATTTGTTTATATGACCTAAGTTGTTGGCATATAGAAACACGCAGTTGTAAAGTCAAGAAATTTAATAAAGGCCAGTTGAAAGCAGCCTGTGGATGTTCACATGGGCTGACTGTAAACTGTTGGAAAACTGCGTGCAAAGTTGGAAAAAGCGGTTGAAATGTTGGCGAAGTTGCTTGTATATTTAACCAAAGTCATTGGCACGACACTCCCGCAGTTAAATTTCGAAAACATTAAGTAAATGTCTCGAGAATGCCTCATAAATAAGCAGACTATCACAATAGACCACAGGAAAATCGACGACAAACTGTGTACAAAGTTGTGAAAAGCGATTGCAAAGTTGGTAGATTCATTCGGGATTGTTACCTGTGATATCATATTAACAAGTCCCATAGTTAAAAGTTCGAAAATGTGAAAACTAGTTCCTAATTTGTTGTTAAATTACCGTAGTGTTGCTCAAAGTATGTAGAGGTCATAGGTCATTTTTAAATGGCACTTTTGCAAGCGATATCGATTTTGAAACTTTGAAAAACATGAAATAGCCACCAATTCGGTTCAATTTCAAATAGTCCATGCAGCTGTGTTGTTAGGTGACCAACTCATGTGTAAAGTAAAGCATAATTGGGCGTGGTTAGTACTTGCATGGGAGACTCACTGATTAAACGAGCTGTTATTTTTTTCTTTTTGTTTCATCACACGCACGGAAAAAATATAAGGCGACATTCATGCATTTTTTCTTACTGTGATGTCAATCATTTCTTGTGGAAAATCGTGGAATTTTTGTATTTGTTTAATTAATGAAAAGTTTTAAAATTTCGTATTTTTTTTAAAAACAAACCGTGCAAAGTTGTTCAAAGTGATTGCAAAGTTGTGCAAAGTGATTTCAAAGTTTATAGATGTATTTGTTTATATGACCTAAGTTGTTGGCATATAGAAACACGCAGTTGTAAAGTCAAGAAATTTAATAAAGGCCAGTTGAATGCAGCCTGTGGATGTTCACATGAGCTGACTGTAAACTGTTGGAAAACTGCGTGCAAAGTTGGAAAAAGCGGTTGAAATGTTGGCGAAGTTGCTTGTATATTTAACCTAAGTCATTGGCACGACACTCCCGCAGTTAAATTTCGAAAACATTAAGTAAATGTCTCGAGAATGCCTCATAAATAAGCAGACTATCACAATAGACCACAGGAAAATCGACGACAAACTGTGTACAAAGTTGTGAAAAGCGATTGCAAAGCTGGTAGTTTCATTCGGGATTGTTACCTGTGATATCATATTAACAAGTCCCATAGTTAAAAGTTCGAAAATGTGAAAACTAGTTCCTAATTTGTTGTTAAATTACCGTAGTGTTGCTCAAAGTATGTAGAGGTCATAGGTCATTTTTAAAAGGCACTTTTGCAAGCGATATCGATTTTGAAACTTTCAAAAACATGAAATAGCCGACAATTCGGTTCAATTTTAAATAGTCCATGCAGCTGTGTTGTTAGGTGACCAACTCATGTTTAAAGTAAAGCGCAATCGGGAGTGGTTAGTACTTGCATGGGAAACTCACTGAGTAAACAAGTTGTTGTTTTTTCTTTTTGTTTCATCACACGCATGGAAAAAATATAAGGCGACATTCATGCATTTTTTCTTACTGTGATGTCAATCATTTTTTTGTGAAAAATCGTGGAATTTTTGTATTTGTTTAATTAATGAAAAGTTTTAAAATTTCCTATTTTTTTAAAAACAAGTTGTTTGTGTCTGCAGGCATGTAGTGGGATTTATGCTGTTAATACTCCGTGCAAAGTTGTTCAAAGTGATTGCAAAGTTGTGAAAAGTGATTTCAAAGTTTATAGATGTATTTGTTTATATGACCTAAGTTGTTGGCATATAGAAACACGCAGTTGTAAAGTCAAGAAATTTAATAAAGGCCAGTTGAAAGCAGCCTGTGGATGTTCACATGAGCTGACTGTAAACTGTTGGAAAACTGCGTGCAAAGTAGGAAAAAGCGGTTGAAATGTTGGCGAAATTGCTTGTATATTTAACCTAAGTTATTGGCACGACACTCCCGCAGTTAAATTTCGAAAATATTAAGTAAATGTCTCGAGAATGCCTCATAAATAAGCAGACTATCACAATAGACCACAGGAAAATCGACGAGAAACTGTGTACAAAGTTGTGAAAAGCGATTGCAAAGTTGGTAGTTTCATTCGGGATTGTTACCTGTGATATCATATAAACAAGTCCCATAGTTAAAAGTTCGAAAATGTGAAAACTAGTTCCTAATTTGTTGTTAAATTACCGTAGTGTTGCTCAAACTATGTAGAGGTCATAGGTCATTTTTAAAAGGCACTTTTGCAAGCGATATCGATTTTGAAACTTTCAAAAACATGAAATAGCCGCCAATTCGGTTCAATTTCAAATAGTCCATGCAGCTGTGTTGTTAGGTGACCAACTCATGTTTAAAGTAAAGCATAATTGGGCGTGGTTAGTACTTGCATGGGAGACTCACTGAGTAAACAAGCTGTTGTTTTTCTTTTTGTTTCATCACACGCACGGAAAAAATATAAGGCGACATTCATGCATTTTTTCTTACTGTGATGTCAATCATTTCTTGTGGAAAATCGTGGAATTTTTGTATTTGTTTAATTAATGAAAAGTTTTAAAATTTCGTATTTTTTTTAAAAACAAACCGTGCAAAGTTGTTCAAAGTGATTGCAAAGTTGTGCAAAGTGATTTCAAAGTTTATAGATGTATTTGTTTATATGACCTAAGTTGTTGGCATATAGAAACACGCAGTTGTAAAGTCAAGAAATTTAATAAAGGCCAGTTGAAAGCAGCCTGTGGATGTTCACATGAGCTGACTGTAAACTGTTGGAAAACTGCGTGCAAAGTAGGAAAAAGCGGTTGAAATGTTGGCGAAATTGCTTGTATATTTAACCTAAGTCATTGGCACGACACTCCCGCAGTTCAATTTCAAAAACATTAAGTAAATGTCTCGAGAATGCCCCATAAATAAGCAGACTATCACAATAGACCACAGGAAAATCGACGAGAAACTGTGCACAAAGTTGTGAGAAGCGATTGCAAAGTTGGTAGTTTCATTCGGGATTGTTACCTGTGATATCATATTAACAAGTCCCATAGTTAAAAGTTCGAAAATGTGAAAACTAGTTCGTAATTTGTTGTTAAATTACCGTAGTGTTGCTCAAACTATGTAGAGGTCATAGGTCATTTTTAAAAGGCACTTTTGCAAGCGATATCGATTTTGAAACTTTCAAAAACATGAAATAGCTGGCAATTCGTTTCAATTTCAAATAGTCCATGCAGCTGTGTTGTTAGGTGACCAACTCATGTTTAAAGTAAAGCACAATCGGGCGTGGTTAGTACTTGCATGGGAGACTCACTGAGAAAACAAGCTGTTGTTTTTTCTTTTTGTTTCATCACACGCACGGAAAAAATATAAGGCGACATTCATGCATTTTTTCTTACTGTGATGTCAATCATTTCTTGTGAAAAATCGTGGAATTTTTGTATTTGTTTAATTAATGAAAAGTTTTAAAATTTCGTATTTTTTTAAAAACTAGTTGTTTGTGTCTGCAGGCACGTAGTGGGATTTATGCTGTTAATACTCCGTGCAAAGTTGTTCAAAGTGATTGCAAAGTTGTGAAAAGTGATTTCAAAGTTTATAGATGTATTTGTTTATATGACCTAAGTTGTTGGCATATAGAAACACGCAGTTGTAAAGTCAAGAAATTTAATAAAGGCCAGTTGAAAGCAGCCTGTGGATGTTCATATGAGCTGACTGTAAACTGTTGGAAAACTGCGTGCAAAGTTGGAAAAAGCGGTTGAAATTTTGGCGAAGTTGCTTGTATATTTAACCTAAGTCATTGGCACGACACTCCCGCAGTTAAATTTCAAAAACATTAAGTAAATGTCTCGAGAATGCCTCATAAATAAGCAGACTATCACAATAGACCACAGGAAAATCGACGAGAAACTGTGTACAAAGTTGTGAGAAGCGATTGCAAAGTTGGTAGTTTCATTCGGGATTGTTACCTGTGATATCATATTAACAAGTCCCATAGTTAAAAGTTCGAAAATGTGAAAACTAGTTCCTAATTTGTTGTTAAATTACCGTAGTGTTGCTCAAACTATGTAGAGGTCATAGGTCATTTTTAAAAGGCACTCTTGCAAGCGATATCGATTTTGAAACTTTCAAAAACATGAAATAGTCACCAATTCGGTTCAATTTCAAATAGTCCATGCAGCTGTGTTGTTAGGTGACCAACTCATGTTTAAAGTAAAGCACAATCGGGCGTGGTTAGTACTTGCATGGGAGACTCACTGAGAAAAGAAGCTGTTGTTTTTTCTTTTTATTTCATCACACGCACGAAAAAAATATAAGGCGACATTCATGCATTTTTTCTTACTGTGATGTCAATCATTTCTTGTGAAAAATCGTGGAATTTTGGTATTTGTTTAATTAATGAAAAGTTTTAAAATTTCGTATTTTTTAAAAACAAGTTGTTTGTGTCTGCAGGCACGTAGTGGGATTTATGCTGTTAATACTCCGTGCAAAGTTGTTCAAAGTGATTGCAAAGTTGTGCAAAGTGATTTCAAAGTTTATAGATGTATTTGTTTATATGACCTAAGTTGTTGGCATATAGAAACACGCAGTTGTAAAGTCAAGAAATTTAATAAAGGCCAGTTGAAAGCAGCCTGTGGATGTTCACATGAGCTGACAGTAAACTGTTGGAAAACTGCGTGCAAAGTAGGAAAAAGCGGTTGAAATGTTGGCGAAATTGCTTGTATATTTAACCTAAGTCATTGGCACGACACTCCCGCAGTTAAATTTCGAAAACATTAAGTAAATGTCTCGAGAATGCCTCATAAATAAGCAGACTATCACAATAGACCACAGGAAAATCGACGAGAAACTGTGTACAAAGTTGTGAAAAGCGATTGCAAAGTTGGTAGTTTCATTCGGCATTGTTACCTGTGATATCATATAAACAATTCCCATAGTTAAAAGGTCGAAAATGTGAAAACTAGTTCCTAATTTATTGTTAAATTACCGTAGTGTTGCTCAAACTATGTAGAGGTCATAGGTCATTTTTAAAAGGCACTTTTGCAAGCGATATCGATTTTGAAACTTTCAAAAACATGAAATAGCTGCCAATTCGTTTCAATTTCAAATAGTCCATGCAGCTGTGTTGTTAGGTGACCAACTCATGTTTAAAGTAAAGCACAATCGGGCGTGGTTAGTACTTGCATGGGAGACTCACTGAGAAAAGAAGCTGTTGTTTTTTCTTTTTATTTCATCACACGCACGAAAAAAATATAAGGCGACATTCATGCATTTTTTCTTACTGTGATGTCAATCATTTCTTGTGAAAAATCGTGGAATTTTTGTATTTGTTTAATTAATGAAAAGTTTTAAAATTTCGTATTTTTTTAAAAACAAGTTGTTTGTGTCTGCAGGCACGTAGTGGGATTTATGCTGTTAATACTCCGTGCAAAGTTGTTCAAAGTGATTGCAAAGTTGTGAAAAGTGATTTCAAAGTTTATAGATGTATTTGTTTATATGACCTAAGTTGTTGGCATATAGAAACACGCAGTTGTAAAGTCAAGAAATTTAATAAAGGCCAGTTGAAAGCAGCCTGTGGATGTTCACATGAGCTGACTGTAAACTGTTGGAAAACTGCGTGCAAAGTTGTAAAAAGCGGTTGAAATTTTGGCGAAGTTGCTTGTATATTTAACCTAAGTCATTGGCACGACACTCCCGCAGTTAAATTTCAAAAACATTAAGTAAATGTCTCGAGAATGCCTCATAAATAAGCAGACTATCACAATAGACCACAGGAAAATCGACGAGAAACTGTGTACAAAGTTGTGAGAAGCGATTGCAAAGTTGGTAGTTTCATTCGGGATTGTTACCTGTGATATCATATTAACAAGTCCCATAGTTAAAAGTTCGAAAATGTGAAAACTAGTTCCTAATTTGTTGTTAAATTACCGTAGTTTTGCTCAAACCATGTAGAGGTCATAGGTCATTTTTAAAAGGCACTCTTGCAAGCGATATCGATTTTGAAACTTTCAAAAACATGAAATAGTCGCCAATTCGGTTCAATTTCAAATAGTCCATGCAGCTGTGTTGTTAGGTGACCAACTCATGTTTAAAGTAAAGCACAATCGGGCGTGGTTAGTACTTGCATGGGAGACTCACTGAGAAAACAAGCTGTTGTTTTTTTCTTTTTGTTTCATCACACGCACGGAAAAAATATAAGGCGACATTCATGCATTTTTTCTTACTGTGATGTCAATCATTTCTTGTGAAAAATCGTGGAATTTTTGTATTTGTTTAATTAATGAAAAGTTTTAAAATTTCGTATTTTTTAAAAACAAGTTGTTTGTGTCTGCAGGCACGTAGTGGGATTTATGCTGTTAATACTCCGTGCAAAGTTGTTCAAAGTGATTGCAAAGTTGTGAAAAGTGATTTCAAAGTTTATAGATGTATTTGTTTATATGACCTAAGTTGTTGGCATATAGAAACACGCAGTTGTAAAGTCAAGAAATGTAATAAAGGCCAGTTGAAAGCAGCCTGTGGATGTTCACATGAGCTGACTGTAAACTGTTGGAAAACTGCGTGCAAAGTAGGAAAAAGCGGTTGAAATGTTGGCGAAGTTGCTTGTATATTTAACCTAAGTCATTGGCACGACACTCCCGCAATTAAATTTCGAAAACATTAAGTAAATGTCTTGAGAATGCCTCACAAATAAGCAGACTATCACAATAGACCACAGGAAAATCGACGGGAAACTGTGTACAAAGTTGTGAAAAGCGATTGCAAAGTTGGTAGTTTCATTCGGGATTGTTACCTGTGATATCATATAAACAAGTCCCATAGTTAAAAGGTCGAAAATATGAAAACTAGTTCCTAATTTGTTGTTAAATTACCGTAGTGTTGCTCAAAGTATGTAGAGGTCATAAGTCATTCTTAAATGGCACTTTTGCAAGCGATATCGATTTTGAAACTTTGAAAAACATGAAATAGCCGCCAATTCGGTTAAATTTCAAATAGTACATGCAGCTGTGTTGATAGGTGACCAACTCATGTTTAAAGTAAAGCACATCGGGCGTGGTTAGTACTTGCATGGGAAACTCACTGAGTAAACAAGTTGTTGGTTTTTCTTTTTGTTTCATCACACGCACGAAAAAAATATAAGGCGACATTCATGCATTTTTTCTTACTGTGATGTCAATCATTTCTTGTGGGAAATCGTGGAATTTTTGTATTTGTTTAATTAATGAAAAGTTTTAAAATTTCGTATTTTTTTTAAAAACAAACCGTGCAAAGTTGTTCAAAGTGATTGCAAAGTTGTGCAAAGTGATTTCAAAGTTTATAGATGTATTTGTTTATATGACCTAAGTTGTTGGCATATAGAAACACGCAGTTGTAAAGTGAAGAAATTTAATAAAGGCCAGTTGAAAGCAGCCTGTGGATGTTCACATGAGCTGACTGTAAACTGTTGGAAAACTGCGTGCAAAGTTGGAAAAAGCGGTTGAAATGTTGGCGACGTTGCTTGTATATTTAACCTAAGTAATTGGCACGACACTCCCGCAGTTAAATTTCGAAAACATTATGTAAATGTCTCGAGAATGCCTCATAAATAAGCTGACTATCACAATAGACCACAGGAAAATCGACGACAAACTGTGTACAAAGTTGTGAAAAGCGATTGCAAAGTTGGTAGTTTCATTCGGGATTGTTACCTGTGATATCATATAAACAAGTCCCATAGTTAAAAGTTCGAAAATGTGAAAACTAGTTCCTAATTTGTTGTTACATTACCGTAGTGTTGCTCAAAGTATGTAGAGGTCATAGGTCATTTTTAAATGGTACTTTTGCAAGCGATATCGATTTTGAGACTTTGAAAAACATGAAATAGCCGCCAATTCGGTTCAATTTCAAATAGTCCATGCAGCTGTGTTGTTAGGTGACCAACTCATGTTTAAAGTAAAGCGCAATCGGGCGTGGTTAGTACTTGCATGGGAGACTCACTGAGTAAAGAAGCTGTTGTTTTTTCTATTTGTTTCATCACACGCACGGAAAAAATATAAGGCGACATTCATGCATTTTTTCTTACTGTGATGTCAATCATTTCTTGTGGAAAATCGTGGAATTTTTGTATTTGTTTAATTAATGAAAAGTTTTAAAATTTCGTATTTTTTTAAAAACAAGTTGTTGGTGTCTGCAGGCACGTAGTGGGATTTATGCTGTTAATACTCCGTGCAAAGTTGTTCAAAGTGATTGCAAAGTTGTGCAAAGTGATTTCAAAGTTTTTAGATGTATTTGTTTATATGACCTAAGTTGTTGGCATATAGAAACACGCAGTTGTAAAGTCAAGAAATTTAATAAAGGCCAGTTGAAAGCAGCCTGTGGATGATCACATGAGCTGACTGTAAACTGTTGGAAAACTGCGTGCAAAGTTGGAAAAAGCGGTTGAAATGTTGGCGAAGTTGCTTGTATATTTAACCTAAGTCATTGGCACGACACTCCCGCAGTTAAATTTCGAAAACATTAAGTAAATGTCTCGAGAATGCCTCATAAATAAGCAGACTATCACAATAGACCACAGGAAAATCGACGAGAAACTGTGTACAAAGTTGTGTAAAGCGATGGCAAAGTTGGTAGTTTCATTCGGGATTGTTACCTGTGATATCATATAAACAAGTCCCATAGTTAAAAGGTCGAAAATGTGAAAACTAGTTCCTAATTTGTTGTTAAATTACCGTAGTGTTGCTCAAAGTATGTAGAGGTCATAGGTCATTTTTAAATGGCACTTTTGCAAGCGATATCGATTTTGAAACTTTGAAAAACATGAAATAGCCGCCAATTCGGTTCAATTTCAAATAGTCCATGCAGCTGTGTTGTTAGGTGACCAACTCATGTTTAAAGTAAAGCATAACTGGGCGTGGTTAGTACTTGCATGGGAGACTCACTGATTAAACAAGCTGTTATTTTTTTCTTTTTGTTTCATCAGACGCACGGAAAAAATATAAGGCGACATTCATGCATTTTTTCTTACTGTGATGTCAATCATTTCTTGTGGAAAATCGGGGAATTTTTGTATTTGTTTAATTAATGAAAAGTTTTAAAATTTCGTATTTTTTTAAAAACAAGTTGTTTGTGTCTGCAGGCACGTAGTGGGATTTATGCTGTTAATACTCCGTGCAAAGTTGTTCAAAGTGATTGCAAAGTTGTGCAAAGTGATTTCAAAGTTTATAGATGTATTTGTTTATATGACCTAAGTTGTTGGCATATAGAAACACGCAGTTGTAAAGTCAAGACATTTAATAAAGGCCAGTTGAAAGCAGCCTGTGGATGTTCACATGAGCTGACTGTAAACTGTTGGAAAACTGCGTGCAAAGTTGGAAAAAGCGGTTGAAATGTTGGCGAAGTTGCTTGTATATTTAACCTAAGTCAATGACACGACACTCCCGCAGTTAAATTTCGAAAACATTAAGTAAATGTCTCGAGAATGCCTCATAAATAAGCAGACTATCACAATAGACCATAGGAAAATCGACGACAAACTGTGTACAAAGTTGTGAAAAGCGATTGCAAAGTTGGCAGTTTCATTCGGGATTGTTACCTGTGATATCAAATAATCAAGTCCCATAGTTAAAAGTTCGAAAGTGTAAAAACTAGTTCCTAATTTGTTGTTAAATTACCGTAGTGTTGCTCAAAGTATGTAGAGGTCATAGGTCATTTTTAAATGGCACTTTTGCAAGCGATATCGATTTTGAAACTTTGAAAAACATGAAATATCCGCCAATTCGGTTCAATTTCACATAGTCCATGCAGCTGTGTTGTTAGGTGACCAACTCATGTTTAAAGTAAAGCATAACTGGGCGTGGTTAGTACTTGCATGGGAGACTCACTGATTAAACAAGCTGTTATTTTTTTCTTTTTGTTTCATCACACGCACGGAAAAAATATAAGGCGACATTCATGCATTTTTTCTTACTGTGATGTCAATCATTTCTTGTGGAAAATCGGGGAATTTTTGTATTTGTTTAATTAATGAAAAGTTTTAAAATTTCGTATTTTTTTAAAAACAAGTTGTTTGTGTCTGCAGGCACGTAGTGGGATTTATGCTGTTAATACTCCGTGCAAAGTTGTTCAAAGTGATTGCAAAGTTGTGCAAAGTGATTTCAAAATTTATAGATGTATTTGTTTATATGACCTAAGTTGTTGGCATATAGAAACACGCAGTTGTAAAGTCAAGAAATTTAATAAAGGCAAGTTGAAAGCAGCCTGTGGATGTTCACATGAGCTGACTGTAAACTGTTGGAAAACTGCGTGCAAAGTTGGAAAAAGCGGTTGAAATGTTGGCGAAGTTACTTGTATATTTAACCTAAGTCATTGGCACGACACTCCCGCAGTTAAATTTCGAAAACATTAAGTAAATGTCTCGAGAATGCCTCATAAATAGGCAGACTATCACAATAGACCACAGGAAAATCGACGAGAAACTGTGTACAAAGTTGTGTGAAGCGATTGCAAAGTTGGTAGTTTCATTCGGGATTGTTACCTGTGATATCATATAAACAAGTCCCATAGTTAAAAGGTCGAAAATGTGAAAACTAGTTCCTAATTTGTTGTTAAATTACCGTAGTGTTGCTCAAAGTATGTAGAGGTCATAGGTCATTTTTAAATGGCACTTTTGCAAGCGATATCGATTTTGAAACTTTGAAAAACATGAAATAGCCGCCAATTCGGTTCAATTTCAAATAGTCCATGCAGCTGTGTTGTTAGGTGACCAACTCATGTTTAAAGTAAAGCACAATCGGGCGTGGTTAGTACTTGCATGGGAGACACACTGAGAAAACAAGCTGTTGTTTTTTCTTTCTGTTTCATCACACGCACGGAAAAATATAAAGCGACATTCATGCATTTTTTCTTACTGTGATGTCAATCATTTCTTGTGGAAAATCGTGGAATTTTTGTATTTGTTTAATTAATGAAAAGTTTTAAAATTTCGAATTTTTTTAAAAACAAGTTGTTTGTGTCTGCAGGTACGTAGTGGGATTTATGCTGTTAATACTCCGTGCAAAGTTGTTCAAAGTGATTGCAAAGTTGTGCAAAGTGATTTCAAAGTTTATAGATGTATTTGTTTATATGACCTAAGTTGTTGGCATATAGAAACACGCAGTTGTAAAGTCAAGAAATTTAATAAAGGCCAGTTGAAAGCAGCCTGTGGATGTTCACATGAGCTGACTGTAAACTGTTGGAAAACTGCGTGCAAAGTTGGAAAAAGCGGTTGAAATGTTTGCGAAGTTGCTTGTATATTTAACCTAAGTCATTGGCACGACACTGCCGCAGTTAAATTTCGAAAACATTAAGTAAATGTCTCGAGAATGCCTCATAAATAAGCAGACTATCACAATAGACCACAGGAAAATCGACGAGAAACTGTGTACAAAGTTGTGTGAAGCGATTGCAAAGTTGGTAGTTTCATTCGGGATTGTTACCTGTGATATCATATAAACAAGTCCCATAGTTAAAAGTTCGAAAATGTGAAAACTAGTTCCTAATTTGTTGTTAAATTACCGTAGTGTTGCTCAAAGTATGTAGAGGTCATATGTCATTTTTAAATGGCACTTTTGCAAGCGATATCGATTTTGAAACTTTGAAAAACATGAAATAGCCGCCAATTCGGTTCAATTTCAAATAGTCCATGCAGCTGTGTTGTTAGGTGACCAACTCATGTTTAAAGTAAAGCACAATCGGTCGTGGTTAGTACTTGCATAGGAGACTCACTGAGTAAAGAAGCTGTTGTTTTTTCTTTTTGTTTCATCACACGCACGGAAAAAATATAAGGCGACATTCATGCATTTTTTCTTACTGTGATGTCAATCATTTCCTGTAGAAAATCGTGGAATTTTTGTATTTGTTTAATTAATGAAAAGTTTTAAAATTTCGTATTTTTTAAAAAATCAAGTTGTTGGTGTTTGCAGGCACGTAGTGGGATTTATGCTGTTAATAATCCGTGCAAAGTTGTGCAAAGTGATTTCAAAGTTTTTAGATGTATTTGTTTATATGACCTAAGTTGTTGGCATATAGAAACACGCAGTTGTAAAGTCAAGAAATTTAATAAAGGCCAGTTGAAAGCAGCCTGTGGATGTTCACATGAGCTGACTGTAAACTGTTGGAAAACTGCGTGCAAAGTTGGAAAAAGCGGTTTAAATGTTGGCGAAGTTGCTTGTATAATTAACCTAAGTCATTGGCACGACACTCCCGCAGTTAAATTTCGAAAACATTAAGTAAATGTCTCGAGAATGCCTCATAAATAAGCAGACTATCACAATAGACCACAGGAAAATCGACGACAAACTGTGTACAGAGTTGTGAAAAGCGATTGCAAAGTTGGTAGTTTCATTCGGGATTGTTACCTGTGATATCATATTAACAAGTCCCTTAGTTAAAAGTTCGAAAATGTGAAAACTAGTTCCTAATTTGTTGTTAAATTACCGTAGTGTTGGTCAAACTATGTAGAGGTCATAGGTCATTTTTAAAAGGCACTTTTGCAAGCGATATCGATTTTGAAACTTTCAAAAACATGAAATAGCCACCAATTCGGTTCAATTTCAAATAGTCCATGCAGATGTGTTGTTAGGTGACCAACTCATGTTTAAAGTAAAGCGCAATCGGGAGTGGTTAGTACTTGCATGGGAAACTCACTGAGTAAACAAGCTGTTGTTTTTTCTTTTTGTTTCATCACACGCACGGAAAAAATATAAGGCGACATTCATGCATTTTTTCTTACTGTGATGTCAATCATTTTTTGTGAAAAATCGTGGAATTTTTGTATTTGTTTAATTAATGAAAAGTTTTAAAATTTCGTATTTTTTTAAAAAACAAGTTTTTGGTGTTTGCAGGCACGTAGTGGGATTTATGCTGTTAATAATCCGTGCAAAAATGTTCAAAGTGATTGCAAAGTTGTGCAAAGTGATTTCAAAGTTTATAAATGTATTTGTATATATGACCTAAGTTGTTGGCATATAGAAACGCGCACTTGTAAAGTCAAGAAATTTAATAAAGGCCAGTTGAAAGCAGCCTGTGGATGTTCACATGAGCTGACTGTAAACTGTTGGAAAACTACGTGCAAAGTTGGAAAAAGCGGTTGAAATGTTGGCGAAGTTGCTTATATATTTAACCTAAGTCATTGGCACGACACTCCCGCAGTTAAATTTCGAAAACATTAAGTAAATGTCTCGAGAATAAGCAGACTATCACAATAGACCACAGGAAAATCGACGACAAACTGTGTACAAAGTTGTGAAAAGCGATTGCAAAGTTGGCAGTTTCATTCGTGATTGTTACCTGTGATATCATATAAACAAGTCCCATAGTTAAAAGTTCGAAAATGTGAAAACTAGTTCCCAATTTGTTGTTAAATTACCGTAGTGTTGCTCAAAGTATGTAGAGGTCATAGGTCATTTTTAAATGGCACTTTTGCAAGCGATATCGATTTTGAAACTTTGAAAAACATGAAATAGCCGCCAATTCGGTTCAATTTCAAATAGTCCATGCAGCTGTGTTGTTAGGTGACCAACTCATGTTTAAAGTAAAGCATAATTGGGCGTGGTTAGTACTTGCATGGGAGACTCACTGAGTAAACAAGCTGTTTTTTTTTCTTTTTGTTTCATCACACGCACGGAAAAAATATAAGGCGACATTCATGCATTTTTTCTTACTGTGATGTCAATCATTTCTTGTGGAAAATCGTGGAATTTTTGTATTTGTTTAATTAATGAAAAGTTTTAAAATTTCGTATTTTTTTAAAAACAAGTTGTTGGAGTCTGCAGGCACGTAGTGGGATTTATGCTGTTAATACTCCGTGCAAAGTTGTTCAAAGTGATTGCAAAGTTGTGAAAAGTGATTTCAAAGTTTATAGATGTATTTGTTTATATGACCTAAGTTGTTGGCACATAGAAACACGCAGTTGTAAAATCAAGAAATTTAATAAAGGCCAGTTGAAAGCAGCCTGTGGATGTTCACATGAGCTGACTGTAAACTGCGTGCAAAGTTGGAAAAAGCGGTTGAAATGTTGGCGAAGTTGCTTGTATATTTAACCTAAGTCATTGGCACAACACTCCCGCAGTTAAATTTCGAAAACATTAAGTAAATGTCTCGAGAATGCCTCATAAATAAGCAGACTATCACAATAGACCACAGGAAAATCGACGACAAACTGTGTACAAAGTTGTGAAAAGCGATTGCAAAGTTGGCAGTTTCATTCGGGATTGTTACCTGTGATATCATATAAACAAGTCCCATAGTTAAAAGTTCGAAAATGTGAAAACTAGTTGCCAATTTGTTGTGAAATTACCGTAGTGTTGCTCAAAGTATATAGAGGTCATAGGTCATTTTTAAATGGCACTTTTGCAACCGATATCGATTTTGAAACTTTGAAAAACATGAAATAGCCGACAATTCGGATCAATTTCAAATAGTCCATGCAGCTGTGTTGTTAGGTGACCAACTCATGTTTAAAGTAAAGCACAATCGGGCGTGGTTAGTACTTGCATGGGAGACTCACTGAGAAAACATGCTGTTGTTTTTTCTTTTTGTTTCATCACACGCACGGAAAAAATATAAGGCGACATTCATGCATTTTTTCTTACTGTGATCAATCATTTCTTGTGGAAAATCGTGGAATTTTTGTATTTGTTTAATTAATGAAAAGTTTTAAAATTTCATATTTTTTTAAAAAACAAGTTTTTGGTGTTTGCAGGCACGTAGTGGGATTTATGCTGTTAATACTCCGTGCAAAGTTGTTCAAAGTGATTGCAAAATTGTGCAAAGTGATTTCAAAGTTTATAGATGTATTTGTTTATATGACCTAAGTTGTTGGCATATAGAAACACGCAGTTGTAAAGTCAAGAAATTTAATAAAGGCCAGTTGAAAGCAGCCTGTGGATGTTCACATGAGCTGACTGTAAACTGTTGGAAAACTGCGTGCAAAGTTGGAAAAAGCGGTTGAAATGTTGGCGAAGTTGCTTGTATATTTAACCTAAGTCATTGGCACGACACTCCCGCAGTTAAATTTCGAAAACATTAAGTAAATGTCTCGAGAATGCCTCATAAATAAGCAGACTATCACAATAGACCACAGGAAAATCGACGACAAACTGTGTACAAAGTTGTGAAAAGCGATTGCAAAGTTGGTAGTTTCATTCGGGATTGTTACCTGTGATATCATATAAACAAGTCCCATAGTTAAAAGTTCGAAAATGTGAAAACTAGTTCCTAATTTGTTGTTAAATTACCGTAGTGTTGCTCAAAGTATGTAGAGGTCATAGGTCATTTTTAAATGGCACTTTTGCAAGCGATATCGATTTTGAAACTTTGAAAAACATGAAATAGCCGCCAATTCGGTTCAATTTCAAATAGTCCATGCAGCTGTGTTGTTAGGTGAACAACTCATGTTTAAAGTAAAGCACAATCGGGCGTGGTTATTACTTGCATGCGAGACTCACTGAGAAAACAATCTGTTGTTTTTACTTTTTGTTTCATCACACACACGGAAAAAATATAAGGCGACATTCATGCATTTTTTCTTACTGTGATGTCAATCATTTCTTGTGAAAATCGTGGAATTTTTGTATTTGTTTAATTAATGAAAAGTTTTAAAATTTCGTGTTTTTTTAAAAACAAGTGGTTGGGGTCTGCAGGCACGTAGTGGGATTTATGCTGTTAATACTCCGTGCAAAGTTGTTCAAAGTGATTGCAAAGTTGTGCAAAGTGATTTCAAAGTTTTTAGATGTATTTGTTTATATGACCTAAGTTGTTGGCATATAGAAACACGCCGTTGTAAAGTCAAGAAATTTAATAAAGGCCAGTTGAAAGCAGCCTGTGGATGTTCACATGAGCTGACTGTAAACTGTTGGAAAACTGCGTGCAAAGTTGGAAAAAGCGGTTGAAATGTTGGCGAAGTTGCTTGTATATTTAACCTAAGTCATTGGCACAACACTCCCGCAGTTAAATTTCGAAAACATTAAGTAAATGTCTCGAGAATGCCTCATAAATAAGCAGACTATCACAATAGACCACAGGAAAATCGACGACAAACTGTGTACAAAGTTGTGAAAAGCGATTGCAAAGTTGGTAGTTTCATTCGGGATTGTTACCTGTGATATCATATAAACAAGTCCCATAGTTAAAAGTTCGAAAATGTGAAAACTAGTTCCTAATTTGTTGTTAAATTACCGTAGTGTTGCTCAAAGTATGTAGAGGTCATAGGTCATTTTTAAATGGCACTTTTGCAAGCGATATCGATTTTGAAACTTTGAAAAACATGAAATAGCCGCCAATTCGGTTCAATTTCAAATAGTCCATGCAGCTGTGTTGTTAGGTGACCAACTCATGTTTAAAGTAAAGCATAATTGGGCGTGGTTAGTACTTGCATGGGAGACTCACTGAGTAAACAAGCTGTTGTTTTTTCTTTTTGTTTCATCACACGCACGGAAAAAATATAAGGCGACATTCATGCATTTTTTCTTACTGTGATGTCAATCATTTCTTGTGGAAAATCGTGGAATTTTTGTATTTGTTTAATTAATGAAAAGTTTTAAAATTTCGTATTTTTTTAAAAACAAGTTGTTGGAGTCTGCAGGCACGTAGTGGGATTTATGCTGTTAATACTCCGTGCAAAGTTGTTCAAAGTGATTGCAAAGTTGTGAAAAGTGATTTCAAAGTTTATAGATGTATTTGTTTATATGACCTAAGTTGTTGGCACATAGAAACACGCAGTTGTAAAATCAAGAAATTTAATAAAGGCCAGTTGAAAGCAGCCTGTGGATGTTCACATGAGCTGACTGTAAACTGCGTGCAAAGTTGGAAAAAGCGGTTGAAATGTTGGCGAAGTTGCTTGTATATTTAACCTAAGTCATTGGCACGACACTCCCGCAGTTAAATTTCGAAAACATTAAGTAAATGTCTCGAGAATGCCTCATAAATAAGCAGACTATCACAATAGACCACAGGAAAATCGACGACAAACTGTGTACAAAGTTGTGAAAAGCGATTGCAAAGTTGGCAGTTTCATTCGGGATTGTTACCTGTGATATCATATAAACAAGTCCCATAGTTAAAAGTTCGAAAATGTGAAAACTAGTTGCCAATTTGTTGTGAAATTACCGTAGTGTTGCTCAAAGTATGTAGAGGTCATAGGTCATTTTTAAATGGCACTTTTGCAAGCGATATCGATTTTGAAACTTTGAAAAACATGAAATAGCCGACAATTCGGATCAATTTCAAATAGTCCATGCAGCTGTGTTGTTAGGTGACCAACTCATGTTTAAAGTAAAGCACAATCGGGCGTGGTTAGTACTTGCATGGGAGACTCACTGAGAAAACATGCTGTTGTTTTTTCTTTTTGTTTCATCACACGCACGGAAAAAATATAAGGCGACATTCATGCATTTTTTCTTACTGTGATCAATCATTTCTTGTGGAAAATCGTGGAATTTTTGTATTTGTTTAATTAATGAAAAGTTTTAAAATTTCATATTTTTTTAAAAAACAAGTTTTTGGTGTTTGCAGGCACGTAGTGGGATTTATGCTGTTAATACTCCGTGCAAAGTTGTTCAAAGTGATTGCAAAGTTGTGCAAAGTGATTTCAAAGTTTATAGATGTATTTGTTTATATGACCTAAGTTGTTGGCATATAGAAACACGCAGTTGTAAAGTCAAGAAATTTAATAAAGGCCAGTTGAAAGCAGCCTGTGGATGTTCACATGAGCTGACTGTAAACTGTTGGAAAACTGCGTGCAAAGTTGGAAAAAGCGGTTGAAATGTTGGCGAAGTTGCTTGTATATTTAACCTAAGTCATTGGCACGACACTCCCGCAGTTAAATTTCGAAAACATTAAGTAAATGTCTCGAGAATGCCTCATAAATAAGCAGACTATCACAATAGACCACAGGAAAATCGACGACAAACTGTGTACAAAGTTGTGAAAAGCGATTGCAAAGTTGGTAGTTTCATTCGGGATTGTTACCTGTGATATCATATAAACAAGTCCCATAGTTAAAAGTTCGAAAATGTGAAAACTAGTTCCTAATTTGTTGTTAAATTACCGTAGTGTTGCTCAAAGTATGTAGAGGTCATAGGTCATTTTTAAATGGCACTTTTGCAAGCGATATCGATTTTGAAACTTTGAAAAACATGAAATAGCCGCCAATTCGGTTCAATTTCAAATAGTCCATGCAGCTGTGTTGTTAGGTGAACAACTCATGTTTAAAGTAAAGCACAATCGGGCGTGGTTATTACTTGCATGCGAGACTCACTGAGAAAACAATCTGTTGTTTTTTCTTTTTGTTTCATCACACGCACGGAAAAAATATAAGGCGACATTCATGCATTTTTTCTTACTGTGATGTCAATCATTTCTTGTGAAAATCGTGGAATGTTTGTATTTGTTTAATTAATGAAAAGTTTTAAAATTTCGTGTTTTTTTAAAAACAAGTGGTTGGGGTCTGCAGGCACGTAGTGGGATTTATGCTGTTAATACTCCGTGCAAAGTTGTTCAAAGTGATTGCAAAGTTGTGCAAAGTGATTTCAAAGTTTTTAGATGTATTTGTTTATATGACCTAAGTTGTTGGCATATAGAAACACGCCGTTGTAAAGTCAAGAAATTTAATAAAGGCCAGTTGAAAGCAGACTGTGGATGTTCACATGAGCTGACTGTAAACTGTTGGAAAACTGCGTGCAAAGTTGGAAAAAGCGGTTGAAATGTTGGCGAAGTTGCTTGTATATTTAACCTAAGTCATTGGCACAACACTCCCGCAGTTAAATTTCGAAAACATTAAGTAAATGTCTCGAGAATGCCTCATAAATAAGCAGACTATCACAATAGACCACAGGAAAATCGACGACAAACTGTGTACAAAGTTGTGAAAAGCGATTGCAAAGTTGGTAGTTTCATTCGGGATTGTTACCTGTGATATCATATAAACAAGTCCCATAGTTAAAAGTTCGAAAATGTGAAAACTAGTTCCTAATTTGTTGTTAAATTACCGTAGTGTTGCTCAAAGTATGTAGAGGTCATAGGTCATTTTTAAATGGCACTTTTGCAAGCGATATCGATTTTGAAACTTTGAAAAACATGAAATAGCCGCCAATTCGGTTCAATTTCAAATAGTCCATGCAGCTGTGTTGTTAGGTGAACAACTCATGTTTAAAGTAAAGCACAATCGGGCGTGGTTATTACTTGCATGGGAGACTCACTGAGAAAACAAGCTGTTGTTTTTTCTTTTTGTTTCATCACACGCACGGAAAAATATAAGGCGACATACATGCATTTTTTCTTACTGTGATGTCAATCATTTCTTGTGGAAAATCGTGGAATTTTTGTATTTGTTTAATTAATGAAAAGTTTTAAAATTTCGTATTTTTTTAAAAACAAGTTGTTGGTGTCTGCAGGCACGCAGTGGAATTTATGCTGTTAATACTCCGTGCAAAGTTGTTCAAAGTGATTGCAAAGTTGTGCAAAGTGATTTCAAAGTTTTTAGATGTATTTGTTTATATGACCTAAGTTGTTGGCATATAGAAACACGCAGTTGTAAAGTCAAGAAATTTAATAAAGGCCAGTTGAAAGCAGCCTGTGGATGTTCACATGAGCTGACTGTAAACTGTTGGAAAACTGCGTGCAAAGTTGGAAAAAGCGGTTGAAATGTTGGCGAAGTTGCTTGTATATTTAACCTAAGTCATTGGCACGACACTCCCGCAGTTAAATTTCGAAAACATTAAGTAAATGTCTCGAGAATGCCTCATAAATAAGCAGACTATCACAATAGACCACAGGAAAATCGACGACAAACTGTGTACAAAGTTGTGAAAAGCGATTGCAAAGTTGGCAGTTTCATTCGGGATTGTTACCTGTGATATCATATAAACAAGTCCCATAGTTAAAAGTTCGAAAATGTGAAAACTAGTTGCCAATTTGTTGTGAAATTACCGTAGTGTTGCTCAAAGTATGTAGAGGTCATAGGTCATTTTTAAATGGCACTTTTGCAAGCGATATCGATTTTGAAACTTTGAAAAACATGAAATAGCCGACAATTCGGATCAATTTCAAATAGTCCATGCAGCTGTGTTGTTAGGTGACCAACTCATGTTTAAAGTAAAGCACAATCGGGCGTGGTTAGTACTTGCATGGGAGACTCACTGAGAAAACATGCTGTTGTTTTTTCTTTTTGTTTCATCACACGCACGGAAAAAATATAAGGCGACATTCATGCATTTTTTCTTACTGTGATCAATCATTTCTTGTGGAAAATCGTGGAATTTTTGTATTTGTTTAATTAATGAAAAGTTTTAAAATTTCATATTTTTTTAAAAAACAAGTTTTTGGTGTTTGCAGGCACGTAGTGGGATTTATGCTGTTAATACTCCGTGCAAAGTTGTTCAAAGTGATTGCAAAGTTGTGCAAAGTGATTTCAAAGTTTATAGATGTATTTGTTTATATGACCTAAGTTGTTGGCATATAGAAACACGCAGTTGTAAAGTCAAGAAATTTAATAAAGGCCAGTTGAAAGCAGCCTGTGGATGTTCACATGAGCTGACTGTAAACTGTTGGAAAACTGCGTGCAAAGTTGGAAAAAGCGGTTGAAATGTTGGCGAAGTTGCTTGTATATTTAACCTAAGTCATTGGCACGACACTCCCGCAGTTAAATTTCGAAAACATTAAGTAAATGTCTCGAGAATGCCTCATAAATAAGCAGACTATCACAATAGACCACAGGAAAATCGACGACAAACTGTGTACAAAGTTGTGAAAAGCGATTGCAAAGTTGGTAGTTTCATTCGGGATTGTTACCTGTGATATCATATAAACAAGTCCCATAGTTAAAAGTTCGAAAATGTGAAAACTAGTTCCTAATTTGTTGTTAAATTACCGTAGTGTTGCTCAAAGTATGTAGAGGTCATAGGTCATTTTTAAATGGCACTTTTGCAAGCGATATCGATTTTGAAACTTTGAAAAACATGAAATAGCCGCCAATTCGGTTCAATTTCAAATAGTCCATGCAGCTGTGTTGTTAGGTGAACAACTCATGTTTAAAGTAAAGCACAATCGGGCGTGGTTATTACTTGCATGCGAGACTCACTGAGAAAACAATCTGTTGTTTTTTCTTTTTGTTTCATCACACGCACGGAAAAAATATAAGGCGACATTCATGCATTTTTTCTTACTGTGATGTCAATCATTTCTTGTGAAAATCGTGGAATGTTTGTATTTGTTTAATTAATGAAAAGTTTTAAAATTTCGTGTTTTTTTAAAAACAAGTGGTTGGGGTCTGCAGGCACGTAGTGGGATTTATGCTGTTAATACTCCGTGCAAAGTTGTTCAAAGTGATTGCAAAGTTGTGCAAAGTGATTTCAAAGTTTTTAGATGTATTTGTTTATATGACCTAAGTTGTTGGCATATAGAAACACGCCGTTGTAAAGTCAAGAAATTTAATAAAGGCCAGTTGAAAGCAGACTGTGGATGTTCACATGAGCTGACTGTAAACTGTTGGAAAACTGCGTGCAAAGTTGGAAAAAGCGGTTGAAATGTTGGCGAAGTTGCTTGTATATTTAACCTAAGTCATTGGCACAACACTCCCGCAGTTAAATTTCGAAAACATTAAGTAAGTGTCTCGAGAATGCCTCATAAATAAGCAGACTATCACAATAGACCACAGGAAAATCGACGACAAACTGTGTACAAAGTTGTGAAAAGCGATTGCAAAGTTGGTAGTTTCATTCGGGATTGTTACCTGTGATATCATATAAACAAGTCCCATAGTTAAAAGTTCGAAAATGTGAAAACTAGTTCCTAATTTGTTGTTAAATTACCGTAGTGTTGCTCAAAGTATGTAGAGGTCATAGGTCATTTTTAAATGGCACTTTTGCAAGCGATATCGATTTTGAAACTTTGAAAAACATGAAATAGCCGCCAATTCGGTTCAATTTCAAATAGTCCATGCAGCTGTGTTGTTAGGTGAACAACTCATGTTTAAAGTAAAGCACAATCGGGCGTGGTTATTACTTGCATGGGAGACTCACTGAGAAAACAAGCTGTTGTTTTTTCTTTTTGTTTCATCACACGCACGGAAAAATATAAGGCGACATACATGCATTTTTTCTTACTGTGATGTCAATCATTTCTTGTGGAAAATCGTGGAATTTTTGTATTTGTTTAATTAATGAAAAGTTTTAAAATTTCGTATTTTTTTAAAAACAAGTTGTTGGTGTCTGCAGGCACGTAGTGGGATTTATGCTGTTAATACTCCGTGCAAAGTTGTTCAAAGTGATTGCAAAGTTGTGAAAAGTGATTTCAAAGTTTATAGATGTATTTGTTTATATGACCTAAGTTGTTGGCACATAGAAACACGCAGTTGTAAAATCAAGAAATTTAATAAAGGCCAGTTGAAAGCAGCCTGTGGATGTTCACATGAGCTGACTGTAAACTGCGTGCAAAGTTGGAAAAAGCGGTTGAAATGTTGGCGAAGTTGCTTGTATATTTAACCTAAGTCATTGGCACGACACTCCCGCAGTTAAATTTCGAAAACATTAAGTAAATGTCTCGAGAATGCCTCATAAATAAGCAGACTATCACAATAGACCACAGGAAAATCGACGACAAACTGTGTACAAAGTTGTGAAAAGCGATTGCAAAGTTGGCAGTTTCATTCGGGATTGTTACCTGTGATATCATATAAACAAGTCCCATAGTTAAAAGTTCGAAAATGTGAAAACTAGTTGCCAATTTGTTGTGAAATTACCGTAGTGTTGCTCAAAGTATGTAGAGGTCATAGGTCATTTTTAAATGGCACTTTTGCAAGCGATATCGATTTTGAAACTTTGAAAAACATGAAATAGCCGACAATTCGGATCAATTTCAAATAGTCCATGCAGCTGTGTTGTTAGGTGACCAACTCATGTTTAAAGTAAAGCACAATCGGGCGTGGTTAGTACTTGCATGGGAGACTCACTGAGAAAACATGCTGTTGTTTTTTCTTTTTGTTTCATCACACGCACGGAAAAAATATAAGGCGACATTCATGCATTTTTTCTTACTGTGATCAATCATTTCTTGTGGAAAATCGTGGAATTTTTGTATTTGTTTAATTAATGAAAAGTTTTAAAATTTCATATTTTTTTAAAAAACAAGTTTTTGGTGTTTGCAGGCACGTAGTGGGATTTATGCTGTTAATACTCCGTGCAAAGTTGTTCAAAGTGATTGCAAAGTTGTGCAAAGTGATTTCAAAGTTTATAGATGTATTTGTTTATATGACCTAAGTTGTTGGCATATAGAAACACGCAGTTGTAAAGTCAAGAAATTTAATAAAGGCCAGTTGAAAGCAGCCTGTGGATGTTCACATGAGCTGACTGTAAACTGTTGGAAAACTGCGTGCAAAGTTGGAAAAAGCGGTTGAAATGTTGGCGAAGTTGCTTGTATATTTAACCTAAGTCATTGGCACGACACTCCCGCAGTTAAATTTCGAAAACATTAAGTAAATGTCTCGAGAATGCCTCATAAATAAGCAGACTATCACAATAGACCACAGGAAAATCGACGACAAACTGTGTACAAAGTTGTGAAAAGCGATTGCAAAGTTGGTAGTTTCATTCGGGATTGTTACCTGTGATATCATATAAACAAGTCCCATAGTTAAAAGTTCGAAAATGTGAAAACTAGTTCCTAATTTGTTGTTAAATTACCGTAGTGTTGCTCAAAGTATGTAGAGGTCATAGGTCATTTTTAAATGGCACTTTTGCAAGCGATATCGATTTTGAAACTTTGAAAAACATGAAATAGCCGCCAATTCGGTTCAATTTCAAATAGTCCATGCAGCTGTGTTGTTAGGTGAACAACTCATGTTTAAAGTAAAGCACAATCGGGCGTGGTTATTACTTGCATGCGAGACTCACTGAGAAAACAATCTGTTGTTTTTTCTTTTTGTTTCATCACACGCACGGAAAAAATATAAGGCGACATTCATGCATTTTTTCTTACTGTGATGTCAATCATTTCTTGTGAAAATCGTGGAATGTTTGTATTTGTTTAATTAATGAAAAGTTTTAAAATTTCGTGTTTTTTTAAAAACAAGTGGTTGGGGTCTGCAGGCACGTAGTGGGATTTATGCTGTTAATACTCCGTGCAAAGTTGTTCAAAGTGATTGCAAAGTTGTGCAAAGTGATTTCAAAGTTTTTAGATGTATTTGTTTATATGACCTAAGTTGTTGGCATATAGAAACACGCCGTTGTAAAGTCAAGAAATTTAATAAAGGCCAGTTGAAAGCAGACTGTGGATGTTCACATGAGCTGACTGTAAACTGTTGGAAAACTGCGTGCAAAGTTGGAAAAAGCGGTTGAAATGTTGGCGAAGTTGCTTGTATATTTAACCTAAGTCATTGGCACAACACTCCCGCAGTTAAATTTCGAAAACATTAAGTAAATGTCTCGAGAATGCCTCATAAATAAGCAGACTATCACAATAGACCACAGGAAAATCGACGACAAACTGTGTACAAAGTTGTGAAAAGCGATTGCAAAGTTGGTAGTTTCATTCGGGATTGTTACCTGTGATATCATATAAACAAGTCCCATAGTTAAAAGTTCGAAAATGTGAAAACTAGTTCCTAATTTGTTGTTAAATTACCGTAGTGTTGCTCAAAGTATGTAGAGGTCATAGGTCATTTTTAAATGGCACTTTTGCAAGCGATATCGATTTTGAAACTTTGAAAAACATGAAATAGCCGCCAATTCGGTTCAATTTCAAATAGTCCATGCAGCTGTGTTGTTAGGTGAACAACTCATGTTTAAAGTAAAGCACAATCGGGCGTGGTTATTACTTGCATGGGAGACTCACTGAGAAAACAAGCTGTTGTTTTTTCTTTTTGTTTCATCACACGCACGGAAAAATATAAGGCGACATACATGCATTTTTTCTTACTGTGATGTCAATCATTTCTTGTGGAAAATCGTGGAATTTTTGTATTTGTTTAATTAATGAAAAGTTTTAAAATTTCGTATTTTTTTAAAAACAAGTTGTTGGTGTCTGCAGGCACGCAGTGGAATTTATGCTGTTAATACTCCGTGCAAAGTTGTTCAAAGTGATTGCAAAGTTGTGCAAAGTGATTTCAAAGTTTTTAGATGTATTTGTTTATATGACCTAAGTTGTTGGCATATAGAAACACGCAGTTGTAAAGTCAAGAAATTTAATAAAGGCCAGTTGAAAGCAGCCTGTGGATGTTCACATGAGCTGACTGTAAACTGTTGGAAAACTGCGTGCAAAGTTGGAAAAAGCGGTTGAAATGTTGGCGAAGTTGCTTGTATATTTAACCTAAGTCATTGGCACGACACTCCCGCAGTTAAATTTCGAAAACATTAAGTAAATGTCTCGAGAATGCCTCATAAATAAGCAGACTATCACAATAGACCACAGGAAAATCGACGACAAACTGTGTACAAAGTTGTGAAAAGCGATTGCAAAGTTGGCAGTTTCATTCGGGATTGTTACCTGTGATATCATATAAACAAGTCCCATAGTTAAAAGTTCGAAAATGTGAAAACTAGTTGCCAATTAGTTGTGAAATTACCGTAGTGTTGCTCAAAGTATGTAGAGGTCATAGGTAATTTTTAAATGGCACTTTTGCAAGCGATATCGATTTTGAAACTTTGAAAAACATGAAATAGCCGCCAATTCGGTTCAATTTCAAATAGTCCATGCAGCTGTGTTGTTAGGTGACCAACTCATGTTTAAAGTAAAGCACAATCGGGCGTGGTTAGTACTTGCATGGGAGACTCACTGAGAAAACATGCTGTTGTTTTTTCTTTTTGTTTCATCACACGCACGGAAAAAATATAAGGCGACATTCATGCATTTTTTCTTACTGTGATCAATCATTTCTTGTGGAAAATCGTGGAATTTTTGTATTTGTTTAATTAATGAAAAGTTTTAAAATTTCGTATTTTTTTAAAAACAAGTTGCTGGAGTCTGCAGGCACGTATTGGGATTTATGCTGTTAATACTCCGTGCAAAGTTGTTCAAAGTGATTGCAAAGTTGTGCAAAGTGATTTCAAAGTTTATAGATGTATTTGTTTATATGACCTAAGTTGTTGGCATATAGAAACACGCAGTTGTAAAGTCAAGAAATTTAATAAAGGCCAGTTGAAAGCAGCCTGTGGATGTTCACATGAGCTGACTATAAACTGTTGGAAAACTGCGTGCAAAGTTGGAAAAAGCGGTTGAAATGTTGGCGAAGTTGCTTATATATTTAACCTAAGTCATTGGCATGACACTCCCGCAGTTAAATTTCGAAAACATTAAGTAAATGTCTCGAGAATGCCTCATAAATAAGCAGACTATCACAATAGACCACAGGAAAATCGACGAGAAACTGTGTACAAAGTTGTGAAAAGCGATTGCAAAGTTGGCAGTTTCATTCGGGATTGTTACCTGTGATATCATATAAACAAGTCCCATAGTTAAAAGTTCGAAAATGTGAAAACTAGTTCCCAATTTGTTGTTAAATTACCGTAGTGTTGCTCAAAGTATGTAGAGGTCACAGGTCATTTTTAAATGGCACTTTTGCAAGCGATATCGATTTTGAAACTTTGAAAAACATGAAATAGCCGCCAATTCGGTTCAATTTCCAATAGTCCATGCAGCTGTGTTGTTAGGTGAACAACTCATGTTTAAAGTAAAGCACAATCGGGCGTGGTTATTACTTGCATGGGAGACTCACTGAGAAAACAAGCTGTTGTTTTTTCTTTTTGTTTCATCACACGCACGGAAAAAATATAAGGCGACATTCATGCATTTTTTCTTACTGTGATGTCAATCATTTCTTGTGAAAATCGTGGAATTTTTGTATTTGTTTAATTAATGAAAAGTTTTAAAATTTCGTATTTTTTTAAAAACAAGTTGTTGGTGTCTGCAGGCACGTAGTGGGATTTATGCTGTTAATACTCCGTGCAAAGTTGTTCAAAGTGATTGCAAAGTTGTGCAAAGTGATTTCAAAGTTTTTAGATGTATTTGTTTATATGACCTAAGTTGTTGGCATATAGAAACACGCAGTTGTAAAGTCAAGAAATTTAATAAAGGCCAGTTGAAAGCAGCCTGTGGATGTTCACATGAGCTGACTGTAAACTGTTGGAAAACTGCGTGCAAAGTTGGAAAAAGCGGTTGAAATGTTGGCGAAGTTGCTTGTATATTTAACCTAAGTCATTGGCACAACACTCCCGCAGTTAAATTTCGAAAACATTAAGTAAATGTCTCGAGAATGCCTCATAAATAAGCAGACTATCACAATAGACCACAGGAAAATCGACGACAAACTGTGTACAAAGTTGTGAAAAGCGATTGCAAAGTTGGTAGTTTCATTCGGGATTGTTACCTGTGATATCATATAAACAAGTCCCATAGTTAAAAGTTCGAAAATGTGAAAACTAGTTCCTAATTTGTTGTTAAATTACCGCAGTTTTGCTCAAAGTATGTAGAGGTCATAGGTCATTTTTAAATGGCACTTTTGCAAGCGATATCGATTTTGAAACTTTGAAAAACATGAAATAGCCGCCAATTCGGTTCAATTTCAAATAGTCCATGCAGCTGTGTTGTTAGGTGAACAACTCATGTTTAAAGTAAAGCACAATCGGGCGTGGTTATTACTTGCATGGGAGACTCACTGAGAAGACAAGCTGTTGTTTTTTCTTTTTGTTTCATCACACGCACGGAAAAAATATAAGGCGACATTCATGCATTTTTTCTTACTGTGATGTCAATCAATTCTTGTGGAAAATCGTGGAATTTTTGTATTTGTTTAATTAATGAAAAGTTTTAAAATTTCGTATTTTTTAAAAAACAAGTTGTTGGTGTCTGCAGGCACGTAGTGGGATTTATGCTGTTAATACTCCGTGAAAAGTTGTTCAAAGTGATTGCAAAGTTGTGCAAAGTGATTTCAAAGTTTTTAGATGTATTTGTTTATATGACCTAAGTTGTTGGCATATAGAAACACGCAGTTGTAAAGTCAAGAAATTTAATAAAGGCCAGTTGAAAGCAGCCTGTGGATGTTCACATGAGCTGACTGTAAACTGTTGGAAAACTGCGTGCAAAGTTGGAAAAAGCGGTTGAAATGTTGGCGAAGTTGCTTGTATATTTAACCTAAGTCATTGGCACGACACTCCCGCAGTTAAATTTCGAAAACATTAAGTAAATGTCTCGAGAATGCCTCATAAATAAGCAGACTATCACAATAGACCACAGGAAAATCGACGAGAAACTGTGTACAACGTTGTGAAAAGCGATTGCAAAGTTGGTAGTTTCATTCGGGATTGTTACCTGTGATATCATATAAACAAGTCCCATGGTTAAAAGGTCGAAAATGTTAAAACTAGTTCCTAATTTGTTGTTAAATTACCGTAGTGTTGCTCAAAGTATGTAGAGGTCATAGGTCATTTTTAAATGGCACTTTTGCAAGCGATATCGAATTTGAAACTTTGAAAAACATGAAATAGCCGCCAATTCAGTTCAATTTCAAATAGTACATGCAGCTGTGTTGATAGGTGACCAACTCATGTTTAAAGTAAAGCACAATCGGGCGTGGTTAGTACTTGCATGGGAGAGTCACTGAGTAAAGAAGCTGTTGTTTTTTCTTTTTGTTTCATCACACGCACGGAAAAAATATAAGGCGACATTCATGCATTTTTTCTTACTGTGATGTCAATCATTTCTTGTGGAAAATCGGGGAATTTTTGTATTTGTTTAATTAATGAAAAGTTTTAAAATTTCGTATTTTTTTAAAAACAAGTTGTTGGTGTCTGCAGGCACGTAGTGGGATTTATGCTGTTAATACTCCGTGCAAAGTTGTTCAATGTGATTGCAAAGTTGTGCAAAGTGATTTCAAAGTTTTTAAATGTATTTGTTTATATGGCCTAAGCTGTTGGCATATAGAAACACGCAGTTGTAAAGTCAAGAAATTTAATAAAGGCCAGTTGAAAGCAGCCTGTGGATGTTCACATGAGCTGACTGTAAACTGTTGGAAAACTGCGTGCAAAGTTGGAAAAAGCGGCTGAAATGTTGGCGAAGTTGCTTATATATTTAACCTAAGTCATTGGCACGACACTCCCGCAGTTAAATTTCGAAAACATTAAGTAAATGTCTCGAGAATGCCTCATAAATAAGCAGACTATCACAATAGACCACAGGAAAATCGACGACAAACTGTGTACAAAGTTGTGAAAAGCGATTGCAAAGTTGGTAGTTTCATTCGGGATTGTTACCTGTGAAATCATATAAACAAGTCCCATAGTTAAAAGTTCGAAAATGTGAAAACTAGTTCCTAATTTGTTGTTTAATTACCGTAGTGTTGCTCAAAGTATGTAGAGGTCATAGGTCATTTTTAAATGGCACTTTTGCAAGCGATATCGATTTTGAAACTTTGAAAAACATGAAATAGCCGCCAATTCGGTTCAATTTCAAATAGTCCATGCAGCTGTGTTGTTAGGTGACCAACTCATGTTTAAAGTAAAACACAATTGGGCGTGGTTAGTACTTGCATGGGAGACTCACTGAGTAAAGAAGCTGTTATTTTTTCTTTTTGTTTCATCACACGCACGGAAAAAATATAAGGCGACATTCATGCATTTTTTCTTACTGTGATGTCAATCATTTCTTGTGGAAAATCGGGGAATTTTTGTATTTGTTTAATTAATGAAAAGTTTTAAAATTTCGTATTTTTTTAAAAACAAGTTGTTGGTGTCTGCAGGCACGTAGTGGGATTTATGCTGTTAATACTCCGTGCAAAGTTGTTCAATGTGATTGCAAAGTTGTGCAAAGTGATTTCAAAGTTTTTAAATGTATTTGTTTATATGGCCTAAGCTGTTGGCATATAGAAACACGCAGTTGTAAAGTCAAGAAATTTAATAAAGGCCAGTTGAAAGCAGCCTGTGGATGTTCACATGAGCTGACTGTAAACTGTTGGAAAACTGCGTGCAAAGTTGGAAAAAGCGGCTGAAATGTTGGCGAAGTTGCTTATATATTTAACCTAAGTCATTGGCACGACACTCCCGCAGTTAAATTTCGAAAACATTAAGTAAATGTCTCGAGAATGCCTCATAAATAAGCAGACTATCACAATAGACCACAGGAAAATCGACGACAAACTGTGTACAAAGTTGTGAAAAGCGATTGCAAAGTTGGTAGTTGCATTCGGGATTGTTACCTGTGATATCATATAAACAAGTCCCATAGTTAAAAGTTCGAAAATGTGAAAACTAGTTCCTAATTTGTTGTTTAATTACCGTAGTGTTGCTCAAAGTATGTAGAGGTCATAGGTCATTTTTAAATGGCACTTTTGCAAGCGATATCGATGTTGAAACTTTGAAAAACATGAAATAGCCGCCAATTCGGTTCAATTTTAAATAGTCCATGCAGCTGTGTTGTTAGGTGACCAACTCATGTTTAAAGTAAAACACAATTGGGCGTGGTTAGTACTTGCATGGGAGACTCACTGAGTAAAGAAGCTGTTATTTTTTCTTTTTGTTTCATCACACGCACGGAAAAAATATAAGGCGACATTCATGCATTTTTTCTTACTGTGATGTCAATCATTTCTTGTGGAAAATCGTGGAATTTTTGTATTTGTTTAATTAATGAAAAGTTTTAAAATTTCGTATTTTTTTAAAAAACAAACCGTGCAAAGTTGTTTAAAGTGACTGCAAAGTTGTGCAAAGTGATTTCAAAGTTTATAGATGTATTTGTTTATATGACCTAAGTTGTTGGCATATAGAAACACGCAGTTGTAATGTCAAGAAATTTAATAAAGGCCAGTTGAAAGCAGCCTGTGGATGTTCACATGAGCTGACTGTAAACTGTTGGAAAACTGCGTGCAAAGTTGGAAAAAGCGGTTGAAATGTTGGCGAAGTTGCTTGTATATTTAACCTAAGTCATTGGCACAACACTCCCGCAGTTAAATTTCGAAAACATTAAGTAAATGTCTCGAGAATGCCTCATAAATAAGCAGACTATCACAATAGACCACAGGAAAATCGACGACAAACTGTGTACAAAGTTGTGAAAAGCGATTGCAAAGTTGGTAGTTTCATTCGGGATTATTACCTGTGATATCATATAAACAAGTCCCATAGTTAAAAGTTCGAAAATGTGAAAACTAGTTCCTAATTTGTTGTTAAATTACCGTAGTGTTGCTCAAAGTATGTAGAGGTCACAGGTCATTTTTAAATGGCACTTTTGCAAGCGATATCGATTTTGAAACTTTGAAAAACATGAAATAAATGAAATAGTCCATGCAGCTGTGTTGTTAGGTGAACAACTCATGTTTAAAGTAAAGCACAATCGGGCGTGGTTATTACTTGCATGGGAGACTCACTGAGAAAACAAGGTGTTGTTTTTTCTTTTTGTTTCATCACACGCACGGAAAAAATATAAGGCGACATTCATGCATTTTTTCTTACCGTGATGTCAATCATTTCTTGTGAAAATCGTGGAATTTTTGTATTTGTTTAATTAATGAAAAGTTTTAAAATTTCGTATTTTTTTAAAAACAAGTTGTTGGTGTCTGCAGGCACGTAGTGGGATTTATGCTGTTAATACTCCGTGCAAAGTTGTTCAAAGTGATTGCAAAGTTGTGCAAAGTGATTTCAAAGTTTTTAGATGTATTTGTTTATATGACCTAAGTTGTTGGCATATAGAAACACGCAGTTGTAAAGTGAAGAAATTTAATAAAGGCCAGTTGAAAGCAGCCTGTGGATGTTCACATGAGCTGACTGTAAACTGTTGGAAAACTGCGTGCAAAGTTGGAAAAAGCGGTTGAAATGTTGGCGAAGTTGCTTGTATATTTAACCTAAGTCATTGGCACAACACTCCCGCAGTTAAATTTCGAAAACATTAAGTAAATGTCTCTAGAATGCCTCATAAATAAGCAGACTATCACAATAGACCACAGGAAAATCGACGACAAACTGTGTACAAAGTTGTGAAAAGCGATTGTAAAGTTGGTAGTTTCATTCGGGATTGTTACCTGTGATATCATATAAACAAGTCCCATAGTTAAAAGTTCGAAAATGTGAAAAGTAGTTCTTAATTTGTTGTTAAATTACCGTAGTGTTGCTCAAAGTATGTAGAGGTCACAGGTCATTTTTAAATGGCACTTTTGCAAGCGATATCGATTTTGAAACTTTGAAAAACATGAAATAAATGAAAAAGTCCATGCAGCTGTGTTGTTAGGTGAACAACTCATGTTTAAAGTAAAGCACAATCGGGCGTGGTTATTACTTGCATGGGAGACTCACTGAGAAAACAAGCTGTTGTTTTTTCTTTTTGTTTCATCACACGCACGGAAAAAATATAAGGCGACATTCATGCATTTTTTCTTACTGTGATGTCAATCATTTCTTGTGAAAATCGTGGAATTTTTGTATTTGTTTAATTAATGAAAAGTTTTAAAATTTCGTATTTTTTTAAAAACAAGTTGTTGGTGTCTGCAGGCACGTAGTGGGATTTATGCTGTTAATACTCCGTGCAAAGTTGTTCAAAGTGATTGCAAAGTTGTGCAAAGTGATTTCAAAGTTTTTAGATGTATTTGTTTATATGACCTAAGTTGTTGGCATATAGAAACACGCAGTTGTAAAGTCAAGAAATTTAATAAAGGCCAGTTGAAAGCAGCCTGTGGATGTTCACATGAGCTGACTGTAAACTGTTGGAAAACTGCGTGCAAAGTTGGAAAAAGCGGTTGAAATGTTGGCGAAGTTGCTTGTATATTTACCCTAAGTCATTGGCACAACACTCCCGCAGTTAAATTTCGAAAACATTAAGTAAATGTCTCGAGAATGCCTCATAAATAAGCAGACTATCACAATAGACCACAGGAAAATCGACGACAAACTGTGTACAAAGTTGTGAAAAGCGATTGCAAAGTTGGTAGTTTCATTCGGGATTGTTACCTGTGATATCATATAAACAAGTCCCATAGTTAAAAGTTCGAAAATGTGAAAACTAGTTCCTAATTTGTTGTTAAATTACCGCAGTTTTGCTCAAAGTATGTAGAGGTCATAGGTCATTTTTAAATGGCACTTTTGCAAGCGATATCGATTTTGAAACTTTGAAAAACATGAAATAGCCGCCAATTCGGTTCAATTTCAAATAGTCCATGCAGCTGTGTTGTTAGGTGAACAACTCATGTTTAAAGTAAAGCACAATCGGGCGTGGTTATTACTTGCATGGGAGACTCACTGAGAAAACAAGCTGTTGTTTTTTCTTTTTGTTTCATCACACGCACGGAAAAAATATAAGGCGACATTCATGCATTTTTTCTTACTGTGATGTCAATCATTTCTTGTGGAAAATCGTGGAATTTTTGTATTTGTTTAATTAATGAAAAGTTTTAAAATTTCGTATTTTTTAAAAAACAAGTTGTTGGTGTCTGCAGGCACGTAGTGGGATTTATGCTGTTAATACTCCGTGCAAAGTTGTTCAAAGTGATTGCAAAGTTGTGCAAAGTGATTTCAAAGTTTTTAGATGTATTTGTTTATATGACCTAAGTTGTTGGCATATAGAAACACGCAGTTGTAAAGTCAAGAAATTTAATAAAGGCCAGTTGAAAGCAGCCTGTGGATGTTCACATGAGCTGACTGTAAACTGTTGGAAAACTGCGTGCAAAGTTGGAAAAAGCGGTTGAAATGTTGGCGAAGTTGCTTGTATATTTAACCTAAGTCATTGGCACGACACTCCCGCAGTTAAATTTCGAAAACATTAAGTAAATGTCTCGAGAATGCCTCATAAATAAGCAGACTATCACAATAGACCACAGGAAAATCGACGAGAAACTGTGTACAACGTTGTGAAAAGCGATTGCAAAGTTGGTAGTTTCATTCGGGATTGTTACCTGTGATATCATATAAACAAGTCCCATGGTTAAAAGGTCGAAAATGTTAAAACTAGTTCCTAATTTGTTGTTAAATTACCGTAGTGTTGCTCAAAGCATGTAGAGGTCATAGGTCATTTTTAAATGGCACTTTTGCAAGCGATATCGAATTTGAAACTTTGAAAAACATGAAATAGCCGCCAATTCAGTTCAATTTCAAATAGTACATGCAGCTGTGTTGATAGGTGACCAACTCATGTTTAAAGTAAAGCACAATCGGGCGTGGTTAGTACTTGCATGGGAGAGTCACTGAGTAAAGAAGCTGTTGTTTTTTCTTTTTGTTTCATCACACGCACGGAAAAAATATAAGGCGACATTCATGCATTTTTTCTTACTGTGATGTCAATCATTTCTTGTGGAAAATCGGGGAATTTTTGTATTTGTTTAATTAATGAAAAGTTTTAAAATTTCGTATTTTTTTAAAAACAATTTGTTGGTGTCTGCAGGCACGTAGTGGGATTTATGCTGTTAATACTCCGTGCAAAGTTGTTCAATGTGATTGCAACGTTGTGCAAAGTGATTTCAAAGTTTTTAAATGTATTTGTTTATATGGCCTAAGCTGTTGGCATATAGAAACACGCAGTTGTAAAGTCAAGAAATTTAATAAAGGCCAGTTGAAAGCAGCCTGTGGATGTTCACATGAGCTGACTGTAAACTGTTGGAAAACTGCGTGCAAAGTTGGAAAAAGCGGCTGAAATGTTGGCGAAGTTGCTTATATATTTAACCTAAGTCATTGGCACGACACTCCCGCAGTTAAATTTCGAAAACATTAAGTAAATGTCTCGAGAATGCCTCATAAATAAGCAGACTATCACAATAGACCACAGGAAAATCGACGACAAACTGTGTACAAAGTTGTGAAAAGCGATTGCAAAGTTGGTAGTTTCATTCGGGATTGTTACCTGTGATATCATATAAACAAGTCCCATAGTTAAAAGTTCGAAAATGTGAAAACTAGTTCCTAATTTGTTGTTTAATTACCGTAGTGTTGCTCAAAGTATGTAGAGGTCATAGGTCATTTTTAAATGGCACTTTTGCAAGCGATATCGATTTTGAAACTTTGAAAAACATGAAATAGCCGCCAATTCGGTTCAATTTCAAATAGTCCATGCAGCTGTGTTGTTAGGTGACCAACTCATGTTTAAAGTAAAACACAATTGGGCGTGGTTAGTACTTGCATGGGAGACTCACTGAGTAAAGAAGCTGTTATTTTTTCTTTTTGTTTCATCACACGCACGGAAAAAATATAAGGCGACATTCATGCATTTTTTCTTACTGTGATGTCAATCATTTCTTGTGGAAAATCGTGGAATTTTTGTATTTGTTTAATTAATGAAAAGTTTTAAAATTTCGTATTTTTTTAAAAAACAAACCGTGCAAAGTTGTTTAAAGTGACTGCAAAGTTGTGCAAAGTGATTTCAAAGTTTATAGATGTATTTGTTTATATGACCTAAGTTGTTGGCATATAGAAACACGCAGTTGTAATGTCAAGAAATTTAATAAAGGCCAGTTGAAAGCAGCCTGTGGATGTTCACATGAGCTGACTGTAAACTGTTGGAAAACTGCGTGCAAAGTTGGAAAAAGCGGTTGAAATGTTGGCAAAGTTGCTTGTATATTTAACCTAAGTCATTGGCACAACACTCCCGCAGTTAAATTTCGAAAACATTAAGTAAATGTCTCGAGAATGCCTCATAAATAAGCAGACTATCACAATAGACCACAGGAAAATCGACGACAAACTGTGTACAAAGTTGTGAAAAGCGATTGCAAAGTTGGTAGTTTCATTCGGGATTATTACCTGTGATATCATATAAACAAGTCCCATAGTTAAAAGTTCGAAAATGTGAAAACTAGTTCCTAATTTGTTGTTAAATTACCGTAGTGTTGCTCAAAGTATGTAGAGGTCACAGGTCATTTTTAAATGGCACTTTTGCAAGCGATATCGATTTTGAAACTTTGAAAAACATGAAATAAATGAAATAGTCCATGCAGCTGTGTTGTTAGGTGAACAACTCATGTTTAAAGTAAAGCACAATCGGGCGTGGTTATTACTTGCATGGGAGACTCACTGAGAAAACAAGCTGTTGTTTTTTCTTTTTGTTTCATCACACGCACGGAAAAAATATAAGGCGACATTCATGCATTTTTTCTTACTGTGATGTCAATCATTTCTTGTGGAAAATCGTGGAATTTTTGTATTTGTTTAATTAATGAAAAGTTTTAAAATTTCGTATTTTTTAAAAAACAAGTTGTTGGTGTCTGCAGGCACGTAGTGGGATTTATGCTGTTAATACTCCGTGCAAAGTTGTTCAAAGTGATTGCAAAGTTGTGCAAAGTGATTTCAAAGTTTTTAGATGTATTTGTTTATATGACCTAAGTTGTTGGCATATAGAAACACGCAGTTGTAAAGTCAAGAAATTTAATAAAGGCCAGTTGAAAGCAGCCTGTGGATGTTCACATGAGCTGACTGTAAACTGTTGGAAAACTGCGTGCAAAGTTGGAAAAAGCGGTTGAAATGTTGGCGAAGTTGCTTGTATATTTAACCTAAGTCATTGGCACGACACTCCCGCAGTTAAATTTCGAAAACATTAAGTAAATGTCTCGAGAATGCCTCATAAATAAGCAGACTATCACAATAGACCACAGGAAAATCGACGAGAAACTGTGTACAACGTTGTGAAAAGCGATTGCAAAGTTGGTAGTTTCATTCGGGATTGTTACCTGTGATATCATATAAACAAGTCCCATAGTTAAAAGTTCGAAAATGTGAAAACTAGTTCCTAATTTGTTGTTTAATTACCGTAGTGTTGCTCAAAGTATGTAGAGGTCATAGGTCATTTTTAAATGGCACTTTTGCAAGCGATATCGATTTTGAAACTTTGAAAAACATGAAATAGCCGCCAATTCGGTTCAATTTCAAATAGTCCATGCAGCTGTGTTGTTAGGTGACCAACTCATGTTTAAAGTAAAACACAATTGGGCGTGGTTAGTACTTGCATGGGAGACTCACTGAGTAAAGAAGCTGTTATTTTTTCTTTTTGTTTCATCACACGCACGGAAAAAATATAAGGCGACATTCATGCATTTTTTCTTACTGTGATGTCAATCATTTCTTGTGGAAAATCGTGGAATTTTTGTATTTGTTTAATTAATGAAAAGTTTTAAAATTTCGTATTTTTTTAAAAAACAAACCGTGCAAAGTTGTTTAAAGTGACTGCAAAGTTGTGCAAAGTGATTTCAAAGTTTATAGATGTATTTGTTTATATGACCTAAGTTGTTGGCATATAGAAACACGCAGTTGTAATGTCAAGAAATTTAATAAAGGCCAGTTGAAAGCAGCCTGTGGATGTTCACATGAGCTGACTGTAAACTGTTGGAAAACTGCGTGCAAAGTTGGAAAAAGCGGTTGAAATGTTGGCAAAGTTGCTTGTATATTTAACCTAAGTCATTGGCACAACACTCCCGCAGTTAAATTTCGAAAACATTAAGTAAATGTCTCGAGAATGCCTCATAAATAAGCAGACTATCACAATAGACCACAGGAAAATCGACGACAAACTGTGTACAAAGTTGTGAAAAGCGATTGCAAAGTTGGTAGTTTCATTCGGGATTATTACCTGTGATATCATATAAACAAGTCCCATAGTTAAAAGTTCGAAAATGTGAAAACTAGTTCCTAATTTGTTGTTAAATTACCGTAGTGTTGCTCAAAGTATGTAGAGGTCACAGGTCATTTTTAAATGGCACTTTTGCAAGCGATATCGATTTTGAAACTTTGAAAAACATGAAATAAATGAAATAGTCCATGCAGCTGTGTTGTTAGGTGAACAACTCATGTTTAAAGTAAAGCACAATCGGGCGTGGTTATTACTTGCATGGGAGACTCACTGAGAAAACAAGCTGTTGTTTTTTCTTTTTGTTTCATCACACGCACGGAAAAAATATAAGGCGACATTCATGCATTTTTTCTTACTGTGATGTCAATCATTTCTTGTGGAAAATCGTGGAATTTTTGTATTTGTTTAATTAATGAAAAGTTTTAAAATTTCGTATTTTTTAAAAAACAAGTTGTTGGTGTCTGCAGGCACGTAGTGGGATTTATGCTGTTAATACTCCGTGCAAAGTTGTTCAAAGTGATTGCAAAGTTGTGCAAAGTGATTTCAAAGTTTTTAGATGTATTTGTTTATATGACCTAAGTTGTTGGCATATAGAAACACGCAGTTGTAAAGTCAAGAAATTTAATAAAGGCCAGTTGAAAGCAGCCTGTGGATGTTCACATGAGCTGACTGTAAACTGTTGGAAAACTGCGTGCAAAGTTGGAAAAAGCGGTTGAAATGTTGGCGAAGTTGCTTGTATATTTAACCTAAGTCATTGGCACGACACTCCCGCAGTTAAATTTCGAAAACATTAAGTAAATGTCTCGAGAATGCCTCATAAATAAGCAGACTATCACAATAGACCACAGGAAAATCGACGAGAAACTGTGTACAACGTTGTGAAAAGCGATTGCAAAGTTGGTAGTTTCATTCGGGATTGTTACCTGTGATATCATATAAACAAGTCCCATGGTTAAAAGGTCGAAAATGTTAAAACTAGTTCCTAATTTGTTGTTAAATTACCGTAGTGTTGCTCAAAGCATGTAGAGGTCATAGGTCATTTTTAAATGGCACTTTTGCAAGCGATATCGAATTTGAAACTTTGAAAAACATGAAATAGCCGCCAATTCAGTTCAATTTCAAATAGTACATGCAGCTGTGTTGATAGGTGACCAACTCATGTTTAAAGTAAAGCACAATCGGGCGTGGTTAGTACTTGCATGGGAGAGTCACTGAGTAAAGAAGCTGTTGTTTTTTCTTTTTGTTTCATCACACGCACGGAAAAAATATAAGGCGACATTCATGCATTTTTTCTTACTGTGATGTCAATCATTTCTTGTGGAAAATCGGGGAATTTTTGTATTTGTTTAATTAATGAAAAGTTTTAAAATTTCGTATTTTTTTAAAAACAATTTGTTGGTGTCTGCAGGCACGTAGTGGGATTTATGCTGTTAATACTCCGTGCAAAGTTGTTCAATGTGATTGCAAAGTTGTGCAAAGTGATTTCAAAGTTTTTAAATGTATTTGTTTATATGGCCTAAGCTGTTGGCATATAGAAACACGCAGTTGTAAAGTCAAGAAATTTAATAAAGGCCAGTTGAAAGCAGCCTGTGGATGTTCACATGAGCTGACTGTAAACTGTTGGAAAACTGCGTGCAAAGTTGGAAAAAGCGGCTGAAATGTTGGCGAAGTTGCTTATATATTTAACCTAAGTCATTGGCACGACACTCCCGCAGTTAAATTTCGAAAACATTAAGTAAATGTCTCGAGAATGCCTCATAAATAAGCAGACTATCACAATAGACCACAGGAAAATCGACGACAAACTGTGTACAAAGTTGTGAAAAGCGATTGCAAAGTTGGTAGTTTCATTCGGGATTGTTACCTGTGATATCATATAAACAAGTCCCATAGTTAAAAGTTCAAAAATGTGAAAACTAGTTCCTAATTTGTTGTTTAATTACCGTAGTGTTGCTCAAAGTATGTAGAGGTCATAGGTCATTTTTAAATGGCACTTTTGCAAGCGATATCGATTTTGAAACTTTGAAAAACATGAAATAGCCGCCAATTCGGTTCAATTTCAAATAGTCCATGCAGCTGTGTTGTTAGGTGACCAACTCATGTTTAAAGTAAAACACAATTGGGCGTGGTTAGTACTTGCATGGGAGACTCACTGAGTAAAGAAGCTGTTATTTTTTCTTTTTGTTTCATCACACGCACGGAAAAAATATAAGGCGACATTCATGCATTTTTTCTTACTGTGATGTCAATCATTTCTTGTGGAAAATCGTGGAATTTTTGTATTTGTTTAATTAATGAAAAGTTTTAAAATTTCGTATTTTTTTAAAAAACAAACCGTGCAAAGTTGTTTAAAGTGACTGCAAAGTTGTGCAAAGTGATTTCAAAGTTTATAGATGTATTTGTTTATATGACCTAAGTTGTTGGCATATAGAAACACGCAGTTGTAATGTCAAGAAATTTAATAAAGGCCAGTTGAAAGCAGCCTGTGGATGTTCACATGAGCTGACTGTAAACTGTTGGAAAACTGCGTGCAAAGTTGGAAAAAGCGGTTGAAATGTTGGCGAAGTTGCTTGTATATTTAACCTAAGTCATTGGCACAACACTCCCGCAGTTAAATTTCGAAAACATTAAGTAAATGTCTCGAGAATGCCTCATAAATAAGCAGACTATCACAATAGACCACAGGAAAATCGACGACAAACTGTGTACAAAGTTGTGAAAAGCGATTGCAAAGTTGGTAGTTTCATTCGGGATTATTACCTGTGATATCATATAAACAAGTCCCATAGTTAAAAGTTCGAAAATGTGAAAACTAGTTCCTAATTTGTTGTTAAATTACCGTAGTGTTGCTCAAAGTATGTAGAGGTCACAGGTCATTTTTAAATGGCACTTTTGCAAGCGATATCGATTTTGAAACTTTGAAAAACATGAAATAAATGAAATAGTCCATGCAGCTGTGTTGTTAGGTGAACAACTCATGTTTAAAGTAAAGCACAATCGGGCGTGGTTATTACTTGCATGGGAGACTCACTGAGAAAACAAGGTGTTGTTTTTTCTTTTTGTTTCATCACACGCACGGAAAAAATATAAGGCGACATTCATGCATTTTTTCTTACTGTGATGTCAATCATTTCTTGTGAAAATCGTGGAATTTTTGTATTTGTTTAATTAATGAAAAGTTTTAAAATTTCGTATTTTTTTAAAAACAAGTTGTTGGTGTCTGCAGGCACGTAGTGGGATTTATGCTGTTAATACTCCGTGCAAAGTTGTTCAAAGTGATTGCAAAGTTGTGCAAAGTGATTTCAAAGTTTTTAGATGTATTTGTTTATATGACCTAAGTTGTTGGCATATAGAAACACGCAGTTGTAAAGTGAAGAAATTTAATAAAGGCCAGTTGAAAGCAGCCTGTGGATGTTCACATGAGCTGACTGTAAACTGTTGGAAAACTGCGTGCAAAGTTGGAAAAAGCGGTTGAAATGTTGGCGAAGTTGCTTGTATATTTAACCTAAGTCATTGGCACAACACTCCCGCAGTTAAATTTCGAAAACATTAAGTAAATGTCTCGAGAATGCCTCATAAATAAGCAGACTATCACAATAGACCACAGGAAAATCGACGACAAACTGTGTACAAAGTTGTGAAAAGCGATTGCAAAGTTGGTAGTTTCATTCGGGATTGTTACCTGTGATATCATATAAACAAGTCCCATAGTTAAAAGTTCGAAAATGTGAAAACTAGTTCCTAATTTGTTGTTAAATTACCGTAGTGTTGCTCAAAGTATGTAGAGGTCATAGGTCATTTTTAAATGGCACTTTTGCAAGCGATATCGATTTTGAAACTTTGAAAAACATGAAATAGCCGCCAATTCGGTTCAATTTCAAATAGTCCATGCAGCTGTGTTGTTAGGTGAACAACTCATGTTTAAAGTAAAGCACAATCGGGCGTGGTTATTACTTGCATGGGAGACTCACTGAGAAAACAAGCTGTTGATTTTTCTTTTTGTTTCATCACACGCACGGAAAAAATATAAGGCGACATTCATGCATTTTTTCTTACTGTGATGTCAATCATTTCTTGTGGAAAATCGTGGAATTTTTGTATTTGTTTAATTAATGAAAAGTTTTAAAATTTCGTATTTTTTTAAAAACAAGTTGTTGGTGTCTGCAGGCACGTAGTGGGATTTATGCTGTTAATACTCCGTGCAAAGTTGTTCAAAGTGATTGCAAAGTTGTGCAAAGTGATTTCAAAGTTTTTAGATGTATTTGTTTATATGACCTAAGTTGTTGGCATATATAAACACGCAGTTGTAAAGTCAAGAAATTTAATAAAGGCCAGTTGAAAGCAGCCTGTGGATGTTCACATGAGCTGACTGTAAACTGTTGGAAAACTGCGTGCAAAGTTGGAAAAAGCGGTTGAAATGTTGGCGAAGTTGCTTGTATATTTAACCTAAGTCATTGGCACGACACTCCCGCAGTTAAATTTCGAAAACATTAAGTAAATGTCTCGAGAATGCCTCATAAATAAGCAGACTATCACAATAGACCACAGGAAAATCGACGACAAACTGTGTACAAAGTTGTGAAAAGCGATTGTAAAGTTGGTAGTTTCATTCGGGATTGTTACCTGTGATATCATATAAACAAGTCCCATAGTTAAAAGTTCGAAAATGTGAAAAGTAGTTCTTAATTTGTTGTTAAATTACCGTAGTGTTGCTCAAAGTATGTAGAGGTCACAGGTCATTTTTAAATGGCACTTTTGCAAGCGATATCGATTTTGAAACTTTGAAAAACATGAAATAAATGAAAAAGTCCATGCAGCTGTGTTGTTAGGTGAACAACTCATGTTTAAAGTAAAGCACAATCGGGCGTGGTTATTACTTGCATGGGAGACTCACTGAGAAAACAAGCTGTTGTTTTTTCTTTTTGTTTCATCACACGCACGGAAAAAATATAAGGCGACATTCATGCATTTTTTCTTACTGTGATGTCAATCATTTCTTGTGAAAATCGTGGAATTTTTGTATTTGTTTAATTAATGAAAAGTTTTAAAATTTCGTATTTTTTTAAAAACAAGTTGTTGGTGTCTGCAGGCACGTAGTGGGATTTATGCTGTTAATACTCCGTGCAAAGTTGTTCAAAGTGATTGCAAAGTTGTGCAAAGTGATTTCAAAGTTTTTAGATGTATTTGTTTATATGACCTAAGTTGTTGGCATATAGAAACACGCAGTTGTAAAGTCAAGAAATTTAATAAAGGCCAGTTGAAAGCAGCCTGTGGATGTTCACATGAGCTGACTGTAAACTGTTGGAAAACTGCGTGCAAAGTTGGAAAAAGCGGTTGAAATGTTGGCGAAGTTGCTTGTATATTTACCCTAAGTCATTGGCACAACACTCCCGCAGTTAAATTTCGAAAACATTAAGTAAATGTCTCGAGAATGCCTCATAAATAAGCAGACTATCACAATAGACCACAGGAAAATCGACGACAAACTGTGTACAAAGTTGTGAAAAGCGATTGCAAAGTTGGTAGTTTCATTCGGGATTGTTACCTGTGATATCATATAAACAAGTCCCATAGTTAAAAGTTCGAAAATGTGAAAACTAGTTCCTAATTTGTTGTTAAATTACCGCAGTTTTGCTCAAAGTATGTAGAGGTCATAGGTCATTTTTAAATGGCACTTTTGCAAGCGATATCGATTTTGAAACTTTGAAAAACATGAAATAGCCGCCAATTCGGTTCAATTTCAAATAGTCCATGCAGCTGTGTTGTTAGGTGAACAACTCATGTTTAAAGTAAAGCACAATCGGGCGTGGTTATTACTTGCATGGGAGACTCACTGAGAAAACAAGCTGTTGTTTTTTCTTTTTGTTTCATCACACGCACGGAAAAAATATAAGGCGACATTCATGCATTTTTTCTTACTGTGATGTCAATCATTTCTTGTGGAAAATCGTGGAATTTTTGTATTTGTTTAATTAATGAAAAGTTTTAAAATTTCGTATTTTTTAAAAAACAAGTTGTTGGTGTCTGCAGGCACGTAGTGGGATTTATGCTGTTAATACTCCGTGCAAAGTTGTTCAAAGTGATTGCAAAGTTGTGCAAAGTGATTTCAAAGTTTTTAGATGTATTTGTTTATATGACCTAAGTTGTTGGCATATAGAAACACGCAGTTGTAAAGTCAAGAAATTTAATAAGGGCCAGTTGAAAGCAGCCTGTGGATGTTCACATGAGCTGACTGTAAACTGTTGGAAAACTGCGTGCAAAGTTGGAAAAAGCGGTTGAAATGTTGGCGAAGTTGCTTGTATATTTAACCTAAGTCATTGGCACGACACTCCCGCAGTTAAATTTCGAAAACATTAAGTAAATGTCTCGAGAATGCCTCATAAATAAGCAGACTATCACAATAGACCACAGGAAAATCGACGAGAAACTGTGTACAACGTTGTGAAAAGCGATTGCAAAGTTGGTAGTTTCATTCGGGATTGTTACCTGTGATATCATATAAACAAGTCCCATGGTTAAAAGGTCGAAAATGTTAAAACTAGTTCCTAATTTGTTGTTAAATTACCGTAGTGTTGCTCAAAGCATGTAGAGGTCATAGGTCATTTTTAAATGGCACTTTTGCAAGCGATATCGAATTTGAAACTTTGAAAAACATGAAATAGCCGCCAATTCAGTTCAATTTCAAATAGTACATGCAGCTGTGTTGATAGGTGACCAACTCATGTTTAAAGTAAAGCACAATCGGGCGTGGTTAGTACTTGCATGGGAGAGTCACTGAGTAAAGAAGCTGTTGTTTTTTCTTTTTGTTTCATCACACGCACGGAAAAAATATAAGGCGACATTCATGCATTTTTTCTTACTGTGATGTCAATCATTTCTTGTGGAAAATCGGGGAATTTTTGTATTTGTTTAATTAATGAAAAGTTTTAAAATTTCGTATTTTTTTAAAAACAATTTGTTGGTGTCTGCAGGCACGTAGTGGGATTTATGCTGTTAATACTCCGTGCAAAGTTGTTCAATGTGATTGCAAAGTTGTGCAAAGTGATTTCAAAGTTTTTAAATGTATTTGTTTATATGGCCTAAGCTGTTGGCATATAGAAACACGCAGTTGTAAAGTCAAGAAATTTAATAAAGGCCAGTTGAAAGCAGCCTGTGGATGTTCACATGAGCTGACTGTAAACTGTTGGAAAACTGCGTGCAAAGTTGGAAAAAGCGGCTGAAATGTTGGCGAAGTTGCTTATATATTTAACCTAAGTCATTGGCACGACACTCCCGCAGTTAAATTTCGAAAACATTAAGTAAATGTCTCGAGAATGCCTCATAAATAAGCAGACTATCACAATAGACCACAGGAAAATCGACGACAAACTGTGTACAAAGTTGTGAAAAGCGATTGCAAAGTTGGTAGTTTCATTCGGGATTGTTACCTGTGATATCATATAAACAAGTCCCATAGTTAAAAGTTCGAAAATGTGAAAACTAGTTCCTAATTTGTTGTTTAATTACCGTAGTGTTGCTCAAAGTATGTAGAGGTCATAGGTCATTTTTAAATGGCACTTTTGCAAGCGATATCGATTTTGAAACTTTGAAAAACATGAAATAGCCGCCAATTCGGTTCAATTTCAAATAGTCCATGCAGCTGTGTTGTTAGGTGACCAACTCATGTTTAAAGTAAAACACAATTGGGCGTGGTTAGTACTTGCATGGGAGACTCACTGAGTAAAGAAGCTGTTATTTTTTCTTTTTGTTTCATCACACGCACGGAAAAAATATAAGGCGACATTCATGCATTTTTTCTTACTGTGATGTCAATCATTTCTTGTGGAAAATCGTGGAATTTTTGTATTTGTTTAATTAATGAAAAGTTTTAAAATTTCGTATTTTTTTAAAAAACAAACCGTGCAAAGTTGTTTAAAGTGACTGCAAAGTTGTGCAAAGTGATTTCAAAGTTTATAGATGTATTTGTTTATATGACCTAAGTTGTTGGCATATAGAAACACGCAGTTGTAATGTCAAGAAATTTAATAAAGGCCAGTTGAAAGCAGCCTGTGGATGTTCACATGAGCTGACTGTAAACTGTTGGAAAACTGCGTGCAAAGTTGGAAAAAGCGGTTGAAATGTTGGCGAAGTTGCTTGTATATTTAACCTAAGTCATTGGCACAACACTCCCGCAGTTAAATTTCGAAAACATTAAGTAAATGTCTCGAGAATGCCTCATAAATAAGCAGACTATCACAATAGACCACAGGAAAATCGACGACAAACTGTGTACAAAGTTGTGAAAAGCGATTGCAAAGTTGGTAGTTTCATTCGGGATTATTACCTGTGATATCATATAAACAAGTCCCATAGTTAAAAGTTCGAAAATGTGAAAACTAGTTCCTAATTTGTTGTTAAATTACCGTAGTGTTGCTCAAAGTATGTAGAGGTCACAGGTCATTTTTAAATGGCACTTTTGCAAGCGATATCGATTTTGAAACTTTGAAAAACATGAAATAAATGAAATAGTCCATGCAGCTGTGTTGTTAGGTGAACAACTCATGTTTAAAGTAAAGCACAATCGGGCGTGGTTATTACTTGCATGGGAGACTCACTGAGAAAACAAGGTGTTGTTTTTTCTTTTTGTTTCATCACACGCACGGAAAAAATATAAGGCGACATTCATGCATTTTTTCTTACTGTGATGTCAATCATTTCTTGTGAAAATCGTGGAATTTTTGTATTTGTTTAATTAATGAAAAGTTTTAAAATTTCGTATTTTTTTAAAAACAAGTTGTTGGTGTCTGCAGGCACGTAGTGGGATTTATGCTGTTAATACTCCGTGCAAAGTTGTTCAAAGTGATTGCAAAGTTGTGCAAAGTGATTTCAAAGTTTTTAGATGTATTTGTTTATATGACCTAAGTTGTTGGCATATAGAAACACGCAGTTGTAAAGTGAAGAAATTTAATAAAGGCCAGTTGAAAGCAGCCTGTGGATGTTCACATGAGCTGACTGTAAACTGTTGGAAAACTGCGTGCAAAGTTGGAAAAAGCGGTTGAAATGTTGGCGAAGTTGCTTGTATATTTAACCTAAGTCATTGGCACAACACTCCCGCAGTTAAATTTCGAAAACATTAAGTAAATGTCTCGAGAATGCCTCATAAATAAGCAGACTATCACAATAGACCACAGGAAAATCGACGACAAACTGTGTACAAAGTTGTGAAAAGCGATTGCAAAGTTGGTAGTTTCATTCGGGATTGTTACCTGTGATATCATATAAACAAGTCCCATAGTTAAAAGTTCGAAAATGTGAAAACTAGTTCCTAATTTGTTGTTAAATTACCGTAGTGTTGCTCAAAGTATGTAGAGGTCATAGGTCATTTTTAAATGGCACTTTTGCAAGCGATATCGATTTTGAAACTTTGAAAAACATGAAATAGCCGCCAATTCGGTTCAATTTCAAATAGTCCATGCAGCTGTGTTGTTAGGTGAACAACTCATGTTTAAAGTAAAGCACAATCGGGCGTGGTTATTACTTGCATGGGAGACTCACTGAGAAAACAAGCTGTTGATTTTTCTTTTTGTTTCATCACACGCACGGAAAAAATATAAGGCGACATTCATGCATTTTTTCTTACTGTGATGTCAATCATTTCTTGTGGAAAATCGTGGAATTTTTGTATTTGTTTAATTAATGAAAAGTTTTAAAATTTCGTATTTTTTTAAAAACAAGTTGTTGGTGTCTGCAGGCACGTAGTGGGATTTATGCTGTTAATACTCCGTGCAAAGTTGTTCAAAGTGATTGCAAAGTTGTGCAAAGTGATTTCAAAGTTTTTAGATGTATTTGTTTATATGACCTAAGTTGTTGGCATATATAAACACGCAGTTGTAAAGTCAAGAAATTTAATAAAGGCCAGTTGAAAGCAGCCTGTGGATGTTCACATGAGCTGACTGTAAACTGTTGGAAAACTGCGTGCAAAGTTGGAAAAAGCGGTTGAAATGTTGGCGAAGTTGCTTGTATATTTAACCTAAGTCATTGGCACGACACTCCCGCAGTTAAATTTCGAAAACATTAAGTAAATGTCTCGAGAATGCCTCATAAATAAGCAGACTATCACAATAGACCACAGGAAAAGCGACGAGAAACTGTGTACAAAGTTGTGAAAAGCGATTGCAAAGTTGGTAGTTTCATTCGGGATTGTTACCTGTGATATCATATAAACAAGTCCCATGGTTAAAAGGTCGAAAATGTTAAAACTAGTTCCTAATTTGTTGTTAAATTACCGTAGTGTTGCTCAAAGTATGTAGAGGTCACAGGTCATTTTTAAATGGCACTTTTGCAAGCGATATCGATTTTGAAACTTTGAAAAACATGAAATAAATGAAATAGTCCATGCAGCTGTGTTGTTAGGTGAACAACTCATGTTTAAAGTAAAGCACAATCGGGCGTGGTTATTACTTGCATGGGAGACTCACTGAGAAAACAAGCTGTTGATTTTTCTTTTTGTTTCATCACACGCACGGAAAAAATATAAGGCGACATTCATGCATTTTTTCTTACTGTGATGTCAATCATTTCTTGTGGAAAATCGTGGAATTTTTGTATTTGTTTAATTAATGAAAAGTTTTAAAATTTCGTATTTTTTTAAAAACAAGTTGTTGGTGTCTGCAGGCACGTAGTCGGATTTATGCTGTTAATACTCCGTGCAAAGTTGTTCAAAGTGATTGCAAAGTTGTGCAAAGTGATTTCAAAGTTTTTAGATGTTTTTGTTTATGTGACCTAAGTTGTTGGCATATAGAAACACGCAGTTGTAAAGTCAAGAAATTTAATAAAGGCCAGTTGAAAGCAGCCTGTGGATGTTCACATGAGCTGACTGTAAACTGTTGGAAAACTGCGTGCAAAGTTGGAAAAAGCGGTTGAAATGTTGGCGAAGTTGCTTGTATATTTAACCTAAGTCATTGGCACGACACTCCCGCAGTTAAATTTCGAAAACATTAATTAAATGTCTCGAGAATGCCTCATAAATAAGCAGACTATCACAATAGACCACAGGAAAATCGACGAGAAACTGTGTACAAAGTTGTGAAAAGCGATTGCAAAGTTGGTAGTTTCATTCGGGATTGTTACCTGTGATATCATATAAACAAGTCACATGGTTAAAAGGTCGAAAATGTTAAAACTAGTTCCTAATTTGTTGTTAAATTACCGTAGTTTTGCTCAAAGTATGTAGAGGTCATAGGTCATTTTTAAATGGCACTTTTGCAAGCGATATCGATTTTGAAACTTTGAAAAACATGAAATAGCCGCCAATTCGGTTCAATTTCAAATAGTCCATGCAGCTGTGTTGTTAGGTGACCAACTCATGTTTAAAGTAAAACACAATTGGGCGTGGTTAGTACTTGCATGGGAGACTCACTGAGTAAAGAAGCTGTTATTTTTTCTTTTTGTTTCATCACACGCACGGAAAAAATATAAGGCGACATTCATGCATTTTTTCTTACTGTGATGTCAATCATTTCTTGTGGAAAATCGTGGAATTTTTGTATTTGTTTAATTAATGAAAAGTTTTAAAATTTCGTATTTTTTTAAAAAACAAACCGTGCAAAGTTGTTTAAAGTGACTGCAAAGTTGTGCAAAGTGATTTCAAAGTTTATAGATGTATTTGTTTATATGACCTAAGTTGTTGGCATATAGAAACACGCAGTTGTAATGTCAAGAAATTTAATAAAGGCCAGTTGAAAGCAGCCTATGGATGTTCACATGAGCTGACTGTAAACTGTTGGAAAACTGCGTGCAAAGTTGGAAAAAGCGGTTGAAATGTTGGCGAAGTTGCTTGTATATTTAACCTAAGTCATTGGCACAACACTCCCGCAGTTAAATTTCGAAAACATTAAGTAAATGTCTCGAGAATGCCTCATAAATAAGCAGACTATCACAATAGACCACAGGAAAATCGACGACAAACTGTGTACAAAGTTGTGAAAAGCGATTGCAAAGTTGGTAGTTTCATTCGGGATTATTACCTGTGATATCATATAAACAAGTCCCATAGTTAAAAGTTCGAAAATGTGAAAACTAGTTCCTAATTTGTTGTTAAATTACCGTAGTGTTGCTCAAAGTATGTAGAGGTCACAGGTCATTTTTAAATGGCACTTTTGCAAGCGATATCGATTTTGAAACTTTGAAAAACATGAAATAAATGAAATAGTCCATGCAGCTGTGTTGTTAGGTGAACAACTCATGTTTAAAGAAAAGCACAATCGGGCGTGGTTATTACTTGCATGGGAGACTCACTGAGAAAACAAGGTGTTGTTTTTTCTTTTTGTTTCATCACACGCACGGAAAAAATATAAGGCGACATTCATGCATTTTTTCTTACTGTGATGTCAATCATTTCTTGTGAAAATCGTGGAATTTTTGTATTTGTTTAATTAATGAAAAGTTTTAAAATTTCGTATTTTTTTAAAAACAAGTTGTTGGTGTCTGCAGGCACGTAGTGGGATTTATGCTGTTAATACTCCGTGCAAAGTTGTTCAAAGTGATTGCAAAGTTGTGCAAAGTGATTTCAAAGTTTTTAGATGTATTTGTTTATATGACCTAAGTTGTTGGCATATAGAAACACGCAGTTGTAAAGTGAAGAAATTTAATAAAGGCCAGTTGAAAGCAGCCTGTGGATGTTCACATGAGCTGACTGTAAACTGTTGGAAAACTGCGTGCAAAGTTGGAAAAAGCGGTTGAAATGTTGGCGAAGTTGCTTGTATATTTAACCTAAGTCATTGGCACAACACTCCCGCAGTTAAATTTCGAAAACATTAAGTAAATGTCTCGAGAATGCCTCATAAATAAGCAGACTATCACAATAGACCACAGGAAAATCGACGACAAACTGTGTACAAAGTTGTGAAAAGCGATTGCAAAGTTGGTAGTTTCATTCGGGATTGTTACCTGTGATATCATATAAACAAGTCCCATAGTTAAAAGTTCGAAAATGTGAAAACTAGTTCCTAATTTGTTGTTAAATTACCGTAGTGTTGCTCAAAGTATGTAGAGGTCATAGGTCATTTTTAAATGGCACTTTTGCAAGCGATATCGATTTTGAAACTTTGAAAAACATGAAATAGCCGCCAATTCGGTTCAATTTCAAATAGTCCATGCAGCTGTGTTGTTAGGTGAACAACTCATGTTTAAAGTAAAGCACAATCGGGCGTGGTTATTACTTGCATGGGAGACTCACTGAGAAAACAAGCTGTTGATTTTTCTTTTTGTTTCATCACACGCACGGAAAAAATATAAGGCGACATTCATGCATTTTTTCTTACTGTGATGTCAATCATTTCTTGTGGAAAATCGTGGAATTTTTGTATTTGTTTAATTAATGAAAAGTTTTAAAATTTCGTATTTTTTTAAAAACAAGTTGTTGGTGTCTGCAGGCACGTAGTGGGATTTATGCTGTTAATACTCCGTGCAAAGTTGTTCAAAGTGATTGCAAAGTTGTGCAAAGTGATTTCAAAGTTTTTAGATGTATTTGTTTATATGACCTAAGTTGTTGGCATATATAAACACGCAGTTGTAAAGTCAAGAAATTTAATAAAGGCCAGTTGAAAGCAGCCTGTGGATGTTCACATGAGCTGACTGTAAACTGTTGGAAAACTGCGTGCAAAGTTGGAAAAAGCGGTTGAAATGTTGGCGAAGTTGCTTGTATATTTAACCTAAGTCATTGGCACGACACTCCCGCAGTTAAATTTCGAAAACATTAAGTAAATGTCTCGAGAATGCCTCATAAATAAGCAGACTATCACAATAGACCACAGGAAAAGCGACGAGAAACTGTGTACAAAGTTGTGAAAAGCGATTGCAAAGTTGGTAGTTTCATTCGGGATTGTTACCTGTGATATCATATAAACAAGTCCCATGGTTAAAAGGTCGAAAATGTTAAAACTAGTTCCTAATTTGTTGTTAAATTACCGTAGTGTTGCTCAAAGTATGTAGAGGTCACGGGTCATTTTTAAATGGCACTTTTGCAAGCGATATCGATTTTGAAACTTTGAAAAACATGAAATAAATGAAATAGTCCATGCAGCTGTGTTGTTAGGTGAACAACTCATGTTTAAAGTAAAGCACAATCGGGCGTGGTTATTACTTGCATGGGAGACTCACTGAGAAAACAAGCTGTTGATTTTTCTTTTTGTTTCATCACACGCACGGAAAAAATATAAGGCGACATTCATGCATTTTTTCTTACTGTGATGTCAATCATTTCTTGTGGAAAATCGTGGAATTTTTGTATTTGTTTAATTAATGAAAAGTTTTAAAATTTCGTATTTTTTTAAAAACAAGTTGTTGGTGTCTGCAGGCACGTAGTGGGATTTATGCTGTTAATACTCCGTGCAAAGTTGTTCAAAGTGATTGCAAAGTTGTGCAAAGTGATTTCAAAGTTTTTAGATGTTTTTGTTTATGTGACCTAAGTTGTTGGCATATAGAAACACGCAGTTGTAAAGTCAAGAAATTTAATAAAGGCCAGTTGAAAGCAGCCTGTGGATGTTCACATGAGCTGACTGTAAACTGTTGGAAAACTGCGTGCAAAGTTGGAAAAAGCGGTTGAAATGTTGGCGAAGTTGCTTGTATATTTAACCTAAGTCATTGGCACGACACTCCCGCAGTTAAATTTCGAAAACATTAATTAAATGTCTCGAGAATGCCTCATAAATAAGCAGACTATCACAATAGACCACAGGAAAATCGACGAGAAACTGTGTACAAAGTTGTGAAAAGCGATTGCAAAGTTGGTAGTTTCATTCGGGATTGTTACCTGTGATATCATATAAACAAGTCACATGGTTAAAAGGTCGAAAATGTTAAAACTAGTTCCTAATTTGTTGTTAAATTACCGTAGTTTTGCTCAAAGTATGTAGAGGTCATAGGTCATTTTTAAATGGCACTTTTGCAAGCGATATCGAATTTGAAACTTTGAAAAACATGAAATAGCCGCCAATTCAGTTCAATTTCAAATAGTACATGCAGCTGTGTTGATAGGTGACCAACTCATGTTTAAAGTAAAGCACAATCGGGCGTGGTTACTACTTGCATGGGAGAGTCACTGAGTAAAGAAGCTGTTGTTTTTTCTTTTTGTTTCATCACACGCACGGAAAAAATATAAGGCGACATTCATGCATTTTTTCTTACTGTGATGTCAATCATTTCTTGTGGAAAATCGTGGAATTTTTGTATTTGTTTAATTAATGAAAAGTTTTAAAATTTCGTATTTTTTTAAAAACAAGTTGTTGGTGTCTGCAGGCACGTAGTGGGATTTATGCTGTTAATACTCCGTGCAAAGTTGTTCAATGTGATTGCAAAGTTGTGCAAAGTGATTTCAAAGTTTTTAGATGTATTTGTTTATATGACCTAAGTTGTTGGCATATAGAAACACGCAGTTGTAAAGTCAAGAAATTTAATAAAGGCCAGTTGAAAGCAGCCTGTGGATGTTCACATGAGCTGACTGTAAACTGTTGGAAAACTGCGTGCAAAGTTGGAAAAAGCGGTTGAAATGTTGGCGAAGTTGCTTGTATATTTAACCTAAGTCATTGGTACGACACTCCCGCAGTTAAATTTCGAAAACATTAAATAAATGTCTCGAGAATGCCTCATAAATAAGCAGACTATCACAATAGACCACAGGAAAATCGACGAGAAACTGTGTACAAAGTTGTGAAAAGCGATTGCAAAGTTGGTAGTTTCATTCGGGATTGTTAGCTGTGATATCATATAAACAAGTCCCATGGTTAAAAGGTCGAAAATGTGAAAACTAGTTCCTAATTTGTTGTTAAATTACCGTAGTGTTGCTCAAAGTATGTAGAGGTTATAGGTCATTTTTAAATGGCACTTTTGCAAGCGATATCGATTTTGAAACTTTGAAAAACATGAAATAGCCGCCAATTCAGTTCAATTTCAAATAGTACATGCAGCTGTGTTGATAGGTGACCAACTCATGTTTAAAGTAAAGTACAATCGGGCGTGGTTAGTACTTGCATGGGAGAGTCACTGAGTAAAGAAGCTGTTGTTTTTTCTTTTTGTTTCATCACATGCACCGAAAAAATATAAGGCGACATTCATGCATTTTTTCTTACTGTGATGTCAATCATTTCTTGTGAAAATCGTGGAATTTTTGTATTTGTTTAATTAATGAAAAGTTTTAAAATTTCGTATTTTTTTAAAAACAAGTTGTTGGTGTCTGCAGGCACGTAGTGGGATTTATGCTGTTAATACTCCGTGCAAAGTTGTTCAATGTGATTGCAAAGTTGTGCAAAGTGATTTCAAAGTTTTTAGATGTATTTGTTTATATGACCTAAGTTGTTGGCATATAGAAACACGCAGTTGTAAAGTCAAGAAATTTAATAAAGGCCAGTTGAAAGCAGCCTGTGGATGTTCGCATGAGCTGACTGTAAACTGTTGGAAAACTGCGTGCAAAGTTGGAAAAAGCGGTTGAAATGTTGGCGAAGTTGCTTGTATATTTAACCTAAGTCATTGGTACGACACTCCCGCAGTTAAATTTCGAAAACATTAAATAAATGTCTCGAGAATGCCTCATAAATAAGCAGACTATCACAATAGACCACAGGAAAATCGACGAGAAACTGTGTACAAAGTTGTGAAAAGCGATTGCAAAGTTGGTAGTTTCATTCGGGATTGTTAGCTGTGATATCATATAAACAAGTCCCATGGTTAAAAGGTCGAAAATGTGAAAACTAGTTCCTAATTTGTTGTTAAATTACCGTAGTGTTGCTCAAAGTATGTAGAGGTTATAGGTCATTTTTAAATGGCACTTTTGCAAGCGATATCGATTTTGAAACTTTGAAAAACATGAAATAGCCGCCAATTCAGTTCAATTTCAAATAGTACATGCAGCTGTGTTGATAGGTGACCAACTCATGTTTAAAGTAAAGTACAATCGGGCGTGGTTAGTACTTGCATGGGAGAGTCACTGAGTAAAGAAGCTGTTGTTTTTTCTTTTTGTTTCATCACATGCACCGAAAAAATATAAGGCGACATTCATGCATTTTTTCTTACTGTGATGTCAATCATTTCTTGTGAAAATCGTGGAATTTTTGTATTTGTTTAATTAATGAAAAGTTTTAAAATTTCGTATTTTTTTAAAAACAAGTTGTTGGTGTCTGCAGGCACGTAGTGGGATTTATGCTGTTAATACTCCGTGCAAAGTTGTTCAAAGTGATTGCAAAGTTGTGCAAAGTGATTTCAAAGTTTTTAGATGTATTTGTTTATATGACCTAAGTTGTTGGCATATAGAAACACGCCGTTGTAAAGTCAAGAAATTTATTAAAGGCCAGTTGAAAGCAGCCTGTGGATGTTCACATGAGCTGACTGTAAACTGTTGGAAAACTGCGTGCAAAGTTGGAAAAAGCGGTTGAAATGTTGGCGAAGTTGCTTGTGTATTTAACCTAAGTCATTGGCACAACACTCCCGCAGTTAAATTTCGAAAACATTAAGTAAATGTCTCGAGAATGCCTCATAAATAAGCAGACTATCACAATAGACCACAGGAAAATCGACGACAAACTGTGTACAAAGTTGTGAAAAGCGATAGCAAAGTTGGTAGTTTCATTCGGGATTGTTACCTGTGATATCATATAAACAAGTCCCATAGTTAAAAGTTCAAAAATGTGAAAACTAGTTTCTAATTTGTTGTTAAATTACCGTAGTGTTGCTCAAAGTATGTAGAGGTCATAGGTCATTTTTAAATGGCACTTTTGCAAGCGATATCGATTTTGAAACTTTGAAAAACATGAAATAGCCGCCAATTCGGTTCAATTTCAAATAGTCCATGCAGCTGTGTTGTTAGGTGAACAACTCATGTTTAAAGTAAAGCACAGTCGGGCGTGGTTATCACTTGCATGGGAGACTCACTGAGAAAACAAGCTGTTGTTTTTTCTTTTTGTTTCACCACACGCACGGAAAAAATATAAGGCGACATTCATGCATTTTTCTTACTGTGATGTCAATCATTTCTTGTGGAAAATCGTGGAATTTTTGTATTTGTTTAATTAATGAAAAGTTTTAAAATTTCGTATTTTTTAAAAACAAGTTGTTGGTGTCTACAGGCACGTAGTGGGATTTATGCTGTTAATACTCCGTGCAAAGTTGTTCAAAGTGATTGCAAAGTTGTGCAAAGTGATTTCAAAGTTTTTAGATGTATTTGTTTATATGACCTAAGTTGTTGGCATATAGAAACACGCAGTTGTAAAGTGAAGAAATTTAATAAAGGCCAGTTGAAAGCAGCCTGTGGATGTTCACATGAGCTGACTGTAAACTGTTGGAAATATGCGTGCAAAGTTGAAAAAAGCGGTTGAAATGTTGGCGAAGTTGCTTGTATATTTAACCTAAGTCATTGGCACGACACTCCCGCAGTTAAATTTCGAAAACATTAAGTAAATGTCTCGAGAATGCCTCATAAATAAGCAGACTATCACAATAGACCACAGGAAAATCGACGACAAACTGTGTACAAAGTTGTGAAAAGCGATTGCAAAGTTGGTAGTTTCATTCAGGATTGTTACCTGTGATATCATATAAACAAGTCCCATAGTTAAAAGTTCGAAAATGTGAAAACTAGTTCCTAATTTGTTGTTAAATTACCGTAGTGTTGCTCAAAGTATGTAGAGGTCATAGGTCATTTTTAAATGGCACTTTTGCAAGCGATATCGATTTTGAAACTTTGAAAAACATGAAATAGCCGCCAATTCGGCTCAATTTCAAATAGTCCATGCAGCTGTGTTGTTAGGTGACCAACTCATGTTTAAAGTAAAACACAATTGGTCGTGGTTAGTACTTGCATGGGAGACTCACTGAGTAAACAAGCTGTTATTTTTTCTGTTTGTTTCATCACACGCACGGAAAAAATATAAGGCGACATTCATGCATTTTTTCTTACTGTGATGTCAATCATTTCTTGTGGAAAATCGTGGAATTTTTGTATTTGTTTAATTAATGAAAAGTTTTAAAATTTCGTATTTTTTTAAAAAACAAACCGTGCAAAGTTGTTTAAAGTGACTGCAAAGTTGTGTGAAGTGATTTCAAAGTTTATAGATGTATTTGTTTATATGACCTAAGTTGTTGGCATATAGAAACACGCAGTTGTAAAGTCAAGAAATTTAATAAAGGCCAGTTGAAAGCAGCCTGTGGATGTTCACATGAGCTGACTGTAAACTGTTGGAAAACTGCGAGCAAAGTTGGAAAAAGCGGTTGAAATGTTGGCGAAGTTGCTTGTATATTTAACCTAAGTAATTGGCACGACACTCCCGCAGTTAAATTTCGAAAACATTAAGTAAATGTCTCGAGAATGCCTCATAAATAAGCAGACTATCACAATAGACCACAGGAAAATCGACGACAAACTGTGTACAAAGTTGTGAAAAGCGATTGCAAAGTTGGTAGTTTCATTCGGGATTGTTACCTGTGATATCATATAAACAAGTCCCATAGTTAAAAGTTCGAAAATGTGAAAACTAGTTCCTAATTTGCTGTTAAATTACCGTAGTGTTGCTCAAAGTATGTAGAGGTCATAGGTCATTTTTAAATGGCACTTTTGCAAGCGATATCGATTTTGAAACTTTGAAAAACATGAAATAGCCGCCAATTCGGTTCAATTTCAAATAGTCCATGCAGCTGTGTTGTTAGGTGACCAACTCATGTTTAAAGTAAAACACAATTGGGCGTGGTTAGTACTTGCATGGGAGACTCACTGAGTAAACAAGCTGTTATTTTTTCTGTTTGTTTCATCACACGCACGGAAAAAATATAAGGCGACATTCATGCATTTTTTCTTACTGTGATGTCAATCATTTCTTGTGGAAAATCGTGGAATTTTTGTATTTGTTTAATTAATGAAAAGTTTTAAAATTTCGTATTTTTTTAAAAACAAGTTGTTGGTGTCTGCAGGCACGTAGTGGGATTTATGCTGTTAATAATCCGTGCAAAGTTGTTCAAAGTGATTGCAAAGTTGTGCAAAGTGATTTCAAAGTTTTTAGATGTATTTGTTTATATGACCTAAGTTGTTGGCATATAGAAACACGCAGTTGTAAAGTCAAGAAATTTAATAAAGGCCAGTTGAAAGCAGCCTGTGGATGTTCACATGCGCTGACTGTAAACTGTTGGAAAACTGCGTGCAAAGTTGGAAAAAGCGGTTGAAATGTTGGCGAAGTTGCTTGTATATTTAACCTAAGTCATTGGCACGACACTCGCGCAGTTAAATTTCGAAAACATTAAGTAAATGTCTCGAGAATGCCTCATAAATAAGCAGACTATCACAATAGACCACAGGAAAATCGACGACAAACTGTGTACAAAGTTGTGAAAAGCGATTTTAAAGTTGGTAGTTTCATTCGGGATTGTTACCTGTGATATCATATAAACAAGTCCCATAGTTAAAAGTTCGAAAATGTGAAAACTAGTTCCTAATTTGTTGTTAAATTACCGTAGTGTTGCTCAAAGTATGTAGAGGTCATATGTCATTTTTAAATGGCACTTTTGCAAGCGATATCGATTTTAAAACTTTGAAAAACATGAAATAGCCGCCAATTCGGTTCAATTTCAAATAGTCCATGCAGCTGTGTTGTTAGGTGACCAACTCATGTTTAAAGTAAAGCACAATCGAGCGTGGTTAGTACTTGCATGGGAGACTCACTGAGAAAACAAGCTGTTGTTTTTTCTTTTTGTTTCATCACACGCACGAAAAAAATATAAGGCGACATTCATGCATTTTTTCTTACTGTGATGTCAATCATTTTTTGTGAAAAATCGTGGAATTTTTGTATTTGTTTAATTAATGAAAAGTTTTAAAATTTCTTATTTTTTTAAAAAACAAGTTGTTGGTGTTTGCATGCACGTAGTGGGATTTATGCTGTTAATAATCCGTGCAAAAATGTTCAAAGTGATTGCAAAGTTGTGCAAAGTGATTTCAAAGTTTATAGATGTATTTGTATATATGACCAAAGTTGTTGGCATATAGAAACGCGCACTTGTAAAGTCAAGATATTTAATAAAGGCCAGTTGAAAGCAGCCTGTGGATGTTCACATGAGCTGACTGTAAACTGTTGGAAAACTGCGTGCAAAGTTGGAAAAATCGGTTGAAATGTTGGCGAAGTTGCTTGTATATTTAACCTAAGTCATTGGCACGACACTCCCGCAGTTAAATTTCGAAAACATTAAGTAAATGTCTCGAGAATGCCTCATAAATAAGCAGACTATCACAATAGACCACAGGAAAATCGACGACAAACTGTGTACAAAGTTGTGAAAGCGATTGCAAAGTTGTTAGTTTCATTCGGGATTGTTACCTGTGATATCATATAAACAAGTCCCATAGTTAAAAGTTCGAAAATGTGAAAACTAGTTCCTAATTTGTTGTTAAATTACCGTAGTGTTGCTCAAAGTATGTAGAGGTCATAGGTCATTTTTAAATGGCACTTTTGCAAGCGATATCGATTTTGAAACTTTGAAAAACATGAAATAGCCGCCAATTCGTTTCAATTTCAAATAGTCCATGCAGCTGTGTTGTTAGGTGACCAACTCATGTTTAAAGTAAAGCACAATCGGGCGTGATTAGTACTTGCATGGGAGACTCACTGAGAAAACAAGCTGTTGTTTTTTCTTTTTGTTTCATCACACGCACGGAAAAAAATATAAGGCGACATTCATGCATTTTTTCTTACTGTGATGTCAATCATTTCTTGTGGAAAATCGTGGAATTTTTGTATTTGTTTAATTAATGAAAAGTTTTAAAATTTCGTATTTTTTTAAAAAACAAGTTGTTGGTGTTTGCATGCACGTAGTGGGATTTATGCTGTTAATAATCCGTGCAAAAATGTTCAAAGTGATTGCAAAGTTGTGCAAAGTGATTTCAAAGTTTATAGATGTATTTGTATATATGACCAAAGTTGTTGGCATATAGAAACGCGCACTTGTAAAGTGAAGATATTTAATAAAGGCCAGTTGAAAGCAGCCTGTGGATGTTCACATGAGCTGACTGTAAACTGTTGGAAAACTGCGTGCAAAGTTGGAAAAATCGGTTGAAATGTTGGCGAAGTTGCTTGTATATTTAACCTAAGTCATTGGCACGACACTCCCGCAGTTAAATTTCGAAAACATTAAGTAAATGTCTCGAGAATGCCTCATAAATAAGCAGACTATCACAATAGACCACAGGAAAATCGACGACAAACTGTGTATAAAGTTGTGAAAGCGATTGCAAAGTTGTTAGTTTCATTCGGGATTGTTACCTGTGATATCATATAAACAAGTCCCATAGTTAAAAGTTCGAAAATGTGAAAACTAGTTCCTAATTTGTTGTTAAATTACCGTAGTGTTGCTCAAAGTATGTAGAGGTCATAGGCCATTTTTAAATGGCACTTTTGCAAGCGATATCGATTTTGAAACTTTGAAAATCATGAAATAGCCGCCAATTTGGTTCAATTTTAAATAGTCCATGCAGCTGTGTTGTTAGTTGACCAACTCATGTTTAAAGTAAAGCACAATCGGGCGTGGTTAGTACTTGCATTGGAGACTCACTCAGAAAACAAGCTGTTGTTTTTTCTTTTTGTTTCATCACACGCACGGAAAAAATATAAGGCGACATTCATGCATTTTTCTTACTGTGATGTCAATCATTTTTTGTGAAAAATCGTGGAATTTTTGTATTTGTTTAATTAATGAAAAGTTTTAAAATTTCTTATTTTTTTAAAAAACAAGTTGTTGGTGTTTGCAGGCACGTAGTGGGATTTATGCTGTTAATAATCCGTGCAAAAATGTTCAAAGTGATTGCAAAGTTGTGCAAAGTGATTTCAAAGTTTATAGATGTATTTGTATATATGACCTAAGTTGTTGGCATATAGAAACGCGCACTTGTAAAGTCAAAATATTTAATAAAGGCCAGTTGAAAGCAGCCTGTGGATGTTCACATGAGCTGAGTGTAAACTGTTGGAAAACTGCGTGCAAAGTTGGAAAAAGCGGTTGAAATGTTGGCCAAGTTGCTTGTATATTTAACCTAAGTCATTGGCACGACACTCCCGCAGTTAAATTTCGAAAACATTAATTAAATGTCTCGAGAATGCCTCATAAATAAGTAGACTATCACAATAGACCACAGGAAAATCGACGACAAACTGTGTACAAAGTTGTGAAAAGCGATTGCAAAGTTGGTAGTTTCGTTCGGGATTGTTACCTGTGATATCATATAAACAAGTCCCATAGTTAAAAGTTCGAAAATGTGAAAACTAGTTCCTAATTTGTTGTTAAATTACCGTAGTGTTGCTCAAAGTATGTAGAGGTCATATGTCATTTTTAAATGGCACTTTTGCAAGCGATATCGATTTTAAAACTTTGAAAAACATGAAATAGCCGCCAATTCGGTTCAATTTCAAATAGTCCATGCAGCTGTGTTGTTAGGTGACCAACTCATGTTTAAAGTAAAGCACAATCGAGCGTGGTTAGTACTTGCATGGGAGACTCACTGAGAAAACAAGCTGTTGTTTTTTCTTTTTGTTTCATCACACGCACGAAAAAAATATAAGGCGACATTCATGCATTTTTTCTTACTGTGATGTCAATCATTTTTTGTGAAAAATCGTGGAATTTTTGTATTTGTTTAATTAATGAAAAGTTTTAAAATTTCTTATTTTTTTAAAAAACAAGTTGTTGGTGTTTGCATGCACGTAGTGGGATTTATGCTGTTAATAATCCGTGCAAAAATGTTCAAAGTGATTGCAAAGTTGTGCAAAGTGATTTCAAAGTTTATAGATGTATTTGTATATATGACCAAAGTTGTTGGCATATAGAAACGCGCACTTGTAAAGTCAAGATATTTAATAAAGGCCAGTTGAAAGCAGCCTGTGGATGTTCACATGAGCTGACTGTAAACTGTTGGAAAACTGCGTGCAAAGTTGGAAAAATCGGTTGAAATGTTGGCGAAGTTGCTTGTATATTTAACCTAAGTCATTGGCACGACACTCCCGCAGTTAAATTTCGAAAACATTAAGTAAATGTCTCGAGAATGCCTCATAAATAAGCAGACTATCACAATAGACCACAGGAAAATCGACGACAAACTGTGTACAAAGTTGTGAAAGCGATTGCAAAGTTGTTAGTTTCATTCGGGATTGTTACCTGTGATATCATATAAACAAGTCCCATAGTTAAAAGTTCGAAAATGTGAAAACTAGTTCCTAATTTGTTGTTAAATTACCGTAGTGTTGCTCAAAGTATGTAGAGGTCATAGGTCATTTTTAAATGGCACTTTTGCAAGCGATATTGATTTTGAAACTTTGAAAAACATGAAATAGCCGCCAATTCGTTTCAATTTCAAATAGTCCATGCAGCTGTGTTGTTAGGTGACCAACTCATGTTTAAAGTAAAGCACAATCGGGCGTGATTAGTACTTGCATGGGAGACTCACTGAGAAAACAAGCTGTTGTTTTTTCTTTTTGTTTCATCACACGCACGGAAAAAAATATAAGGCGACATTCATGCATTTTTTCTTACTGTGATGTCAATCATTTCTTGTGGAAAATCGTGGAATTTTTGTATTTGTTTAATTAATGAAAAGTTTTAAAATTTCGTATTTTTTTAAAAAACAAGTTGTTGGTGTTTGCATGCACGTAGTGGGATTTATGCTGTTAATAATCCGTGCAAAAATGTTCAAAGTGATTGCAAAGTTGTGCAAAGTGATTTCAAAGTTTATAGATGTATTTGTATATATGACCAAAGTTGTTGGCATATAGAAACGCGCACTTGTAAAGTGAAGATATTTAATAAAGGCCAGTTGAAAGCAGCCTGTGGATGTTCACATGAGCTGACTGTAAACTGTTGGAAAACTGCGTGCAAAGTTGGAAAAATCGGTTGAAATGTTGGCGAAGTTGCTTGTATATTTAACCTAAGTCATTGGCACGACACTCCCGCAGTTAAATTTCGAAAACATTAAGTAAATGTCTCGAGAATGCCTCATAAATAAGCAGACTATCACAATAGACCACAGGAAAATCGACGACAAACTGTGTATAAAGTTGTGAAAGCGATTGCAAAGTTGTTAGTTTCATTCGGGATTGTTACCTGTGATATCATATAAACAAGTCCCATAGTTAAAAGGTCGAAAATGTGAAAACTAGTTCCTAATTTGTTGTTAAATTACCGTAGTGTTGCTCAAAGTATGTAGAGGTCATAGGCCATTTTTAAATGGCACTTTTGCAAGCGATATCGATTTTGAAACTTTGAAAATCATGAAATAGCCGCCAATTTGGTTCAATTTTAAATAGTCCATGCAGCTGTGTTGTTAGGTGACCAACTCATGTTTAAAGTAAAGCACAATCGGGCGTGGTTAGTACTTGCATTGGAGACTCACTCAGAAAACAAGCTGTTGTTTTTTCTTTTTGTTTCATCACACGCACGGAAAAAATATAAGGCGACATTCATGCATTTTTCTTACTGTGATGTCAATCATTTTTTGTGAAAAATCGTGGAATTTTTGTATTTGTTTAATTAATGAAAAGTTTTAAAATTTCTTATTTTTTTAAAAAACAAGTTGTTGGTGTTTGCAGGCACGTAGTGGGATTTATGCTGTTAATAATCCGTGCAAAAATGTTCAAAGTGATTGCAAAGTTGTGCAAAGTGATTTCAAAGTTTATAGATGTATTTGTATATATGACCTAAGTTGTTGGCATATAGAAACGCGCACTTGTAAAGTCAAAATATTTAATAAAGGCCAGTTGAAAGCAGCCTGTGGATGTTCACATGAGCTGAGTGTAAACTGTTGGAAAACTGCGTGCAAAGTTGGAAAAAGCGGTTGAAATGTTGGCCAAGTTGCTTGTATATTTAACCTAAGTCATTGGCACGACACTCCCGCAGTTAAATTTCGAAAACATTAATTAAATGTCTCGAGAATGCCTCATAAATAAGTAGACTATCACAATAGACCACAGGAAAATCGACGACAAACTGTGTACAAAGTTGTGAAAAGCGATTGCAAAGTTGGTAGTTTCGTTCGGAATTGTTACCTGTGATATCATATAAACAAGTCCCATAGTTAAAAGTTCGAAAATGTGAAAACTAGTTCCTAATTTGTTGTTAAATTACCGCAGTGTTGCTCAAAGTATGTAGAGGTCATAGGTCATTTTTAAATGGCACTTTTGCAAGCGATATCGATTTTGAAACTTTGAAAAACATGAAATAGCCGCCAATTCGGTTCAATTTCAAATAGTCCATGCAGCTGTGTTGTTAGGTGACCAACTCATGTTTAAAGTAAAGCACAATCGGGCGTGGTTAGTACTTGCATGGGAGACTCACTGAGAAAACAAGCTGTTGTTTTTTCTTTTTGTTTCATCACACGCACGTAAAAAATATAAGGCGACATTCATGCATTTTTTCTTACTGTGATGTCAATCATTTGTTGTGAAAAATCGTGGAATTTTTGTATTTGTTTAATTAATGAAAAGTTTTAAAATTTCGTATTTTTTTAAAAAACAAGTTGTTGGTGTTTGCATGCACGTAGTGGGATTTATGCTGTTAATAATCCGTGCAAAAATGTTCAAAGTGATTGCAAAGTTGTGCAAAGTGATTTCAAAGTTTATAGATGTATTTGTATATATGACCAAAGTTGTTGGCATATAGAAACGCGCACTTGTAAAGTCAAGATATTTAATAAAGGCCAGTTGAAAGCAGCCTCTGGATGTTCACATGAGCTGACTGTAAACTGTTGGAAAACTGCGTGCAAAGTTGGAAAAAGCGGTTGAAATGTTGGCAAAGTTGCTTGTATATTTAACCTAAGTCATTGGCACGACAATCCCGCAGTTAAATTTCGAAAACATTAAGTAAATGTCTCGAGAATGCCTCATAAATAAGCAGACTATCACAATAGACTACAGGAAAATCGACGATAAACTGTGTACAAAGTTGTGAAAGCGATTGCAAAGTTGTTAGTTTCATTCGGGATTGTTACCTGTGATATCATATAAACAAGTCCCATAGTTAAAAGTTCGAAAATGTGAAAACTAGTTCCTAATTTGTTGTTAAATTACCGTAGTGTTGCTCAAAGTATGTAGAGGTCATAGGCCATTTTTAAATGGCACTTTTGCAAGCGATATCGATTTTGAAACTTTGAAAAATATGAAATAGCCGCCAATTAGGTTCAATTTCAAATAGTCCATTCAGCTGTGTTGTTAGGTGACCAACTCATGTTTAAAGTAAAGCACAATCGGGCGTGGTTAGTACTTGCATGGGAGACTCACTGAGTAAAGAAGCTGTTTTTTTTCTTTTTGTTTCATCACACGCACGGAAAAAATATAAGGCGACATTCATGCATTTTTTCTTACTGTGATGTCAATCATTTCTTGTGGAAAATCGTGGAATTTTTGTATTTGTTTAATTAATGAAAAGTTTTAAAATTTCGTATTTTTTTAAAAACAAGTTGTTTGAGTCTGCAGGCACGTAGTGGGATTTATGCTGTTAATACTCCGTGCAAAGTTGTTCAAAGTGATTGCAAAGTTGTGCAAAGTGATTTCAAAGTTTTTAGATGTATTTGTTTATATGACCTAAGTTGTTGACATATAGAAACACGCAGTTGTAAAGTCAAGAAATTTAATAAAGGCCAGTTGAAAGCAGCCTGTGGATGTTCACATGAGCTGACTGTAAACTGTTGGAAAACTGCGTGCAAAGTTGGAAAAAGCGGTTGAAATGTTGGCGAAGTTGCTTGTATATTTAACCTAAGACATTGGCACGACACTCCCGCAGTTAAATTTCGAAAACATTAATTAAATGTCTCGAGAATGCCTCATAAATAAGCAGACTATCACAATAGACCACAGGAAAATCGACGACAAACTGTGTACAAAGTTGTGAAAAGCGATTGCAAAGTTGGTAGTTTCATTCGGGATTGTTACCTGTGATATCATATAAACAAGTCCCATAGTTAAAAGTTCGAAAATGTGAAAACTAGTTCCTAATTTGTTGTTAAATTACGTAGTGTTGCTCAAAGTACGTAGAGGTCATAGGTCATTTTTAAATGGCACTTTTGCAAGCGATATCGATTTTGAAACTTTGAAAAACATGAAATAGCTGCCAATTCGGTTCAATTTCAAATAGTCCATGCAGCTGTATTGTTAGCTGACCAACTCATGTTTAAAGTAAAGCACAATCGGGCGTGGTTAGTACTTGCATGGGACACTCACTGAGTAAAGAAGCAGATGTTTTTTCTTTTTGTTTCATCACACGCACGGAAAAAATATAAGGGGACATTAATGCATTTTTTCTTACTGTGATGTCAATCATTTCTTGTGGAAAATCGTGGAATTTTTGTATTTGTTTAATTAATGAAAAGTTTTAAAATTTCGTATTTTTTTAAAAACAAGTTGTTTGAGTCTGCAGGCACGTAGTGGGATTTATGCTGTTAATACTCCGTGCAAAGTTGTTCAAAGTGATTGCAAAGTTGTGCAAAGTGATTTCAAAGTTTTTAGATGTATTTGTTTATATGACCTAAGTTGTTGACATATAGAAATACGCAGTTGTAAAGTCAAGAAATTTAATAAAGGCCAGTTGAAAGCAGCCTGTGGATGTTCACATGAGCTGACTGTAAACTGTTGGAAAACTGCGTGCAAAGTTGGAAAAAGCGGTTGAAATGTTGGCGAAGTTGCTTGTATATTTAACCTAAGTCATTGGCACGACACTCCCGCAGTTAAATTTCGAAAACATTAATTAAATGTCTCGAGAATGCCTCATAAATAAGCAGACTATCACAATAGACCACAGGAAAATCGACGACAAACTGTGTACAAAGTTGTGAAAAGCGATTGCAAAGTTGGTAGTTTCATTCGGGATTGTTACCTGTGATATCATATAAACAAGTCCCATAGTTAAAAGTTCGAAAATGTGAAAACTAGTTCCTAATTTGTTGTTAAATTACGTAGTGTTGCTCAAAGTATGTAGAGGTCATAGGTCATTTTTAAATGGCACTTTTGCAAGCGATATCGATTTTGAAACTTTGAAAAACATGAAATAGCCGCCAATTCGGTTCAATTTCAAATAGTCCATGCAGCTGTGTTGTTAGGTGAACAACTCATGTTTAAAGTAAAGCACGATCGGTCGTGATTAGTACTTGCATGGGAAACTCACTGAGAAAACAAGCTGTTGTTTTTTCTTTTTGTTTCATCACACGCACGGAAAAAAATATAAGGCGACATTCATGCATTTTTTCTTACTGTGATGTCAATCATTTTTTGTGAAAAATTGTGGAATTTTTGTATTTGTTTAATTAATGAAAAGTTTTAAAATTTCGTATTTTTTTAAAAAACAAGTTTTTGGTGTTTGCAGGCACGTAGTGGGATTTATGCTGTTAATAATCCGTGCAAAAATGTTCAAAGTGATTGCAAAGTTGTGCAAAGTGATTTCAAATTTTATAGATGTATTTGTATATATGACCTAAATTGTTGGCATATAGAAACGCGCACTTGTAAAGTCAAGATATTTAATAAAGGCCAGTTGAAAGCAGCCTGTGGATGTTCACATGAGCTGACTGTAATCTGTTGGAAAACTGCGTGCAAAGTTGGAAAAAGCGGTTGACATGTTGGCGAAGTTGCTTGTATATTTAACCTAAGTCATTGGCACGACACTCCCGCAGTTAAATTTCGAAAACATTAAGTAAATGTCTCGAGAATGCCTCATAAATAAGCAGACTATCACAATAGACCACAGGAAAATCGACGACAAACTGTGTACAAAGTAGTGAAAAGCGATTGCAAAGTTGGTAGTTTCATTCGGGATTGTTACCTGTGATATCATATAAACAAGTCCCATAGTTAAAAGTTCGAAAATGTGAAAACTAGTTCCTAATTTGTTGTTAAATTACGTAGTGTTGCTCAAAGTATGTAGAGGTCATAGGTCATTTTTAAATGGCACTTTTGCAAGCGATATCGATTTTGAAACTTTGAAAAACATGAAATAGCTGCCAATTCGGTTCAATTTCAAATAGTCCATGCAGCTGTATTGTTAGGTGACCAACTCATGTTTAAAGTAAAGCACAATCGGGCGTGGTTAGTACTTGCATGGGACACTCACTGAGTAAAGAAGCAGATGTTTTTTCTTTTTGTTTCATCACACGCACGGAAAAAATATAAGGGGACATTAATGCATTTTTTCTTACTGTGATGTCAATCATTTCTTGTGGAAAATCGTGGAATTTTTGTATTTGTTTAATTAATGAAAAGTTTTAAAATTTCGTATTTTTTTAAAAACAAGTTGTTTGAGTCTGCAGGCACGTAGTGGGATTTATGCTGTTAATACTCCGTGCAAAGTTGTTCAAAGTGATTGCAAAGTTGTGCAAAGTGATTTCAAAGTTTTTAGATGTATTTGTTTATATGACCTATGTTGTTGACATATAGAAATACGCAGTTGTAAAGTCAAGAAATTTAATAAAGGCCAGTTGAAAGCAGCCTGTGGATGTTCACATGAGCTGACTGTAAACTGTTGGAAAACTGCGTGCAAAGTTGGAAAAAGCGGTTGAAATGTTGGCGAAGTTGCTTGTATATTTAACCTAAGTCATTGGCACGACACTCCCGCAGTTAAATTTCGAAAACATTAATTAAATGTCTCGAGAATGCCTCATAAATAAGCAGACTATCACAATAGACCACAGGAAAATCGACGACAAACTGTGTACAAAGTTGTGAAAAGCGATTGCAAAGTTGGTAGTTTCATTCGGGATTGTTACCTGTGTTATCATATAAACAAGTCCCATAGTTAAAAGTTCGAAAATGTGAAAACTAGTTCCTAATTTGTTGTTAAATTACGTAGTGTTGCTCAAAGTATGTAGAGGTCATAGGTCATTTTTAAATGGCACTTTTGCAAGCGATATCGATTTTGAAACTTTGAAAAACATGAAATAGCCGCCAATTCGGTTCAATTTCAAATAGTCCATGCAGCTGTGTTGTTAGGTGAACAACTCATGTTTAAAGTAAAGCACGATCGGTCGTGATTAGTACTTGCATGGGAAACTCACTGAGAAAACAAGCTGTTGTTTTTTCTTTTTGTTTCATCACACGCACGGAAAAAAATATAAGGCGACATTCATGCATTTTTTCTTACTGTGATGTCAATCATTTTTTGTGAAAAATTGTGGAATTTTTGTATTTGTTTAATTAATGAAAAGTTTTAAAATTTCGTATTTTTTTAAAAAACAAGTTTTTGGTGTTTGCAGGCACGTAGTGGGATTTATGCTGTTAATAATCCGTGCAAAAATGTTCAAAGTGATTGCAAAGTTGTGCAAAGTGATTTCAAATTTTATAGATGTATTTGTATATATGACCTAAATTGTTGGCATATAGAAACGCGCACTTGTAAAGTCAAGATATTTAATAAAGGCCAGTTGAAAGCAGCCTGTGGATGTTCACATGAGCTGACTGTAATCTGTTGGAAAACTGCGTGCAAAGTTGGAAAAAGCGGTTGACATGTTGGCGAAGTTGCTTGTATATTTAACCTAAGTCATTGGCACGACACTCCCGCAGTTAAATTTCGAAAACATTAAGTAAATGTCTCGAGAATGCCTCATAAATAAGCAGACTATCACAATAGACCACAGGAAAATCGACGACAAACTGTGTACAAAGTAGTGAAAAGCGATTGCAAAGTTGGTAGTTTCATTCGGGATTGTTACCTGTGATATCATATAAACAAGTCCCATAGTTAAAAGTTCGAAAATGTGAAAACTAGTTCCTAATTTGTTGTTAAATTACGTAGTGTTGCTCAAAGTATGTAGAGGTCATAGGTCATTTTTAAATGGCACTTTTGCAAGCGATATCGATTTTGAAACTTTGAAAAACATGAAATAGCTGCCAATTCGGTTCAATTTCAAATAAGTCCATGCAGCTGTATTGTTAGGTGACCAACTCATGTTTAAAGTAAAGCACAATCGGGCGTGGTTAGTACTTGCATGGGACACTCACTGAGTAAAGAAGCAGATGTTTTTTCTTTTTGTTTCATCACACGCACGGAAAAAATATAAGGGGACATTAATGCATTTTTTCTTACTGTGATGTCAATCATTTCTTGTGGAAAATCGTGGAATTTTTGTATTTGTTTAATTAATGAAAAGTTTTAAAATTTCGTATTTTTTTAAAAACAAGTTGTTTGAGTCTGCAGGCACGTAGTGGGATTTATGCTGTTAATACTCCGTGCAAAGTTGTTCAAAGTGATTGCAAAGTTGTGCAAAGTGATTTCAAAGTTTTTAGATGTATTTGTTTATATGACCTAAGTTGTTGACATATAGAAATACGCAGTTGTAAAGTCAAGATATTTAATAAAGGCCAGTTGAAAGCAGCCTGTGGATGTTCACATGAGCTGACTGTAATCTGTTGGAAAACTGCGTGCGAAGTTGGAAAAAGCGGTTGACATGTTGGCGAAGTTGCTTGTATATTTAACCTAAGTCATTGGCACGACACTCCCGCAGTTAAATTTCGAAAACATTAAGTAAATGTCTCGAGAATGCCTCATAAATAAGCAGACTATCACAATAGACCACAGGAAAATCGACGACAAACTGTGTACAAAGTAGTGAAAAGCGATTGCAAAGTTGGTAGTTTCATTCGGGATTGTTACCTGTGATATCATATAAACAAGTCCCATAGTTAAAAGTTCGAAAATGTGAAAACTAGTTCCTAATTTGTTGTTAAATTACCGTAGTGTTGCTCAAAGTATGTAGAGGTCATAGGTCATTTTTAAATGGCACTTTTGCAAGCGATATCGATTTTGAGACTTTGAAAAACATGAAATAGCCGCCAATTCGGTTCAATTTCAAATAGTCCATGCAGCTGTGTTGTTAGGTGACCAACTCATGTTTAAAGTAAAGCACAATCGGGCGTGGTTAGTACTTGCATGGGAAACTCACTGAGTAAACAAGCTGTTTTTTTTTTCTTTTTGTTTCATCACACGCACGGAAAAAATATAAGGCGACATTCATGCATTTTTTCTTACTGTGATGTCAATCATTTTTTGTGAAAAATCGTGGAATTTTTGTATTTGTTTAATTAATGAAAAGTTTTAAAATTTCGTATTTTTTTAAAAAACAAGTTGTTGGTGTTTGCAGGCACGTAGTGGGATTTATGCTGTTAATAATCCGTGCAAAAATGTTCAAAGTGATTGCAAAGTTGTGCAAAGTGATTTCAAAGTTTATAGATGTATTAGTATATATGACCTAAGGTGTTGGCATATAGAAACGCGCACTTGTAAAGTCAAGATATTTAATAAAGGCCAGTTGAAAGCAGCCTGTGGATGTTCACATGAGCTGACTGTAAACTGTTGGAAAACTGCGTGCAAAGTTGGAAAAAGCGGTTAAAATGTTGGCGAAGTTGCTTGTATATTTAACCTAAGTCATTGGCACGACACTCCCGCAGTTAAATTTCGAAAACATTAATTAAATGTCTCGAGAATGCCTCATAAATAAGCAGACCATCACAATAGACCACAGGAAAATCGACGACAAACTGTGTACAAAGTTGTGAAAAGCGATTGCAAAGTTGGTAGTTTCATTCGGGATCGTTACCTGTGATATCATATAAACAAGTCCCATAGTTAAAAGTTCGAAAATGTGAAAACTAGTTCCTAATTTGTTGTTAAATTACCGTAGTGTTGCTCAAAGTATGTAGAGGTCATAGGTCATTTTTAAATGGCACTTTTGCAAGCGATATCGATTTTGAAACTTTGAAAAACATGAAATAGCCGCCAATTCGGTTCAATTTCAAATAGTCCATGCAGCTGTGTTGTTAGGTGACCAACTCATGTTTAAAGTAAAGCACAATCGGGCGTGGTTAGTACTTGCATGGGAGACTAACTGAGAAAACAAGCTGTTGTTTTTTCTTTTTGTTTCATCACACGCACGGAAAAAATTTAAAGCGACATTCATGCATTTTTTCTTACTGTGATGTCAATCATTTCTTGTGGAAAATCGTGGAATTTTTGTATTTGTTTAATTAATGAAAAGTTTTAAAATTTCGTATTTTTTTAAAAACAAGTTGTTGGTGTCTGCAGGCACGTAGTGGGATTTATGCTGTTAATACTACGTGCAAAGTTGTTCAAAGTGATTGCAAAGTTGTGCAAAGTGATTTCAAAGTTTATAGATGTATTTGTTTATATGACCTAAGTTGTTGGCATATAGAAACACGCAGTTGTAAAGTCAAGAAATTTAATAAAGGCCAGTTGAAAGCAGCCTGTGGATGTTCACATGAGCTGACTGTAAACTGTTGTAAAACTGCGTGCAAATTGGAAAAAGCGGTTGAAATGTTGGCGAAGTTGCTTGTATATTTAACCCATGTAATTGGCACGACACTCCCGCAGTTAAATTTCGAAAACATTAAGTAAATGTCTCGAGAATGCCTCATAAATAAGCAGACTATCACAATAGACCACAGGAAAATCGACGACAAACTGTGTACAAAGTTGTGAAAAGCGATTGCAAAGTTGGCAGTTTCATTCGGGATTGTTCCCTGTGATATCATATAAACAAGTCCCATAGTTAAAAGTTCGAAAATGTGAAAAATAGTTCCTAATTTGTTGTTATATTACCGTAGTGTTGCTCAAAGTATGTAGAGGTCATTTTTAAATGGCACTTTTGCAAGCGATATCGATTTTGAAACTTTGAAAAACATGAAATAGCCGCCAATTCGGTTCAATTTCAAATAGTCCATGCAGCTGTGTTGTTAGGTGACCAACTCATGTTTAAAGTAAAGCATAATTGGGCGAGGTTAGTACTTGCATGGGAGACTCACTGATTAAAGAAGCTGTTGTTTTTTCTTTGTGTTTCATCACACGCACGGAAAAAATATAAGGCGACATTCATGCATTTTTTCTTACTGTGATGTCACTCATTTCTTGTGGAAAATCGTGGAATTTTTGTATTTGTTTAATTAATGAAAAGTTTTAAAATTTCGTATTCTTTTTTAAAAACAAACCGTGCAAAGTTGTTCAAAGTGATTGCAAAGTTGTGCAAAGTGATTTCAAAGTTTATAGATGTATTTGTTTCTATGACCTAAGTTGTTGGCATATAGAAACACGCAGTTGTAAAGTCAAGAAATTTAATAAAGGCCAGTTGAAAGCAGCCTGTGGATGTTCACATGAGCTGACTGTAAACTGTTGGAAAACTGCGTGCAAAGTTGGAAAAAGCGGTTGAAATGTTGGCGAAGTTGCTTGTATATTTAACCTAAGTCATTGGCACGACACTCCCGCAGTTAAATTTCGAAAACATTAAGTAAATGTCTCGAGAATGCCTCATAAATAAGCAGACTATCACAATAGACCACAGGAAAATCGACGACAAACTGTGTACAAAGTTGTGAAAAGCGATTGCAAAGTTGGCAGTTTCATTCGGGATTGTTCCCTGTGATATCATATAAACAAGTCCCATAGTTAAAAGTTCGAAAATGTGAAAACTAGTTCCTAATTTGTTGTAAAATTACCGTAGTGTTGCTCAAAGTATGTAGAGGTCATAAGTCATTTTTAAATAGCACTTTTGCAAGCGATATCGATTTTGAAACTTTGAAAAACATGAAATAGCCGCCAATTCGGTTCAATTTCAAATAGTCCATGCAGCTGTGTTGTTAGGTGACCAACTCATGTTTAAAGTAAAGCACAATCGGGCGTGGTTAGTACTTGCATGGGAGACTAACTGAGAAAACAAGCTGTTGTTTTTTCTTTTTGTTTCATCACACGCACGGAAAAAATTTAAAGCGACATTCATGCATTTTTTCTTACTGTGATGTCAATCATTTCTTGTGGAAAATCGTGGAATTTTTGTATTTGTTTAATTAATGAAAAGTTTTAAAATTTCGTATTTTTTTAAAAACAAGTTGTTGGTGTCTGCAGGCACGTAGTGGGATTTATGCTGTTAATACTACGTGCAAAGTTGTTCAAAGTGATTGCAAAGTTGTGCAAAGTGATTTCAAAGTTTATAGATGTATTTGTTTATATGACCTAAGTTGTTGGCATATAGAAACACGCAGTTGTAAAGTCAAGAAATTTAATAAAGGCCAGTTGAAAGCAGCCTGTGGATGTTCACATGAGCTGACTGTAAACTGTTGTAAAACTGCGTGCAAATTGGAAAAAGCGGTTGAAATGTTGGCGAAGTTGCTTGTATATTTAACCCATGTAATTGGCACGACACTCCCGCAGTTAAATTTCGAAAACATTAAGTAAATGTCTCGAGAATGCCTCATAAATAAGCAGACTATCACAATAGACCACAGGAAAATCGACGACAAACTGTGTACAAAGTTGTGAAAAGCGATTGCAAAGTTGGCAGTTTCATTCGGGATTGTTCCCTGTGATATCATATAAACAAGTCCCATAGTTAAAAGTTCGAAAATGTGAAAAATAGTTCCTAATTTGTTGTTATATTACCGTAGTGTTGCTCAAAGTATGTAGAGGTCATTTTTAAATGGCACTTTTGCAAGCGATATCGATTTTGAAACTTTGAAAAACATGAAATAGCCGCCAATTCGGTTCAATTTCAAATAGTCCATGCAGCTGTGTTGTTAGGTGACCAACTCATGTTTAAAGTAAAGCATAATTGGGCGAGGTTAGTACTTGCATGGGAGACTCACTGATTAAAGAAGCTGTTGTTTTTTCTTTGTGTTTCATCACACGCACGGAAAAAATATAAGGCGACATTCATGCATTTTTTCTTACTGTGATGTCACTCATTTCTTGTGGAAAATCGTGGAATTTTTGTATTTGTTTAATTAATGAAAAGTTTTAAAATTTCGTATTCTTTTTTAAAAACAAACCGTGCAAAGTTGTTCAAAGTGATTGCAAAGTTGTGCAAAGTGATTTCAAAGTTTATAGATGTATTTGTTTCTATGACCTAAGTTGTTGGCATATAGAAACACGCAGTTGTAAAGTCAAGAAATTTAATAAAGGCCAGTTGAAAGCAGCCTGTGGATGTTCACATGAGCTGACTGTAAACTGTTGGAAAACTGCGTGCAAAGTTGGAAAAAGCGGTTGAAATGTTGGCGAAGTTGCTTGTATATTTAACCTAAGTCATTGGCACGACACTCCCGCAGTTAAATTTCGAAAACATTAAGTAAATGTCTCGAGAATGCCTCATAAATAAGCAGACTATCACAATAGACCACAGGAAAATCGACGACAAACTGTGTACAAAGTTGTGAAAAGCGATTGCAAAGTTGGCAGTTTCATTCGGGATTGTTCCCTGTGATATCATATAAACAAGTCCCATAGTTAAAAGTTCGAAAATGTGAAAACTAGTTCCTAATTTGTTGTAAAATTACCGTAGTGTTGCTCAAAGTATGTAGAGGTCATAAGTCATTTTTAAATAGCACTTTTGCAAGCGATATCGATTTTGAAACTTTGAAAAATATGAAATAGCCGCCAATTCGGTTCAATTTCAAATAGTCCATGCAGCTGTGTTGTTAGGTGACCAACTCATGTTTAAAGTAAAGCATAATTGGGCGTGGTTAGTACTTGCATGGGAGACTCACTGAGAAAATAAGCTGTTGTTTTTTCTTTTTGTTTCATCACACGCACGGAAAAAATATAAGGCGACATTCATGCATTTTTTCTTACTGTGATGTCAATCATTTTTTGTGAAAAATCGTGGAATTTTTGTATTTGTTTAATTAATGAAAAGTTTTAAAATTTCTTATTTTTTTAAAAAACAAGTTGTTGGTGTTTGCAGGCACGTAGTGGGATTTATGCTGTTAATAATCCGTGCAAAAATGTTCAAAGTGATTGCAAAGTTGTGCAAAGTGATTTCAAAGTTTTTAGATGTATTTTTATATATGACCTAAGTTGTTGGCATATAGAAACGCGCTCTTGTAAAGTCAAGATATTTAATAAAGGCCAGTTGAAAGCAGCCTGTGGATGTTCACATGAGCTGACTGTAAACTGTTGGAAAACTGCGTGCAAAGTTGGAAAAAGCGGTTGAAATGTTGGCGAAGCTGCTTGTATATTTAACCTAAGTCATTGGCACGACACTCCCGCAGTTAAATTTCGAAAACATTAAGTAAATGTCTCGAGAATGCCTCATAAATAAGCAGACTATCACAATAGACCACAGGAAAATCGACGACAAACTGTGTACAAAGTTGTGAAAAGCGATTGCAAAGTTGGTAGTTTCATTCGGGATTGTTACCTGTGATATCATATAAACAAGTCCCATAGTTAAAAGTTCGAAAATGTGAAAACTAGTTCCTAATTTGTTGTTAAATTACCGTAGTGTTGCTCAAAGTATGTAGAGGTCATAGGTCATTTTTAAATGGCACTTTTGCAAGCGATATCGATTTTGAAACTTTGAAAAACATGAAATAGCCGCCAATTCGGTTCAATTTCAAATAGTCCATGCAACTGTGTTTTTAGGTGACCAACTCATGTTTAAAGTAAAGCACAATCGGGCGTGGTTAGTACTTGCATGGGAGACTCACTGAGAAAACAAGCTGTTGTTTTTTCTTTTTGTTTCATCACACGCACGGAAAAAATATCAGGCGACATTCATGCATTTTTTCTTACTGTGATGTCAATCATTTCTTGTGGAAAATCGGGGAATTTTTGTATTTGTTTAATTAATGAAAAGTTTTAAAATTTCGTATTTTTTTAAAAAACAAACCGTGCAAAGTTGTTCAAAGTGATTGCAAAGTTGTGCAAAGTGATTTCAAAGTTTATAGATGTATTTGTTTATATGACCTAAGTTGTTGGCATATAGAAACACGCAGTTGTAAAGTCAAGAAATTTAATAAAGGCCAGTTGAAAGCAGCCTGTGGATGTTCACATGAGCTGACTGTAAACTGTTGGAAAACTGCGAGCAAAGTTGGAAAAAGCGGTTGAAATGTTGGCGAAGTTGCTTGTATATTTAACCTAAGTCATTGGCACGACACTCCCGCAGTTAAATTTCGAAAACATTAAGTAAATGTCTCGAGAATGCCTCATAAATAAGCAGACTATCACAATAGACCACAGGAAAATCGACGACAAACTGTGTACAAAGTTGTGAAAAGCGATTGCAAAGTTGGCAGTTTCATTCGGGATTGTTCCCTGTGATATCATATAAACAAGTCCCATAGTTAAAAGTTCGAAAATGTGAAAACTAGTTCCTAATTTGTTGTTAAATTACCGTAGTGTTGCTCAAAGTATGTAGAGGTCATAGGTCATTTTTAAATGGCACTTTTGCAAGCGATATCGATTTTGAAACTTTGAAAAACATGAAATAGCCGCCAATTCGGTTCAATTTCAAATAGTCCATGCAGCTGTGTTGTTAGGTGACCAACTCATGTTTAAAGTAAAGCATAATTGGGCGTGGTTAGTACTTGCATGGGTGACTTACTGAGTAAACAAGATGTTGTTTTTTCTTTTTGTTTCATCACACGCACGGAAAAAATATAAGGCGACATTCATGCATTTTTTCTTACTGTGATGTCAATCATTTCTTGTGGAAAATCGGGGAATTTTTGTATTTGTTTAATTAATGAAAAGTTTTAAAATTTCGTATTTTTTTAAAAACAAGTTGTTGGTGTCTGCAGGCACGTAGTGGGATTTATGCTGTTAATACTCCGTGCAAAGTTGTTCAAAGTGATTGCAAAGTTGTGCAAAGTGATTTCAAAGTTTATAGATGTATTTGTTTATATGACCTAAGTTGTTGGCATATAGAAACACGCAGTTGTAAAGTCAAGAAATTTAATAAAGGCCAGTTGAAAGCAGCCTGTGGATGTTCACATGAGCTGACTGTAAACTGTTGGAAAACTGCGTGCAAAGTTGGAAAAAGCGGTTGAAATGTTGGCGAAGTTTCTTGTATATTTAACCTAAGTAATTGGCACGACACTCCCGCAGTTAAATTTCGAAAACATTAAGTAAATGTCTCGAGAATGCCTCATAAATAAGCAGACTATCACAATAGACCACAGGAAAATCGACGACAAACTGTGTACAAAGTTGTGAAAAGCGATTGCAAAGTTGGCAGTTTCATTCGGGATTGTTCCCTGTGATATCATATAAGCAAGTCCCATAGTTAAAAGTTCGAAAATGTGAAAACTAGTTCCTAATTTGTTGTTAAATTACCGTAGTGTTGCTCAAAGTATGTAGAGGTCATAGATCATTTTTAAATGGCACTTTTGCAAGCGATATCGATTTTGAAACTTTGAAAAACATGAAATAGCCGCCAATTCGGTTCAATTTCAAATAGTCCATGCAGCTGTGTTGTTAGGTGACCAACTCATGTTTAAAGTAAAGCATAATTGGGCGTGGTTAGTACTTGCATGGGAGACTCACTGAGTAAACAAGCTGTTGTTTTTTCTTTTTGTTTCATCACACGCACGGAAAAAATATAAGGCGACATTCATGCATTTTTTCTTACTGTGATGTCAATCATTTCTTGTGGAAAATCGTGGAATTTTTGTATTTGTTTAATTAATGAAAAGTTTTAAAATTTCGTATTTTTTTTAAAAACAAACCGTGCAAAGTTGTTCAAAGTGATTGCAAAGTTGTGCAAAGTGATTTCAAAGTTTATAGATGTATTTGTTTATATGACAATGTTTATATCACTTTATATGACCTAAGTGATATCATATAAACAAGTCCCATAGTTAAAAGTTCGAAAATGTGAAAACTAGTTCCTAATTTGTTGTTAAATTACCGTAGTGTTGCTCAAAGTATGTAGAGGTCATAGGTCATTTTCAAATAGTCCATGGAGCTGTGTTGTTAGGTGACCAACTCATGTTTAAAGTAAAGCATAATTGGGCGTGGTTAGTACTGGCATGGGAGACTCACTGAGTAAACAAGCTGTTGTTTTTTCTTTTTGTTTCATCACACGCACGGAAAAAATATAAGGCGACATTCATGCATTTTTTCTTACTGTGATGTCAATCATTTCTTGTGGAAAATCGTGGAATTTTTGTATTTGTTTAATTAATGAAAAGTTTTAAAATTTCGTATTTTTTTTAAAAACAAACCGTGCAAAGTTGTTCAAAGTGATTGCAAAGTTGTGCAAAGTGATTTCAAAGTTTATAGATGTATTTGTTTATATGACCTAAGTTGTTGGCATATAGAAACACGCAGTTGTAAAGTCAAGAAATTTAATAAAGGCCAGTTGAAAGCAGCCTGTGGATGTTCACATGAGCTGACTGTAAACTGTTGGAAAACTGCGTGCAAAGTTGGAAAAAGCGGTTGAAATGTTGGCGAAGTTGCTTGTATATTTAACCTAAGTCATTGGCACGACACTCCCGCAGTTAAATTTCGAAAACATTAAGTAAATGTCTCGAGAATGCCTCATAAATAAGCAGACTATCACAATAGACCACAGGATAATCGACGAAAAACTGTGTACAAAGTTGTGAAAAGCGATTGCAAAGTTGGTAGTTTCATTCGGGATTGTTACCTGTGATATCATATAAACAAGTCCCATAGTTAAAAGTTCGAAAATGTGAAAACTAGTTCTTAATTTGTTGTTAAATTACCGTAGTGTTGCTCAAAGTATGTAGAGGTCATAGGTCATTTTTAAAAGGCACTTTTGCAAGCGATATCGATTTTGAAACTTTGAAAAACAGGAAATAGCCGCCAATTCGGTTCAATTTCAAATAGTCCATGCAGCTGTGTTGTTAGGTGACCAACTCATGTTTAAAGTAAAGCACAATCGGGCGTGGTTAGTACTTGCATGGGAGACTCACTGAGAAAACAAGCTGTTGTTTTTTCTTTTTGTTTCATCACACGCACGGAAAAAATATAAGGCGACATTCATGCATTTTTTCTTACTGTGATGTCAATCATTTCTTGTGGAAAATCGGGGAATTTTTGTATTTGTTTAATTAATGAAAAGTTTTAAAATTTCGTATTTTTTTAAAAACAAGTTGTTGGTGTCTGCAGGCACGTAGTGGGATTTATGCTGTTAATACTCCGTGCAAAGTTGTTCAAAGTGATTGCAAAGTTGTGCAAAGTGATTTCAAAGTTTTTAGATGTATTTGTTTATATGACCTAAGTTGTTGGCATATAGAAACACGCAGTTGTAAAGTCAAGAAATTTAATAAAGGCCAGTTGAAAGCAGCCTGTGGATGTTCACATGAGCTGACTGTAAACTGTTGGAAAACTGCGTGCAAAGTTGGAAAAAGCGGTTGAAATTTTGGCGAAGTTGCTTGTATATTTAACCTAAGTCATTGGCACGACACTCCCGCAGTTAAATTTCGAAAACATTAAGTAAATGTCTCGAGAATGCCTCATAAATAAGCAGACTATCTCAATAGACCACATTAAAACCGACGACAAACTGTGTACAATGTTGTGAAAAGCGATTGCAAAGTTGGCAGTTTCATTCGGGATTGTTCCCTGTGATATCATATAAACAAGTCCCATAGTTAAAAGTTCGAAAATGTGAAAACTAGTTCCTAATTTGTTGTTAAAATACCGTAGTGTTGCTCAAAGTATGTAGAGGTCATAGGTCATTTTTAAATGGCACTTTTGCAATCGATATCGATTTTGAAACTTTGAAAAACATGAAATAGCCGCCAATTCGGTTCAATTTCAAATAGTCCATGCAGCTGTGTTGTTAGGTGACCAACTCATGTTTAAAGTAAAGCACAATCGGGCGTGGTTAGTACTTGCATGGGAGACTCACTGAGAAAACAAGCTTTTGTTTTTTCTTTTTGTTTCATCACACGCACGGAAAAAATATAAGGCGACATTCATGCATTTTTTCTTACTGTGATGTCAATCATTTCTTGTGGAAAATCGGGGAATTTTTGTATTTGTTTAATTAATGAAAAGTTTTAAAATTTCGTATTTTTTTAAAAACAAGTTGTTGGTGTCTGCAGGCACGTAGTGGGATTTATGCTGTTAATACTCCGTGCAAAGTTGTTCAAAGTGATTGCAAAGTTGTGCAAAGTGATTTCAAAGTTGTTAGATGTATTTGTTTATATGACCTAAGTTGTTGGCATATAGAAACACGCAGTTGTAAAGTCAAGAAATTTAATAAAGGCCAGTTGAAAGCAGCCTGTGGATGTTCACATGAGCTGACTGTAAACTGTTGGAAAACTGCGTGCAAAGTTGGAAAAAGCGGTTGAAATGTTGGCGAAGTTGCTTGTATATTTAACCTAAGTCATTGGCACGACACTCCCACAGTTAAATTTCGTAAACATTAAGTAAATGTCTCGAGAATGCCTCATAAATAAGCAGACTATCACAATAGACCACAGGAAAATCGACGACAAACTGTGTACAAAGTTGTGAAAAGCGATTGCAAAGTTGGCAGTTTCATTCGGGATTGTTCCCTGTGATATCATATAAACAAGTCCCATAGTTAAAAGTTCGAAAATGTGAAAACTAGTTCCTAATTTGTTGTTAAATTACCGTAGTGTTGCTCAAAGTATGTAGAGGTCATAGGTAATTTTTAAATGGCACTTTTGCAAGCGATATCGATTTTGAAACTTTGAAAAACATGAAATAGCCGCCAATTCGGTTCAATTTCAAATAGTCCATGCAGCTGTGTTGTTAGGTGACCAACTCATGTTTAAAGTAAAGCATAATTAGGCGTGGTTAGTACTTGCATGGGAGACTCACTGATTAAAGAAGCTGTTCTTTTTTCTTTGTGTTTCATCACACGCACGGAAAAGATATAAGGCGACATTCATGCATTTTTTCTTACTGTGATGTCAATCATTTCTTGCGGAAAATCGTGGAATTTTTGTATTTGTTTAATTAATGAAAAGTTTTAAAATGTCGTATTTTTTTTAAAAACAAACCGTGCAAAGTTGTTCAAAGTGATTGCAAAGTTGTGCAAAGTGATTTCAAAGTTTATAGATGTATTTGTTTATATGACCTAAGTTGTTGGCATATAGAAACACACAGTTGTAAAGTCAAGAAATTTAATAAAGGCCAGTTGAAAGCAGCCTGTGGATGTTCACATGAGCTGACTGTATACTGTTGGAAAACTGCGTGCAAAGTTGGAAAAAGCGGTTGAAATGTTGGCGAAGTTGCTTGTATATTTAACCTAAGTCATTGGCACGACACTCCCGCAGTTAAATTTCGAAAACATTAAGTAAATGTCTCGAGAATGCCTCATAAATAAGCAGACAATCACAATAGACCACAGGAAAATCGACGACAAACTGTGTACAAAGTTGTGAAAAGCGATTGCAAAGTTGGCAGTTTCATTCGGGATTGTTCCCTGTGATATCATATAAACAAGTCCCATAGTTAAAAGTTCGAAAATGTGAAAACTAGTTCCTAATTTGTTGTAAAATTACCGTAGTGTTGCTCAAAGTATGTAGAGGTCATAGGTCATTTTTAAATGGCACTTTTGCAAGCGATATCGATTTTGAAACTTTGAAAAACATGAAATAGCCGCCAATTCGGTTCAATTTCAAATAGTCCATGCAGCTGTGTTGTTAGGTGACCAACTCATGTTTAAAGTAAAGCATAATTGGGCGTGGTTAGTACTTGCATGGGAGACTCACTGAGTAAACAAGCTGTTGTTTTTTCTTTTTGTTTCATCACACGCACGGAAAAAATATAAGGCGACATTCATGCATTTTTTCTTACTGTGATGTCAATCATTTCTTGTGGAAAATCGGGGAATTTTTGTATTTGTTTAATTAATGAAAAGTTTTAAAATTTCGTATTTTTTTAAAAACAAGTTGTTGGTGTCTGCAGGCACGTAGTGGGATTTATGCTGTTAATACTCCGTGCAAAGTTGTTCAAAGTGATTGCAAAGTTGTGCAAAGTGATTTCAAAGTTTTTAGATGTATTTGTTTATATGACCTAAGTTGTTGGCATATAGAAACACGCAGTTGTAAAGTCAAGAAATTTAATAAAGGCCAGTTGAAAGCAGCCTGTGGATGTTCACATGAGCTGACTGTAAACTGTTGGAAAACTGCGTGCAAAGTTGGAAAAAGCGGTTGAAATGTTGGCGAAGTTGCTTGTATTTTTAACCTAAGTCATTGGCACGACACTCCCGCAGTTAAATTTCGTAAACATTAAGTAAATGTCTCGAGAATGCCTCATAAATAAGCAGACTATCACAATAGACCACAGGAAAATCGACGACAAACTGTGTACAAAGTTGTGAAAAGCGATTGCAAAGTTGGCAGTTTCATTCGGGATTGTTCCCTGTGATATCATATAAACAAGTCCCATATTTAAAAGTTCGAAAATGTGAAAACTAGTTCCTAATTTGTCGTTAAATTACCGTAGTGTTGCTCAAAAAATGTAGAGGTCATAGGTCATTTTTAAATGGCACTTTTGCAAGCGATATCGATTTTGAAACTTTGAAAAACATGAAATAGCCGCCAATTCGGTTCAATTTCAAATAGTCCATGCAGCTGTGTTGTTAGGTGACCAACTCATGTTTAAAGTAAAGCACAATCGGGCGTGGTTAGTACTTGCATGGGAGACTCACTGAGAAAACAAGCTGTTGTTTTTTTCTTTTTGTTTCATCACACGCACGGAAAAAATATAAGGAGACATTCATGCATTTTTTCTTACTGTGATGTCAATCATTTCTTGTGGAAAATCGTGGAATTTTTGTATTTGTTTAATTAATGAAAAGTTTTAAAATTTCGTATTTTTTTAAAAACAAGTTGTTGGTGTCTGCAGGCACGTAGTGGGATTTATGCTGTTAATACTCCATGCAAAGTTGTTCAAAGTGATTGCAAAGTTGTGCAAAGTGATTTCAAAGTTTTTAGATGTATTTGTTTATATGACCTAAGTTGTTGGCATATAGAAACACGCAGTTGTAAAGTCAAGAAATTTAATAAAGGCCAGTTGAAAGCAGCCTGTGGATGTTCACATGAGCTGACTGTAAACTGTTGGAAAACTGCGTGCAAAGTTGGAAAAAGCGGTTGAAATGTTGGCGAAGTTGCTTGTATATTTAACCTAAGTCATTGGCACGACACTCCCGCAGTTAAATTTCGTAAACATTAAGTAAATGTCTCGAGAATGCCTCATAAATAAGCAGACTATCACAATAGACCACAGGAAAATCGACGACAAACTGTGTACAAAGTTGTGAAAAGCGATTGCAAAGTTGGCAGTTTCATTCGGGATTGTTCCCTGTGATATCATATAAACAAGTCCCATAGTTAAAAGTTCGAAAATGTGAAAACTAGTTCCTAATTTGTTGTTAAATTATCGTAGTGTTGCTCAAAGTATGTAGAGGTCATAGGTCATTTTTAAATGGCACTTTTGCAAGCGATATCGATTTTGAAACTTTGAAAAACATGAAATAGCCGCCAATTCGGTTCAATTTCAAATAGTCCATGCAGCTGTGTTGTTAGGTGACCAACTCATGTTTAAAGTAAAGCATAATTGGGCGTGGTTAGTACTTGCATGGGAGACTCACTGAGTAAACAAGCTGTTGTTTTTTCTTTTTGTTTCATCACACGCACGGAAAAAATATACGGCGACATTCATGCATTTTTTCTTATTGTGATGTCAATCATTTCTTGTGGAAAATCGTGGAATTTTTGTATTTGTTTAATTAATGAAAAGTTTTAAAATTTCGTATTTTTTTTAAAAACAAACCGTGCAAAGTTGTTCAAAGTGATTGCAAAGTTGTGCAAAGTGATTTCAAAGTTTATAGATGTATTTGTTTATATGACCTAAGTTGTTGGCATATAGAAACACGCAGTTGTAAAGTCAAGAAATTTAATAAAGGCCAGTTGAAAGCAGCCTGTGGATGTTCACATGAGCTGACTGTAAACTGTTGGAAAACTGCGTGCAAAGTAGGAAAAAGCGGTTGAAATGTTGGCGAAGTTGCTTGTATATTTAACCTAAGTCATTGGCACGACACTCCCGCAGTTAAATTTCGTAAACATTAAGTAAATGTCTCGAGAATGCCTCATAAATAAGCAGACTATCACAATAGACCACAGGAAAATCGACGACAAACTGTGTACAAAGTTGTGAAAAGCGATTGCAAAGTTGGCAGTTTCATTCGGGATTGTTACCTGTGATATCATATAAACAAGTCCCATAGTTAAAAGTTCGAAAATGTGAAAACTAGTTCCTAATTTGTTGTTAAATTACCGTAGTGTTGCTCAAAGTATGTAGAGGTCATAGGTCATTTTTAAATGGCACTTTTGCAAGCGATATCGATTTTGAAACTTTGAAAAACATGAAATAGCCGCCAATTCGGTTCAATTTCAAATAGTCCATGCAGCTGTGTTGTTAGGTGACCAACTCATGTTTAAAGTAAAGCATAATTGGGCGTGGTTAGTACTTGCATGGGAGACTCACTGAGTAAACAAGCTGTTGTTTTTTTCTTTTTGTTTCATCACACGCACGGAAAAAATATAAGGCGACATTCATGCATTTTTTCTTACTGTGATGTCAATCATTTCTTGTGGAAAATCGGGGAATTTTTGTATTTGTTTAATTAATGAAAAGTTTTAAAATTTCGTATTTTTTTAAAAACAAGTTGTTGGTGTCTGCAGGCACGTAGTGGGATTTATGCTGTTAATACTCCGTGCAAAGTTGTTCAAAGTGATTGCAAAGTTGTGCAAAGTGATTTCAAAGTTTTTAGATGTATTTGTTTATATGACCTAAGTTGTTGGCATATAGAAACACGCAGTTGTAAAGTCAAGAAATTTAATGAAGGCCAGTTGAAAGCAGCCTGTGGATGTTCACATGAGCTGACTGTAAACTGTTGGAAAACTGCGTGCAAAGTTGGAAAAAGCGGTTGAAATGTTGGCGAAGTTGCTTGTATATTTAACCTATGTCATTGGCACGACACTCCCGCAGTTAAATTTCGTAAACATTAAGTAAATGTCTCGAGAATGCCTCATAAATAAGCAGACTATCACAATAGACCACAGGAAAATCGACGACAAACTGTGTACAAAGTTGTGAAAAGCGATTGCAAAGTTGGCAGTTTCATTCGGGATTGTTCCCTGTGATATCATATAAACAAGTCCCATAGTTAAAAGTTCGAAAATGTGAAAACTAGTTCCTAATTTGTCGTTAAATTACCGTAGTGTTGCTCAAAGTATGTAGAGGTCATAGGTCATTTTTAAATGGCACTTTTGCAAGCGATATCGATTTTGAAACTTTGAAAAACATGAAATAGCCGCCAATTCTGTTCAATTTCAAATAGTCCATGCAGCTGTGTTGTTAGGTGACCAACTCATGTTTAAAGTAAAGCACAATCGGGCGTGGTTAGTACTTGCATGGGAGACTCACTGAGTAAACAAGCTGTTGTTTTTTCTTTTTGTTTCATCACACGCACGGAAAAAATATACGGCGACATTCATGCATTTTTTCGTACTGTGATGTCAATCATTTCTTGTGGAAAATCGTGGAATTTTTGTATTTGTTTAATTAATGAAAAGTTTTAAAATTTCGTATTTTTTTTAAAAACAAACCGTGCAAAGTTGTTCAAAGTGATTGCAAAGTTGTGCAAAGGGATTTCAAAGTTTATAGATGTATTTGTTTATATGACCTAAGTTGTTGGCATATAGAAACACGCAGTTGTAAAGTCAAGAAATTTAATAAAGGCCAGTTGAAAGCAGCCTGTGGATGTTCACATGAGCTGACTGTAAACTGTTGGAAAACTGCGTGCAAAGTAGGAAAAAGCGGTTGAAATGTTGGCGAAGTTGCTTGTATATTTAACCTAAGTCATTGGCACGACACTCCCGCAGTTAAATTTCGTAAACATTAAGTAAATGTCTCGAGAATGCCTCATAAATAAGCAGACTATCACAATAGACCACAGGAAAATCGACGACAAACTGTGTACAAAGTTGTGAAAAGCGATTGCAAAGTTGGCAGTTTCATTCGGGATTGTTACCTGTGATATCATATAAACAAGTCCGATAGTTAAAAGTTCGAAAATGTGAAAACTAGTTCCTAATTTGTTGTTAAATTACCGTAGTGTTGCTCAAAGTATGTAGAGGTCATAGGTCATTTTTAAATGGCACTTTTGCAAGCGATATCGATTTTGAAACTTTGAAAAACATGAAATAGCCGCCAATTCGGTTCAATTTCAAATAGTCCATGCAGCTGTGTTGTTAGGTGACCAACTCATGTTTAAAGTAAAGCATAATTGGGCGTGGTTAGTACTTGCATGGGAGACTCACTGAGTAAACAAGCTGTTGTTTTTTCTTTTTGTTTCATCACACGCACGGAAAAAATATAAGGCGACATTCATGCATTTTTTCTTACTGTGATGTCAATCATTTCTTGTGGAAAATCGGGGAATTTTTGTATTTGTTTAATTAATGAAAAGTTTTAAAATTTCGTATTTTTTTAAAAACAAGTTGTTGGTGTCTGCAGGCACGTAGTGGGATTTATGCTGTTAATACTCCGTGCAAAGTTGTTCAAAGTGATTGCAAAGTTGTGCAAAGTGATTTCAAAGTTTTTAGATGTATTTGTTTATATGACCTAAGTTGTTGGCATATAGAAACACGCAGTTGTAAAGTCAAGAAATTTAATAAAGGCCAGTTGAAAGCAGCCTGTGGATGTTCACATGAGCTGACTGTAAACTGTTGGAAAACTGCGTGCAAAGTTGGAAAAAGCGGTTGAAATGTTGGCAAAGTTGCTTGTATATTTAACCTATGTCATTGGCACGACACTCCCGCAGTTAAATTTCGTAAACATTAAGTAAATGTCTCGAGAATGCCTCATAAATAAGCAGACTATCACAATAGACCACAGGAAAATCGACGACAAACTGTGTACAAAGTTGTGAAAAGCGATTGCAAAGTTGGCAGTTGCATTCGGGATTGTTCCCTGTGATATCATATAAACAAGTCCCATAGTTAAAAGTTCGAAAATGTGAAAACTAGTTCCTAATTTGTCGTTAAATTACCGTAGTGTTGCTCAAAGTATGTAGAGGTCATAGGTCATTTTTAAATGGCACTTTTGCAAGCGATATCGATTTTGAAACTTTGAAAAACATGAAATAGCCGCCAATTCGGTTCAATTTCAAATAGTCCATGCAGCTGTGTTGTTAGGTGACCAACTCATGTTTAAAGTAAAGCACAATCGGGCTTGTTAGTACTTGCATGGGAGACTCACTGAGAAAACAAGCTGTTGTTTTTTTCTTTTTGTTTCATCACATGCACGGAAAAAATATAAGGAGACATTCATGCATTTTCTCTTACTGTGATGTCAATCATTTCTTGTGGAAAATCGTGGAATTTTTGTATTTGTTTAATTAATGAAAAGTTTTAAAATTTCGTATTTTTTTTAAAAACAAACCGTGCAAAGTTGTTCAAAGTGATTGCAAAGTTGTGCAAAGTGATTTCAAAGTTTTTAGATGTATTTGTTTATATGACCTAAGTTGTTGGCATATAGAAACACGCAGTTGTAAAGTCAAGACATTTAATAAAGGCCAGTTGAAAGCAGCCTGTAGATGTTCACATGAGCTGACTGTAAACTGTTGGAAAACTGCGTGCAAAGTTGGAAAAAGCGGTTGAAATGTTGGCGAAGTTGCTTGTATATTTAACCTAAGTCATTGGCACGACACTCCCGCAGTTAAATTTCGAAAACATTAAGTAAATGTCTCGAGAATGCCTCATAAATAAGCAGACTATCACAATAGACCACAGAAAAATCGACGACAAACTGTGTACAAAGTTGTGAAAAGCGATTGCAAAGTTGGCAGTTTCATTCGGGATTGTTCCCTGTGATATCATATAAACAAGTCCCATAGTTAAAAGTTCGAAAATGTGAAAACTAGTTCCTAATTTGTTGTTAAATTACCGTAGTGTTGCTCAAAGTATGTAGAGGTCATAGGTCATTTTTAAATGGCACTTTTGCAAGCGATATCGATTTTGAAACTTTGAAAAACATGAAATAGCCGCCAATTCGGTTCAATTTCAAATAGTCCATGCAGCTGTGTTGTTAGGTGACCAACTCATGTTTAAAGTAAAGCATAATTGGGCGTGGTTAGTACTTGCATGGGAGACTCACTGAGTAAACAAGCTGTTGTTTTTTCTTTTTGTTTCATCACACGCACGGAATAAATATACGGCGACATTCATGCATTTTTTCTTACTGTGATGTCAATCATTTCTTGTGGAAAATCGTGGAATTTTTGTATTTGTTTAATTAATGAAAAGTTTTAAAATTTCATATTTTTTTTAAAAACAAACCGTGCAAAGTTGTTCAAAGTGATTGCAAAGTTGTGCAAAGTGATTTCAAAGTTTATAGATGTATTTGTTTATATGACCTAAGTTGTTGGCATATAGAAACACGCAGTTGTAAAGTCAAGAAATTTAATAAAGGCCAGTTGAAAGCAGCCTGTGGATGTTCACATGAGCTGACTGTAAACTGTTGGAAAACTGCGTGCAAAGTTGGAAAAAGCGGTTGAAATGTTGGCGAAGTTGCTTGTATATTTAACCTAAGTCATTGGCACGACACTCCCGCAGTTAAATTTCGAAAACATTAAGTAAATGTCTCGAGAATGCCTCATAAATAAGCAGACTATCGCAATAGACCACAGGATAATCGACGAAAAACTGTGTACAAAGTTGTGAAAAGCGATTGCAAAGTTGGTAGTTTCATTCGGGATTGTTACCTGTGATATCATATAAACAAGTCCCATAGTTAAAAGTTCGAAAATGTGAAAACTAGTTCCTAATTTGTTGTTAAATTATCGTAGTGTTGCTCAAAGTATGTAGAGGTCATAGGTCATTTTAAATGGCACTTTTGCAAGCGATATCGATTTTGAAACTTTGAAAAATATGAAATAGCCGCCAATTCGGTTCAATTTCAAATAGTCCATGCAGCTGTGTTGTTAGGTGACCAACTCATGTTTAAAGTAAAGCATAATTGGGCGTGGTTAGTACTTGCATGGGAGACTCACTGAGTAAACAAGCTGTTGTTTTTTCTTTTTGTTTCATCACACGCACGGAAAAAATATACGGCGACATTCATGCATTTTTTCTTACTGTGATGTCAATCATTTCTTGTGGAAAATCGTGGAATTTTTGTATTTGTTTAATTAATGAAAAGTTTTAAAATTTCGTATTTTTTTTAAAAACAAACCGTGCAAAGTTGTTCAAAGTGATTGCAAAGTTGTGCAAAGTGATTTCAAAGTTTATAGATGTATTTGTTTATATGACATAAGTTGTTGGCATATAGAAACACGCAGTTGTAAAGTCAAGAAATTTAATAAAGGCCAGTTGAAAGCAGCCTGTGGATGTTCACATGAGCTGACTGTAAACTGTTGGAAAACTGCGTGCAAAGTTGGAAAAAGCGGTTGAAATTTTGGCGAAGTTGCTTGTATATTTAACCTAACTACGACGCTATGACCTTTGTTTGTCCTGTTTTTACGTTCGATTTCACGCATAACGCGTGATTCTCGCAGTGTACGGAAAATGGTCTATTGTGTACATTTTGGGTCAGTGAACATTTCTATATATGTTGAGAATAATTTACAGCTTTGTGAACCTTTTTTCAGTGCTGAGCAATAATTGTAAGCAAACCATGATTAAAATAATTAAACCCTTAAGCCCCAAACATTTTTTTTCAAAATTCTGATTAATATCTGTAGGAAATTATAAAAATTTGGTCGAACAATTACGAAGAAATTGTACAAATGTGTTTTACCAACATTTTAGCATTATAAATTGTAGTACTCAATCAGCTAATTAAACCATGTATGAATAATGATATATTGTAACAATTTTTTAACAATACTTTATATTAATTATTCATGTACATGTACTTCCATTGTGTTTTTTGTGAAATCTCTCACTAAAAAAAAAAAATCATTTACAGTAATTCATATACTGTAAAACCTGTCTCAACCGAATGTCATTTTCCAGGATATAGAAATTTTGTATATACAAGCAAGTCTATGATAATCAGAAAATTGTACTGAGTTTTGACACATTTCAGGTTTACACTAGATTTTGGTATGAGCGGGTTTTACTGTGATTGTCTGCATGATTATTTATCATTCACCATAAGTCATGCATTTAAAGTGTTAGCCATCATGCTGTATCAGATTCATTGCGAGTCCCATGTGATATGTACAAGGTGTGTCAAATAATTTGAATGCATATAGTGCAATAACTGTCACCTTAAAATAAGCTTAACAAAGTTCATGTTACATATTTTTACATGATGAAAATCATAAGCAATTTGGTAAAACATGATTCTTTGAGTTTAGTTTATGTTATGCATTATTTAATTGAGAAATCAATGGTCTCCTAGGCTAGATACCGTCTATAATCGCAAGATTTAAAAAAATCTATGAATAATAGACACATGCAAGTTCAGCATATTGTCAGTACTTCAAGTTTATGCCAGGAATTTTTGACTAAGGATTTTAGTTTTCTAAATGGGATTGTTCCTATTTGCTCTGCAATAATGTCAGAACCATTCTCTGCATACCGAGTGGATTCTGGTAATAATATTGAAAGGTTTACTTGTCTTTTGTTCTGTATATGGTGTTGTGATTTAAGTCATTTCTGGATTTGTAAAACACAATAAATGCAATAAAGTATTTAAATGTTTAATTTGTGTGTGCCATTGTTAATAGAGAAGGATAAACACAATCTCTCATGAACAATTTGTTGGGGTTCAGTCACATGACATTTGTGGTAAGTACGTCATGAAATATCATTTGTTACAATGCCCTCGACCGTTGATTCTGGTAGATCTTGTTTTACTTAATAAAATCATGTATAGTAATAATTAATTCTATCATCACCATATTCAAATCATGTATAAGATATACATGAATTGAAGTAAACAAGACGAGGCAAATAAGGTAGTTTATAGCTAGTCTTGTCAGTTCCCAGGGTACAAAAATCCTTCACCTTACCATTGTCCAAATCACAGGGTTTGTTGGTGCCGACTCCACCAAACTCCAATTTGGATGGGTCACCCGAAACAAACATTCCTTGGCTGGCTAAAATATTGTCACCTTAATTGTCTTGTAAATGTATGATTTTAGGTACAACAACAGATGTGAGCTGTGAAGATTGAGAGAATAGTAAATATGCATGATCCTCTAAGGTTGCAAATCCTGGTACTTTCTAACCCCTGAAGGTTGCACATCCTGGTACTTTCTGACCCCTGAAGGTCACACATCCTGGTACTTTCTGACCTGTGTAGGTCATATATCCTGGTACTTTCTGGCTCAGAAGGTCACACATACTGGTACTTTCTGACCCTGAAGGGCACCCCCCCCCCCCGGCACTTACTGGAAGTATTGTATTCCCATACAGGTTGTGTAAAAGTAATGCACCGGAAACTGATTTTAATTGAACTATGATTTGAATAAATGTAATGAAAGCAAAACACCAATCAGCATGCATTTTAGAAGAAGTGCTCCAGTTGCCTACATTTACAAGATTGTGCACAATTTAGATTGATTCATAATTTACCAAGTTCCAATCACATTTAAATGAAATATGGTAATAGGTGTGACATTGAGCAGACCTTATTAGTTTTACATTAAAATCTGTGCATATTAATTACCTGATTTACAAAATAATTAGTCAGTTTTCAGCTTTCCATCAATATCTCAAGTACTCAGATATCTTATTTCAATGGATCTTGGTACATGAATACAATGTAACTATCTAATTAGTCTGGGGTTTATGTATACATCCATAATAATTACCTAATTTGCATAATAATTTACTTTTCGGCTTTCCATTGATGTTTTAAAAAATTAATCACATAATGAAAATTGGTACATATGTGCCCTGGAACAATACACAAACCTAACTCGTTTTGGGTAAAATCTATGCATAATAATTGATTAATTTGCATAATAATTACCATACCCAATTTTCTACCTGTAACTCAAAAAAACAATTATTGCATTTCAATAAGACTTGGCATATAAGTGCCTAATTAGTTTTTGATTGAAATATGAGCAAACTAATTTGCATAATGTGCATACTCATTGAAATTTGGTTCATAGATGCTCTGGGGGTAATCTACAGACATGATTAGTTTAATGTTGAAAAAATGTGCACATTGATTATTTAATTATTTTTACCTAATTTCTGATATCTCAAAACATTTTGAATTCATTTTTAATATGTCTCCAATATTCTCAGCTATTTGATCTTACTTACAACAGTATAAAAAAACACGGCGTAAATGTCTGACACCAAGAGGGTGTAGCAACTGTAGAAAAGGAGGCCACATTGAGAGCTTTGAGACCGCCAAGTGGCAAAAAAAAAAAATAAGTTTCAACCTGTAGGTGGCACAAAGATACAATAGTAACGAGGGGGTGGACATCCGGGCATTTTCATTGCCTGGCAACCCTTGCGGTGAAAACAAAGGCCAAAAAACTCGCAGAAAACGGTACTTTGGGATGCTTGTTGAGACTCCCCTAAACAGTGTAGCAAGATTAGCCCTACGTGTGTAACATATATAAATTTGGTTGTTCAGGATTACTTCAAAGTTGAGTTTGTGTTTTTTTCTCGAATTTTCACCGGATCGACCGGCGTTCCACAGCAGCGCGCACATAGCCCACTGCACGCATTGACGCTGCAGGTCAGCGTTCTTTCAACATTTCCGGTGACGACACAACGCCACTGCACGTACAGTGGTGCGCGTCTTTAGCTACGCGGAACGTCTTGTGACGTAGCTGCGCCCCCGAGGATACGTGGGGAAATAAGCAAAATCTGTACAGTGAGGTCGCCAAAGCCTCATTTGTAATAGTAGTTTATAAATAAATAAACGCTGCTCGGACTGATAAATATGATATATAGAAGATAATATTTGGTAATTGTAGTCCTAAATAACTATTAAAAATAGCTAGACGTTTCGAGCAATGGCTCTTTATCGGTATGCTATCGATAAAGAGCCATTGCTCGAAACGTCTAGCTATTTATAATAGTTATTTAGGACTACGATTACCAAATATTATCTTCTACAAAGCCTCATTTGCATATCTACGTTCATTCGCGGGTGTATGGAAAACGAAGACCCTGGAAAACGAAGACCATGGAAAACGAAGACCCAGGAAAACGAAGACCATGGAAAACGAAGACCATGGAAAACGAAGACCCTGGAAAACGAAGACCCCGGAATGTTCCTATGACGCCAATGATACACGAATTCGCCCAATATCGGGCATTTACTTTCATTGTGAACTCGTTAACAAAATTCCCGTACGAATTTCATAGCGAATTCTTCATAATATATTATTTTCATACACATTTGCGGATATAATCAATGTAAAACCCAGTAGTATGCCTAATTTCATCTTGGTTTCGTTTACAGCCAAAACAAGGTCAGCTTGGACGTTCAGTTGCGAGACGTAACAAAAAAACGCAGGCAGTGATACATTTCGAAAATAAAAATACAAAATAAACGCAATCAGAGGCGCCGACCACGCGCGTTGGAAGTAAATAGAACGCGTTGTGACACAGTCTTACCAGCGTCTTTCGCTCACGCAATATAATAATGCTATTTCCCAACGCTGTTACAATATTTACCAGCTCGCATGATAACTATGACATTATGAAGGATAACTGACAAATTAGATAAATGTACGGATAATATGAGAATAGTCGCACTTGAAAGTGCGTTCCGAGAAGTATCATTCAGCGGTACTCTGAATGTACCCGTTATATTGACGTAATCAATGCATGAACAAAAAGGGGGCGGTACTTGCATAAATTATATGTTGTGCGAAAGTGACCTCGAAGCCAGGGTACAACGCATTTACATTCTCATCCATAATATCGAAGACACTGCTCCAAATCGGAAAATGTATTAGGTTATTTATATTACAACTAGTGTTACAAAACCGCGGTAAACTGTGCACAAAATCACAACATGCGACCCCTACCACCGGAAATAGTACTGTTATGAAACTGTTGACTCTTATTTAATTTACATATCATCTGTCAATCAGGAACCGCTAAGTGGCGTGAATATGCAAATCATCCCTCAAACATAAACAAAACGTAAACAGCGCTTCATAATAATAGTTTAACTGTGTTTTAAAGTTGGTTTTAATGATTATTTTAAAATTATTTTTAACAAATTATGGATATGAAACCCATCGTACAGGAAAGCCAAAAAAGCAAAAACGGTCAAAAATGAGAAAAAAACTGCATCTTATCCTTAAATGTCTTTGGTTGTCTGTATGAAATTGTAATCTATAAATAAAGTGCTTGATTAAACTTTGTAACTATACATGCGAATATATACTCAAAGTGCAAGTACTTCTAATAAGCACCAAATACCAGTATACGTATTGGAACCGGGAAGGTATTTCCATTGTCTTTGAGGGGCTACAATTGAATTACATCCTCGTGTTGGATTAAATATGTTTGTAGTGAAATTAAGTATATCACGTTATTGAACGAGTTCGCAATTAAATTAAGTACATCACGCTATTATATGAGTTCGCAGTAGAATTATGCATGTCGTTATTATACGAGTACGTAAATAAATCATTACGTACTCACCATAATTAAATGAGGTCGGGATGGAATTGCAAATTCAATCATGTGTCAGTAAAGTTAACTTCGTAGTTCCATTGGACACGTTTTAATCAGTAACGTGACAATATGCATTTTTATTCTGACATAATTTAATCATGCCATTTAATGACGATGACCAATAGCGACGTAATTCCATGCGATCGGGGTGTACGTAATTTCATTTGGTAACTATTTAATAACGTCACGCAATTTATTTAAGAACTCATTTAATAATATGACGTGATTGATTAGAATGAACAGAACCATACACGCAACGTTACTGATCGAAAAATAATTTACATATGTTACATATGTTTAGTAAAATGCAATTATACATATACGTATTATTTCGCATTCAATATACGCACGTTGTGATTTCACAACGAAAATAAGTACTTCACGTTGTAATTTCACAATTAGAAGTAGTTAGTTTAATTTATTATGAAGAATTTCGTACGGGAAGTTAGTTCACAATGAAAGTAAATGCCCGATATTGGGCGAATTCGTGTATCATTGGCGTCATAGGAACATTCCATGGTCTTCGTTTTCCATGGTCTTCGTTTTCCAGGGTCTTCGTTAACCGAGTTGTAAGACAAATTAAAATTATACTTGCAATCAGTTTATTTCAAATATGGTAATCGACGTTGTGATTTCATTGTGTTCGTATTTTATTGTATGTTCGTTTTGGTATATAAATTAATGTCGTACTTCGTGGTTACCAGACTTACCGTTCCACTGATTCTCCGCGTGTAACACACGATGGAATAGCACATTCTAATTACGGTAATTTATGCAGACGTCACAAAACGTCACGATAAATGGGCGGGCTTCTTCGGTTGCTGTGACTACAAACGGATCAGCCAAAGAACGGAACGGCGGACCGTCTTTTTTTTTTTAAATTAGAGTTTTTGAAATTCGGACGTGCGATTCCAGATGAGAATCACGCCTGCTAACAAGGCTATGTAAGTTTTTAAATGGGTTTGCAAGAAATTGCGGACACCGCTATATATTAAACGAAACCAAGATGAAATTAGGCATACTACTGGGTTTTACATTGATTAAATCCGCAAATGTGTATGAAAATAATATATTATGAAGAATTCATACGGGAAGTCATAGGAACATTCCGGGGTCTTCGTTTTCCAGGGTCTTAGGTCTTCGTTTTCCATACACCCGTTTATTCGCGCGTGTGACAGTTACGTTTCAAACCAGCCGAGCACGGCATTATTTCACACATTTTAAACTGGCTTTAATTCGGAGTTCCCAATACAAAGTTCCTGTATTTATTTAGGATTATTGACATTCCAGCTTCAACGCAGACCACTTATTATGGATCGTTCAAAGTTAATGATATTTGAGGTGGTTTTTGAAGGTTGGTACTAGTATTTCTCTCTAGTGTCGAGATACACTCTATGACTCCCATTTTTAAAACAATTGATTGGAAATTAACCATACTTCGCCAACATGTGCATTGTATTTATATTTTATAAGTACAAGACATTTTTGTTTTATAAGGCTTGTGTAACACTTGGCCGAAGAATTTTCCACTGGCGAATGGGAAGTAACCCGAATTATAACCTATGACCTCAAAGCTTTCAATATTGCATCGAAACCCGGAATATATATGTAATTACCGGGCGTGAACAGTTTTATGTTTTGTTTTTACTTTAACTGTGCTCCATATAATGCGGAAACAATATTGTCTGTTGGAAAATGTGTGTAGTGAAGCTGTATACTGGCTATTAAATGTATTTAACCTGAAACACCCTTGCCCGTGTTGCTTTCTGATAACATGAAATATTTTATAAAACACTAAAGAACCAGTTTGTTTTTGACTTATTTATTAACTAAAAACAAGGGTAATATTTTATTTGGCATGTATTTTACAATCCATTAACAAATAAATGTATGGATAAATTAGGCAGCTTAGGCAACAAAATTAATTCAATACAAAATAATTACAGATCAGTTCAAAGTGCCCTCCACTGGATTCTTCATTGATCTGTCATGAATTCAAATATTGAGCCAAACTAACATGTTCATATAACATAATCGTGAATGAATACATGTACTTGGCATTATGTGTGTTAATATTTATGTGATATTGTTGTTAATTTCGGAGATACAATAGAATAACCATGAATACAATAGAGGTAATTACCATATTACATTGCTATTCAAATTGGTCAATACTCTTACCGGATATGCTAAACAAACAGCTGTAAAAAGAGTCTTTTTTTTACCTCCATTAGACAGGAATGAATGTGACAGCCTAAAAGTATCTTAGAAGAAAATACAATTAATTGTTTTCAGCAAAGATTCCAGAGAAATATTAGATACATAAGCCCTAGTAATTTAAGCTTCAAAAAAACTTTCTGGCCAAATTGTTTTTCAAAAAAGAGACGTCCTTGATTTACTTATGTGCAGTGCCAAAACAACATTTGTATTTTACAATACAGTGAAGTTTAATCTCATGGATGTTTTCAGTATTACAGAACATTTTTTTTTTACCATTTTTACCATACTACAATGTCATACTACTGTTAAACAAAATTATTTACTAATATATATAGGAAGGACTTGACCAGATTTTTTTACAACATAATTTTGAACACCATCAACATATACAACGGTTACTACAGGTATTGGTAAAAATAAACCCCAAATTTAACAAGCATTGAGAATAGTTTAGCAATAGAACTCTAAATGGTGATGCATAAACTGTAATAGACATTTTTAGTGACAACCTGAAAGCCCCCCCCCCCCCCTCTACACACACCAAGGTTGTAAAATTCCAACAAGTCAGAGACAGATTTTAGGCAGTTAAATATCAAACTTTCTGTAGACAGGTGAAGTTTTACAGTTGCGCAAAGAGAAATAATTTCGCACAACAATGCATCTAAAAAAACAACGACCATCACCATGTATTTTAATAACTTTGAAATCTTTAACAGAAGAATGCTTATCATAACTACCAAAAACAAGATCTTCTGTAGCATTATGCAGTTTTAGGTTTTGGTTGAACCATTTGGTAAGAAGTACCATGAAAACCCCTTTGACCAACAACTGACCTCACTGCAGCATATTTTGAAGATTTGTCTATATTGAGAATGCATTTCTTACTATACTGTCCTCCATAAATGTGTCAGATGATCTTTTATTAATTACTGACAACATGTAACGATGTAGTGAGTCCACTGAACAATCATACCAAAACGATTCAATATTTTCACGAGTGTTTTTGATCCACTGTAACCTTCAACCATATCAGAAAGATAGATATGTAATGGATAGATACATTGATCAGAACATGTAAAAAGAAGTAAACAGACAGAAAATAAACGTCTGAGAAAGCGAGCCCTACTCTCCATTGAAGTTCTACGGTAAAAAACAAAATAATGCTTATCCCACTCAAAGTTGTTGCAATGAAGATGGTTGCGTTCAGTGTGAAGTAAACAACAATGTTCCAAAGAATTGGATCAATTTCGAATACTACTTTTTCAATTGCATTTTATATAATTTGAAAAATCAAGCGCTTGTTTATAAAATGTACTATTCAATTTCTCGGCAACCAAATCTAACATTTTGTAGAAGTCTACATCAACTTTACTCAATCCCCGAACTTTCGCTTCAAGTTTTTCTATTTGGCTCTGGAGAGATAAAACATTTTTATTATTTTCCCAGAGTGCATTGTGTAATGCAATAGTTGGATCACTGCCAGTCCGGTATAGAAGGGTAGATAATTTTTTGTTAATGCTTGATTTCAAGGAAACGTGTGAAGGAAAGTAAATGCAGCTTATTTCTCGAAGCAGCCAGCTGTTAGTTCTGCTATAAGATTCTAAAGGCTCTATTTCACTGTTACTGTAGAATACTTTATTTTCGCTTGGAATTTATTTTCGCTGAAGGGATGATTTCGTGAAAATAAAATCCAGCGAATATACTTTTTTTCCTATATTTCACATTAAACTCATCACAAATCAGTGAAAATAAATTCCATACAAAATGCCCAAAAAGCCTTTTCAGCGAAAATTAATTCCAGTGAAAATAAAGTATTCCACAGTATTTAATTTGCACATTTCATAATTATTTTCTAATGTGATGATGAAAAAATGTTTAACATCCAGCAGCAATATTGCATGTTTATTGAGTAAAACATCACCAACAAATGAAATAGTTTCATTCAATGCTAATGACAGCAAGTCACCACGACTACAATAATTTGAAACCATGATATTGTGCTGGTCAATAATTTCCCTTAGGATAATATCACTTGAAATGCACAACCCAGACTGCACATCTAATTTGATTTTGCTGGCTATTTCAGAAAATGATTTGTAACATTTAATACACACCATACTGCAGTTACTAAGTTGAAAGTCAGTTCCAGTAGATTGGTGAAAGTGAGATACAATTTCATAGTTGGGAATACTAGAGAGTTGTTAGACCTGCATGAACATGCAGCACACACTGTTTGAACTCTTCTCATTGTTTGCATATAATGAGTTTGGCAAAGAGGAAAATATGAAATGTTATGAAATATAGAGAAATCAATATCTAATTTGGTACAAAGAGAATGGAATGTAATTTTTGTTTCTTTCTTGGCATCATGAACACTTCGACGGCCACACATATCTACACTCTCCAGAATACATGAATACATTTTTCTATGTTTGGAGTTGAGTTGATAATGCGGGTTACTGAATCGTCTTTTGAGAAACCTTACACAAGCATTACAGATACAATCAGTTTCCGAGATATTGAATTCTTTCAGGAATATTTGCAAATCAACCTTCCAACTAATAGAATGATTGTACCTAGCTTCTCCTAGTTTCCCACAATTTTTACATTTCAGACAATTAGTACCTGGATGACATTTTTCACTGTCGCCTTTCCTTGCACCCCGACAAGCCAAAAAATTCAGGGACATTTCTGTACAAGGAATAATTAATAATAATTTGAATTTATCTTTAATGTCTACACTAGTTAATGGGTATGTGAATGAGAGTGACTTTTTTTCACCAACCCTTTTTTTATAAATAAATGGATTATTTATGAATACAAACAAGGAGGCTATCGCAAGAACAATCGCACATGACACAATTTTTAGTTGTAGAGCATCTTGCACACAGTTATGCAATACTTCTTCAGAAGTAGTCAACACAACAGTGTTTGGTGATATGGGTTTATTCTTCTGAGGAAGTTGCTTTATAGATGGATTGGTCATGTATGGAAAAATAAAGTACATACAAGCAGATACAGCTAGCAGAAAAGCAAGAATGTCATCAACTGAATGATCATGAAATTGAACTAGAGTTGTCTCAGTTGAAACTGTTTCTGAAAACTGGCAATTTCCATAATATTGCTTTAACATGGTATTGCTCCACGAAAGATAATCAAGAAACTGAGATGTCAAGCAATCGCCATGACAACACCACTTTACCTTCAGCATAAGTTTTATTAAACTTCTTAAGTCACATAAATTCTCATTCAACTTGTAAGATGTACCACCATTATCAAGCCTCTTTTGAATTCTGTTAACTTTTCTGTGCATCATTTTAATAGTTGCCAGGCCCCGATGAAATGACATCCTGCCCCTTTTTGATCCAAAACAAAATTTGGAGTGGAAGTTAGGCTCAGCAGACGGAATGTCCAAAGGAAGAAAGATACGAGTTAATATTTTCCCAAATAAGGCATATTTTTTGGATGCAAGGAACAAAGCAAAGTTGGTGAAGGAGAGAAAAGATCACAACAATACCTTCCAAGATCCAGCTATGAACAGAAAACAGACAGTCCTCTTGCAAGAAAGCAAGGCCAAGTAATATGATGAAAGCGAACATACCCTTTATATCAAAATAAACCAAATCATCACACAAATCAGACTTGTTGCGTTTGTTTCTGTATTTTAGTATGGTGTTATTTCATCTTGATAGATGTTTGGATATGTGATAAACTGTGATGGAAAGAAATGTTTATATACTAAAGAAATTATATATTCAAGACATTTGAGTACCATAAAAATAGAAATGCAACAATAGTAAACAAAGAGGGGCATTAGAAAAGGAAGAAAAATGAGAAATGTAAGAAGGCATATCTCACCACAGACTGAATTTACTATTGTTGCATGGTGTGATACAGAATTGTGAACGTGTCACTTTTCTGCTTATGTTCAACTCAAATGTACTGTTAGTGTTAGAGGTCCAAGTAAAACTGTCACAAATATGCAACAATGTCAAAAAGGATAGAGAAAATAAAATAAAAATTAAAAATATTTATTGTGTTTTCATTGGTGGTTTATTTTACCACAAAACTATACATATAAACATAAATTATTTTGGCAGAGTGACTGCAAACAGCTCTTCCAAGTAACAATTTAGCAAGTAGCACAGTAGTCTGAAAGGGAAAAGAAAAAAATACAAACAATTACTATATTATTTATAAAACGAAGAATATAGAATAACCAGTAACAAAAACAAAAACGCACAGTGCTGCAAAACGAATTTATATAGTCACGTAGGTTTCAACATAGAGCCAAGAATATTCTCAGTTCCATGGTTTCAACAAAATACTGCTTGTTCCTTTTTTCTTCAAAGCCCTCAAAAATAAATAAATAAATAGTCAATAAAAACTAAACAAATAAATACTATAATTTCGCCTTTTACGTTTGTCAGTGAAACTGAAGTCAATTTCAGATAATATTGTCATGTAGGTCAGCTGTTATTTTGGCGCCCTTTTTGTGGCGGGAAAATTGACATTGGCACGAAAAGATTCCAAATGTTAGAGAGACGCTGGAAACTTACAGAATTTCTCACACACGATCACACTTGTGTATATTTTCAGTAAATTTTTGTTTCATTTCACAACAATGTTGTGTAACAGTCCGCCGAAGAATTTGCAAGAGACACGTAAACGAACACTGATTTGCGGGTTAAAAAATCAATGCAAAATTAAAATTAAATTAACCCAAATAAGTTCATAAAAAGTCACCTGCACACACCTATTGATACATACCTTTCACCGATCACAGTAATTTTGGTTTCCGTACTTCACACAATATGTAATTTTCAATCAAGTGTAGCAGCCAAAATAGCCCTGTTTCTCAGTTCGAAACAATGGCGACACTAACGGGTCAAAGTTCAAATTACCACGGCTCATTTAAATATGTTAATGAGGGTTCGGCGACCGCACTGTGTAACCTTGACATCTATCGAGGATTGGCGCTGATGGCACCATTATTAAATCGATACCGTCGATGTTCGATTATCAACTCATCATATATCGCGAAAAGGACTGACATAACTATATATTTTTTTAGCGGGGGGGGGCAGATCAAATGCTGGACAGATAACGACAATTTCGACCCAAAATGTGTTACTTCGCCACCTTTCAGTGATTTGTTGTTAATCACAACTCTAATTTCTGTCTACTTGGTCACATTACGTAACGCTTAGTGACACTTTTTGTGAGCTTCACTCTTAACATTACATAACTACTCGCCTCGTTTACAGTCGTTACCATAACGAGCTCCTTCTAAGTATGTTTTACAAAACATGGCCGATATTGTCAATGAGGGCGCATTTTGACCACGTGATTACAATTACGACAATGCGTCTAGATGGTTTACATGAAAACCACAGTTTCCACGTAGTTGTTTATGCGCACCGGCACCTTTTTCTGTGTCGATGTCAACGCAACTAAAATTGCAGCCTTTGAAAAAGTTAAGCTTGACTTTGCCGCAAAGTTTGCCGCATCGGCATTCACACCATCTTCCAAAAAATCGTCAATTAAAAGAGCTCACCAACGGAACGGCCATTTTCGCGAACGTTTGTAGTTAACGGACAGTACGTCTCACCGAAAAGCGCCACCGTTCAAACCGTTCGCGAACGCTTTTGTTTACTGAACGCGCCCCTGTTGACTGGTTGACGTCCGCTACACACAGTTTTTGTAGAAGCCCGGTGTGTTGCTGCGTGTGCCTGAAAGCGATGGCGAATGATGAAGAAAAACCTCACGGTTGTTTGAAGTCGTGCAGTAATGCACTGGTAACGGCTTTGGAAAGGCTGTTTTACAGGTAATAATTCACCTTTGCCAAATTACGATGTTCGATCATGGTTTGTTCATGAACAAATGTCTAATAACCATAATAATAATAATATCGTGAAAAACACGAATGTAGACTTGTATGTCTCTTGTTCATGTTTTTTTGTACCCTATATAAAATATGTTTTTGAGATACAGTCCCTCGGTCCTTTGGCCGAAGTGATTCACTTCTCAAAATGTGTTTCCCGGGTGTCTCTGATAAATAACCTACTAATATCGCTGGACTGAATTAAATGATATTTTCAAAAAATCATGGACGATTGGGCGAAAATATGTCGTGTTTATCCTTGACTTTTTTCGCTCGTAAACGGAAGGTCGATGACCCGATTTTCAAGGTTGTTCAAGGTTGATCGAATGGTTTCATTTGTTTCGACACAGTCCCTCTAATAAACTATTTCCCATAGAGGAGGGACTGTGGTTTCGATTTCGTTATGTGTCTAGAAACATAACAACGTTGTTTTTTGGTATTAGAAGATTTTGATATCTAATTAAAATTTTTAAACAATTTCTTATTGGAACGTCTCGCGTACAATCAGTCCTCTAGCTCTACTCTCCAAAATCACGCCACTGTACGCATGGTAAGACCATGGAGGTATTACCTTCATGGTAAGACCATGGAACTATAGTTCCATGGTAAGACGCACACCCAGGAACTCAACATTCCTTTTCAGGATAGCTGTATTTAGTGTTCATTTTGATGTAATTTGTCTACGTTTGTGGTTCTCAATTTCTGCATGTGAAATCGTATTGTATTGTATTGTATTGTATTGTATTGTATTGTATTGTATTGTATATTTTATTTCACCATAAAGTAAATACAATAGGGTACTTGCTAAATACATAATGCTTTGTCATTATGATGTGGAACATGATAAATAGCTCAAAAAGAGCTAGTAAAATATCATGTCCCTACCCTAATTATAAACTAGTCAAATTATCAGAAATATTCTTACAAATATTCAAATAAAATAATATTCTATTTTTACGGATATGACTTGCCAGTCAGTTAGTAAGTAAGCGGGCCGGGACATGGTCAACATGAGACTCGAGGGTACAATTGTACCGGATAGGACTTACGGCAAAGTGGAAATAACATAACTATTTATGAGTCCAAATGGTAAATTTAAAGATGCCATGAAAAACCTAAAAAGAAAAGGAATAAAAGCCTTATTCTCATTAAAGACCAAAATTGGATCTGGTAATCTGGACATGTCCATACTACTGTCACTATTTGATAAACTTATCAGACCAGTTATTGTGTATGGAAGTGACATTTGGGGTGAAGAAAGTTCTACAAAATCAATTGTAGAGGATGTCCAGCTTACTTACTATCGGTACATTCTTGGTATCTCAAAAAATACACCAATCATGGCAATATATAGTGAATTGGGAAAATTACCTCTTGATTCTTTTATTTAAGAAACAAATGATAAATATGCCAATCGTGTTGCAAATTCTACAAATACTCTACTTCGAGAAGTATACTATGTCAATAAAATTATTAAAAGTAAATGGTTTAAAAATCTTGATTTGATACTAAAAAATATAAACCATTCTTATCTTTTAAATGAAACAAATATTATCTCATTATCAAAATTCAAAACAATTGATAAGAATTTAACAGAAGAGTTTACAACTGAGTGGAAAAATGAATTAAATAATGACAATAGGAAAAAATCAAATTCTAAAAATAAACTAAGAACCTACAAACTTTTTAAAACCAAAATAGAACAAGAAAACTACTTACCCGTTACCAATTATAAAAAACAGTGAACTTCGCAAATCCTTAACAAAATTTAGACTTGGCAACCACTGTCTGAAAATTGAAACAGGCCGGCATACAGGATTGGATTTTAAAGACAGAGTCTGCAATATGTGCGACAATGACCATGTTGAAGATGAACAACATTTTGTCATAAATTGTCCTCATTACAATGAAATAAGATTAAAACTTTACATTGTACCTAATAAATGTATACTAAATTTTGACAAATTTAGTAATGAAAATCATATCATTACTAAGTGATGAGAAAATGTCAATACTAAATCTGATTTGTAACCCTTTTCATCCCCTCCGGGGGATGTTGTGAGTAAATAAATAAATAAATAAATAAATAAATAAATAAAAAAATAAAAAAATAAATAAATAAATAAATAAATAAATAAATAAATAAATAAATTAATAAGTAAATTAATAAGTAAATAAATTAATAAATTAATAAATAAATTAATAAATAAATAAATTAATAAATTAATAAATAAATTAATAAATTAATAAATAAAATAATAAATAAATTAATTAATTAATTAATTAATTTTCTGTAGGAAAATACAATTCCAAGAACACAAAACAAACGACTGTCAAAAATCCACAAGAACTAAAAAAAAATCATCAAAACTTTAAATTCAAACATAGTACACATTCAATGTAAGGATATGCAGAGTGCTTTGGATTTGTTAAAAATGAGCCAAAATGCGGTGACACTATCTAATCGGTGGTGGGAATTAATTGCTAAGCCAGTTACCAGTATAAAGATTCTATAGAGGTGTTAACCTCTTATTAACCAAAACAACTGTTTCAATCGTTTTGAATATGGAGATGTACTCAGTGTGGAAAACTATCATAATGCCATCAATTAACTATGGAAGCAGTGTTGATTTGTACAAAGCAAGGCAGGCAACAACAAATTAAAAAGCATACAATACAAATATGTCGTTCCACGCAGTTATGGATGATTTAGGCTGGTCTGATATAAATGTTGTACTTGTTAAAACTCATGTAAAATTCCTCTTGTGAAATCCCCAATATGAATTTCAATGTTATTAAGCATTTCAAAGAATTGAGATTTTATTTAGTACGTTTCCAGTGTAATACGTTTTTCATTACATAGAATTGGACGTTCTCTCCCATTTTATGCACAATATCCGGTAGTGTGCTGAGTATTACAGAATTGACATGGACTGCATTAAGAGAAAACATACAACCGCTCCAATCATACGCAGTACAGGAATCGCACATAAAAAAAAAAAAATTGCATAACCAATGAAAATCATTGAGGTGTATTAAATCAAGATAAAAGTGAAAACACGATAAATGGGAAAAATTGGGTGTGTAGCCTTATTAGTATACAAGAAGAGTAGTGTGTGTGCTTGAAATTAGCTACCACTTTTAATAACTGATAGTCCCACATAGTAATATTCATCAGGTTTAGTAGGTACTTATAGCCCTTAAGAAAAGTGTTGATATAAATGCCATTTTGCTCAATTTGTGTTGGAAACCCATAATTTTGAAACAATTTATTTATTTATAACCAAAGTACCTATATTTTGGTATATTTTGGACAAGATTTAGAGCCTTAGAGTTTAGAAAGTAAAAGGGGTGCAAATCATCATTAGAGGCAAACCAGGGCTTTGAAAAATGAAAATTGACAGTGAACATTTCATAGGCCCTTTATAAGAAATTTAAAAAAAGAAATTACTTTTATTAATTCTCATAACAAAGTTAAAGAATACTATAAAATGTATTTTACATTCCTTGTTCTTAAAAATGTTTATTTTTTTTTAGAACTTAAAAACGGGTACTTATGATTTGGGTTCTGTTCAGTTGTTCATTCGTGGGTGCGTCCGTCCCCACGTCTGTCGTTATTTCTCATAGACGCTTGGACAGATTTTCTTCAAATCTGTTACAAAGACAAGTCATAATGCTAGACATCGATTTATTTTTGATTTGGTTGACTTTTGACCAACTGGCGGCCATTTTTTGTTCCCCAAAACACCAAAAATCATCATTTGGACATGTCATCAACCGTTTCTCGGACTTGCCTTGGCTGATTTAATTCAAACTTGACATTAACATCAGTCATGGATGGTTACTGATACACGTCATTTTTTTTCGTGATTTGATACATATTTGGGTTAAATTTTGCACAAAGACAAGATATTAAATCGAATGGCGACCATTTTCGTTAAAAATGAATAAACTCACAAAATTCAAACATGTCAAATGTTTTTTAGCATGCTTTGACCGATTCATTCACATTCCTGGCATTGACATCAGTCATGGTGGATTACTGATGCACTTCATTTTTTTTCTTGATTCAATTCAAAATAGCGGACTGGTGGTCATTTTGTTTTTTTATATGTGTTCTGTTCATTTTACAGAGATGATTTCACAAATTGGGTTTAAATTTGGTACAAAAGCAAGATATAATGGGTTAAATTACTTTTGAATTTCAATGAAATTGTGCATATTCACATCCGTTTGTTTTCAACGGCCTTTGGTCAAGTTTGAATCAATTTTGTCTTCTAAATAGTTGCTGTTTGTCTGTATCATTTCTCGAGTACGTCTACTGAGCATCTGATGTGACTGCTGCAAATCCATTGATTTGATTAGTTGATAAAAAATTGCTGACTTTTGACTGTCACGTGCATTCTTCTGATTGTCATTTCTTGTGCATGCCTGGACTGATTTCATGATACATGTGAATATTGCTTTGTTTTATTTTGTTGACCTTTAACTGACAGCCATTAATTGTCCCAAAATCAACATTTGGAAATGTCATTAACAGTTCCTTGGGCATGCCTGACCAATTTCATTCAAACTTAGTCTTTATACCTGTTTCATGCACATTTGTAGTTATGCTAAATACTATCCCAATATTCGAACATAATCTGATTATGCATGCTTTTCATTGTTTGACAAAGTCACTAAAAACATGACGGGGTCATTGACAATGACTTTTTTTTGTCTAAGACACTTTTGGGAAGTCTTTACATGTATTGTGTATCAAGTGCAATATTTTATTAAAAGTTTGGTTGTTTTATTAGACTGCAGCTATTGGTAATCAGTTGTAATATTTATTGTGAGAATTGTGTTTTAAATTAATAATTTATATACATTTATGTGATTATTTACATAATTTTTTTTTTTTTTTTTAATTTTCTTTTTTTTAGACATGGTAAATTTGTTGGGAAGCACCCGTGGTTGACTATTCTGTGTGGCATGATTATCGGTGGTTTATGTGGAGTTGGTATGCTTGGATTTACAGAAGAGAACAGACAGGAAAAACTTTGGGTTCCAATCGGTTCAGTGTCTATTAATCACCAGGCATGGGTGAAAGAATTTTTCTCCAATGGTATCAGAGTTTCACAGTTCATCATAGAGGCTGATAACGTGCTAACACCATCTGTATTACAATCTGTAAGTTTCCTGCTTGCAAAAGTTCATTTTTAATGATTTATTTCATGATAAAAATCATAGCGAAAAAATAAGATGTTTTTTGGGTCAACAATAAATAACTTCAACCCCCTAAGCAAACAAAAACAAAACAAAGTTTGCCAATGTATTAATTCATTTCTATGTGGAACAAATTCTTGCCAGTAATATATTAATAAAACTACTTCCTGCTAATCACACTGATAGTATATATTGGACAATAAATTTTAGAAAGCAACTTTAAAGTTGCTCTCTGAGATCATTCATAAAACTTTCTAGGGTCTTTGGAATATTACAAGGAAGTCTGAATATGTGTGAATTGTGGAAACATATACTGAACATTAGGTCTAGGCTAACAACATATCGCTAGCAGATGAAAGAGCTCCTCAAATGCAGGAAAATGCAATTTTCTCTAGATATTTATCTTTTTATCAGTATATATACAGTATAGTCCACTATCTTAATTATTCAGCAAAGGATTGTGGGTAGAGTATGACATAGACAACTTATACTAATTTATGTAATAAAAAATGATATATCTCATAGTAAACAGATGAATTTATTTATCTAAAAAAAAAATTGAAAACCATTTTGTAATAATGATGCAGATTTTTCTTTTAGGCATAAAAATAAAAACTGTGTTGTTTTAACGAAATTTCATCTAATTCGTTATTAAAGAGGTGTCTAATTATTAGGGTTCAAGTCCATTATTACATACATTAGATACACATTTTATATATAATTTAATAAATATCATTTCAATTTTTTTTCCATAGATGTTAACAATAGACCAGTCTGCTAGAACTGTGAATGCATCGGGACAAGACTGGGAAAGTGTGTGCTACAGGTAAGTCGAGGCATACAAAATTCATCAACTGCTCGCACCATTTTGTTTCCATTCAGAAATTCCTCTCTCCATGAACCCATGCTGTAGCTCTGTTTATGAGCATATGTATGTTAGAGGTTGTATCTGATTGGCTGTGATAGCAAGGTTATCAACCAGTCAAATTTATTGTTACAAATATTAACATTTCAAAATTGGTGAGTTTGTGTACAGCTTCATTTCTGACAATTACAAAAACATCAGTCTATTAAAAATATCAGCTTCACACCAGTCTTTATTTAGCTTTATTCAACTCAGTAGTTCATAATAAGCAACGTGCAATATTTTATTTTGTTTGTTGGTTTACTAAAACAATAATTTGCAGGTACAGTCAGTATAGTTGAATCAATCTCAAGATCTGTCATCAAAATGGGGATAGCATGTTTTTTCAACACCCAGTGACCATTAGTGTGACGTCATGCATTCAGAGTAACCAGCGACAAGCATATATAATCGGTACATGTACACAATACGATCATCCGATACATTACCGGTAGCTGTGTTTGTTACTAGATCTCGGCACATGTTGAGTATTTCCAATGATTCATGTTTGCAAAGGGATTACAGCTAATTGCATTCATTTTGATCAAGATTCTCTGGGATCCATGCAATTGCCTTGTGTCAAATCTTGTCTTTATTAGTCAATCTGTTGACCCAAACATGGCAGACGATACACATGTTCTGCACATCTATAATCTGATGCTATTTGCTGTTATGATATTTATCATCATACAAAGAAATGGCAAAGAATTGAAGAAGAGCTATTTTTTTTTGTGATGTTAGCATTGTAAGAAAAAAATTACATTATTCTCTGATTCGTACAGTGCGGAAATGTATTGGTTGTTACTGTACATTTTGCAACATGCTGCGTTTCCACTCAACTCTATTGACAACAAGAACTGATTCCTAACTATTCACACAATATGGCTTGTGCCTCCCTACTTTCAATGCTCTGCATGTACTGAGATTTCAAAAGTGAGAGCCATGATTGTCTCTGACTTATTTGAGTCAGTGTGTGTTAATTAAGTCTAAACTTTATTTTATTCAAACATTTAAAATGCAAACTGTGTGACTGTCATTATTCAATTGTTGAACCACACTGATTTTCTCTGTATCAACCTAAAGTAATTTGTGAACATCTTCTGCTAATTTTATTAAACCAACACAAGATATAATGCAAGACCAAGACAATTTTGGATTTTGTTGTATTTTTTCTTAAATTTACTACCAGCTTACTACATCATAAGAATCTTGGTCTTGTTACAATTCCCAATTCCTGAATTGATAGCTTTTGCCCGATTATACTTTGCGCACCTCTCGCGTCCAACACCGCAACTTATTATTTGATGGCATGTTTTTTTTTTCACACAGAATTTCCGGGTCATGCTGGTCAAACAGTTTATTAGAACTATGGGCATTTAATGAGACTACTATATTAGGACTTACACAAGAAGACATCCTAGATAGGATTAATCAAGACAATATTTCTAGGTTTGTGCTCACCATATTTATTTGACTTATCTTCAAGCTAAGTTAAACTATGAGATCGCTCCTGGATTTTGTTTGAGATCTTGGAGCAATTATGTGTTATATTTAATAGTATGTAAGTATGTGTAAATACTTTGGGCTGCAGTAATTAAAACAGAATCAAATCTTAGTAAATCCACATATGTCCAAAAACTTCTATTCATAAGTTTTAGCAAATGCAGTTCAAACTCAAATCAAACAGGAAGCCACAATCACCAATGTTCAGGGCACTAAAATTCATATTTCTAACATTTAACAAAAATACAGAAAATTAAATAGTAAAAAAATAATCTCAAGCCCACAAGAAAACTTAATCTCTGAGTTCAAGTCTAAGTTAATAGCATGGATAAATACATCAGATATAAATTAGTTTGATAAATAAGTAAGAATTAGTAAGATAAGGTAATTACATACAGCAATATGTATATTTCCAGGGAGCTGGCATGTAAATACAACTGTACACCGGTACATTTCATTTTGTTGTTTTATTTGCTCAAAACATTAAACATTCTCACCTTAAGGTAGATGCCTACTCATGATTTCAAAAACCCAGAATTTCTTAATTCTTAATATTGACCTTGAAAAAAATGGGGGTCACCAGGTTAATTTTTGAGAAAATCATGGTTGTATTTTAGTGGATAGCTGCCATTTTGGCAGTATTATAGTGCTTTTACCATAGGTTCCTATGGCAGAGATATTATGCCATATCTCAAACTGTAGGCTGGTGACATAGGCTGAAAAAATAATATATTGTTAGTGATGGCCTACTTTTTGTTTTCCTGAATTTTTTCAAAAATCTGGGTTTTAAAAAGTGTTGAAAAATGCAATTTTTGTTTAACATTGCGCTCTATGGAATTGTTCTAAAAATAGCTATTTTTGAAAAAAATTAGTACAAGTTTCTCAAAATACATCACTGTAACACAATAGAATGCTATTTTATGGTGCCATGAGACAATAGCTTCATGATTTTACATAATAAACCAATGAACATTGTCATGCGATTTGTGACCAAATTTCTCAAACAATATGAGTAGGCTTCTACCTTAAGATGACTTTTGCTGTTATTACATTTACCACTATTTCCAATCAAGAAAATCAATCACAGTGACTTTTAGTTGAAAAACTTGTACAGCTTGTAATCAATTCATTAAACATTCATGCTTCTTTGTAAACAAAAGTTAATTGCAAGTATAAAATAAAACAAAGCCATTTTTGTCCACAGTAATAGTCCAGTTTTTGAACTTCAAATCCTCTTGTTATTTTTAAAATTAAATGTGAAAACATTACAAACAAAATGTTAAAACATCACACGGGATTCAACAAACACAAAAGTATTTACGCGTAATGTACTATACATATTTGATGTTGCTTTGATGTTTCTTTTAAAAGATAGGTGTTTCAACTAAAAAAAAAAAAATTCAAAATCAAAGTTCAAAATCATTTGATTTTATAACATCATTTATAACATCGTAAATTCAATCCATTAATTTGTTGATACTGTGCAGGTACAGCAATGAAGTAATACAATGTCCTTATATGGACAATTTTTATTATCAATTTTATAAAATTATAAATGAAAACTATCATTTTGGTGATAATGTGAATTTTAGTGCAACTGCAGAAAAAGTTCTAAAACATGTAATAAAAAAAAAGTTATTTTTAAATTCAATTGAAAATATAAAACATTTAAACTGCTTCTGTGTTTATTTTCCTTTTGCCACATGTATTTAGATTCAAATGGACAATATGTTACGATTTCATCAATTTTGTAAATCTATCAATTAGTCAATTTTGTTCAAATACAACTATCATAAAATTGAGCCATGAAAAAATCTGTATTACATCAGCTGTGCTAGTTTAGCTTGCACCTGAAATTTAAGTCATTATGGTAATTCTTAAATTTTTTTCCTTTGCCAGTCCAGTTACCTTTGCACCAATTGATGTTGAGAAATGGCTTGGTGACGTTACCGAAGATGATGGAAGAATTATTGCTGCTAAGGCAACAATTATGACGTATTTTTTGGAAGATAATAGAGAATACGATCCTGTATCTAAGAGAGAGGTAGATACATTTGTTACTAACAAAATAAAACTTCTTATTTTTGACCAAATATTCGTAGCCCACAAGTCTTGATAGCATCTTTGGAATAAATATGGAAACAAATTATTCATGTTTAAAATGAATTGTTTGCTTTTCAAACAAGCTTGAAACAAATGGAAAATCATGTGATTATCTGGAAGGGCGGTGGTCGTCGTGCAGTGCATGGTTAAATTTCATGTAAACAAACAATGTATTTTACATGCGTTGTGTTTGTCGTTTATGAGTCGCACGTTGAACTGGACGTGGCATGACGACCACCGCCTTTTAATTCAATAATTATTATAGTTGCTTGCCATATATATATCAGAAAATATGAGGAAAAAAATGGGTTATCATATAGACTATTTTTAGAATCTTAATTGTCTAATTTTTTTATTTTATCTTCATGTAATTTGCAATTACGTAACGTGAAAGCATTACTTCATGACTTCAAATTTGTTACCTAGGCTGAAAAATTCTTATATTATTATTGATATGAATACTTATAATTATATTCAATAAATTTAATTTAATAAGTTTTCAGTTTATAATATTTTTTTTAATAAATTCATTGTGACTTTCTCGTCCATATTGAATGTTACTGAAGGTTAGTAAAGCAAAATTTAAAATCAACTGATGGTTTAAAGTTGCTTTCTGATATCTTTACGGTAGCTTTATTGTTTTGATATTTTAGTAGATGGTATGTATGAAAATATGTTAATAACAGAAAATATTATATTGGATTTCTTGGTTGCATGTCTACAAATGCATGCAGTTTGATCAAACGAGTATCAAAGTAAACCTAATTCTATTGGCTACCCTGTACTTTTTTAAGTTTTTGTTTGCGAACAGTCAACTTGATGAATACGGTTGGAAACATTGTCACAGTTTTTTTTTTTTTCAAAGTGCATATTGATTTGAACACAGCAACTTGTTTTTTGCTCAATGCAAAATATTTGCTCGAAAAAAAATAAAACACCAGCACATTTACAAAAATTGCCATTTTTGGATGATCCATGTAAAAATAAATTGTAATTCTCAGATTATTTGTTAATAATTCGTGATATCCAGAAGTATCCATCCTGTAGGTTCAACCGAAAAATGCTGTAAAAATACTGTATTTATGGTGAGACCTTTTTACCATAGAATGAAACCAATGGTAAATGACACAAAAAAGGGTTCAGTTCATAGAGTGGCTTTTGAATCAAATATGTATCATATCATGTATGTTGCAGATTGATCTTGCTGCACAGGCCTGGGAATCTGAATTTATTTTATTAAGGCTAGAAAATTACCCTGATGTGGATAATGTGTATGGGTTCACTCAAACAAGGTACGTATTCTAGGTTATCACCAGTGATTAAGTTGTCAACCTTCACTGAAACCTTGTGGTGGATTGAATATTGTAAACTGACATAAATGTTCATGAAAACATTGTAAAAACATGATTTTAGAACTTCAAGAAAGAAATTAAATCTGGATACTCAATAACTTTGCAGCGATGTATAGCTTATAGCAAACATACTATACTATGACAAATTCAAATACGTAAGGGGAGAAGCTACTTACTGTAAAATATTGATTTAATTTATTTTCGGTGAAGGGATGATTCAGTGAAAAATTAAATCCAGCAAATATACCTTTTTTCTTATGTTTTACATTTAACTCATCAAAAATCAGTGAAATTAAACTTAATCATACAAATCACCCCAAAAGTCTTTTCAGTGAAAATTAATTCCAGCTAAAATAAAATACAAATGTATTTCACAGTATACCATTTTTTTGTATTCACTCATTGCTGAATTAGCAGATAACACATTCGTTTACAAGCATTTTCATGACCACACTTTTGAAGCAATACGCTGCATATTTTCATGTAATTTGTTAGTTTGTTTTTATTAATGTTAGAAATAATTTCCCTGTGGCTACAGATCTTGATAACATTTTTCGTAAACGTATATTGATATAATATTTTGTGAAAAGTGAGAATAGTTGACTATGATGCATAGTGGGTTATAATAACAATAATATGAATGTCAGATTACCAAATTATGCTTTAACTTCTGCAAATGATCCTACACAAAGTCAGGCATATATTTTTTTAATAATTCTAGTCCACATGTTGTAGAACAAATAGGGTTAAGATTTATCGTAAACTAATTTTTGCATTTAGGAAACACACAAGATTATTTGTATAAGAAATAATAATATGCATATGCAGTGATTTACACAACTGATTTATTAGAAAATGTCTTCACATCAAATTAATTCTTGGCAAAGTATCCTATAAGAACATTGTTTTAATTTGTGTCATGATCACAGTCCAATGTATACAATGTATTAAAATAACATGCAAAATTGCAATGTTCTTGTCCATATTGAATATTTAATAATATTTGACTTTTGTTACAATTACAGTTTAAGAGAAGAAACCGGTAACACTATTTCCAGTGATGTGCCCTTGCTATCTGCTGGCTATATGCTAATTTTATTGTATGCCATTGTCATGATTGGAAGATTCACTATGGTAGAACATAAGGTAGGTAGACTACAATGGCTGTTCTGTGATGCCCAAGTGAATTTGTAAATATACCGTACTTCCCGATCATAAGCCCCTTCCCGAGTATAAGCCCCCCCTCTATTTTTAGACATTTAACGAGTTGAGGGCATCCTCGATTATACGTCCAGGGTGTTTTTTATCGGGCGACGATGACATTTATTAAAATATGTGTGTGAAAATTCACTTCCACATTAAAAAAATTACATCATCAATAATCGGGAAAACATCGTCAGTATGACACAGCATTTGATTGGTTAATGAAAGACTTGGACCTGTTAGGACAAAGGACTTTGTTTCAGTCAAATCATGGTGAAAAGCATCATGGCAGGAATTGCTTTGCATAGAGAGTTTGGTACGATCAGAAACATTCCACAACGAAGATAATGATAAAGATCTTGCCTCGGACTGTTTCCCCACAGACCCGACCCATTTTTACACCGTGATTCAGATAGTATGTAAGTCATATTTTAATAAAATATGTGTATTTTTATGAACATGTTTGTTTCTTCATTTTAAAAGTGTTGTGAAACTGTAGGATGACTTGTTCCGCTTTTTTTCTTCTTCAAAAAGATGTAAAAATACCCAAGCCCTGCATGGTGAATAAAAGATGTACTTTGGATAATTTTCCATGGGTGTTAAGATTGTTACAATTGTAAACCTTGGTCCTTGAGTATAAGCCCATCCCTCAATTTTTCCTATTTTACATGTTTATGCCCCTGAGCTTAAGATCAGGGATGTACAGTACTGAAGAGCATATCCTGTAAAATGCTTTAATTTGGCGCGTCAGTAAGAATCATGAATTTTTATTACAGTGAAACTTTGTCTGTGGTTCTAAACAAGAGTTTCAGTGGCCTTCATAAATGCCATAGAATTATCCGATCACAAGAATGCAACAACAATTGAGCTGATTTTTTGCAGTACATGCGCAGGATCATATCTCAAGGAACTGCATCTCCAATAAAAGTACTGTAAAATGACTAATTTTCACTGGGTTTAAATTTCGCTGATTTACCATGTCAGGCATATTCAGTGGGTTTTAAATTCACAGTTTTATCATTTAGATAATGTCTTCTTGCTATATTTTATATACTCACTGGGTTTTAATTTAGCGCTTTTTCCAAGTCAGTGAAATAAGGAAAATTAAAACCCAGTGAATAATAAACCCTTTTACAGTACATATTTGCATTTATTGCATGCTGGGTAATTCTAATATGACTTTATTACTTGGATCAAAGACAAACAGTAGTACAGTTATAATCAATGTTTGTTTCAACTCAATAGCAAGCAAGTTATTCACCTGTGGAAAAGCGTGATCGATCGCTACTAAAACAATATGTTCATATATTGTTTTATTTCAACATCATCAAGTTTTTTTTTAAACTGTGAAATTTCAATGACTAATGAATGTTTTTCACTATTGCCTGGTGCCTAAATATGATACTGATAGCAATATTCTTCACATCTTGAACTCCATCAGTAATATGACCCTTCGTCCCAAAGATCACCCATGTATTGAACATATATGGTAGTGCAATCATTTTTAAATTTTAATTTCTTTTTATGTCCTAGACAACAGTTCCGGGTATTGAATGTCACTGTTATATCTCTCCTGACCCTTTCTTTGTGTGCAAAATTAAATTGCAATGGCTGCCATAAAGTGTATCTTGCCACAGAAACTGTGATCTGTGTCTGAGACTACATGACAGAGCTGTATGACCATCTTCCAATAATAATGGTATTATTGTAATTTAATGTCCTCACTCTACTATGCGCTCTCATGTTGATTTCGACTCAGTGTTATAAATGTAAAACAAATATTCCAAACTATCTTAGTTTCATTGCATAGTAATATAAGACAGCTGTATAAATTCATATAAATGAAGATATTCCTTGCATTATAAATTATTTCATTGTTTTTTTTTCTGTCCATCCATCCACACATTTGCCCATCCATTTGTGCGTGTGTCTGTGTGTCATATTGTCCATCATCATACCTTGGACTTGCCTTGACCGATTTTGTTCAAAGTTGGTACAAATACAGTGTTCTCCCCAATGCAGTTTAGCTTACTTGTGCTGACCGATAAATTTCTTTCCATACGTCTTTAGTTGCGAATGATCAATGATAGATTTTGTTCATGGATGTAGTCACTTCTCCGGCATTGCTTGGTTACCATATTTACTTTAAAACTTTGAAAGTGCAATAATGATACTGAATTTCTTCTCAATTTCATCATTGCTTTCAATTGCAAATAATTCTAGCCTAGTGGGTTAATGTCATGTATATTTGCTTTTATTGTTTATTTGTTTATTTTGATGTGTTTACATCAACACAACCCAAATTTCACACTTCCTTGTAGTGCTGTTTTTGTTTTGTTTAATGTATTAATTGAAGAATGCTGGAAACATTACAGGTTGACAATAAAACTAGAACAGTCTAGGTGGGATATGTCTTCAAATCTGTCAAGAGATTCGGTGTAAATCACACAGTTACCGGGGGGGGGGGGGGCTACCCTAAAATGCTTTGGGGAGAATAGGTGACTTATGCATGTTAATATTTGTTTTCATTTGGTTAACCCTTTGGCCACCTGATCTCCATTTTTCTCCCAAAAAATCAGCATATGAATATGTCATCCACTCACTATTCTTCAGGCATGCCTTGACAAATTTTCTTCACACTTGGCATTGATTTCACTCATGGCCGGGTTGCTGATGCACATCAGTTTTTTTACCTTGCCCGTACCATCAAAGATGTAAGGGAAAGGTATATTAAGGGAAAAATTTTGTCCGGCGTTGTCGTTGTTGTCGTCGTTAATAATTGTTATTGTGTGCATAATAACTTTACTAATTCTATTCCAAACTTCATCAAACTTGGTCACCCTACTCATCAGTATAAAATCTTCCCTGAGTTTGAACAACAGATGTCCTGTATTAAAATATCATGCAAAAATTGAGAAAATCTGATAAAATATATTGTCTGTTTCTACTTGACTGATCACTGGTGATACACATCAAAGGTCACTGATCTCAGTGGAAATATGCATTGTTGTATGTGTTCAATGAAGCAAATCAGTTATCTTGTAATAATATCCTTGGTAATGTATCCCCTAAATCCCATGGGAATACTATACTGGGTTTCAAAACCAACTCATGGGGAGTTGTTTCACAGTCTGATACTCATTTGCAAACCTACCAATAAAATCTTTACAGAAAACAAGATGTCAGAAAATCAATATAAGCTCCTATGAACTGGGTGCCAAACTTTGATCAAGATCTGAAGCTAATAGAAAATATGTTTAGTTCAAACTTATCAAATCAAAAACAATACATAAAAAATACATAAAAAGCAAAGCGTTGCATCCACATTTTGAAAAGAAAATTGTACTAAAATATATGTATTCTGTATTTGACAAACAGTTCATTCGACAAATGAAAACTTACAGGAATATGTTTCAGCTATTAGAACAGAATGATAGAGTTTTTATAATACTAGTTTAAAAACGCACTTCAGAGATTGCAGTGTTTGAAGATGTAGTTTCTCAGGAGGCAACAGTACTGTTGACTTCTCCCTCCACTGCACACCAACTAACTATTAAGGTTGATTTGCATACAAAGCAGAGCTTGCAACATGATAGCTATTCATAGAGGGTGTTTTTTTTTACTTTTCGTATAATACAGTAGTCACACAATGAGGCAGTTCATATTTGTCTCAGTGAATCATTAATTTTTGACAGACACCTGTACAAAATACTTGGACAATAGCCAGCTAAGATTTTCTGTTATCTTGCATGTTTATGAATCTATTCACGTCTAAATGCAGCACTTTTTTTCTGCGATGAGGCATTTGTTTTTATACTAAAATATCTGAATTACTTTGAATAAAGCTGGAAATTATGTCCCTTAAAATAATTAAACAAATAAGGCACCAATGTTTTTGTAAGATATTTACATCTTTTAAGGACATTCGGTAGACTGATTCCCCACTGTTGGTTTAATCCAAAACTTGTTTGTATTCAAAATTAATTATTACAATGCATATTTATATTGAAACAAACTATGATAAAGGGAATTATATTATATAACAAAGGGCAAGGTCACCAGAGTTCAACTGTTTATTTATTTGGCTAAAAATAAAAATAAAAATGGGGTCACTGGGAAGTGTCATTTGTTAATATTGATATGAATCCTAATATTTAGCAAGTTCCTGGTATGATAATAGTTTTCCTGTATGTATATGTTCTCTCCCATAATGCATTGCATAGGTATGTGCAGTAACATGCTTAGTAGTGTAAAATTTGTAGTTCTCTCCCATAATGCATTGCATATATGTGCAGTAAAATGCTCTGTAGTGTAAAATTTGAAGTTCTCTCCCATAATGCATTGCATATATATGCAGTAACATGCTCAGTAGTGTAAAATTTGAAGTTCTCTCCCATAATGCATTGCATATATATGCAGTAACATGCTCAGTAGTGTAAAATTTGTAGTTCTCTCCCATAATGCATTGCATATATGCGTAGTAACATGCTCAGTAGTGTTAAAGGTAAAGTTCTCTCCCATAATGCATTGCATATATGTACAGTAACATGCTCAGTAGTGTAAAATTTGTAGTTCTCTCCCATAATGCATTGCATACATGTGCAGTAACATTTAGTCTTTCTGCTATGAATAGTTTTCTGATTAATCTAATGGAAGTTTATTGTCTGAATACATCCCATGCTAAATGCTCAATGTGTCCGAATTTAACATATTATTAATAATTCACATTCTTTATTTTTTTTTTTTAAATTTGAACGTAAAAATTCATGAACATCATTTCGCAAATTTGTATATTTTTTATCTTTAATTTTCTTGTGAAAATTATGGGAAAAATTTCTACAGGTTTAATTTTGTGGAAGATGACAGAAGTTAACTTTGCCATCACAATGTTAAATAACTGTACACCAATAAAAATATTTTTTGCTTTATATTTAGATCTACGTTGGTCTTGGTGGCATCATTTGTGCTGGCTTAGCTATTTTGGTCTCTATCGGTTTATCTTCAGCAATGGGGTTCTTTTATGGTCCAGTACACACTATTCTACCGTTTCTACTATTAGGTGAGTAACTATGGTAACTAATCTAATTTATGTATCAACAAGAGAGAGATGATTATGAGAACAGAGCTAATATCACCATGTAATATAAACTTTAATTTTTCGTCACACTCGGTATTCATGTTTGAATACTTTGATAATATTACGGTAATGATGACAATATTTCACTGTCTTTAAAAATCTCAATGAAACTCCTACAAAATTATGCAATTTTCTCTGACTTGCAGAATTTGTTATCGAAATACTTGCTGATACTGAAAATAACATAACATTTGATTGATAAAAGTTGCCTGAGATACATGTGACTGCAATCCTACCTAGTAATAGGAGTACATGCGACTGCAATCCTACCTAGTAATAGGAGTACATGTGACTGCAATCCTACCTAGTAATAGGAGTACATGTGACTGCAATCCTACCTAGTAATAGGAGTCTGCTACTCTTGTGAGCATATATTCGGGCATTTTTGTCTGCCAACCACATCTGATGAAAACAATGATCGAAAACTCTAAAAGAAATTGTGATGCATGTGCAACATATATAAATTTGGTGGTTCAAAATTGTCTTGTAGTTTGTGCTGTTTTCATCAGCTCTTCGACCGGCATTTGGCAGCAGCTCACACAGAGACCATAGTTGTTGAGGTGGTGAACGTCTTAGCAACATAGAAGATTTTGTGAAATAGATCTTCTTAGGAATACAAATGACAAACGCATATTTAGGTTACTGACATCACTAAGCTCATCTGTACTGGGTATAAACTTGAGGGTTCTATTAGAATTATATGACTGGCTAACTTAGTGATATTTTTGACTCCTGTGTACAAAGCACAAAAAGGGAGTCTTTGCAGTTAGTGTGTCTGTATGTGTGTGTGTGTGTGTGTGTGTGTGTTCGTGTGTCCGTCTGTTCCACTGATATCTCGAGAACCATACATCAGTTTTTGATGAAACTTGGTGCATAGATGTCTGGGCCAATGCGCAGATTTGATTAGGTTTTGGTAAAAATCCCATGCATATTAACTACCTAATTTGCATGATAATTAGCTGATTTTTAGCTGTTCCATGACTGTTCCACTTATATCTAAAGAACCACTCATTGGATTTTGATGAAACTTGGCACACAGATTCTCCAAACTAATGCGCAGATTTGATTAGTTTTGGGTAACAATCTGTCCAATATTAATTACCTAATTTGCATAATGTTCCACTGATATATAAAGAACCACAATATGAATTTTAATGAAACTTTTAAAGAGAACTATGCAGAAACCCAATTAGTTTTTGGTAAATATTTATGCTTATTAATCACCTAATTAATATACCGTTAAAGTCCTAATATAAACCGCATACGTAATAGTAACCGCACCCCCAATTCCGGCTTCGGGGTTAAAGAGTTCTTAAAAAAAATTGAAAACTTGAAAAGTACCTATTACTAACCGCACCCCCAATTCAACAAGACCGTGACTGACTTCATTGTTTCAACCAGCTGTTCCAAAACGGCATTGTTCCTAATTCTATTCATTTGTTTCGACAACATGCCTAAAAATATTCACACCTATTTATTGTTCAGCGGTGATAAGATGTCAGACAGGCAATGAAACTGCTTTTGTTCTGGCGGCGACCTCTGTCAATACTCTTTCTGAATACGTCTGTGTTTCGTAAGTTTTAGACAATGAGCTTTTATCACCGTAAAAGTGTTAAACTGAGCATTGAAGAATAATTTATCTTTCGAAAACAAATAATTTCTTGATTTAAAAAAAAAATCGTGTCGTTTTCCCATGGAAATCAAAGGCAAAAGATCGCACTACATTATCGGTAAATCTCTTCCGTGTTGCATTCACCATGAGGTCGCTGAACTGTCATTAACATATTTAAATGAGCTATGTAATTTAGACACGTGGGCACCATCCAGCATTTTGATTGGTTAATTAGCGACTTGACCTATCCGGTCAATAATACATCACGTGAGCATTCAAAAACATGGCAGATATCGTATCGGCTGTTTACATGTGACTGAAATCATTCGCTTACAGGGAAACTAAGTTGAATTTTACTTGCATTTTATAACAATTCAACGAATTTATTTTTCGTGCGTTATTGTAATCACTACTAAATAATAATCACCAATATCAACACTTCGAAAACAAGTAAGTTATTCACTTGTGACCCGCAGCATGGCCGGATCGAGCTACCGTTATGTGATCATTTGCTACTAAGCAGTGCATTTGTGTTTTTATTTGAAACTTCTGTTAGAATATACTTTTCGTTACCAAGAAAATTAAAAAAGTAAATGCATATTACATTAAAAATACTGAGTATTTTTTGCATCATGTGGAATTTTTTTGATTGACTGTAATTTTTCAACATTTCGTAACGCCTATTTTAGAACCAAAATAAGGCCTTTCACTCTTCCCCGACGCCTATTCAAGAGATTGTACGGTGTATTGTTTGTTTTGTGCATGTGTTGTGGACAAAAAATGACCACGCCCATTGCAATATGTACGTAATATAAACCGCACCCCGAACTTGAGCTTTTGATCCCAATTTTTAAATTGATACATTGTAATATAAACCGCGGTTTATAATAGGACTTTAACTGTAATTAATTAACACTGATATCTTAATTACTGATCATCACAGTTGAATAAAATTTGGTACATAAATGCTCTAGGACAATAGACAGGCCTGATTAATTTTGGGTTAATATTCTCTAATTAGCATAATAATTCATAATTCTGTTCTGTTCTGTTCATATTAGTTACCTGATTTACATAATTAGTTTTCAGCTTTTCCATCAATATCTCATATACAAGTAATTTTTAATTAATTTTTAATGTGTCTTCAATGTGTACTCTCAGCACATGGGAGTTCTTTCTAAGCTTTTTTTGATTTCTACCTAGGTATTGGTGTGGATGACATGTTTGTTGTTGTACAGGCACTCAATAACTTATCTCCTGAAGTAAAACAGCATGGTAGTACATCAGAGAAAATAGGACAGACTCTTAAGCATGCAGTAAGTCTAAATACAGTAATGACATTTACCTTACAGTTGCATTCTGGGATAATAATACATTCTTGGGGTAGTCACCAATGACAGTTACAGTGAATGCGTGTGAAGGAATAATATTATGACTGTTTCTCCGATAAGCTCAGCGTGATGTTTACAATAGTGCATTTTGAAAACTGGTGCCAATGTCAGCCAGGCATGGGTCGGGCATGTCAGGTCTCAGTTCGGTGTAAAGTTACAGCTTTGGTTTAAAAAAAAAACAGTACGAGTTTTACACATTTACCTTAACTCTACCCAGTGCTTATCGGTGAAACAATAATATTATTAGTTTATTTACACTGCCATTAGTGACTACACCGAGTGGTCGTTCGCTTTGCTCAAGTGTTATGGGTATATTGGTGTTTTAGGGTAGTCTTATGACATATGTATGGTACTGTATATGCTCTATTAGCAGCTCATCCAAGAGAAGCATATATAAGCCACAAATTACTTTGCTTATTTTAATCATGGTAATATCTGAAATTTATGTAAGTGCATGCATTACTAATGAGCAAAGACGGTATCAAGGTTTATGAGGTATATGTTACGTGATATGCTGTGAAGGTCTTGTGTGTGTTAATTGAACAAATTTATCAATGTCATCACATAAAATGGACCTATGGGAATGTTCAATTGTGTTTTTTGCAAAAATAAAATATCGTTGCATTCAAAAATAAGCAGCACATGTTATTTGCCTTATGATTTTTTTGATCATCTTGTAATTTGTTTGACTTCTTCAATTCAAAATCTTTATTGCATTGTTAATAATGCTGCAAGCTGTATAAAAACTTCAACATTTGCCACTGAAGGTTTGGTTAGAAAAACAAATACCTAGAATGAAGTAAATGTTACCAATAGAGGACGTTATACTGAATAGAATTTATCCACAGACAAGCCATGCCTATACTGATTACTTCTCATACCTATACTGATTACTTCTCATGGATTTCTTTCAGGGTGTTTCCGTGACAGTAACATCTATTACAGATTTCCTAGCATTTGGTATCGGTGCTACAACCATTCTTCCAGCTCTCAGGTCTTTCTGCTTCTTTTGTGCCATAGGCATCCTTTTCTTGTTTTTGTTCAGTATCACCATTTTTGCTGCAATGCTTGCAATTGATCTTAATCGTATCAACGCCAACCGAGATGCTTGCTGTTGCTGTTTTACACATAGTAGTTCCTATCAACCGTGGACATGCGGCACTAAAGACAGACTACAGTACTTCTTCAGAAACATTTATGGTAGTTTTATTATAAAGTTACCTGTAAAGGTAAGGCCAGACAAAAACAATTCTAAATGGTTCTAAACGGGAACTTACATTTGGGTTCTGTCCATCAGTGATATGTTGTGTTTGGACAAGTACATGAAGTCGTGAGTTTGCTTGTTGCTTGTCTCTACCAAGGTATGTGTGGGATTCAAATCGGTACTCTGTAGCGTGACATTGAGTTGGACATATTGATACGCAAATGAATAATCTAAAACAAACAGGGCTGGAGACTAACCACTAAGTGTTTGTGAACTCTCATTGCAAGAGAAATAGCGCCAGATAACACATCGTACATGTCTACACACCTAATTACGGGCTTTCAATGGCTAATTCTGAGGTCACGAAACCATGAAAATAAACATTATCTTTGGGAGTGGCTGAATTATTAGAACAAAAACAAAAATTATATTTTGAGGGCCATTAACGTGAGGGAAAAAAAGGTGCAGACGGTCATTATATGCACCATACAGTAAGAGAGTCATGTCATGTTTTGTAGACAATGTCTCGGTTCATTCTTGCTGCTTGTCTGGGGAAAAATGCAACTTTCGTAAATTATCTGCTTCTGCATTTTGTACAAATTTTTAAAAGGATGTTCATGATGAGAATCAACGTTTAAACTTTTTGCCAAAAAACAGTTGCTATGAACACCTAAGATAAGGTTCCCAATAATTCCTACTACTGGTTATATATTTCTCCCCAGATATGTGTCATTGTTGTGGCACTTGGTTTGCTCGCAGTCAACATCTGGGGAACCATTAATCTGAAACAGCAGTTTAAATTTGAGTGGTTCTTACCGGAAGATTCTTTCATTGTATCCTACATCAACACAGCTGACAAGGTAAGCATCTTTTTCTGTATTCTACCTCAACTCGACTGACCAGATAAGCATCTTTTTTTTATCCTACCTCAAAGCAGCAGGTGAGGTAAGGGCATTCGATCATTAAATATGGCACATATGGGGGATAATCACATCTCTATTGAAATATAGCAAGTAGCAATTTGTGTTTCTTCCAGAAAGTTGTGTTTTTCCGCTTTGCTTGTAAATTGTTTTCAGTTACATACTGTTATCATCGTTTAGTTTAGTATATTTCACTTTTTGGGTCTAACACAATGGCCAACACATGAATACATAACACGAAACACTGGGATAATACCAATAATGTATTGATCTATCCTAGTAGTTATAGAATTTATATTTGTTTTCAGTTACATACTGTTATCATCGTTTAGTTTAGTATATTTCACTTTTTGGGTCTAACACAATGGCCAACACATGAACAAATAACACGAAACACTGGGATAATACCAATAATGTATTGATTTATCCTAGTAGTTATAGAATTTATTTTTGTTTTCAGTATTTCCCATCATCAGGAGTACTAGCAAATGTGTATGCAGTCAACGTGAATTATTACACCGAGTTTGAAGCGATGGATAACATCTACAGCGAACTGAAGGATGACCCCTATGTCTTGGACTCGTCTGTTGACAGTTGGTACAATGATTTTAGAAACTGGATGGTAATTACTAAAGCCGGTGATGTTTATTTGGGAGTCAGTAAGTATTTGTAGCAAGCGACTGTTTGATTTGTACAAAATTCAGTAATCAACAAACATTGGAAGAGTGTTCTACTCTAACCCAGAATATTTTTATTATAAAACAACATCAACAGCAAACAGTGCAGACAGGTCAGTATAACCTTGCCGAGATTCAGGTGTGGGTATTCAAAATGGCTGTGCTCAATGTTCGATCATTGGCTGAATATGTTAAAAATGTGTTTTCTCTCACATTCTTAATGTAAACTCATATGGCTGATAATATCACACTTTTGTATACAAATATGTGTAACACGATAAAACAAAGAATGCAAAACAACAAATATGCGAAATGAAGCATTTTACAATGGTACATGTATATATTTAAAAGCCTTAGAAATTATATTACTGTAAAAGGATTAATTATTCACTGGGTTTTAAGTTAGCTTACTTCGCTGACTGGAAAATGCGCTAAATTATAACCCAGTGAATAATTAATCCTTTTAAATATATACATGTACCATTGTAAAATGCTTCATTTCGCATATTTGTTGTTTTGCATTCCTTGTTTTATCGTATTTAGCATAGAACACATTATCTAAATGATAAAACCGTGAATTTAAAACCCACTGAATATGCCTGGAATCGTAAATCAGCGAAATTTAAACCCAGTGAAAATTAGTCATTTTACAGTATTTGGTTAAATAAAAGATACCATTGGGAAAATGACTAAAAAGTAGTTAAATAATAATAAGAAGGGGTACCTGTGTTTAATTGTTTCCATGGAAACAATGCTTTTGTGATTTGCCTTGACATTATACATGTATAATTACAAATTACTATTGTCTTTCATAGATGATATGCCTACAAATGAGACTGTATATCATGCCTGGGTTAGTGAGTTTCTCAGTACAACTGCTGAAGGCATGCGTCATGTGGATGATATCAAGTTTGCTGGGGGAGAAGTGTCTGTAAGTAATTACTTGGTTGAAATTGTTATGTTTGCACAATGTTCATGGTTTTATGTGTTATACTTTTAGAATATTCTGCAGTATAGATTACTCATAACTATGTTTTGTGTTTATTTTATCAACAAACCAAAGTTAAAACACAAGCTGATGGTCATACATATCATATGCAACTCATACATGGGGTGTCCCTATATTATAAATCAAAGAGTCAATCAAACTACTAATTGTTTGGCAAATACATGAAATCATCACCTAGACAAATGTGAAAACATCACCTAGACAGCTGGAAAATGAAGTTTTGTGCAGAGCAAAAATTCACTTTCACATCAAATGATATTATCATAAATCTATGCCATATTGCTTGGCATGTCATTGCCATGCATAATCATTTGGTTAGCTTTGTATCTTACGTATTGAAAAAATATGGAAGAAATATGAATGATGCTTCTCTCAATCTGATGATGCTTGATTTGTCAGTCAATCAATTAATTTGATTCAGGTCTATTTACTACGTTCAATTACACACCATAGACTCTGGTCAGTCAAAATGACTATTTTGAACTGTAGGCATTAATCTGCGATTCAGCCAATGACGGAGAGAGAAATCTAGCTCAGGGGAAGCCCCATGACCTCATAGATTTTCTTCCACTTACATAACACGTGACCAAGGTCAAGAGAGCAATGCCATATTGTCTTAAAAATTGATTTTCATTTCAGTCAAAATGACTGTAGACATTAATCTACGATTCAGCCAATTAAATTCATTAATTTAATTGTAATTCTTTTTTTTTCAGTTCTCGCGAATTAACTTTCAGTTTCGTACGTTGGAAAATTCTGCTGAAGAAATTGAAGCGATGGATAGTGTTAGGAGTATAGTTAAGAACGCTGGGTTTATCGAAAACGATGCAAGTTTTGTTTATTCCGAGCTATTCCTTGGTTGGGATGCTAATAAGGTGATTAACATTAATTAAACTTTCTTCTCAAACGTGCAGCCTTTTTACTGTCTTTAAAGCAATCCCTTTAAAGGCTCTTACAAAGGTGAATGAGACCCTTCAAAAGACTTTTTTTTTTTTTTTTTTTTTTTGTATTTAAGCAATTTTATTTCGGCTGTTCAATAATAAATAGCATACATTTCTGACATAAAAATGAAACTCATCGTAAACATACATTTCATTATTTATTCTATTATTCTATATTCAAAAGACCTTAACCCTTTGACCTTTAACCCTTTGAAAGCCCAAGCAAACTTTTGTTACCATTTATAAAACAAATATGAATATTTTTTTTCAAATTTTCTGAAAAATTGTTATCACGATCTGTCAGCAGTGGGAAATTGTGTCTTTGACACAAAAAATGAAATTATAAAAAAATAAAACTGAGTCTCCTGAACTTTGCTTTTTATTATTATTTTATAGTTATTATTATTATTATATTATTTACTAGACTGTTTTCCAATTACTGGGAAATCCTGCATTATGCATGAAATTGAATATAAAAACATAGGTTGGTAACCGTGGAGTGATGTCAAAATATCACATCACATTCAACGAGCACAAAAGTATTTTAGGAGTATTTCCTCACTTAAGGTAGAGATGCAGGTTCGTGGGCACTTAGGAGTGAAATTTTTTTTTTTTTGCTTTTTATAATCCCAACAGTCTTTGCTATAGACTGTTGACATTTTGTAGACTAGTGAATAGAGAATAGGGGAAAACACTCAAAAAACAATTTTAAAATATAGATAACAGGTGCAAACATTCTCTTTTTTGAATGCTTAGCAAGATTTAGCAAGGCTGTACATAAATAATGAAAAAGAAACATTGTGAAAAAAAGAAATGACGGGATCTCCATATTATGCACTATATTTAACTTTTAACAGAACTATAATACATTTAAATTTGGAACTGTTACACCCATTTTAGTTATGAGCATTAGCAAACTTCTTACTGAGTGAATTGTCATGCAAATTAACAATTATCTCAGATTCTTTTTATTGCACATCCCAGAACTTTAAAAAAAAATAGCTTCTAGTGCTTTGACCTTTTGTTTTAAAATTTTCGCAAATGATTGACAATGTGTTTGTCTTCAAAACGCCGTCGGGGCATTGTTTTTGGTTGAACAGTGTTACAACAATCGTACATACAACTAGCCTGGGTGTTAATTTATGCATAAACTTGAAGTAGTGAAATTTGAGCTGCTGACAACTGGTAGACAGTTTTCAAGACGGCACTTTCTTCATAGTAAACAGATGTACCCATAAACCAATTTTGACAGGAAACAGAAGCATGGTTTAGAAGCTAATTTTTTTTTAAATCACTTTTGACCAAAAAAGCACATTTTTGTGCATATTTCAAATTACAGTGTCCATAAAAAAAAATACTAACAAAATTTTAAAATTCATACAATAAGCTTTCCGAAAATGTATAGTTTTGTGGACAAGGGAGGTCATCTTGGTTTCCTAATTAACTAATTAAAATACCTGTCAGGTAAACTGCATCTCTACCTTAATAATGTACTATATACATTTTAAGATCGTCAATTTTAATGAAGTAAAGGTATCTATTAATGCAATATTCCTCTCTCAAAGATCAGTATTTCGACATAAGAGCTATAAAAGAAAGTTAGATTTTTGTGGCAGACGTTTGGTCTGCACCTTTCACGTAATACATGAGGTCTGATGAACTGAGATTCACCAAAGGTTCTCACTGCATTAGTAGGCCTTCTTTGCACTGACTGGAAAATATGAATGGGCTAAGCTTTCCAAAAGTTAAAATGTCTTCGTTGAAGACCAATATTCCTTTAAAGGCCTTCTGATTGAAGTTATACAGGATAGATCAACATTCTTGAAGTGTTGAAATATATATTGTTATTATAATATAATTTCATAATACATCCTTTTTAATATTAAATTTTTTTAAATATTTTCTCAGGTGATCAGAGCAGAGTTGTATCGTAACTTAGGACTTGCTTTGCTAGCAGTATTTTTAGTTACTCTGATATTAATTGCAAACCTATGGACATCAATATTGGTTTTCCTGTGTGTAGCGCTAACACTGGTAAGAATCAGCATATACTCAAACATACAACAAACAAACACACAGTAATTGCAAAGGTTAGAAATACACCAATCAGATGCCAGGGAACTTTATTGCTTTTTCATTTGTAATTTTTCATGTTTTTTTCTTACTTGGGTCACATACCCCCCCCCCCCCCCCCCATTTACAGTTTCATATACATCGTGTGAATAGGTTCACATTGCCTGAACCTTTTCACCACCAGAATTTCTCATTCAAATTTGTGTGCACTTTTTATCATTTATTCTTTAATATTTCTAGAAATGAACCCTAATTTTGGAGCCAACAGACAAAATTTAAGGCAATATTCACTATTTTACTCAAAAAAATTTGGCTATTTTTGTCCCAGTTGTCTGAAGGAATGTGCAGACTATAAGCGGGACTATTTTGTGAATTTGTGATGAAAAGAGGGAACTGGTGGTGAAAAGGTTATAAAGTATTCATCCATGTTATTTGAACTACAGAACTATAATTTCTTATCTTCAGGTGGATGTAACCGGTATGATGTATGTATGGGGATTAACTATTGATACTGTAACAACTATTAATCTAATTCTAGCTGTGGGATTAGCCGTGGATTATGCAGCACATATTGGTCATTCTTTTATGACAATCACAGGTTCAAGAAATGGTAAGAGTTAATTTTAGAATTGTTGCGACAACAATAGTGATCTGTTTATGTATGTATACTTTTTAATTTCTGCAGCCAGAATTTTTTATGCCAATATTTTTGAATCATTTGATGAATTTGGAAATAATTCACTATTGTTTTTTTTTATCTGCATTTACTGAGGAAATGTTACAATTATTCAATGTCATGACAGAAATTTACACAGATGCAATGCGTTGCTGTGGTCACTGGAGAAGTACCCGGTGAAGCAAACATAGTCTAAAAAATATTATGCATGTATATGAAGTTTTGCAACATGTTATACCGGTATTTGTTTTCTAATTCTTGTAATATAAATATTTTTTTTTTGTCCTGCATAATAAGTTGGAGTGTAAATTAATAGAATACAATTCTTAGGAACATCATGAATTAAAAAGGGTACATTTAATAATTAGTGTTTAAAAATAATCTTGGCATGTGAGTTATAGAGAGCATCACTTAATGGAGTTTTTACAATACTTGTAGTTCAATTTCTTAGTAGGATTGTTTTCATACACTAGCTAGCTCCCAGCAGTTGTCAAATACAGTAAATGGCTGCCAGGATCTTTTGTTGAAAGTGTGAGAGCCACATGACTTGTTTTTGCTCCTTAAATATTGTGACTTTGCCCCTCCCCCCTCCTGTTTACATACACATAGGTCAGAGGAACAGTGAATACAATGATGGTAGAAAGTAAGACGCGTATTCAACGGTAAAAACAAGTCTCTCTCTCTTAACAAGATCTCAACAACTATCAACAAATGACGTCTATTCAACCATAATTATAAAATGTCTATTGTTTACAGATCGTACTCGTCAAACTCTGGGTGATATCGGTCCCGCTGTATTCAATGGTGGATTTAGTACATTCTTAGCATTTGTACTCCTTATTGCATCAAGTTCTTACATTTTCAAAGTGTTTTTCAAGGTGAGTGCATTATTTCACTTCCTTCATATCATTGTCATTCAAGATTAATATTCATCGACTCATTAACCCTTCAGCTTGAACACCAAAATCAACTTTTCCGCCTTTCACATGTAGGTGTAATGTCATCAAAACTTGTTTTCCGCTCAAATTTTAACTAATGTTTGAGTCATTGAATACACCTTAGTCTTGTGTAAAGCAGTACATGTATATGTACGTGGTCTGTTCCACTGATACCTCAAGAACCAATTGTTGAATTTCTATGAAGTATAAATATGTTCTTTGGTTGAAATCTATACATAATATGAGGTTATTACAAGGATTCCTCAAAGTGTGCATGAAGACAGTATAAGTACAGCTGGAGGATCGACCAATGCACAGCAGAGGTTGATGCATGGCGTACTGTCTGAGTGCATACTTTGAGGTATCCTCGTAATAACCTTATTATTATACATCTTTTCTTTCCATGGGAATGCCAAAATCTGAAATGTTTAGAACAGAATCAGAGAACTTCTTTGTGTGGAGTCCTGTTAAACTCTGGTGGCAGCCTTGTTTGTTTTTATTATTGGAGATGCTAACGGGTGTAATCATTCCATATTTGGAATTCGCATTTCCCAATATTGTTGGATGAAAATACCCCGTAAAATACTGCAAAATTATGGCATGCTGTAACTTATGGTGTTAGGGTGACAGATATATAATAATAATTATTATTACTCCACAGATTTCAATAACATAATTAAAGTACTATTACCGGTAGTAATATTCACTGCTAACTATTTTAGTGATTCCAGGATTTTACAAAATTTGGTGAAAGTCACCATGTTGTAGGGCCCAAGGGAAATTTTAACAAAATTTCTTCAAAATTTAAAAAAAATTATCTCTTGCAAAATTAAAAAGTGTTTTCAGTACAGGTTAGTTTTTCCAAGTTCCTGCCTGATAAGTGTTGATTTCTCACATTTGTAAAAACAATCCACGCAGAAATCTGGTGAAAGGCAGAGACACATTTATTGAAACAAACAACTACTACAAAACGAATAAAATTACAGATTCAATGAAATACAATTAAATAAACTACTAAGTTGGGCAGGGCGCCCATTTCTACCCACCTCAATAACCTACTTTTTCCATTTCATATAAGCGAGCTTGTTGAGAAAATCATGTCAACCACACCTAAGCCACAATGACAAATGTGTTTTTAGGTGTCAGATATTGACATTGTATCTTAAGTTATGCTAGAACTATATACTAATAACTACTACCTAAAATTATTGGTTATAGATATTTTTCCTGGTAGTTTTGTTTGGTTTATTCCATGGCCTGGTATTTCTACCCGTGATGTTAAGCTGGACTGGTCCATCTCCTTATCTGTCAGCAGAAATATCATCGACTGATGAGGATTCTGATGACGTGAAGCTTCACCCAAGGGAGAACGCTATATCCAGGGCAATGGAGGGTCATACGAGTCCCATTCATATACCCAGAGCGAACGTAGCTGTAGTTGTGAGCGAAACTCAGGTAATTATATTGATTGTACACAGAATAATGTAGACTGCTGACTCATTTGTCGACCCAGACCTTACCTAGGTATAGTCATAAACGCAACTTGGGATTATACAGGGAATAGTTGTAGATTGCTGATTCTGTATCTGCATTTATATATCTGTATAACATATATCATGATAATTTCCCAAGCATTAGCGACCGTGCTGATCTTCTTCATGCTTAAAAACGGTTTTAATTAGTTTGGATCATTCTATCAAGTCCAATGTCAGTGGTGATGAGTGAAGCACTTGTCTTTCAACTTACACGTTTTTCATTTCCAAAACAATGAACCAAATGTTTTTGTGTTTGCAATTTCCTATTATTTTCAATATATTTATTTTTAATATAATTAGTTCTTGATCATATATGCCTCGTTTATTAAAAGTATAATATTCTTTCTTTCTTTCACTCGCCTTCTTTAAAAGTCAATTTACAAAAACTAGTTCAATTACGATTTTTGTTATTAGCCAGTTCCAAGAAATAACATCTGAAATTTCTGACACAATTTGTCCTTCCTTGAAAAGTTCATTGAAGACACAATTGATACATATTAAATCTTAGTAATTGCAGTCAATAAACTTTGTTTAAAGGTCTGTGACATGTAGTACTTTTATTTATAGAATGAAACTGCTACGACAAATAATGGTATTTTCATAGGAAGTAGACAAGCAAATTATACCTCGCCTAATATTCAAGCTACAGAGGATGATACATATAAATCACCATCATCATCACCGTCCAGAACATACAGTAGTCATGTTTCTCCTACAACCATACCAAGTGTTGATGCCTAAGCAAAGGGTTATGCAAAATAGTGATGCAGTTAGCAGAATAAATGTTGTGTGAATAAACTTTTGTTGCATGTTGCTTCCTTGTTGTTCAGTTTACTTGTAATATTGCATTATATATTTTTCCAAGTGTTATCCATAATTCATTAATGTGCTATCCAGGGTTCATTAATGTGCAATCCAGGGGAGTTAATTTGCAATCCAGGGTTCATTAATGTGCAATCCAGGGGAGTTAATTTGAAATCCAGGGTTCGTTAATGTGCAATCCAGGGAAGTTAATTTGCAATCCAGGGTTCATTAATGTGCAATCCAGGGGAGTTAATTTGCAATCCAAGGTTCATTAATGTGCAATCCAGAGAGTTAATTTGAAATCCAGGGCTCATTTATGTGCAATCCAGGGCACATTAATGTGCAATCTAGGGTAGTTAAGATGCAATCTGGGGTAGTTAATATGCAATCTAGGGTAGCTAATTTTCAATCTAGGGTAGTTAATATGCAATCTAGGGTAGTTAATATGCAATCTGCAATCTAGGGTAGTTAATTTGCAATCCAGGGTTCATTAATGTGCAATCCAGGGGAGTTAATTTGCAATCCAAGGTTCATTAATGTGCAATCCAGAGAGTTAATTTGAAATCCAGGGCTCATTTATGTGCAATCCAGGGCACATTAATGTGCAATCTAGGGTAGTTAAGATGCAATCTAGGGTAGTTAATATGCAATCTAGGGTAGTTAATGTGCAATCTAGGGTAGTTAATGTGCAATCTAGGCTAGTTAATGTGCAATCTAGGGTAGTTAATATGCAATCTAGGGTAGTTAATGTGCAATCTAGGGTAGTTAATGTGCAATCTAGGGTAGTTAATGTGCAATCTAGGCTAGTTAATGTGCAATCTAGGCTAGTTAATGTGCAATCTAGGGTAGTTAATATGCAATCTAGGGTAGTTAATGTGCAATCTAGGGTAGTTAATGTGCAATCTAGGGTAGTTAATGTGCAATCTAGGGTAGTAAATGTGCAATCTAGGGTAGTTAATGTGCTATTTAATGTGGCAAAGTAATGTGTATTTTCATTTGCACCACATAGATTTACATCATGTGTTTTCACATCTGGCCCACATAATTTTGCATTATGGTGAAATCCATACTGTAGCTAATTATACGCAAAAATGTATTTAGGTGCTTTAGTGAAAATAATTTTGCTTATTCATTCTTTGTGCCAAACAGCATGTAACTGTTCTGATTGCCACTCAGATTCTGCTGTACATTTTTACCTCTTTTAGTTTATTTATAGAAATGGACGCTTGTGTTCGTTTTGGCGATTGTTTGTGCATAATTTAAATGATAACATTTTTTTTATACAATAACCAAAAAACCCTTGCCACAAAAGCTGTAAAATTTACCATTTGATAAATAATACTTTTTAAAAAAAATAAATATGTACATGTACGTACATTATAATATTTGCTTTATTTATTTGTTTTTACTAATACAAAATAAGATGTGGATTATGGAATAAAAAATGACAAAATAATTAAAAAAAATACATGTCATACATACAAATCTGTCAGATTTGACTCTTATTGTAAAATCTTACATTCAATTAATAACCATTTGCATAAAATCCAACTTTTGTATCTATAAAGTGAAGTTTATAAACCAATGCATTCATGCACCCAGATTGAATGCCAACAGGGATATCACATTTTGTGTATTAATTATATATTTATATACAAATTATTATTCAGGTTACACCAATAACACTGTACAGTTTGTGTTTGAATGGCAGCCTTGTATGAAAGCGATATTTCTCACTAAATTATTACTACACCCAGGGAAAAATGTATAATTATAAGGTTATCACCGCTGAGAATATCGCGAAGTATGCACTCAGGCGACACAGGATTGCATCCACCTTATAGGTGCTGATCAACACAATCACTATACTGCCTCCATGCATAGTTTGCATATATTCATAACCTTTTATTATCCAATAATATTTACAGAGTATTGAATTTACTCGTGTACTTACTATTTGTATATAATGCATATGATTGATGGTTTTATAAGCTCATTTATTTTTCTAAAAGAAAACAGTGTATATTAGTTAAGTCATAAATTGTAAATTTTAGTTCTCTGTTTATAGATTTAATACTTGTTTACTCTTCTGAATTTGATGTACCAGTACTATTTTGTTTAACATATTTAAGTTCAAGAAGTAAAATATTTTATATAAATGTTCAAATACTTGTTTTATTTGCAAATCTGTGTTAGTGACTGTGGTCATAAAGTGTGTCAGTTATAAATGTTTGTGTTACAAGTTTGTGTAGTTTTTTTGTCTGAATGTTAACCTTTTCACCACCAGTCCTCCTTTTCATTACCAGTTCCTCCTTTTCACCACCAGTTCCTCCTTTTCACCACCAGTTCCTCCTTTTCACCACCAGTTCCTTCTTTTCACCACCAGTTCCTCCTTTTCATTACCAGTTCCTCCTTTTCACTACCAGTTCCTCCTTTTCATTACCAGTTCCTCCTTTTCACCACCAGTTCCTCCTTTTCACCACCAGTTCCTCCTTTTCACCACACCAGTTCCTCCTTTTCACCACCAGTTCCTCCTTTTCACCACCAGTTCCTCCTTTTCACCACCAGTTCCTTCTTTTCACCACCAGTTCCTCCTTTTCACCACCAGTTCCTTCTTTTCACCACCAGTTCCTCCTTTTCACTACCAGGTCCTCCTTTTCACTACCAGGTCCTCCTTTCCACTACCAGGTCCTCCTTTTCACCATCAGTTCCTCCTTTTCAGCACCAGTTCCTCCTTTTCAGCACCAGTTCCTCCTTTTCAGCACCAGTTCCTCCTTTTCACCACCAGTTCCTCCTTTGCAGCACCAGTTCCTCCTTTTCAGCACCAGTTCCTCCTTTTCATTACCAGTTCCTCCTTTGCAGCACCAGTTCCTCCTTTTCACTACCAGTTCCTCCTTTTCACTACCAGTTCCTCCTTTTCACCACCAATTCCTCCTTCTCACCACCAGTTCCTCCTTTTCACCACCAGTTCCTTTTTTTCACCACCAGTTCCTCCTTGCTGAACATAACAAGCACTGTACATAAATCCAAGATGGCTGCAAATTGGCTTGTGAGCAGACTATTCTGGGAAAAAACACATTTTCGACAAATGTCTGCCATGTTATACATGTGTACCTTTTGAAATCCTGGTACGTTTGTTGGGCTGGGGGTGGAAGTGTATGAACATTTTGAAAACAAACTGATTTCCAAACATGCATTTGTCAGATAAAAAAGAGCAAACTATGTGTGTTTTAAAAATGAAATTTTCCAATTTAAGCTACTAAAAAGCCAAAAATAAAAACCAATTTATATGTTTATGAAAAGTTTACATTTTCCGTTCAGAATTTAAATTCATACAAAGAATCAGTTATTGTGCTATATTTAATACAAACTATTGAGTATGATAAAATCTTCTGTCTTCCTGAAGATTGGCACATGCACATTTTTATGACAGATCTCAAACAACTGAGGTCACATGAATTTCATCGAAAAATGAAAAAAAAAAAATGAACTTCCCTATAAATAAGGCTACATATTTTGAGGTAATCCACAAATCAAAAACTATTTTATTGTAATTTAAATATTGGATTATAATTTAGTGGATGGGTTGTAAAGTTGAGATGAAATTTCAAGAACACATCAAGTAATAATAAAATTATGACATTTACACACGAGCTGGTGTATGGTGTTTAGCCTTTTTATGGCAAATGAACATCTGAGATTGCCCCTCCTTGATTTCCTGCACCCATTAAAGTGCCTGTGCAATGCCCACCCACACGCTTCCCATTTTACATCTGTGCCCCACTGAAATGGGCAATTATTGATTGTTTTGCTGAAAATGATTACTCGTATCCAAGTAAATTTGAGATATTTCCCGTGCTGTAGCCACGCCCACCTATCCTGAAACTGTCGACTGTTTCCGGATTTCCGACTCTCGCCGAAAGTGCGCCACCAAATGCAAAAATATGAGAGGAATCCATACCCCTGGGCCGTACTTTTATATCACTGTGTCATTCAACGTACAACTGTACTTTTAAACGATATACATTTTTTAATCGGCGTTTCTTTTGTCTATTTTATTTTATTTTTGAGAGAGCGAATTTTAAGAAGTTGTTTTCACAACAAACTTTTATGATGGTTAAACGTTGTGTTGTGGGCGGTTGCAGTAATGCGTGTAGTTATAGTATACGTTTCGAATCGATCCGAAGGTGCGAAATCGGTGGACGAAAGCCGTGAAAATAACGAGAAAAGGTTGGGGTGGACTTCCTCCTAACAGCGTCATATGCAGTGTCCACTTCACCTCAGATTCTTTTTTTTTTTTTTGAAAAACTGTCCTTGTCCATGACAAAATAACTAGGTTTTAACGAGAAACACCGCAAATACAAACCGTTTTCGAAGAAATAGCTTCCGGACCAGCCCATGATCACTGAGACGGATTTCAGAAGGGAGAGAGACGTCGAGTATGTGTTTCAAATGATTTGATTTTTTTTGCGATCCTGATTATCACTTTATAGAGACCACCCGTGTTATGTATAAGGTAGCAGTAATTTTGATAAGGACGCGAAAACGAAGCGTCGGACAAACAGGAAATTACGCAGCCCTCAGGATGTTTTCATTTTCGCAGGCTAAAACTATCTGAATTGTTCGGTTATTGGTGTTGAATTTCGAATTCACACCTTTGTTGCCTTTACTTGCAGCTTGATCGGCGTAATAATTTACGAAATAAGAATCCGGGCTTGAGCTGTCAATGTATTTCTTTAATATGATGCCATAATCACGAAAATCACGCTAAATACACTCTGAATTTGTCTGTATGCGAGTCGCTCTCAATTATTTTTGTTATCCAATTAAACGCCGCCATTCACGCACTTGTCCCCCTCATGACCCGACGCGTTCAACCATTACAACGCGGCAGTCATTTATTTAGTAACTGTGTTTTGTCATTTTTTAAAATTATTTCTCTATTTTATAAATCAATAGTGTCTAGTAACCTGCTTAATAACAAGACCATTCAGCCGTCAAATTTGATTTTGTCCAATGCCGGAGTCCAGTGACAGTGTACAAACGTGCTCCGGTGACGGTGACGACCACGGTGACAAGCTACACCAGACCGGACATATTTCGCATCTGACTCAACCCCATGCAACAAACTTGATACTATGTGTTCATTATGGTCCATTCTTCCTGACGAACAAATACATAAGTGGCAATTTAGTCAAAGACGAGAAAACAGCATAAGAAATTTGCCTTATTTACACGTATCGGCAATGCAAACTGCCCAGCGACTTCCCCTTCTGACGTCACAAGGGGAATTTCTGTATGCAAACGAGAAGCTAATGAGGGGCCTCGTTTTAAAATACACACAAAAAAAGTTTCCGTAGACTGAGTTTAAAACACATTTCTTCACATAAAAAAAATATTTACGCTTAGAAACATAAAAATTAATAATATTTATGTATCAATGGATAATTTTAGGCGTGAAAATAGCAGCCATTTCATAGGCACTTTAATGGTATACCAGAGTGCAATGACTGGGCACACGGACTGCTCCTTTGAACCAATGGCGAACATCTTGCGATGTAGTTGGGGGCTGCTGCTTCATTATTCCCCTGAGATTTTGTTCTTAATTGCAATGATCTTCATAGAGTGACAGAATCTGCCTGAACAAATTCAGTTTGCTGCATCACCTGCCTAATGCTAGGGGAAAAAATAATCTCTTTTCCATCCAGTCAAAGATACCACACGTTGAAATTTAAGTACAAGTGACAGAAACCATTATAAAGAAACTGACCGTAGTATGAGTTTGAATTGTAACTGCACTGTCATGTAGACCTTTACCACATTCACTGTCAGCTGGCACACAAGTGCGATATTTACTATATGGGGGTCGCCATCTTGAATGCAAAAACTAAATAAATAGACAACTAGTAGCTATGTTAACTTTTTACACACAAATTCACCATTACAGTGACAGTGCTGTCTGAAGTCATAATTTGCATGACAAACCTTTTAAAGCATTAAAGCATTAAATAAAATATAGCTGCTTAGCAGCAATGACCGGGTTTTGAGCCCTCATGATCAATGACACTTGGCACATTTGCTGTATACACTGATAGCAGTGCTTGCATGTCTCTATCTACAACAATGCATGAGATATTACAGTTATGCATATCATTGAAGTGACATGACCATATATGGTCATTTGATATATTTCTCATACACATGGTAAAGTTATAAGGCAATGTTCCTGCATTCTTCCTTACCGTGATGTCAATCATTTATAGTTTTCCAATTACTTTTAATTTCCACGAACAAGTTGTTGATGCTGTCAGCACGTAGTGGGTTTTAAGCAGTTAACACATCGTGCAAAGTTGTGCAAAGTGATTGTAAATTTGGTAGATGTATTTGTATATATGACCTAAGTTGTTGACATATAGAAACCTGCAGATGTAAAGTCAAGAAATTTAATAAAGGCCAGTTAAAAGCAGTCTGTGGATGTTCACATGAGCTGACTGTAAACTGTTGGAAAACTGCGTGCAAAATTGGAAAAAGCAATTTAAATGTAGGCGGAGTAGCTTGTATATTTCACCTAAGTAATTGTCATAACAACCCCGCAGTTAAATTACAAAAACATTAAGTAAATGTCTGGAGAATGTCTCACATATAAGCAGATTATCACAATAGCGAACCGTTGGTAGTTTCCTTCGAGATTGTTGCCTGTGATATCATATTAACAAGTCCATAGTTAAAAGTTCGAAAATGTGAAAAAATAGTTCGCAATTTGCTGTTAAATTACCGCAGTGTTGCTCAAAGTATGTAGAGGTCATAGGTCAATTCCAGAAGGAACTTTTGCAAGTGATATCGATATTGAAACTTTCGAAAACATAAATAGCGGCCAATTCGGTTAAATTTCAAATAATCTATGCAGATGTATGATTTGGTTAACAACCAATGTTTAAAATAAAGCACAATCGGGCGTGGTTAGTACTTGCATGGGAGACTCCCTCAGTAAACAACCTGTTTTTTTTCGTATTTTTGTAATCACACACATGGAAAAGATATAATGCAACATCCCTGGATTCTTTCTTACTGTGATGTCAATCACTTATAGTGGAAAATCGTGGAATTTTTGTATTTTTTTAATTAATGAAAAGTTTTGAAATTCCGTCAAATTTTTTAAGAACAAGTTGTTGGTGCTGTCGGCACGTAGTGGGGTTTAAGCTGTTAACACATTGTGCAAAGTGATTGCAAAGTTGTGCAAAGTGATTTCAAAGTTTGTAGAAGTATTTGTATATATGACCTAAGTTGTTGGCATATAGAAACGCGCAGTTGTAAAGTCAAGAAATTTAATAAAGGCCAGTTGAAAGCAGCCTGTGGATGTTCACATGAGCTGACTGTAAACTGTTGGAAAACTGCGTGCAAAGTTGGAAAAAGCGGTTGAAATGTTGGCGAAGTTGCTTGTATATTAAACCTAAGTCATTGGCACGACACCCCCGCAGTTACATTTCGAAAACATTAAGTAAATGTCTCGAGAATACCTCATAAATAAGAAAACTATCACAATAGACCACCGGAAAATCGACGACAAATTGTGTACAAAGTTGTGAAAAGCGATTGCAAAGTTGGTAGTTTTTCATTCGGGATTGTTACCTGTGATATCATATTAAAAGGTCCCATAGTTAAAAGTTCGAAAATGTGAAAACTAGTTCCTAATTGCTGTTAAATTACCGTAGTGTTGCTCAAAGTATGTAGAGGTCATGGATCAGTTTTAAAAGGCACTTTTGCAAGCGATATCGATTTTGAAACTTTCAAAAACATGAAATAGCCGCCAATTCCGTTCAATTTCAAGTAGTCCATGCAGCTGTGTTGTTAGGTGACCAACTCATGTTTAAAGTAAAGCACAATCGGGCGTGGTTAGTACTTGCATGGGAGACACACTGAGTAAACAAGCTGTTGTTTTTTTCCTTTTGTGTCATCACACTCACGGAAAAGATATAAGGCGACATTCATGCATTTTTTCTTACTGTGATGTCAATCATTTCTTGTGGAAAATCGTGGAATTTTTGTATTTTTTTAATTAATGAAAAGTTTTAAAATTTCGTATATTTTTAAAAAACAAACTGTTGGGGTCTGCAGGCACGTAGTGGGTTTTATGCTGTTAATACTCCGTGCAAAGTTGTTCAAAGTGATTGCAAAGTTGTGCAAAGTGATTTCAAAGTTTATAGATGTATTTGTATATATGACCTAAGTTGTTGGCATATAGAAACGCGCACTTGTAAAGTCAAGAAATTTAATAAAGGCCAGTTGAAAGCAGCCTGTGGATGCTCACATGAGCTGACTGTAAACTGTTGGAAAACTGCGAGCAAAGTTGGAAAAAGCGGTTGAAATGTTGGCGAAGTTGCTTGTATATTTAACCTAAGTCATTGGCACGACAACCCCGCAGTTACATTTCGAAAACATTAAGTAAATGTTTCGAGAATGCCTTATAAATAAGAAGTCTATCACAATAGACCACCGGAAAATCGACGACAAACTGTGTACAAAGTTGTGAAAAGCGATTGCAAAGTTGGTAGTTTTTCATTCGGGATTGTAACCTGTGATATCATATTAAGAGGTCCCATAGTTAAAAGTTCGAAAATGTGAAAACTAGTTCGTAATTTGCTGTTAAATTATCGTAGTGTTGCTCAAAGTATGTAGAGGTCATAGGTCATTTTTAAAAGGCACTTTTGCAAGCGATATCGATTTTGAAACTTTGAAAAACATGAAATAGCCGCCAATTCGGTTCAATTTCAAATAGTCCATGCAGCTGTGTTGTTAGGTGACCAACTCATGTTTAAAGTAAAGCATAATTGGGCGTGGTTATTACTTGCATGGGAGACTCACTGAGTAAAGAAGCTGTTGTTTTTTCCTTTTGTGTCATCACACTCACGGAAATGATATAAGGCGATATTCATGCATTTTTACTTACTGTGATGTCAATCATTTCTTGTGGAAAATCGTGGAATTTTTGTATTTTCTTTAATTAATGAAAAGTTTTAAAATTTCGTATATTTTAAAAAAACAAGTTGTTGGTGTCTGCAGGCACGTAGTGTGTTTTATACTGTTAACACACCGTGCAAAGTTGTGCAAAGCGATTTCAAAGTTTATAGATGTATTTGTATATATGACCTAAGTTGTTGGCATACAGAAACGCGCAGTTGTAAATTCAACAAATTTAATAAAGGTCAGTTGAAAGCAGTCTGTGGATGTTCACATAAGCTGACTGTAAACTGTTATCACAATAGACCACCGGAAAATCGACTACAAACTGTGTACAAAGTTGTGAAAAGCGATTGCAAAATTGGTAGTTTCATTCGGGATTGTTACCTGTGATATCATATAAACAAGTCCCATAGTTAAAAGTTCGAAAATGTGAAAACTAGTTCCTAATTTGCTGTTAAATTACCGTAGTGTTGCTCAAAGTATGTAGAGGTCATAGGTCATTTTTAAAAGGCACTTTTGCAAGCGATATCGATTTTGAAACTTTGAAAAACATGAAATAGCCGCCAATTCGGTTCAATTTCAAATAGTCCATGCAGCTGTGTTGTTAGGTGACCAACTCATGTTTAAAGTAAAGCACAATCGGGCGTGGTTAGTACTTGCATGGGAAACTCACTGAGTAAACAAGCGGTTTTTTTTCTTTTTGTTTCATCACACGCACGGAAAAAATATAAGGCGACATTCATGCATTTTTTCTTACTGTGATGTCAATCATTTCTTGTGAAAAATCGTGGAATTTTTGTATTTTTTTAATTAATGAAAAGTTTTAAAATTTCGTATTTTTAAAAAAAACAAGTTGTTGGTGTCAGGCACGTAGTGGGTTTTATGCTGTTAATACACCGTGCAAAGTTGTTCAAAGTGATTGCAAAGTTGTGCAAATTGATTTCAAAGTTTATAGATGTATTTGTATATATGACCTAAGTTGTTGGCATATAGAAACGTGCAGTTGTCAAGTCAAGAAATTTAATAAAGGCCAGTTGAAAGCAGCCTGTGGATGTTCACATGAGCTGACTGTAAACTGTTGGAAAACTGCGTGCAAAGTTGGAAAAAGCGGTTGAAATGTTGGCTTAGTTGCTGGTATATTTAACCTAAGTCATTGGCACGACACCCCCGCAGTTAAATTTTGAAAACATTAAGTAAATGTCTCGAGAATGCCCCATAAATAAGCAGACTATCACAATAGACCACAGGAAAATCGACGACAAACTGTGTACAAAGTTGTGAAAAGCGATTGCAAAATTGGTAGTTTCATTCGGGATTGTTACCTGTGATATCAAATAAACAAGTCCCATAGTTAAAAGTTCGAAAATGTGAAAACTAGTTCCTAATTGCTGTTAAATTACCGTAGTGTTGCTCAAAGTATGTAGAGGTCATGGATCAGTTTTAAAAGGCACTTTTGCAAGCGATATCGATTTTGAAACTTTCAAAAACATGAAATAGCCGCCAATTCCGTTCAATTTCAAGTAGTCCATGCAGCTGTGTTGTTAGGTGACCAACTCATGTTTAAAGTAAAGCACAATCGGGCGTGGTTAGTACTTGCATGGGAGACACACTGAGTAAACAAGCTGTTGTTTTTTTCCTTTTGTGTCATCACACTCACGGAAAAGATATAAGGCGACATTCATGCATTTTTTCTTACTGTGATGTCAATCATTTCTTGTGGAAAATCGTGGAATTTTTGTATTTTTTTAATAAATGAAAAGTTTTAAAATTTCGTATATTTTTAAAAAACAAACTGTTGGGGTCTGCAGGCACGTAGTGGGTTTTATGCTGTTAATACTCCGTGCAAAGTTGTTCAAAGTGATTGCAAAGTTGTGCAAAGTGATTTCAAAGTTTATAGATGTATTTGTATATATGACCTAAGTTGTTGGCATATAGAAACGCGCACTTGTAAAGTCAAGAAATTTAATAAAGGCCAGTTGAAAGCAGCCTGTGGATGCTCACATGAGCTGACTGTAAACTGTTGGAAAACTGCGAGCAAAGTTGGAAAAAGCGGTTGAAATGTTGGCGAAGTTGCTTGTATATTTAACCTAAGTCATTGGCACGACAACCCCGCAGTTACATTTCGAAAACATTAAGTAAATGTTTCGAGAATGCCTTATAAATAAGAAGTCTATCACAATAGACCACCGGAAAATCGACGACAAACTGTGTACAAAGTTGTGAAAAGCGATTGCAAAGTTGGTAGTTTTTCATTCGGGATTGTAACCTGTGATATCATATTAAGAGGTCCCATAGTTAAAAGTTCGAAAATGTGAAAACTAGTTCGTAATTTGCTGTTAAATTATCGTAGTGTTGCTCAAAGTATGTAGAGGTCATAGGTCATTTTTAAAAGGCACTTTTGCAAGCGATATCGATTTTGAAACTTTGAAAAACATGAAATAGCCGCCAATTCGGTTCAATTTCAAATAGTCCATGCAGCTGTGTTGTTAGGTGACCAACTCATGTTTAAAGTAAAGCATAATTGGGCGTGGTTATTACTTGCATGGGAGACTCACTGAGTAAAGAAGCTGTTGTTTTTTCCTTTTGTGTCATCACACTCACGGAAATGATATAAGGCGATATTCATGCATTTTTACTTACTGTGATGTCAATCATTTCTTGTGGAAAATCGTGGAATTTTTGTATTTTCTTTAATTAATGAAAAGTTTTAAAATTTCGTATATTTTAAAAAAACAAGTTGTTGGTGTCTGCAGGCACGTAGTGTGTTTTATACTGTTAACACACCGTGCAAAGTTGTGCAAAGCGATTTCAAAGTTTATAGATGTATTTGTATATATGACCTAAGTTGTTGGCATACAGAAACGCGCAGTTGTAAATTCAACAAATTTAATAAAGGTCAGTTGAAAGCAGTCTGTGGATGTTCACATAAGCTGACTGTAAACTGTTATCACAATAGACCACCGGAAAATCGACTACAAACTGTGTACAAAGTTGTGAAAAGCGATTGCAAAATTGGTAGTTTCATTCGGGATTGTTACCTGTGATATCATATAAACAAGTCCCATAGTTAAAAGTTCGAAAATGTGAAAACTAGTTCCTAATTTGCTGTTAAATTACCGTAGTGTTGCTCAAAGTATGTAGAGGTCATAGGTCATTTTTAAAAGGCACTTTTGCAAGCGATATCGATTTTGAAACTTTGAAAAACATGAAATAGCCGCCAATTCGGTTCAATTTCAAATAGTCCATGCAGCTGTGTTGTTAGGTGACCAACTCATGTTTAAAGTAAAGCACAATCGGGCGTGGTTAGTACTTGCATGGGAAACTCACTGAGTAAACAAGCTGTTTTTTTTCTTTTTGTTTCATCACACGCACGGAAAAAATATAAGGCGACATTCATGCATTTTTTCTTACTGTGATGTCAATCATTTCTTGTGAAAAATCGTGGAATTTTTGTATTTTTTTAATTAATGAAAAGTTTTAAAATTTCGTATTTTTAAAAAAAACAAGTTGTTGGTGTCAGGCACGTAGTGGGTTTTATGCTGTTAATACACCGTGCAAAGTTGTTCAAAGTGATTGCAAAGTTGTGCAAATTGATTTCAAAGTTTATAGATGTATTTGTATATATGACCTAAGTTGTTGGCATATAGAAACGTGCAGTTGTCAAGTCAAGAAATTTAATAAAGGCCAGTTGAAAGCAGCCTGTGGATGTTCACATGAGCTGACTGTAAACTGTTGGAAAACTGCGTGCAAAGTTGGAAAAAGCGGTTGAAATGTTGGCTTAGTTGCTGGTATATTTAACCTAAGTCATTGGCACGACACCCCCGCAGTTAAATTTTGAAAACATTAAGTAAATGTCTCGAGAATGCCCCATAAATAAGCAGACTATCACAATAGACCACAGGAAAATCGACGACAAACTGTGTACAAAGTTGTGAAAAGCGATTGCAAAATTGGTAGTTTCATTCGGGATTGTTACCTGTGATATCAAATAAACAAGTCCCATAGTTAAAAGTTCGAAAATGTGAAAACTAGTTCCTAATTTGCAGTTAAATTACCGTAGTGTTGCTCAAAGTATGTAGAGGTCATAGGTAATTTTTAAAAGGCACTTTTGCAAGCGATATCGATTTTGAAACTTTGAAAAACATGAAATAGCCGCCAATTCGGTTCAATTTCAAATAGTCCATGCAGCTGTGTTGTTAGGTGACCAACTCATGTTTAAAGTAAAGCATAATTGGGCGTTGTTAGTACTTGCATGGGAGACACACTGAGTAAACAAGCTGTTGTTTTTTCCTTTTGTGTCATCACACTCACGGAAAAGATATAAGGCGACATTCATGCATTTTTTCTTACTGTGATGTCAATCATTTCTTGTGGAAAATCGTGGAATTTTTGTATTTTTTTAATTAATGAAAAGTTTTAAAAGTTCGTATCTTTTTAAAAAACAAACTGTTGGGGTCTGCAGGCACGTAGTGGGTTTTATGCTGTTAATACACCGTGCAAAGTTGTTCAAAGTGATTGCAAAGTTGTGCAAAGTGATTTCAAAGTTTATAGATGTATTTGTATATATGACCTAAATTGTTGGCATATAGAAACGCGCACTTGTAAAGTCAAGAAATTTAATAAAGGCCAGTTGAAAGCAGCCTGTGGATGCTCACATGAGCTGACTGTAAACTGTTGGAAAACTGCGAGCAAAGTTGGAAAAAGCGGTTGAAATGTTGGCGAAGTTGCTTGTATATTTAACCTAAGTCATTGGCACGACAACCCCGCAGTTACATTTCGAAAACATTAAGTAAATGTTTCGAGAATGCCTCATAAATAAGAAGTCTATCACAATAGACCACCGGAAAATCGACGACAAACTGTGTACAAAGTTGTGAAAAGCGATTGCAAAGTTGGTAGTTTTTCATTCGGGATTGTTACCTGTGATATCATATTAAGAGGTCCCATAGTTAAAAGTTCGAAAATGTGAAAACTAGTTCGTAATTTGCTGTTAAATTATCGTAGTGTTGCTCAAAGTATGTAGAGGTCATAGGTCATTTTTAAAAGGCACTTTTGCAAGCGATATCGATTTTGAAACTTTGAAAAACATGAAATAGCCGCCAATTCGGTTCAATTTCAAATAGTCCATGCAGCTGTGTTGTTAGGTGACCAACTCATGTTTAAAGTAAAGCATAATTGGGCGTGGTTAGTACTTGCATGGGAGACTCACTGAGTAAAGAAGCTGTTGTTTTTTCCTTTTGTGTCATCACACTCACGGAAATGATATAAGGCGATATTCATGCATTTTTACTTACTGTGATGTCAATCATTTCTTGTGGAAAATCGTGGAATTTTTGTATTTTCTTTAATTAATGAAAAGTTTTAAAATTTCGTATATTTTAAAAAAACAAGTTGTTGGTGTCTGCAGGCACGTAGTGTGTTTTATACTGTTAACACACCGTGCAAAGTTGTGCAAAGCGATTTCAAAGTTTATAGATGTATTTGTATATATGACCTAAGTTGTTGGCATACAGAAACGCGCAGTTGTAAATTCAACAAATTTAATAAAGGTCAGTTGAAAGCAGTCTGTGGATGTTCACATAAGCTGACTGTAAACTGTTATCACAATAGACCACCGGAAAATCGACTTCAAACTGTGTACAAAGTTGTGAAAAGCTATTGCAAAATTGGTAGTTTCATTCGGGATTGTTACCTGTGATATCATATAAACAAGTCCCATAGTTAAAAGTTCGAAAATGTGAAAACTAGTTCCTAATTTGCTGTTAAATTACCGTAGTGTTGCTCAAAGTATGTAGAGGTCATAGGTCATTTTTAAAAGGCACTTTTGCAAGCGATATCGATTTTGAAACTTTGAAAAACATGAAATAGCCGCCAATTCGGTTCAATTTCAAATAGTCCATGCAGTTGTGTTGTTAGGTGACCAACTCATGTTTAAAGTAAAGCACAATCGGGCGTGGTTAGTACTTGCATGGGAAACTCACTGAGTAATCAAGCTGTTTTTTTTCTTTTTGTTTCATCACACGCACGGAAAACATATAAGGCGACATTCATGCATTTTTTCTTACTGTGATGTCAATCATTTCTTGTGAAAAATCGTGGAATTTTTGTATTTTTTTAATTAATGAAAAGTTTTAAAATTTCGTATTTTTAAAAAAAACAAGTTGTTGGTGTCAGGCACGTAGTGGGTTTTATGCTGTTAATACACCGTGCAAAGTTGTTCAAAGTGATTGCAAAGTTGTGCAAATTGATTTCAAAGTTTATAGATGTATTTGTATATATGACCTATGTTGTTGGCATATAGAAACGCGCAGTTGTCAAGTCAAGAAATTTAATAAAGGCCAGTTGAAAGCAGCCTGTGGATGTTCACATGAGCTGACTGTAAACTGTTGGAAAACTGCGTGCAAAGTTGGAAAAAGCGGTTGAAATGTTGGCTTAGTTGCTGGTATATTTAACCTAAGTCATTGGCACGACACCCCCGCAGTTAAATTTCGAAAACATTAAGTAAATGTCTCGAGAATGCCCCATAAATAAGCAGACTATCACAATAGACCACAGGAAAATCGACGACAAACTGTGTACAAAGTTGTGAAAAGCGATTGTGATGTCAATCATTTCTTGTGAAAAATCGTGGAATTTTTGTACTTTTTAATTAATGAAAAGTTTTAAAATTTCGTATTTTTTTAAAAAACATTCATGCATTTTTTCTTACTGTGATGTCAATCATTTCTTGTGGAAAATCGTGGAATTTTTGTATTTTTTTAATTAATGAAAAGTTTTAAAATTTCGTATATTTAAAAAAAAACTAGTTGTTGGTGTCTGCAGGCACGTAGTGGGTTTTATACTGTTAATACACCGTGCAAAGTTGTTCAAAGTGATTGCAAAGTTGTGCAAAGTGATTTCAAAGTTTATAGATGTATTTGTATATATGACCTAAGTTGTTGGCATATAGAAACGCGCAGTTGTAAATTCAACAAATTTAATAAAGGTCAGTTGAAAGCAGTCTGTGGATGTTCACATAAGCTGACTGTAAACTGTTATCACAATAGACCACCGGAAAATCGACGACAAACTGTGTACAAAGTTGTGAAAAGCGATTGCAAAATTGGTAGTTTCATTCGGGATTGTTACCTGTGATATCAAATAAACAAGTCCCATAGTTAAAAGTTCGAAAATGTGAAAACTAGTTCCTAATTTGCAGTTAAATTACCGTAGTGTTGCTCAAAGTATGTAGAGGTCATAGGTAATTTTTAAAAGGCACTTTTGCAAGCGATATCGATTTTGAAACTTTGAAAAACATGAAATAGCCGCCAATTCGGTTCAATTTCAAATAGTCCATGCAGCTGTGTTGTTAGGTGACCAACCCATGTTTAAAGTAAAGCATAATTGGGCGTGGTTAGTACTTGCATGGGAGACACACCGAGTAAACAAGCTGTTGTTTTTTCCTTGTGTGTCATCACACTCACGGAAAAGATATAAGGCGACATTCATGCATTTTTTCTTACTGTGATGTCAATCATTTCTTGTGGAAAATCGTGGAATTTTTGTATTTGTTTAATTAATGAAAAGTTTTAAAATTTCGTATTTTTTTAAAAAACAAACTGTTGGGGTCTGCAGGCACGTCGTGGGTTTTATGCTGTTAATACTCCGTGCAAAGTTGTTCAAAGTGATTGCAAAGTTGTGCAAAGTGATTTCAAAGTTTATAGATGTATTTGTATATATGACCTAAATTGTTGGCATATAGAAACGCGCACTTGTAAAGTCAAGAAATTTAATAAAGGCCAGTTGAAAGCAGCCTGTGGATGCTCACATGAGCTGACTGTAAACTGTTGGAAAACTGCGAGCAAAGTTGGAAAAAGCGGTTGAAATGTTGGCGAAGTTGCTTGTATATTTAACCTAAGTCATTGGCACGACAACCCCGCAGTTACATTTCGAAAACATTAAGTAAATGTTTCGAGAATGCCTCATAAATAAGAAGTCTATCACAATAGACCACCGGAAAATCGACGACAAACTGTGTACAAAGTTGTGAAAAGCGATTGCAAAGTTGGTAGTTTTTCATTCGGGATTGTTACCTGTGATATCATATTAAGAGGTCCCATAGTTAAAAGTTCGAAAATGTGAAAACTAGTTCGTAATTTGCTGTTAAATTATCGTAGTGTTGCTCAAAGTATGTAGAGGTCATAGGTCATTTTTAAAAGGCACTTTTGCAAGCGATATCGATTTTGAAACTTTGAAAAACATGAAATAGCCGCCAATTCGGTTCAATTTCAAATAGTCCATGCAGCTGTGTTGTTAGGTGACCAACTCATGTTTAAAGTAAAGCATAATTGGGCGTGGTTAGTACTTGCATGGGAGACTCACTGAGTAAAGAAGCTGTTGTTTTTTCCTTTTGTGTCATCACACTCACGGAAATGATATAAGGCGATATTCATGCATTTTTACTTACTGTGATGTCAATCATTTCTTGTGGAAAATCGTGGAATTTTTGTATTTTCTTTAATTAATGAAAAGTTTTAAAATTTCGTATATTTTAAAAAAACAAGTTGTTGGTGTCTGCAGGCACGTAGTGTGTTTTATACTGTTAACACACCGTGCAAAGTTGTGCAAAGCGATTTCAAAGTTTATAGATGTATTTGTATATATGACCTAAGTTGTTGGCATACAGAAACGCGCAGTTGTAAATTCAACAAATTTAATAAAGGTCAGTTGAAAGCAGTCTGTGGATGTTCACATAAGCTGACTGTAAACTGTTATCACAATAGACCACCGGAAAATCGACTACAAACTGTGTACAAAGTTGTGAAAAGCTATTGCAAAATTGGTAGTTTCATTCGGGATTGTTACCTGTGATATCATATAAACAAGTCCCATAGTTAAAAGTTCGAAAATGTGAAAACTAGTTCCTAATTTGCTGTTAAATTACCGTAGTGTTGCTCAAAGTATGTAGAGGTCATAGGTCATTTTTAAAAGGCACTTTTGCAAGCGATATCGATTTTGAAACTTTGAAAAACATGAAATAGCCGCCAATTCGGTTCAATTTCAAATAGTCCATGCAGTTGTGTTGTTAGGTGACCAACTCATGTTTAAAGTAAAGCACAATCGGGCGTGGTTAGTACTTGCATGGGAAACTCACTGAGTAATCAAGCTGTTTTTTTTCTTTTTGTTTCATCACACGCACGGAAAACATATAAGGCGACATTCATGCATTTTTTCTTACTGTGATGTCAATCAATTCTTGTGAAAAATCGTGGAATTTTTGTATTTTTTTAATTAATGAAAAGTTTTAAAATTTCGTATTTTTAAAAAAAACAAGTTGTTGGTGTCAGGCACGTAGTGGGTTTTATGCTGTTAATACACCGTGCAAAGTTGTTCAAAGTGATTGCAAAGTTGTGCAAATTGATTTCAAAGTTTATAGATGTATTTGTATATATGACCTATGTTGTTGGCATATAGAAACGCGCAGTTGTCAAGTCAAGAAATTTAATAAAGGCCAGTTGAAAGCAGCCTGTGGATGTTCACATGAGCTGACTGTAAACTGTTGGAAAACTGCGTGCAAAGTTGGAAAAAGCGGTTGAAATGTTGGCTTAGTTGCTGGTATATTTAACCTAAGTCATTGGCACGACACCCCCGCAGTTAAATTTCGAAAACATTAAGTAAATGTCTCGAGAATGCCCCATAAATAAGCAGACTATCACAATAGACCACAGGAAAATCGACGACAAACTGTGTACAAAGTTGTGAAAAGCGATTGTGATGTCAATCATTTCTTGTGAAAAATCGTGGAATTTTTGTACTTTTTAATTAATGAAAAGTTTTAAAATTTCGTATTTTTTTAAAAAACATTCATGCATTTTTTCTTACTGTGATGTCAATCATTTCTTGTGGAAAATCGTGGAATTTTTGTATTTTTTTAATTAATGAAAAGTTTTAAAATTTCGTATATTTAAAAAAAAACTAGTTGTTGGTGTCTGCAGGCACGTAGTGGGTTTTATACTGTTAATACACCGTGCAAAGTTGTTCAAAGTGATTGCAAAGTTGTGCAAAGTGATTTCAAAGTTTATAGATGTATTTGTATATATGACCTAAGTTGTTGGCATATAGAAACGCGCAGTTGTAAATTCAACAAATTTAATAAAGGTCAGTTGAAAGCAGTCTGTGGATGTTCACATAAGCTGACTGTAAACTGTTATCACAATAGACCACCGGAAAATCGACGACAAACTGTGTACAAAGTTGTGAAAAGCGATTGCAAAATTGGTAGTTTCATTCGGGATTGTTACCTGTGATATCAAATAAACAAGTCCCATAGTTAAAAGTTCGAAAATGTGAAAACTAGTTCCTAATTTGCAGTTAAATTACCGTAGTGTTGCTCAAAGTATGTAGAGGTCATAGGTAATTTTTAAAAGGCACTTTTGCAAGCGATATCGATTTTGAAACTTTGAAAAACATGAAATAGCCGCCAATTCGGTTCAATTTCAAATAGTCCATGCAGCTGTGTTGTTAGGTGACCAACCCATGTTTAAAGTAAAGCATAATTGGGCGTGGTTAGTACTTGCATGGGAGACACACCGAGTAAACAAGCTGTTGTTTTTTCCTTGTGTGTCATCACACTCACGGAAAAGATATAAGGCGACATTCATGCATTTTTTCTTACTGTGATGTCAATCATTTCTTGTGGAAAATCGTGGAATTTTTGTATTTGTTTAATTAATGAAAAGTTTTAAAATTTCGTATTTTTTTAAAAAACAAACTGTTGGGGTCTGCAGGCACGTCGTGGGTTTTATGCTGTTAATACTCCGTGCAAAGTTGTTCAAAGTGATTGCAAAGTTGTGCAAAGTGATTTCAAAGTTTATAGATGTATTTGTATATATGACCTAAGCTGTGTGCATATAGAAACGCGCATTTGTAAAGTCAAGAAATTTAATAAAGGCCAGTTGAAAGCAGCTTGTGGATGCTCACATGAGCTGACTGTAAACTGTTGGAAAACTGCGAGCAAAGTTGGAAAAAGCGGTTGAAATGTTGGCGAAGTTGCTTGTATATTTAACCTAAGTCATTGGCACGACACCCCCGCAGTTACATTTCGAAAACATTAAGTAAATGTTTCGTGAATGCCTCATAAATTAAAAGTCTATCACAATAGACCACCGGAAAATCGACGACAAACTGTGTACAAAGTTGTGAAAAGCGATTGCAAAGTTGGTAGTTTTTCATTCGGGATTGTTACCTGTGATATCATATTAAGAGGTCCCATAGTTAAAAGTTCGAAAATGTGAAAACTAGTTCGTAATTTGCTGTTAAATTATCGTAGTGTTGCTCAAAGTATGTAGAGGTCATAGGTCATTTTTAAAAGGCACTTTTGCAAGCGATATCGATTTTGAAACTTTGAAAAACATGAAATAGCCGCCAATTCGGTTCAATTTCAAATAGTCCATGTAGCTGTGTTGTTAGGTGACCAACTCATGTTTAAAGTAAAGCACAATCGGGCGTGGTTGTACTGAGACACACTGAGTAAACAAGCTGTTGTTTTTTCCTTTTGTGTCATCACACTCACGGAAAAGATATAAGGCGACATTCATGCATTTTTTTCTTACTGTGATGTCAATCATTTCTTGTGGAAAATCGTGGAATTCTTGTATTTTTTTAATTAATGAAAAGTTTTAAAATTTCGTATATTTTTAAAAAACAAACTGTTGGGGTCTGCAGGCACGTAGTGGGTTTTATGCTGTTAATACTCCGTGCAAAGTTGTTCAAAGTGATTGCAAAGTTGTGCAAAGTGATTTCAAAGTTTATAGATGTATTTATATATATGACCTAAGTTGTTGGCATATAGAAACGCGCAGTTGTAAAGTCAAGAAATTTAATAAAGGCCAGTTGAAAGCAGCTTGTGGATGCTCACATGAGCTGACTGTAAACTGTTGGAAAACTGCGAGCAAAGTTGGAAAAAGCGGTTGAAATGTTGGCGAAGTTGCTTGTATATTTAACCTAAGTCATTGGCACGACACCTCCGCAGTTACATTTCGAAAACATTAAGTAAATGTTTCGAGAACGCCTCATAAATAAGAAGACTATCACAATAGACCACCGGAAAATCGACGACAAACTGTGTACAAAGTTGTGAAAAGCGATTGCAAAGTTGGTAGTTTGATTCGGGATTGTTACCTGTGATATCATATTAAGAGGTCCCATAGTTAAAAGTTCGAAAATGTGAAAACTAGTTCGTAATTTGCTGTTAAATTATCGTAGTGTTGCTCAAAGTATGTAGAGGTCATAGGTCATTTTTAAAAGGCACTTTTGCAAGCGATATCGATTTTTAAACTTTCGAAAACATGAAATAGCCGCCAATTCGGTTCAATTTCAAATAGTCCATGCAGCTGTGTTGTTAGGTGACCAACTCATGTTTAAAGTAAAGCGCAATCGGGAGTGGTTAGTATTTGCATGGGAGACTCACTGAGTAAACAAGCTTTTTTTTTTTCCTTTTGTGTCATCACACTCACGGAAATGATATAAGGCGATATTCATGCATTTTTACTTACTGTGATGTCAATCATTTCTTGTGGAAAATCGTGGAATTTTTGTATTTTCTTTAATTAATGAAAAGTTTTAAAATTTCGTATATTTTTAAAAAACAAGTTGTTGGTGTCTGCAGGCACGTAGTGTGTTTTATACTGTTAACACACCGTGCAAAGTTGTGCAAAGCGATTTCAAAGTTTATAGATGTATTTGTATATATGACCTAAGTTGTTGGCATACAGAAACGCGCAGTTGTAAATTCAACAAATTTAATAAAGGTAACTTGAAAGCAGTCTGTGGATGTTCACATAAGCTGACTGTAAACTGTTATCACAATAGACCACCGGAAAATCGACGACAAACTGTGTACAAAGTTGTGAAAAGCGATTGCAAAATTGGTAGTTTCATTCGGGATTGTTACCTGTGATATCAAATAAACAAGTCCCATAGTTAAAAGTTCGAAAATGTGAAAACTAGTTCCTAATTTGCAGTTAAATTACCGTAGTGTTGCTCAAAGTATGTAGAGGTCATAGGTAATTTTTAAAAGGCACTTTTGCAAGCGATATCGATTTTGAAACTTTGAAAAACATGAAATAGCCGCCAATTCGGTTCAATTTCAAATAGTCCATGCAGCTGTGTTGTTAGGTGACCAACTCATGTTTAAAGTAAAGCATAATTGGGCGTTGTTAGTACTTGCATGGGAGACACACTGAGTAAACAAGCTGTTGTTTTTTCCTTTTGTGTCATCACACTCACGGAAAAGATATAAGGCGACATTCATGCATTTTTTCTTACTGTGATGTCAATCATTTCTTGTGGAAAATCGTGGAATTTTTGTATTTTTTTAATTAATGAACAGTTTTAAAAGTTCGTATCTTTTTAAAAAACAAACTGTTGGGGTCTGCAGGCACGTAGTGGGTTTTATGCTGTTAATACTCCGTGCAAAGTTGTTCAAAGTGATTGCAAAGTTGTGCAAAGTGATTTCAAAGTTTATAGATGTATTTGTATATATGACCTAAGTTGTTGGCATATAGAAACGCGCACTTGTAATGTCAAGAAATTTAATAAAGGCCAGTTGAAAGCAGCCTGTGGATGCTCACATGAGCTGACTGTAAACTGTTGGAAAACTGCGAGCAAAGTTGGAAAAAGCGGTTGAAATGTTGGCGAAGTTGCTTGTATATTTAACCTAAGTCATTGGCACGACAACCCCGCAGTTACATTTCGAAAACATTAAGTAAATGTTTCGAGAATGCCTCATAAATAAGAAGTCTATCACAATAGACCACCGGAAAATCGACGACAAACTGTGTACAAAGTTGTGAAAAGCGATTGCAAAGTTGGTAGTTTTTCATTCGGGATTGTTACCTGTGATATCATATTAAGAGGTCCCATAGTTAAAAGTTCGAAAATGTGAAAACTAGTTCGTAATTTGCTGTTAAATTATCGTAGTGTTGCTCAAAGTATGTAGAGGTCATAGGTCATTTTTAAAAGGCACTTTTGCAAGCGATATCGATTTTGAAACTTTGAAAAACATGAAATAGCCGCCAATTCGGTTCAATTTCAAATAGTCCATGCAGCTGTGTTATTAGGTGACCAACTCATGTTTAAAGTAAAGCATAATTGGGCGTGGTTAGTACTTGCATGGGAGACTCACTGAGTAAAGAAGCTGTTGTTTTTTCCTTTTGTGTCATCACACTCACGGAAATGATATAAGGCGATATTCATGCATTTTTACTTACTGTGATGTCAATCATTTCTTGTGGAAAATCGTGGAATTTTTGTATTTTCTTTAATTAATGAAAAGTTTTAAAATTTCGTATATTTTAAAAAAACAAGTTGTTGGTGTCTGCAGGCACGTAGTGTGTTTTATACTGTTAACACACCGTGCAAAGTTGTGCAAAGCGATTTCAAAGTTTATAGATGTATTTGTATATATGACCTAAGTTGTTGGCATACAGAAACGCGCAGTTGTAAATTCAACAAATTTAATAAAGGTCAGTTGAAAGCAGTCTGTGGATGTTCACATAAGCTGACTGTAAACTGTTATCACAATAGACCACCGGAAAATCGACTACAAACTGTGTACAAAGTTGTGAAAAGCGATTGCAAAATTGGTAGTTTCATTCGGGATTGTTACCTGTGATATCATATAAACAAGTCCCATAGTTAAAAGTTCGAAAATGTGAAAACTAGTTCCTAATTTGCTGTTAAATTACCGTAGTGTTGCTCAAAGTATGTAGAGGTCATAGGTCATTTTTAAAAGGCACTTTTGCAAGCGATATCGATTTTGAAACTTTGAAAAACATGAAATAGCCGCCAATTCGGTTCAATTTCAAATAGTCCATGCAGCTGTGTTGTTAGGTGACCAACTCATGTTTAAAGTAAAGCACAATCGGGCGTGGTTAGTACTTGCATGGGAAACTCACTGAGTACACAAGCTGTTTTTTTTCTTTTTGTTTCATCACACGCACGGAAAAAATATAAGGCGACATTCATGCATTTTTTCTTACTGTGATGTCAATCATTTCTTGTGAAAAATCGTGGAATTTTTGTATTTTTTTAATTAATGAAAAGTTTTAAAATTTCGTATTTTTAAAAAAAACAAGTTGTTGGTGTCAGGCACGTAGTGGGTTTTATGCTGTTAATACACCGTGCAAAGTTGTTCAAAGTGATTGCAAAGTTGTGCAAATTGATTTCAAAGTTTATAGATGTATTTGTATATATGACCTAAGTTGTTGGCATATAGAAACGCGCACTTGTAAAGTCAAGAAATTTAATAAAGGCCAGTTGAAAGCAGCCTGTGGATGCTCACATGAGCTGACTGTAAACTGTTGGAAAACTGCGAGCAAAGTTGGAAAAAGCGGTTGAAATGTTGGCGAAGTTGCTTGTATATTTAACCTAAGTCATTGGCACGACAACCCCGCAGTTACATTTCGAAAACATTAAGTAAATGTTTCGAGAATGCCTCATAAATAAGAAGACTATCACAATAGACCACCGGAAAATCGACGACAAACTGTGTACAAAGTTGTGAAAAGCGATTGCAAAGTTGGTAGTTTTTCATTCGGGATTGTTACCTGTGATATCATATTAAGAGGTCCCATAGTTAAAAGTTCGAAAATGTGAAAACTAGTTCGTAATTTGCTGTTAAATTATCGTAGTGTTGCTCAAAGTATGTAGAGGTCATAGGTCATTTTTAAAAGGCACTTTTGCAAGCGATATCGATTTTGAAACTTTGAAAAACATGAAATAGCCGCCAATTCGGTTCAATTTCAAATAGTCCATGCAGCTGTGTTGTTAGGTGACCAACTCATGTTTAAAGTAAAGCATAATTGGGCGTGGTTAGTACTTGCATGGGAGACTCACTGAGTAAAGAAGCTGTTGTTTTTTCCTTTTGTGTCATCACACTCACGGAAATGATATAAGGCGATATTCATGCATTTTTACTTACTGTGATGTCAATCATTTCTTGTGGAAAATCGTGGAATTTTTGTATTTTCTTTAATTAATGAAAAGTTTTAAAATTTCGTATATTTTTAAAAAACAAGTTGTTGGTGTCTGCGGGCACATAGTGTGTTTTATACTGTTAACACACCGTGCAAAGTTGTGCAAAGCGATTTCAAAGTTTATAGATGTATTTGTATATATGACCTAAGTTGTTGGCATACAGAAACGCGCAGTTGTAAATTCAACAAATTTAATAAAGGTCAGTTGAAAGCAGTCTGTGGATGTTCACATAAGCTGACTGTAAACTGTTATCACAATAGACCACCGGAAAATCGACTACAAACTGTGTACAAAGTTGTGAAAAGCGATTGCAAAATTGGTAGTTTCATTCGGGATTGTTACCTGTGATATCATATAAACAAGTCCCATAGTTAAAAGTTCGAAAATGTGAAAACTAGTTCCTAATTTGCTGTTAAATTACCGTAGTGTTGCTCAAAGTATGTAGAGGTCATAGGTCATTTTTAAAAGGCACTTTTGCAAGCGATATCGATTTTGAAACTTTGAAAAACATGAAATAGCCGCCAATTCGGTTCAATTTCAAATAGTCCATGCAGCTGTGTTGTTAGGTGACCAACTCATGTTTAAAGTAAAGCACAATCGGTCGTGGTTAGTACTTGCATGGGAAACTCACTGAGTAAAGAAGCTTTTTTTTTTCTTTTTGTTTCATCACACGCACGGAAAAAATATAAGGCGACATTCATGCATTTTTTCTTACTGTGATGTCAATCATTTCTTGTGAAAAATCGTGGAATTTTTGTATTTTTTTAATTAATGAAAAGTTTTAAAATTTCGTATTTTTTATAAAAACAAGTTGTTGGTGTCAGGCACGTAGTGGGTTTTATGCTGTTAATACACCGTGCAAAGTTGTTCAAAGTGATTGCAAAGTTGTGCAAAGTGATTTCAAAGTTTATAGATGTATTTGTATATATGACCTAAGTTGTTGGCATATAGAAACGCGCACTTGTAAAGTCAAGAAATTTAATAAAGGCCAGTTGAAAGCAGCCTGTGGATGCTCACATGAGCTGACTGTAAACTGTTGGAAAACTGCGAGCAAAGTTGGAAAAAGCGGTTGAAATGTTGGCGAAGTTGCTTGTATATTTAACCTAAGTCATTGGCACGACACCCCCGCAGTTAAATTTCGAAAACATTAAGTAAATGTCTCGAGAATGCCCCATAAATAAGCAGACTATCACAATAGACCACAGGAAAATCGACGACAAACTGTGTACAAAGTTGTGAAAAGCGATTGTGATGTCAATCATTTCTTGTGAAAAATCGTGAAATTTTTGTACTTTTTAATTAATGAAAAGTTTTAAAATTTCGTATTTTTTTTAAAAACATTCATGCATTTTTTCTTACTGTGATGTCAATCATTTCTTGTGGAAAATCGTGGAATTTTTGTATTTTTTTAATTAATGAAATGTTTTACAATTTCGTATATTTAAAAAAAACTAGTTGTTGGTGTCTGCAGGCACGTAGTGGGTTTTATACTGTTAATACACCGTGCAAAGTTGTTCAAAGTGATTGCAAAGTTGTGCAAAGTGATTTCAAAGTTTATAGATGTATTTGTATATATGACCTAAGTTGTTGGCATATAGAAACGCGCAGTTGTAAAGTCAAGAAATTTAATAAAGGCCAGTTGAAAGCAGCCTGTGGATGTTCACATGAGCTGACTGTAAACTGTTGGAAAACTGCGTGCAAAGTTGGAAAAAGCGGTTGAAATGTTGGCGAAGTTGCTGGTATATTTAACCTAAGTCATTGGCACGACACCCCCGCAGTTAAATTTCGAAAACATTAAGTAAATGTCTCGAGAATGCCCCATAAATAAGCAGACTATCACAATAGACCACAGGAAAATCGACGACAAACTGTGTACAAAGTTGTGAAAAGCGATTGCAAAGTTGTTAGTTTCATTCGGAATTATTACCTGTGATATCATATAAACAAGTCCCATAGTTAAAAGTTCGAAAATGGGAAAACTAGTTCCTAATTTGTTGTTAAATTACCGTAGTGTTGCTCAAAGTATGTAGAGGTCATAGGTCATTTTTAAATGGCACTTTTGCAAGCGATATCGATTTTGAAACTTTGAAAAACATGAAATAGCCGCCAATTCGGTTCAATTTCAAATAGTCCGTGCAGCTGTGTTGTTAGGTGACCAACTCATGTTTAAAGTAAAGCACAATCGGGCGTGGTTAGTACTTGCATGGGAGACTCACTGAGTAAACAAGCTGTTGTTTTTTCTTTTTGTTTCATCACACGCACGGAAAAAATATAAGGCGACATTCATGCACTTTTTCTTACTGTGATGTCAATCATTTCTTGTGAAAAATCGTGGAATTTTTGTATTTTTTTAATTAATGAAAAGTTTTAAAATTTCGTATATTTTTAAAAAACAAGTTGTTGGTGTCTGCAGGCACGTTGTGGGTTTTATGCTTTTAATACACCGTGCAAAGTTGTTCAAAGTGATTGCAAAGTTGTGCAAAGTGATTTCAAAGTTTATAGATGTATTTGTATATATGACCTAAGTTGTTGGCATATAGAAACGCGCAGTTGTAAAGTCAAGAAATTTAATAAAGGCCAGTTGAAAGCAGCCTGTGGATGTTCACATGAGCTGACTGTAAACTGTTGGAAAACTGCGTGCAAAGTTGGAAAAAGCGGTTGAAATGTTGGCTTAGTTGCTGGTATATTTAACCTAAGTCATTGGCACGACACCCCCGCAGTTAAATTTCGAAAACATTAAGTAAATGTCTCGAGAATGCCCCATAAATAAGCAGATTATCACAATAGACCACAGGAAAATCGACGACAAACTGTGTACAAAGTTGTGAAAAGCGATTGTGATGTCAATCATTTCTTGTGAAAAATCGTGGAATTTTTGTACTTTTTAATTAATGAAAAGTTTTAAAATTTCGTATTTTTTTTAAAAACATTCATGCATTTTTTCTTACTGTGATGTCAATCATTTCTTGTGGAAAATCGTGGAATTTTTGTATTTTTTTAATTAATGAAAAGTTTTAAAATTTCGTATATTTAAAAAAAAAACTAGTTGTTGGTGTCTGCAGGCACGTAGTGGGTTTTATACTGTTAATACACCGTGCAAAGTTGTTCAAAGTGATTGCAAAGTTGTGCAAAGTGATTTCAAAGTTTATAGAAGTATTTGTATATATGACCTAAGTTGTTGGCATATAGAAACGCGCAGTTGTAAAGTAAAGAAATTTAATAAAGGCCAGTTGAAAGCAGCCTGTGGATGTTCACATGAGCTGACTGTAAACTGTTGGAAAACTGCGTGCAAAGTTGGAAAAAGCGGTTGAAATGTTGCCGAAGTTGCTGGTATATTTAACCTAAGTCATTGGCACGACACCCCCGCAGTTAAATTTCGAAAACATTAAGTAAATGTCTCGAGAATGCCCCATAAATAAGCAGACTATCACAATAGACCACAGGAAAATCGACGACAAACTGTGTACAAAGTTGTGAAAAGCGATTGCAAAGTTGTTAGTTTCATTCGGAATTGTTACCTGTGATATCATATAAACAAGTCCTATAGTTAAAAGTTCGAAAATGGGAAAACTAGTTCCTAATTTGTTGTTAAATTACCGTAGTGTTGCTCAAAGTATGTAGAGGACATAGGTCATTTTTATATGGCACTTTTGCAAGCGATATCGATTTTGAAACTTTGAAAAACATGAAATAGCCGCCAATTCGGTTCAATTTCAAATAGTCCGTGCAGCTGTGTTGTTAGGTGACCAACTCATGTTTAAAGTAAAGCACAATCGGGCGTGGTTAGTACTTGCATGGGAGACTCACTGAGTAAACAAGCTGTTGTTTTTTCTTTTTGTTTCATCACACGCACGGAAAAAATATAAGGCGACATTCATGCACTTTTTCTTACTGTGATGTCAATCATTTCTTGTGAAAAATCGTGGAATTTTTGTATTTTTTTAATTAATGAAAAGTTTTAAAATTTCGTATATTTTTAAAAAACAAGTTGTTGGTGTCTGCAGGCACGTAGTGTGTTTTATACTGTTAACACACCGTGCAAAGTTGTGCAAAGCGATTTCAAAGTTTATAGATGTATTTGTATATATGACCTAAGTTGTTGGCATACAGAAACACGCAGTTGTAAATTCAACAAATTTAATAAAGGTCAGTTGAAAGCAGTCTGTGGATGTTCACATAAGCTGACTGTAAACTGTTATCACAATAGACCACCGGAAAATCGACTACAAACTGTGTACAAAGTTGTGAAAAGCGATTGCAAAATTGGTAGTTTCATTCGGGATTGTTACCTGTGATATCATATAAACAAGTCCCATAGTTAAAAGTTCGAAAATGTGAAAACTAGTTCCTAATTTGTTGTTAAATTACCGTAGTGTTGCTCAAAGTATGTAGAGGTCATAGGTCATTTTTAAATGGCACTTTTGCAAGCGATATCGATTTTGAAACTTTGAAAAACATGAAATAGCCGCCAATTCGGTTCAATTTCAAATAGTCCGTGCAGCTGTGTTGTTAGGTGACCAACTCATGTTTAAAGTAAAGCACAATCGGGCGTGGTTAGTACTTGCATGGGAGACTCACTGAGTAAACAAGCTGTTGTTTTTTCTTTTTGTTTCATCACACGCACGGAAAAAATATAAGGCGACATTCATGCACTTTTTCTTACTGTGATGTCAATCATTTCTTGTGAAAAATCGTGGAATTTTTGTATTTTTTTAATTAATGAAAAGTTTTAAAATTTCGTATATTTTTAAAAAACAAGTTGTTGGTGTCTGCAGGCACGTAGTGTGTTTTATACTGTTAACACACCGTGCAAAGTTGTGCAAAGCGATTTCAAAGTTTATAGATGTATTTGTATATATGACCTAAGTTGTTGGCATACAGAAACACGCAGTTGTAAATTCAACAAATTTAATAAAGGTCAGTTGAAAGCAGTCTGTGGATGTTCACATAAGCTGACTGTAAACTGTTATCACAATAGACCACCGGAAAATCGACTACAAACTGTGTACAAAGTTGTGAAAAGCGATTGCAAAATTGGTAGTTTCATTCGGGATTGTTACCTGTGATATCATATAAACAAGTCCCATAGTTAAAAGTTCGAAAATGTGAAAACTAGTTCCTAATTTGTTGTTAAATTACCGTAGTGTTGCTCAAAGTATGTAGAGGTCATAGGTCATTTTTAAATGGCACTTTTGCAAGCGATATCGATTTTGAAACTTTGAAAAACATGAAATAGCCGCCAATTCGGTTCAATTTCATATAGTCCGTGCAGCTGTGTTGTTAGGTGACCAACTCATGTTTAAAGTAAAGCACAATCGGGCGTGGTTAGTACTTGCATGGGAGACTCACTGAGTAAACAAGCTGTTGTTTTTTCTTTTTGTTTCATCACACGCACGGAAAAAATATAAGGCGACATTCATGCACTTTTTCTTACTGTGATGTCAATCATTTCTTGTGGAAAATCGTGGAATTTTTGTATTTTTTTAATTAATGAAAAGTTTTAAAATTTCGTATATTTTTAAAAAACAAGTTGTTGGTGTCTGCAGGCACGTAGTGGGTTTTATGCTTTTAATACACCGTGCAAAGTTGTTCAAAGTGATTGCAAAGTTGTGCAAAGTGATTTCAAAGTTTATAGATGTATTTGTATATATGACCTAAGTTGTTGGCATATAGAAACGCGCAGTTGTAAAGTCAAGAAATTTAATAAAGGCCAGTTGAAAGCAGCCTGTGGATGTTCACATGAGCTGACTGTAAACTGTTGGAAAACTGCGTGCAAAGTTGGAAAAAGCGGTTGAAATGTTGGCTTAGTTGCTGGTATATTTAACCTAAGTCATTGGCACGACACCCCCGCAGTTAAATTGCGAAAACATTAAGTAAATGTCTCGAGAATGCCCCATAAATAAGCAGATTATCACAATAGACCACAGGAAAATCGACGACAAACTGTGTACAAAGTTGTGAAAAGCGATTGTGATGTCAATCATTTCTTGTGAAAAATCGTGGAATTTTTGTACTTTTTAATTAATGAAAAGTTTTAAAATTTCGTATATTTAAAAAAAAAACTAGTTGTTGGTGTCTGCAGGCACGTAGTGGGTTTTATACTGTTAATACACCGTGCAAAGTTGTTCAAAGTGATTGCAAAGTTGTGCAAAGTGATTTCAAAGTTTATAGATGTATTTGTATATATGACCTAAGTTGTTGGCATATAGAAACGCGCAGTTGTAATGTAAAGAAATTTAATAAAGGCCAGTTGAAAGCAGCCTGTGGATGTTCACATGAGCTGACTGTAAACTGTTGGAAAACTGCGTGCAAAGTTGGAAAAAGCGGTTGAAATGTTGGCTTAGTTGCTGGTATATTTAACCTAAGTCATTGGCACGACACCCCCGCAGTTAAATTTCGAAAACATTAAGTAAATGTCTCGAGAATGCCCCATAAATAAGCAGACTATCACAATAGACCACAGGAAAATCGACGACAAACTGTGTACGAAGTTGTGAAAAGCGATTGCAAAGTTGTTAGTTTCATTCGGAATTGTTACCTGTGATATCATATAAACAAGTCCCATAGTTAAAAGTTCGAAAATGGGAAAACTAGTTCCTAATTTGTTGTTAAATTACCGTAGTGTTGCTCAAAGTATGTAGAGGACATAGGTCATTTTTAAATGGCACTTTTGCAAGCGATATCGATTTTGAAACTTTGAAAAACATGAAATAGCCGCCAATTCGGTTCAATTTCAAATAGTCCGTGCAGCTGTGTTGTTAGGTGACCAACTCATGTTTAAAGTAAAGCACAATCGGGCGTGGTTAGTACTTGCATGGGAGACTCACTGAGTAAACAAGCTGTTGTTTTTTCTTTTTGTTTCATCACACGCACGGAAAAAATATAAGGCGACATTCATGCACTTTTTCTTACTGTGATGTCAATCATTTCTTGTGAAAAATCGTGGAATTTTTGTATTTTTTTAATTAATGAAAAGTTTTAAAATTTCGTATATTTTTAAAAAACAAGTTGTTGGTGTCTGCAGGCACGTTGTGGGTTTTATGCTTTTAATACACCGTGCAAAGTTGTTCAAAGTGATTGCAAAGTTGTGCAAAGTGATTTCAAAGTTTATAGATGTATTTGTATATATGACCTAAGTTGTTGGCATATAGAAACGCGCAGTTGTAAAGTCAAGAAATTTAATAAAGGCCAGTTGAAAGCAGCCTGTGGATGTTCACATGAGCTGACTGTAAACTGTTGGAAAACTGCGTGCAAAGTTGGAAAAAGCGGTTGAAATGTTGGCTTAGTTGCTGGTATATTTAACCTAAGTCATTGGCACGACACCCCCGCAGTTAAATTTCGAAAACATTAAGTAAATGTCTCGAGAATGCCCCATAAATAAGCAGATTATCACAATAGACCACAGGAAAATCGACGACAAACTGTGTACAAAGTTGTGAAAAGCGATTGTGATGTCAATCATTTCTTGTGAAAAATCGTGGAATTTTTGTACTTTTTAATTAATGAAAAGTTTTAAAATTTCGTATTTTTTTTAAAAACATTCATGCATTTTTTCTTACTGTGATGTCAATCATTTCTTGTGGAAAATCGTGGAATTTTTGTATTTTTTTAATTAATGAAAAGTTTTAAAATTTCGTATATTTAAAAAAAAAACTAGTTGTTGGTGTCTGCAGGCACGTAGTGGGTTTTATACTGTTAATACACCGTGCAAAGTTGTTCAAAGTGATTGCAAAGTTGTGCAAAGTGATTTCAAAGTTTATAGATGTATTTGTATATATGACCTAAGTTGTTGGCATATAGAAACGCGCAGTTGTAAAGTCAAGAAATTTAATAAAGGCCAGTTGAAAGCAGCCTGTGGATGTTCACATGAGCTGACTGTAAACTGTTGGAAAACTGCGTGCAAAGTTGGAAAAAGCGGTTGAAATGTTGCCGAAGTTGCTGGTATATTTAACCTAAGTCATTGGCACGACACCCCCGCAGTTAAATTTCGAAAACATTAAGTAAATGTCTCGAGAATGCCCCATAAATAAGCAGACTATCACAATAGACCACAGGAAAATCGACGACAAACTGTGTACAAAGTTGTGAAAAGCGATTGCAAAGTTGTTAGTTTCATTCGGAATTGTTACCTGTGATATCATATAAACAAGTCCCATAGTTAAAAGTTCGAAAATGGGAAAACTAGTTCCTAATTTGTTGTTAAATTACCGTAGTGTTGCTCAAAGTATGTAGAGGACATAGGTCATTTTTAAATGGCACTTTTGCAAGCGATATCGATTTTGAAACTTTGAAAAACATGAAATAGCCGCCAATTCGGTTCAATTTCATATAGTCCGTGCAGCTGTGTTGTTAGGTGACCAACTCATGTTTAAAGTAAAGCACAATCGGGCGTGGTTAGTACTTGCATGGGAGACTCACTGAGTAAACAAGCTGTTGTTTTTTCTTTTTGTTTAATCACACGCACGGAAAAAATATAAGGCGACATTCATGCACTTTTTCTTACTGTGATGTCAATCATTTCTTGTGGAAAATCGTGGAATTTTTGTATTTTTTTAATTAATGAAAAGTTTTAAAATTTCGTATATTTTTAAAAAACAAGTTGTTGGTGTCTGCAGGCACGTAGTGGGTTTTATGCTTTTAATACACCGTGCAAAGTTGTTCAAAGTGATTGCAAAGTTGTGCAAAGTGATTTCAAAGTTTATAGATGTATTTGTATATATGACCTAAGTTGTTGGCATATAGAAACGCGCAGTTGTAAAGTCAAGAAATTTAATAAAGGCCAGTTGAAAGCAGCCTGTGGATGTTCACATGAGCTGACTGTAAACTGTTGGAAAACTGCGTGCAAAGTTGGAAAAAGCGGTTGAAATGTTGGCTTAGTTGCTGGTATATTTAACCTAAGTCATTGGCACGACACCCCCGCAGTTAAATTGCGAAAACATTAAGTAAATGTCTCGAGAATGCCCCATAAATAAGCAGATTATCACAATAGACCACAGGAAAATCGACGACAAACTGTGTACAAAGTTGTGAAAAGCGATTGTGATGTCAATCATTTCTTGTGAAAAATCGTGGAATTTTTGTACTTTTTAATTAATGAAAAGTTTTAAAATTTCGTATATTTAAAAAAAAAACTAGTTGTTGGTGTCTGCAGGCACGTAGTGGGTTTTATACTGTTAATACACCGTGCAAAGTTGTTCAAAGTGATTGCAAAGTTGTGCAAAGTGATTTCAAAGTTTATAGATGTATTTGTATATATGACCTAAGTTGTTGGCATATAGAAACGCGCAGTTGTAAAGTAAAGAAATTTAATAAAGGCCAGTTGAAAGCAGCCTGTGGATGTTCACATGAGCTGACTGTAAACTGTTGGAAAACTGCGTGCAAAGTTGGAAAAAGCGGTTGAAATGTTGGCGAAGTTGCTGGTATATTTAACCTAAGTCATTGGCACGACACCCCCGCAGTTAAATTTCGAAAACATTAAGTAAATGTCTCGAGAATGCCCCATAAATAAGCAGACTATCACAATAGACCACAGGAAAATCGACGACAAACTGTGTACGAAGTTGTGAAAAGCGATTGCAAAGTTGTTAGTTTCATTCGGAATTGTTACCTGTGATATCATATAAACAAGTCCCATAGTTAAAAGTTCGAAAATGGGAAAACTAGTTCCTAATTTGTTGTTAAATTACCGTAGTGTTGCTCAAAGTATGTAGAGGACATAGGTCATTTTTAAATGGCACTTTTGCAAGCGATATCGATTTTGAAACTTTGAAAAACATGAAATAGCCGCCAATTCGGTTCAATTTCAAATAGTCCGTGCAGCTGTGTTGTTAGGTGACCAACTCATGTTTAAAGTAAAGCACAATCGGGCGTGGTTAGTACTTGCATGGGAGACTCACTGAGTAAACAAGCTGTTGTTTTTTCTTTTTGTTTCATCACACGCACGGAAAAAATATAAGGCGACATTCATGCACTTTTTCTTACTGTGATGTCAATCATTTCTTGTGAAAAATCGTGGAATTTTTGTATTTTTTTAATTAATGAAAAGTTTTAAAATTTCGTATATTTTTAAAAAAAAAGTTGTTGGTGTCTGCAGGCACGTAGTGGGTTATATTCTTTTAATACACCGTGCAAAGTTGTTCAAAGTGATTGCAAAGTTGTGCAAAGTGATTTCAAAGTATATAGATGTATTTGTATATATGACCTAAGTTGTTGGCATATAGAAACGCGCAGTTGTAAAGTCAAGAAATTTAATAAAGGCCAGTTGAAAGCAGCCTGTGGATGTTCACATGAGCTGACTGTAAACTGTTGGAAAACTGCGTGCAAAGTTGGAAAAAGCGGTTGAAATGTTGGCTTAGTTGCTGGTATATTTAACCTAAGTCATTGGCACGACACCCCCGCAGTTAAATTTCGAAAACATTAAGTAAATGTCTCGAGAATGCCCCATAAATAAGCAGGCTATCACAATAGACCACAGGAAAATCGACGACAAACTGTGTACAAAGTTGAGAAAAGCGATTGCAAAGTTGGCAGTATCATTCGGGATTGTTACCTGTGATATCATATAAACAAGTCCCATAGTTAAAAGTTCGAAAATGTGAAAACTAGTTCCTAATTTGTTGTTAAATTACCGTAGTGTTGCTCAAAGTATGTAGAGGTCATAGGTCATTTTTAAATGGCACTTTTGCAAGCGATATCGATTTTGAAACTTTGAAAAACATGAAATAGCCGCCAATTCTATTCAATTTCAAATAGTCCATGCAGCTGTGTTGTTAGGTGACCAACTCATGTTTAAAGTAAAGCTCAATCGTGCGTGGTTAGTACTTGCATGGGAGACTCACTGAGTAAACAAGCTGTTGTTTTTTCTTTTTGTTTCATCACACGCACGGAAAAAATATAAGGCGACATTCATGCATTTTTTCTTACTGTGATGTCAATCATTTCTTGTGGAAAATCGTGGAATTTTTGTATTTGTTTAATTAATGAAAAGTTTTAAAATTTCGTATTTTTTTAAAAAACAAACCGTGCAAAGTTGTTCAAAGTGATTGCAAAGTTGTGCAAAGTGATTTCAAAGTATATAGATGTATTTGTATATATGACCTAAGTTGTTGGCATATAGAAACGCGCAGTTGTAAAGTCAAGAAATTTAATAAAGACCAGTTGAAAGCAGCCTGTGGATGTTCACATGAGCTGACTGTAAACTGTTGGAAAACTGCGTGCAAAGTTGGAAAAAGCGGTTGAAATGTTGGCTTAGTTGCTGGTATATTTAACCTAAGTCATTGGCACGACACCCCCGCAGTTAAATTTCGAAAACATTAAGTAAATTTGTCGAGAATGCCCCATAAATAAGCAGGCTATCACAATAGACCACAGGAAAATCGACGAGAAACTGTGTACAAAGTTGTGTGAAGCGATTGCAAAGTTGGCAGTATCATTCGGGATTGTTACCTGTGATATTATATAAACAAGTCCCATAGTTAAAAGTTCGAAAATGTGAAAACTAGTTCCTAATTTGTTGTTAAATTACCGTAGTGTTGCTCAAAGTATGTAGAGGTCATAGGTCATTTTTAAATGGCACTTTTGCAAGCGATATCGATTTTGAAACTTTGAAAAACATGAAATAGCCGCCAATTCTGTTCAATTTCAAATAGTCCATGCAGCTGTGTTGTTAGGTGACCAACTCATGTTTAAAGTAAAGCTCAATCGGGCGTGGTTAGTACTTGCATGGGAGACTCACTGAGTAAACATGCTGTTGTTTTTTCTTTTTGTTTCATCACACGCACGGAAAAAATATAAGGCGACATTCATGCATTTTTTCTTACTGTGATGTCAATCATTTCTTGTGGAAAATCGTGGAATTTTTGTATTTGTTTAATTAATGAAAAGTTTTAAAATTTCGTATTTTTAAAAAACAAACCGTGCAAAGTTGTTCAAAGTGATTGCAAAGTTGTGCAAAGTGATTTCAAAGTATATAGATGTATTTGTATATATGACCTAAGTTGTTGGCATATAGAAACGCGCAGTTGTAAAGTCAAGAAATTTAATAAAGGCCAGTTGAAAGCAGCCTGTGGATGTTCACATGAACTGACTGTAAACTGTTGGAAAACTGCGTGCAAAGTTGGAAAAAGCGGTTGAAATGTTGGCTTAGTTGCTGGTATATTTAAGCTAAGTCATTGGCACGACACCCCCGCAGTTAAATTTCGAAAACATTAAGTAAATTTGTCGAGAATGCCCCATAAATAAGCAGACTATCACAATAGACCACAGGAAAATCGACGACAAACTGTGTACAAAGTTGAGAAAAGCGATTGCAAAGTTGGCAGTATCATTCGGGATTGTTACCTGTGATATCATATAAACAAGTCCCATAGTTAAAAGTTCGAAAATGGGAAAACTAGTTCCTAATTTGTTGTTAAATTACCGTAGTGTTGCTCAAAGTATGTAGAGGTCATAGGTCATTTTTAAATGGCACTTTTGCAAGCGATATCGATTTTGAAACTTTGAAAAACATGAAATAGCCGCCAATTCGGTTCAATTTCAAATAGTCCGTGCAGCTGTGTTGTTAGGTGACCAACTCATGTTTAAAGTAAAGCACAATCGGGCGTGGTTAGTACTTGCATGGGAGACTCACTGAGTAAACAAGCTGTTGTTTTTTCTTTTTGTTTCATCACACGCACGGAAAAAATATAAGGCGACATTCATGCACTTTTTCTTACTGTGATGTCAATCATTTCTTGTGAAAAATCGTGGAATTTTTGTATTTTTTTAATTAATGAAAAGTTTTAAAATTTCGTATATTTTTAAAAAACAAGTTGTTGGTGTCTGCAGGCACGTAGTGGGTTTTATGCTTTTAATACACCGTGCAAAGTTGTTCAAAGTGATTGCAAAGTTGTGCAAAGTGATTTCAAAGTTTATAGATGTATTTGTATATATGACCTAAGTTGTTGGCATATAGAAACGCGCAGTTGTAAAGTCAAGAAATTTAATAAAGGCCAGTTGAAAGCAGCCTGTGGATGTTCACATGAGCTGACTGTAAACTGTTGGAAAACTGCGTGCAAAGTTGGAAAAAGCGGTTGAAATGTTGGCTTAGTTGCTGGTATAGTTAACCTAATTCATTGGCACGACACCCCCGCAGTTAAATTTCGAAAACATTAAGTAAATGTCTCGAGAATGCCCCATAAATAAGCAGACTATCACAATAGACCACAGGAAAATCGACGACAAACTGTGTACAAAGTTGTGAAAAGCGATTGTGATGTCAATCATTTCTTGTGAAAAATCGTGGAATTTTTGTACTTTTTAATTAATGAAAAGTTTTAAAATTTCGTATTTTTTTTAAGAACATTCATGCATTTTTTCTTACTGTGATGTCAATCATTTCTTGTGGAAAATCGTGGAATTTTTGTATTTTTTTAATTAATGAAAAGTTTTAAAATTTCGTATATTTAAAAAAAAAAAACTAGTTGTTGGTGTCTGCAGGCACGTAGTGGGTTTTATACTGTTAATACACCGTGCAAAGTTGTTCAAAGTGATTGCAAAGTTGTGCAAAGTGATTTCAAAGTTTATAGATGTATTTGTATATATGACCTAAGTTGTTGGCATATAGAAACGCGCAGTTGTAAAGTCAAGAAATTTAATAAAGGCCAGTTGAAAGCAGCCTGTGGATGTTCACATGAGCTGACTGTAAACTGTTGGAAAACTGCGTGCAAAGTTGGAAAAAACGGTTGAAATGTTGGCGAAGTTGCTGGTATATTTAATCTAAGTCATTGGCACGACACCCCGGCAGTTAAATTTCGAAAACATTAAGTAAATGTCTCGAGAATGCCCCATAAATAAGCAGACTATCACAATAGACCACAGGAAAATCGACGACAAACTGTGTACAAAGTTGTGAAAAGCGATTGCAAAGTTGTTAGTTTCATTCGGAATTGTTACCTGTGATATCATATAAACAAGTCCCATAGTTAAAAGTTCGAAAATGGGAAAACTAGTTCCTAATTTGTTGTTAAATTACCGTAGTGTTGCTCAAAGTATGTAGAGGTCATAGGTCATTTTTAAATGGCACTTTTGCAAGCGATATCGATTTTGAAACTTTGAAAAACATGAAATAGCCGCCAATTCGGTTCAATTTCAAATAGTCCGTGCAGCTGTGTTGTTAGGTGACCAACTCATGTTTAAAGTAAAGCACAATCGGGCGTGGTTAGTACTTGCATGGGAGACTCACTGAGTAAACAAGCTGTTGTTTTTTCTTTTTGTTTCATCACACGCACGGAAAAAATATAAGGCGACATTCATGCACTTTTTCTTACTGTGATGTCAATCATTTCTTGTGAAAAATCGTGGAATTTTTGTATTTTTTTAATTAAATGAAAAGTTTTAAAATTTCGTATATTTTTAAAAAACAAGTTGTTGGTGTCTGCAGGCACGTAGTGGGTTTTATGCTTTTAATACACCGTGCAAAGTTGTTCAAAGTGATTGCAAAGTTGTGCAAAGTGATTTCAAAGTTTATAGATGTATTTGTATATATGACCTAAGTTGTTGGCATATAGAAACGCGCAGTTGTAAAGTCAAGAAATTTAATAAAGGCCAGTTGAAAGCAGCCTGTGGATGTTCACATGAGCTGACTGTAAACTGTTGGAAAACTGCGTGCAAAGTTGGAAAAAGCGGTTGAAATGTTGGCTTAGTTGCTGGTATAGTTAACCTAATTCATTGGCACGACACCCCCGCAGTTAAATTTCGAAAACATTAAGTAAATGTCTCGAGAATGCCCCATAAATAAGCAGACTATCACAATAGACCACAGGAAAATCGACGACAAACTGTGTACAAAGTTGTGAAAAGCGATTGTGATGTCAATCATTTCTTGTGAAAAATCGTGGAATTTTTGTACTTTTTAATTAATGAAAAGTTTTAAAATTTCGTATTTTTTTTAAAAACATTCATGCATTTTTTCTTACTGTGATGTCAATCATTTCTTGTGGAAAATCGTGGAATTTTTGTATTTTTTTAATTAATGAAAAGTTTTAAAATTTCGTATATTTAAAAAAAAAAACTAGTTGTTGGTGTCTGCAGGCACGTAGTGGGTTTTATACTGTTAATACACCGTGCAAAGTTGTTCAAAGTGATTGCAAAGTTGTGCAAAGTGATTTCAAAGTTTATAGATGTATTTGTATATATGACCTAAGTTGTTGGCATATAGAAACGCGCAGTTGTAAAGTCAAGAAATTTAATAAAGGCCAGTTGAAAGCAGCCTGTGGATGTTCACATGAGCTGACTGTAAACTGTTGGAAAACTGCGTGCAAAGTTGGAAAAAGCGGTTGAAATGTTGGCGAAGTTGCTGGTATATTTAACCTAAGTCATTGGCACGACACCCCCGCAGTTAAATTTCGAAAACATTAAGTAAATGTCTCGAGAATGCCCCATAAATAAGCAGACTATCACAATAGTCCACAGGAAAATCGACGACAAACTGTGTACAAAGTTGTGAAAAGCGATTGCAAAGTTGTTAGTTTCATTCGGAATTGTTACCTGTGATATCATATAAACAAGTCCCATAGTTAAAAGTTCGAAAGTGGGAAAACTAGTTCCTAATTTGTTGTTAAATTACCGTAGTGTTGCTCAAAGTATGTAGAGGTCATAGGTCATTTTTAAATGGCACTTTTGCAAGCGATATCGATTTTGAAACTTTGAAAAACATGAAATAGCCGCCAATTCGGTTCAATTTCAAATAGTCCGTGCAGCTGTGTTGTTAGGTGACCAACTCATGTTTAAAGTAAAGCACAATCGGGCGTGGTTAGTACTTGCATGGGAGACTCACTGAGTAAACAAGCTGTTGTTTTTTCTTTTTGTTTCATCACACGCACGGAAAAAATATAAGGCGACATTCATGCACTTTTTCTTACTGTGATGTCAATCATTTCTTGTGAAAAATCGTGGAATTTTTGTATTTTTTTAATTAATGAAAAGTTTTAAAATTTCGTATATTTTTAAAAAACAAGTTGTTGGTGTCTGCAGGCACGTAGTGGGTTTTATGCTTTTAATACACCGTGCAAAGTTGTTCAAAGTGATTGCAAAGTTGTGCAAAGTGATTTCAAAGTTTATAGATGTATTTGTATATATGACCTAAGTTGTTGGCATATAGAAACGCGCAGTTGTAAAGTCAAGAAATTTAATAAAGGCCAGTTGAAAGCAGCCTGTGGATGTTCACATGAGCTGACTGTAAACTGTTGGAAAACTGCGTGCAAAGTTGGAAAAAGCGGTTGAAATGTTGGCTTAGTTGCTGGTATATTTAACCTAAGTCATTGGCACGACACCCCCGCAGTTAAATTTCGAAAACATTAAGTAAATGTCTCGAGAATGCCCCATAAATAAGCAGACTATCACAATAGACCACAGGAAAATCGACGACAAACTGTGTACAAAGTTGTGAAAAGCGATTGTGATGTCAATCATTTCTTGTGAAAAATCGTGGAATTTTTGTACTTTTTAATTAATGAAAAGTTTTAAAATTTCGTATTTTTTTTAAAAACATTCATGCATTTTTTCTTACTGTGATGTCAATCATTTCTTGTGGAAAATCGTGGAATTTTTGTATTTTTTTAATTAATGAAAAGTTTTAAAATTTCGTATATTTAAAAAAAAAACTAGTTGTTGGTGTCTGCAGGCACGTAGTGGGTTTTATACTGTTAATACACCGTGCAAAGTTGTTCAAAGTGATTGCAAAGTTGTGCAAAGTGATTTCAAAGTTTATAGATGTATTTGTATATATGACCTAAGTTGTTGGCATATAGAAACGCGCAGTTGTAAAGTCAAGAAATTTAATAAAGGCCAGTTGAAAGCAGCCTGTGGATGTTCACATGAGCTGACTGTAAACTGTTGGAAAACTGCGTGCAAAGTTAGAAAAAGCGGTTGAAATGTTGGCTTAGTTGCTGGTATATTTAACCTAAGTCATTGGCACGACACCCCCGCAGTTAAATTTCGAATACATTAAGTAAATGTCTCGAGAATGCCCCATAAATAAGCAGGCTATCACAATAGACCACAGGAAAATCGACGACAAACTGTGTACAAAGTTGAGAAAAGCGATTGCAAAGTTGGCAGTATCATTCGGGATTGTTACCTGTGATATCATATAAACAAGTCCCATAGTTAAAAGTTCGAAAATGTGAAAACTAGTTCCTAATTTGTTGTTAAATTACCGTAGTGTTGCTCAAAGTATGTAGAGGTCATAGGTCATTTTTAAATGGCACTTTTGCAAGCGATATCGATTTTGAAACTTTGAAAAACATGAAATAGCCGCCAATTCGGTTCAATTTCAAATAGTCCGTGCAGCTGTGTTGTTAGGTGACCAACTCATGTTTAAAGTAAAGCTCAATCGGGCGTGGTTAGTACTTGCATGGGAGACTCACTGAGTAAACAAGCTGTTGTTTTTTCTTTTTGTTTCATCACACGCACGGAAAAAATATAAGGCGACATTCATGCATTTTTTCTTACTGTGATGTCAATCATTTCTTGTGGAAAATCGTGGAATTTTTGTATTTGTTTAATTAATGAAAAGTTTTAAAGTTTCGTATTTTTTTAAAAAACAAACCGTGCAAAGTTGTTCAAAGTGATTGCAAAGTTGTGCAAAGTGATTTCAAAGTATATAGATGTATTTGTATATATGACCTAAGTTGTTGGCATATAGAAACGCGCAGTTGTAAAGTCAAGAAATTTAATAAAGGCCAGTTGAAAGCAGCCTGTGGATGTTCACATGAGCTGACTGTAAACTGTTGGAAAACTGCGTGCAAAGTTGGAAAAAGCGGTTGAAATGTTGGCTTAGTTGCTGGTATATTTAACCTAAGTCATTGGCACGACACCCCCGCAGTTAAATTTCGAAAACATTGAGTAAATTTGTCGAGAATGCCCCATAAATAAGCAGGCTATCACAATAGACCACAGGAAAATCGACGACAAACTGTGTACAAAGTTGAGAAAAGCGATTGCAAAGTTGGCAGTATCATTCGGGATTGTTACCTGTGATATCATATAAACAAGTCCCATAGTTAAAAGTTCGAAAATGTGAAAACTAGTTCCTAATTTGTTGTTAAATTACCGTAGTGTTGCTCAAAGTATGTAGAGGTCATAGGTCATTTTTAAATGGCACTTTTGCAAGCGATATCGATTTTGAAACTTTGAAAAACATGAAATAGCCGCCAATTCTGTTCAATTTCAAATAGTCCATGCAGCTGTGTTGTTAGGTGACTAACTCATGTTTAAAGTAAAGCTCAATCGGGCGTGGTTAGTACTTGCATGGGAGACTCACTGAGTAAACAAGCTGTTGTTTTTTCTTTTTGTTTCATCACACGCACGGAAAAAATATAAGGCGACATTCGTGCATTTTTTCTTACTGTGATGTCAATCATTTCTTGTGGAAAATCGTGGAATTTTTGTATTTGTTTAATTAATGAAAAGTTTTAAAATTTCGTATTTTTTTAAAAAACAAACCGTGCAAAGTTGTTCAAAGTGATTGCAAAGTTGTGCAAAGTGATTTCAAAGTATATAGATGTATTTGTATATATGACCTAAGTTGTTGGCATATAGAAACGCGCAGTTGTAAAGTCAAGAAATTTAATAAAGGCCAGTTGAAAGCAGCCTGTGGATGTTCACATGAGCTGACTGTAAGCTGTTGGAAAACTGCGTGCAAAGTTGGAAAAAGCGGTTGAAATGTTGGCTTAGTTGCTGGTATATTTAACCTAAGTCATTGGCACGACACCCCCGCAGTTAAATTTCGAAAACATTAAGTAAATTTGTCGAGAATGCCCCATAAATAAGCAGGCTATCACAATAGACCACAGGAAAATCGACGACAAACTGTGTACAAAGTTGAGAAAAGCGATTGCAAAGTTGGCAGTATCATTCGGGATTGTTACCTGTGATATCATATAAACAAGTCCCATAGTTAAAAGTTCGAAAATGTGAAAACTAGTTCCTAATTTGTTGTTAAATTACCGTAGTGTTGCTCAAAGTATGTAGAGGTCATAGGTCATTTTTAAATGGAACTTTTGCATGCGATATCGATTTTGAAACTTTGAAAAACATGAAATAGCCGCCAATTCTGTTCAATTTCAATTAGTCCATGCAGCTGTGTTGTTAGGTGACCAACTCATGTTTAAAGTAAAGCACAATGGGGCGTGGTTAGTACTTGCATGGGAGACTCACTGAGTAAACAAGCTGTTGTTTTTTCTTTTTGTTTCATCACACGCACGGAAAAAATATAAGGCGACATTCATGCATTTTTTCTTACTGTGATGTCAATAATTTTTGTGGAAAATCTTGGAATTTTTGTATTTTTTAAATTAATGAAAAGTTTTAAAATTTCGTATACTTTTAAAAAACAAGTTGTTGGTGTCTGCAGGCACGTAGTGGGTTTTATGCTGTTAATACACCGTGCAAAGTTGTTCAAAGTGATTGCAAAGTTGTGCAAAGTGATTTCAAAGTATATAGATGTATTTGTATATATGACCTAAGTTGTTGGCATATAGAAACGCGCAGTTGTAAAGTCAAGAAATTTAATAAAGGCCAGTTGAAAGCAGCCTGTGGATGTTCACATGAGCTGACTGTAAACTGTTGGAAAACTGCGTGCAAAGTTGGAAAAAGCGGTTGAAATGTTGGCTTAGTTGCTGGTATATTTAACCTAAGTCATTGGCACGACACCCCCGCAGTTAAATTTCGAAAACATTAAGTAAATTTGTCGAGAATGCCCCATAAATAAGCAGGCTATCACAATAGACCACAGGAAAATCGACGACAAACTGTGTACAAAGTTGAGAAAAGCGATTGCAAAGTTGGCAGTATCATTCGGGATTGTTACCTGTGATATCATATAAACAAGTCCCATAGTTAAAAGTTCGAAAATGTGAAAACTAGTTTCTAATTTGTTGTTAAATTACCGTAGTGTTGCTCAAAGTATGTAGAGGTCATAGGTCATTTTTAAATGGCACTTTTGCAAGCGATATCGATTTTGAAACTTTGAAAAACATGAAATAGCCGCCAATTCTGTTCAATTTCAAATAGTCCATGCAGCTGTGTTGTTAGGTGACCAACTCATGTTTAAAGTAAAGCTCAATCGGGCGTGGTTAGTACTTGCATGGGAGACTCACTGAGTAAACAAGCTGTTGTTTTTTCTTTTTGTTTCATCACACGCACGGAAAAAATATAAGGCGACATTCATGCATTTTTTCTTACTGTGATGTCAATCATTTCTTGTGGAAAATCGTGGAATTTTTGTATTTGTTTAATTAATGAAAAGTTTTAAAATTTCGTATTTTTTTAAAAAACAAACCGTGCAAAGTTGTTCAAAGTGATTGCAAAGTTGTGCAAAGTGATTTCAAAGTATATAGATGTATTTGTATATATGACCTAAGTTGTTGGCATATAGAAACGCGCAGTTGTAAAGTCAAGAAATTTAATAAAGGCCAGTTGAAAGCAGCCTGTGGATGTTCACATGAGCTGACTGTAAACTGTTGGAAAACTGCGTGCAAAGTTGGAAAAAGCGGTTGAAATGTTGGCTTAGTTGCTGGTATATTTAACCTAAGTCATTGGCACGACACCCCCGCAGCTAAATTTCGAAAACATTAAGTAAATTTGTCGAGAATGCCCCATAAATAAGCAGGCTATCACAATAGACCACAGGAAAATCGACGACAAACTGTGTACAAAGTTGAGAAAAGCGATTGCAAAGTTGGCAGTGTCATTCGGGATTGTTACCTGTGATATCATATAAACAAGTCCCATAGTTAAAAGTTCGAAAATGTGAAAACTAGTTTCTAATTTGTTGTTAAATTACCGTAGTGTTGCTCAAAGTATGTAGAGGTCATAGGTCATTTTTAAATGGCACTTTTGCAAGCGATATCGATTTTGAAACTTTGAAAAACATGAAATAGCCGCCAATTCTGTTCAATTTCAAATAGTCCATGCAGCTGTGTTGTTAGGTGACCAACTCATGTTTAAAGTAAAGCTCAATCGGGCGTGGTTAGTACTTGCATGGGAGACTCACTGAGTAAACAAGCTGTTGTTTTTTCTTTTTGTTTCATCACACTCACGGAAAAAATATAAGGCGACATTCATGCATTTTTTCTTACTGTGATGTCAATCATTTCTTGTGGAAAATCGTGGAATTTTTGTATTTGTTTAATTAATGAAAAGTTTTAAAATTTCGTATTTTTTTAAAAAACAAGTTGTTGGTGTCTGCAGGCACGTAGTGGGTTTCATGCTGTTAATACACCGTGCAAAGTTGTTCAAAGTGATTGCAAAGTTGTGCAAAGTGATTTCAAAGTTTATAGATGTATTTGTTTATATGACCTAAGTTGTTGGCATCTAGAAACACGCAGTTGTAAAGTCAAGAAATTTAATAAAGGCCAGTTGAAAGCAGCCTGTGGATGTTCACATGAGCTGACTGTAAACTGTTGGAAAACTGCGTGCAAAGTTGGAAAAAGCGGTTGAAATGTTGGCGAAGTTGCTTGTCTATTTAACCTAAGTCATTGGCACGACACCCCCGCAGTTAAATTTCGAAAACATTAAGTAAATGTCTCGAGAATGCCCCATCAATAAGCAGGCTATCACAATAGACCACAGGAAAATCGACGACAAACTGTGTACAAAGTTGAGAAAAGCGATTGCAAAGTTGGCAGTATCATTCGGGATTGTTACCTGTGATATCATATAAACAAGTCCCATAGTTAAAAGTTCGAAAATGTGAAAACTAGTTCCTAATTTGTTGTTAAATTACCGTAGTGTTGCTCAAAGTATGTAGAGGTCATAGGTCATTTTTAAATGGCACTTTTGCAAGCAATATCGATTTTGAAACTTTGAAAAACATGAAATAGCCGCCAATTCTGTTCAATTTCAAATAGTCCATGCAGCTGTGTTGTTAGGTGACCAACTCATGTTTAAAGTAAAGCACAATCGGGCGTGGTTAGTACTTGCATGGGAGACTCACTGAGTAAGCAAGCTGTTGTTTTTTCTTTTTGTTTCATCACACGTACGGAAAAAATATAAGGCGACATTCATGCATTTTTTCTTACTGTGATGTCAATCATTTCTTGTGGAAAATCGTGGAATTTTTGTATTTGTTTAATTATGGAAAAGTTTTAAAATTTCGTATTTTTTTAAAAAACAAACCGTGCAAAGTTGTTCAAAGTGATTGCAATGTTGTGCAAAGTGATTTCAAAGTATATAGATGTATTTGTATATATGACCTAAGTTGTTGGCATATAGAAACGCGCAGTTGTAAAGTCAAGAAATTTAATAAAGGCCAGTTGAAAGAAGCCTGTGGATGTTCACATGAGCTGACTGTAAACTGTTGGAAAACTGCGTGCAAAGTTGGAAAAAGCGGTTGAAATGTTGGCTTAGTTGCTGGTATATTTTACCTAAGTCATTGGCACGACACCCCCGCAGTTAAATTTCGAAAACATTAAGTAAATTTGTCGAGAATGCCCCATAAATAAGCAGGTTATCACAATAGACCACAGGAAAATCGACGACAAACTGTGTACAAAGTTGAGAAAAGCGATTGCAAAGTTGGCAGTATCATTCGGGATTGTTACCTGTGATATCATATAAACAAGTCCCATAGTTAAAAGTTCGAAAATGTGAAAACTAGTTCCTAATTTGTTGTTAAATTACCGTAGTGTTGCTCAAAGTATGTAGAGGTCATAGGTCATTTTTAAATGGCACTTTTGCAAGCGATATCGATTTTGAAACTTTGAAAAACATGAAATAGCCGCCAATTCGGTTCAATTTCAAATAGTCCATGCAGCTGTGTTGTTAGGTGACCAACTCATGTTTAAAGTAAAGCACAATCGGGCGTGGTTAGTACTTGCATGGGAGACTCACTGAGTAAACAAGCTGTTGTTTTTTCTTTTTGTTTCATCACACGCACGGAAAAAATATAAGGCGACATTCATGCATTTTTTCTTACTGTGATATCAATCATTTTTGTGGAAAATCGTGGAATTTTTGTATTTTTTTAATTAATGAAAAGTTTTAAAATTTCGTATATTTTTAAAAAACAAGTTGTTGGTGTCTGCAGGCACGTAGTGGGTTTCATGCTGTTAATACACCGTGCAAAGTTGTTCAAAGTGATTGCAAAGTTGTGCAAAGTGATTTCAAAGTTTATAGATGTATTTGTTTATATGACCTAAGTTGTTGGCATCTAGAAACACGCAGTTGTAAAGTCAAGAAATTTAATAAAGGCCAGTTGAAAGCAGCCTGTGGATGTTCACATGAGCTGACTGTAAACTGTTGGAAAACTGCGTGCAAAGTTGGAAAAAGCGGTTGAAATGTTGGCGAAGTTGCTTGTATATTTAACCTAAGTCATTGGCACGACACTCCCGCAGTTAAATTTCGAAAACATTAAGTAAATGTCTCGAGAATGCCCCATAAATAAGCAGACTATCACAATAGACCACAGGAAAATCGACGACAAACTGTGTACAAAGTTGTGAAAAGCGATTGCAAAGTTGGTAGTTTCATTCGGGATTGTTACCTGTGATATCATATAAACAAGTCCCATAGTTAAAAGTTCGAAAATGTGAAAACTAGTTCCTAATTTGTTGTTAAATTACCGTAGTGTTGCTCAAAGTATGTAGAGGTCATAGGTCATTTTTAAATGGCACTTTTGCAAGCGATATCGATTTTGAAACTTTGAAAAACATGAAATAGCCGCCAATTCTGTTCAATTTCAAATAGTCCATGCAGCTGTGTTGTTAGGTGACCAACTCATGTTTAAAGTAAAGCACAATCGGGCGTGGTTAGTACTTGCATGGGAGACTCACTGAGTAAACAAGCTGTTGTTTTTTCTTTTTGTTTCATCACACGCACGGAAAAAATATAAGGCGACATTCATGCATTTTTTCTTACTGTGATGTCAATCATTTCTTGTGGAAAATCGTGGAATTTTTGTATTTGTTTAATTAATGAAAAGTTTTAAAATTTCGTATTTTTTTAAAAAACAAACCGTGCAAAGTTGTTCAAAGTGATTGCAAAGTTGTGCAAAGTGATTTCAAAGTATATAGATGTATTTGTATATATGACCTAAGTTGTTGGCATATAGAAACGCGCAGTTGTAAAGTCAAGAAATTTAATAAAGGCCAGTTGAAAGAAGCCTGTGGATGTTCACATGAGCTGACTGTAAACTGTTGGAAAACTGCGTGCAAAGTTGGAAAAAGCGGTTGAAATGTTGGCTTAGTTGCTGGTATATTTTACCTAAGTCATTGGCACGACACCCCCGCAGTTAAATTTCGAAAACATTAAGTAAATTTGTCGAGAATGCCCCATAAATAAGCAGGTTATCACAATAGACCACAGGAAAATCGACGACAAACTGTGTACAAAGTTGAGAAAAGCGATTGCAAAGTTGGCAGTATCATTCGGGATTGTTACCTGTGATATCATATAAACAAGTCCCATAGTTAAAAGTTCGAAAATGTGAAAACTAGTTCCTAATTTGTTGTTAAATTACCGTAGTGTTGCTCAAAGTATGTAGAGGTCATAGGTCATTTTTAAATGGCACTTTTGCAAGCGATATCGATTTTGAAACTTTGAAAAACATGAAATAGCCGCCAATTCGGTTCAATTTCAAATAGTCCATGCAGCTGTGTTGTTAGGTGACCAACTCATGTTTAAAGTAAAGCACAATCGGGCGTGGTTAGTACTTGCATGGGAGACTCACTGAGTAAACAAGCTGTTGTTTTTTCTTTTTGTTTCATCACACGCACGGAAAAAATATAAGGCGACATTCATGCATTTTTTCTTACTGTGATGTCAATCATTTTTGTGGAAAATCGTGGAATTTTTGTATTTTTTTAATTAATGAAAAGTTTTAAAATTTCGTATATTTTTAAAAAACAAGTTGTTGGTGTCTGCAGGCACGTAGTGGGTTTCATGCTGTTAATACACCGTGCAAAGTTGTTCAAAGTGATTGCAAAGTTGTGCAAAGTGATTTCAAAGTTTATAGATGTATTTGTTTATATGACCTAAGTTGTTGGCATCTAGAAACACGCAGTTGTAAAGTCAAGAAATTTAATAAAGGCCAGTTGAAAGCAGCCTGTGGATGTTCACATGAGCTGACTGTAAACTGTTGGAAAACTGCGTGCAAAGTTGGAAAAAGCGGTTGAAATGTTGGCGAAGTTGCTTGTATATTTAACCTAAGTCATTGGCACGACACTCCCGCAGTTAAATTTCGAAAACATTAAGTAAATGTCTCGAGAATGCCCCATAAATAAGCAGACTATCACAATAGACCACAGGAAAATCGACGACAAACTGTGTACAAAGTTGTGAAAAGCGATTGCAAAGTTGGTAGTTTCATTCGGGATTGTTACCTGTGATATCATATAAACAAGTCCCATAGTTAAAAGTTCGAAAATGTGAAAACTAGTTCCTAATTTGTTGTTAAATTACCGTAGTGTTGCTCAAAGTATGTAGAGGTCATAGGTCATTTTTAAATGGCACTTTTGCAAGCGATATCGATTTTGAAACTTTGAAAAACATGAAATAGCCGCCAATTCTGTTCAATTTCAAATAGTCCATGCAGCTGTGTTGTTAGGTGACCAACTCATGTTTAAAGTAAAGCACAATCGGGCGTGGTTAGTACTTGCATGGGAGACTCACTGAGTAAACAAGCTGTTGTTTTTTCTTTTTGTTTCATCACACGCACGGAAAAAATATAAGGCGACATTCATGCATTTTTTCTTACTGTGATGTCAATCATTTCTTGTGGAAAATCGTGGAATTTTTGTATTTGTTTAATTAATGAAAAGTTTTAAAATTTCGTATTTTTTTAAAAAACAAACCGTGCAAAGTTGTTCAAAGTGATTGCAAAGTTGTGCAAAGTGATTTCAAAGTATATGGATGTATTTGTATATATGACCTAAGTTGTTGGCATATAGAAACGCGCAGTTGTAAAGTCAAGAAATTTAATAAATGCCAGTTGAAAGAAGCCTGTGGATGTTCACATGAGCTGACTGTAAACTGTTGGAAAACTGCGTGCAAAGTTGGAAAAAGCGGTTGAAATGTTGGCTTAGTTGCTGGTATATTTTACCTAAGTCATTGGCACGACACCCCCGCAGTTAAATTTCGAAAACATTAAGTAAATTTGTCGAGAATGCCCCATAAATAAGCAGGCTATCACAATAGACCACAGGAAAATCGACGACAAACTGTGTACAAAGTTGAGAAAAGCGATTGCAAAGTTGGTAGTTTCATTCGGGATTGTTACCTGTGATATCATATAAACAAGTCCCATAGTTAAAAGTTCGAAAATGTGAAAACTAGTTCCTAATTTGTTGTTAAATTACCGTAGTGTTGCTCAAAGTATGTAGAGGTCATAGGTCATTTTTAAATGGCACTTTTGCAAGCGATATCGATTTTGAAACTTTGAAAAACATGAAATAGCCGCCAATTCGGTTCAATTTCAAATAGTCCATGCAGCTGTGTTGTTAGGTGACCAACTCATGTTTAAAGTAAAGCACAATCGGGCGTGGTTAGTACTTGCATGGGAGACTCACTGAGTAAACAAGCTGTTGTTTTTTCTTTTTGTTTCATCACACGCACGGAAAAAATATAAGGCGACATTCATGCATTTTTTCTTACTGTGATGTCAATCATTTTTGTGGAAAATCGTGGAATTTTTGTATTTTTTTAATTAATGAAAAGTTTTAAAATTTCGTATATTTTTAAAAAACAAGTTGTTGGTGTCTGCAGGCACGTAGTGGGTTTCATGCTGTTAATACACCGTGCAAAGTTGTTCAAAGTGATTGCAAAGTTGTGCAAAGTGATTTCAAAGTTTATAGATGTATTTGTTTATATGACCTAAGTTGTTGGCATCTAGAAACACGCAGTTGTAAAGTCAAGAAATTTAATAAAGGCCAGTTGAAAGCAGCCTGTGGATGTTCACATGAGCTGACTGTAAACTGTTGGAAAACTGCGTGCAAAGTTGGAAAAAGCGGTTGAAATGTTGGCGAAGTTGCTTGTATATTTAACCTAAGTCATTGGCACGACACTCCCGCAGTTAAATTTCGAAAACATTAAGTAAATGTCTCGAGAATGCCCCATAAATAAGCAGACTATCACAATAGACCACAGGAAAATCGACGACAAACTGTGTACAAAGTTGTGAAAAGCGATTGCAAAGTTGGTAGTTTCATTCGGGATTGTTACCTGTGATATCATATAAACAAGTCCCATAGTTAAAAGTTCGAAAATGTGAAAACTAGTTCCTAATTTGTTGTTAAATTACCGTAGTGTTGCTCAAAGTATGTAGAGGTCATAGGTCATTTTTAAATGGCACTTTTGCAAGCGATATCGATTTTGAAACTTTGAAAAACATGAAATAGCCGCCAATTCTGTTCAATTTCAAATAGTCCATGCAGCTGTGTTGTTAGGTGACCAACTCATGTTTAAAGTAAAGCACAATCGGGCGTGGTTAGTACTTGCATGGGAGACTCACTGAGTAAACAAGCTGTTGTTTTTTCTTTTTGTTTCATCACACGCACGGAAAAAATATAAGGCGACATTCATGCATTTTTTCTTACTGTGATGTCAATCATTTCTTGTGGAAAATCGTGGAATTTTTGTATTTGTTTAATTAATGAAAAGTTTTAAAATTTCGTATTTTTTTAAAAAACAAACCGTGCAAAGTTGTTCAAAGTGATTGCAAAGTTGTGCAAAGTGATTTCAAAGTATATGGATGTATTTGTATATATGACCTAAGTTGTTGGCATATAGAAACGCGCAGTTGTAAAGTCAAGAAATTTAATAAAGGCCAGTTGAAAGAAGCCTGTGGATGTTCACATGAGCTGACTGTAAACTGTTGGAAAACTGCGTGCAAAGTTGGAAAAAGCGGTTGAAATGTTGGCTTAGTTGCTGGTATATTTTACCTAAGTCATTGGCACGACACCCCCGCAGTTAAATTTCGAAAACATTAAGTAAATTTGTCGAGAATGCCCCATAAATAAGCAGGCTATCACAATAGACCACAGGAAAATCGACGACAAACTGTGTACAAAGTTGAGAAAAGCGATTGCAAAGTTGGTAGTTTCATTCGGGATTGTTACCTGTGATATCATATAAACAAGTCCCATAGTTAAAAGTTCGAAAATGTGAAAACTAGTTCCTAATTTGTTGTTAAATTACCGTAGTGTTGCTCAAAGTATGTAGAGGTCATAGGTCATTTTTAAATGGCACTTTTGCAAGCGATATCGATTTTGAAACTTTGAAAAACATGAAATAGCCGCCAATTCGGTTCAATTTCAAATAGTCCATGCAGCTGTGTTGTTAGGTGACCAACTCATGTTTAAAGTAAAGCACAATCGGGCGTGGTTAGTACTTGCATGGGAGACTCACTGAGTAAACAAGCTGTTGTTTTTTCTTTTTGTTTCATCACACGCACGGAAAAAATATAAGGCGACATTCATGCATTTTTTCTTACTGTGATGTCAATCATTTTTGTGGAAAATCGTGGAATTTTTGTATTTTTTTAATTAATGAAAAGTTTTAAAATTTCGTATATTTTTAAAAAACAAGTTGTTGGTGTCTGCAGGCACGTAGTGGGTTTCATGCTGTTAATACACCGTGCAAAGTTGTTCAAAGTGATTGCAAAGTTGTGCAAAGTGATTTCAAAGTTTATAGATGTATTTGTTTATATGACCTAAGTTGTTGGCATCTAGAAACACGCAGTTGTAAAGTCAAGAAATTTAATAAAGGCCAGTTGAAAGCAGCCTGTGGATGTTCACATGAGCTGACTGTAAACTGTTGGAAAACTGCGTGCAAAGTTGGAAAAAGCGGTTGAAATGTTGGCGAAGTTGCTTGTATATTTAACCTAAGTCATTGGCACGACACTCCCGCAGTTAAATTTCGAAAACATTAAGTAAATGTCTCGAGAATGCCCCATAAATAAGCAGACTATCACAATAGACCACAGGAAAATCGACGACAAACTGTGTACAAAGTTGTGAAAAGCGATTGCAAAGTTGGTAGTTTCATTCGGGATTGTTACCTGTGATATCATATAAACAAGTCCCATAGTTAAAAGTTCAAAAATGTGAAAACTAGTTCCTAATTTGTTGTTAAATTACCGTAGTGTTGCTCAAAGTATGTAGAGGTCATAGGTCATTTTTAAATGGCACTTTTGCAAGCGATATCGATTTTGAAACTTTGAAAAACATGAAATAGCCGCCAATTCGGTTCAATTTCAAATAGTCCATGCAGCTGTGTTGTTAGGTGAACAACTCATGTTTAAAGTAAAGCACAATCGGGCGTGGTTATTACTTGCATGGGAGACTCACTGAGTAAACAAGCTGTTGTTTTTTCTTTTTGTTTCATCACACGCACGGAAAAAATATAAGGCGACATTCATGCATTTTTTCTTACTGTGATGTCAATCATTTCTTGTGGAAAATCGTGGAATTTTTGTATTTGTTTAATTAATGAAAAGTTTTAAAATTTCGTATTTTTTTAAAAACAAGTTGTTGGTGTCTGCAGGCACGTAGTGGGATTTATGCTGTTAATACTCCGTGCAAAGTTGTTCAAAGTGACTGCAAAGTTGTGCAAAGTGATTTCAAAGTTTATAGATGTATTTGTTTATATGACCTAAGTTGTTGGCATATAGAAACACGCAGTTGTAAAGTCAAGAAATTTAATAAAGGCCAGTTGAAAGCAGCCTGTGGATGTTCACATGAGCTGACTGTAAACTGTTGGAAAACTGCGTGCAAAGTTGGAAAAAGCGGTTGAAATGTTGGCGAAGTTGCTTGTATATTTAACCTAAGTCATTGGCACGACACTCCCGCAGTTAAATTTCGAAAACATTAAGTAAATGTCTCGAGAATGCCCCATAAATAAGCAGACTATCACAATAGACCACAGGAAAATCGACGACAAACTGTGTACAAAGTTGTGAAAAGCGATTGCAAAGTTGGTAGTTTCATTCGGGATTGTTACCTGTGATATCATATAAACAAGTCCCATAGTTAAAAGTTCAAAAATGTGAAAACTAGTTCCTAATTTGTTGTTAAATTACCGTAGTGTTGCTCAAAGTATGTAGAGGTCATAGGTCATTTTTAAATGGCACTTTTGCAAGCGATATCGATTTTGAAACTTTGAAAAACATGAAATAGCCGCCAATTCGGTTCAATTTCAAATAGTCCATGCAGCTGTGTTGTTAGGTGAACAACTCATGTTTAAAGTAAAGCACAATCGGGCGTGGTTATTACTTGCATGGGAGACTCACTGAGTAAACAAGCTGTTGTTTTTTCTTTTTGTTTCATCACACGCACGGAAAAAATATAAGGCGACATTCATGCATTTTTTCTTACTGTGATGTCAATCATTTCTTGTGGAAAATCGTGGAATTTTTGTATTTGTTTAATTAATGAAAAGTTTTAAAATTTCGTATTTTTTTAAAAACAAGTTGTTGGTGTCTGCAGGCACGTAGTGGGATTTATGCTGTTAATACTCCGTGCAAAGTTGTTCAAAGTGACTGCAAAGTTGTGCAAAGTGATTTCAAAGTTTATAGATGTATTTGTTTATATGACCTAAGTTGTTGGCATATAGAAACACGCAGTTGTAAAGTCAAGAAATTTAATAAAGGCCAGTTGAAAGCAGCCTGTGGATGTTCACATGAGCTGACTGTAAACTGTTGGAAAACTGCGTGCAAAGTTGGAAAAAGCGGTTGAAATGTTGGCGAAGTTGCTTGTATATTTAACCTAAGTCATTGGCACGACACTCCCGCAGTTAAATTTCGAAAACATTAAGTAAATGTCTCGAGAATGCCCCATAAATAAGCAGACTATCACAATAGACCACAGGAAAATCGACGACAAACTGTGTACAAAGTTGTGAAAAGCGATTGCAAAGTTGGTAGTTTCATTCGGGATTGTTACCTGTGATATCATATAAACAAGTCCCATAGTTAAAAGTTCAAAAATGTGAAAACTAGTTCCTAATTTGTTGTTAAATTACCGTAGTGTTGCTCAAAGTATGTAGAGGTCATAGGTCATTTTTAAATGGCACTTTTGCAAGCGATATCGATTTTGAAACTTTGAAAAACATGAAATAGCCGCCAATTCGGTTCAATTTCAAATAGTCCATGCAGCTGTGTTGTTAGGTGAACAACTCATGTTTAAAGTAAAGCACAATCGGGCGTGGTTATTACTTGCATGGGAGACTCACTGAGTAAACAAGCTGTTGTTTTTTCTTTTTGTTTCATCACACGCACGGAAAAAATATAAGGCGACATTCATGCATTTTTTCTTACTGTGATGTCAATCATTTCTTGTGGAAAATCGTGGAATTTTTGTATTTGTTTAATTAATGAAAAGTTTTAAAATTTCGTATTTTTTTAAAAACAAGTTGTTGGTGTCTGCAGGCACGTAGTGGGATTTATGCTGTTAATACTCCGTGCAAAGTTGTTCAAAGTGACTGCAAAGTTGTGCAAAGTGATTTCAAAGTTTATAGATGTATTTGTTTATATGACCTAAGTTGTTGGCATATAGAAACACGCAGTTGTAAAGTCAAGAAATTTAATAAAGGCCAGTTGAAAGCAGCCTGTGGATGTTCACATGAGCTGACTGTAAACTGTTGAAAAACTGCGTGCAAAGTTGGAAAAAGCGGTTGAAATGTTGGCGAAGTTGCTTGTATATTTAACCTAAGTTATTGGCACAACACTCCCGCAGTTAAATTTCGAAAACATTATGTAAATGTCTCGAGAATGCCTCATAAATAAGCAGACTATCACAATAGACCACAGGAAAATCGACGACAAACTGTGTACAAAGTTGTAAAAAGCGATTGCAAAGTTGGTAGTTTCATTCGGGATTGTTACCTGTGATATCATATAAACAAGTCCCATAGTTAAAAGTTCGAAAATGTGAAAACTAGTTCCTAATTTGTTGTTAAATTACCGTAGTGTTGCTCAAAGTATGTAGAGGTCATAGGTCATTTTTAAATGGCACTTTTGCAAGCGTTATCGATTTTGAAACTTTGAAAAACATGAAATAGCCGCCAATTCGGTTCAATTTCAAATAGTCCATGCAGCTGTGTTGTTAGGTGAACAACTCATGTTTAAAGTAAAGCACAATCGGGCGTGGTTATTACTTGCATGGGAGACTCACTGAGTAAACAAGCTGTTGTTTTTTCTTTTTGTTTCATCACACGCACGGAAAAAATATAAGGCGACATTCATGCATTTTTTCTTACTGTGATGTCAATCATTTCTTGTGGAAAATCGTGGAATTTTTGTATTTGTTTAATTAATGAAAAGTTTTAAAATTTCGTATTTTTTTAAAAACAAGTTGTTGTTGTCTGCAGGCACGTAGTGGGATTTATGCTGTTAATACTCCGTGCAAAGTTGTTCAAAGTGACTGCAAAGTTGTGCAAAGTGATTTCAAAGTTTATAGATGTATTTGTTTATATGACCTAAGTTGTTGGCATATAGAAACACGCAGTTGTAAAGTCAAGAAATTTAATAAAGGCCAGTTGAAAGCAGCCTGTGGATGTTCACATGAGCTGACTGTAAACTGTTGGAAAACTGCGTGCAAAGTTGGAAAAAGCGGTTGAAATGTTGGCGAAGTTGCTTGTATATTTAACCTAAGTTATTGGCACGACACTCCCGCAGTTAAATTTCGAAAACATTAAGTAAATGTCTCGAGAATGCCCCATAAATAAGCAGACTATCACAATAGACCACAGGAAAATCGACGACAAACTGTGTACAAAGTTGTGAAAAGCGATTGCAAAGTTGGTAGTTTCATTCGGGATTGTTACCTGTGATATCATATAAACAAGTCCCATAGTTAAAAGTTCGAAAATGTGAAAACTAGTTCCTAATTTGTTGTTAAATTACCGTAGTGTTGCTCAAAGTATGTAGAGGTCATAGGTCATTTTTAAATGGCACTTTTGCAAGCGATATCGATTTTGAAACTTTGAAAAACATGAAATAGCCGCCAATTCGGTTCAATTTCAAATAGTCCATGCAGCTGTGTTGTTAGGTGAACAACTCATGTTTAAAGTAAAGCACAATCGGGCGTGGTTATTACTTGCATGGGAGACTCACTGAGTAAACAAGCTGTTGTTTTTTCTTTTTGTTTCATCACACGCACGGAAAAAATATAAGGCGACATTCATGCATTTTTTCTTACTGTGATGTCAATCATTTCTTGTGGAAAATCGTGGAATTTTTGTATTTGTTTAATTAATGAAAAGTTTTAAAATTTCGTATTTTTTTAAAAACAAGTTGTTGGTGTCTGCAGGCACGTAGTGGGATTTATGCTGTTAATACTCCGTGCAAAGTTGTTCAAAGTGACTGCAAAGTTGTGCAAAGTGATTTCAAAGTTTATAGATGTATTTGTTTATATGACCTAAGTTGTTGGCATATAGAAACACGCAGTTGTAAAGTCAAGAAATTTAATAAAGGCCAGTTGAAAGCAGCCTGTGGATGTTCACATGAGCTGACTGTAAACTGTTGGAAAACTGCGTGCAAAGTTGGAAAAAGCGGTTGAAATGTTGGCGAAGTTGCTTGTATATTTAACCTAAGTTATTGGCACAACACTCCCGCAGTTAAATTTCGAAAACATTAAGTAAATGTCTCGAGAATGCCTCATAAATAAGCAGACTATCACAATAGACCACAGGAAAATCGACGACAAACTGTGTACAAAGTTGTAAAAAGCGATTGCAAAGTTGGTAGTTTCATTCGGGATTGTTACCTGTGATATCATATAAACAAGTCCCATAGTTAAAAGTTCGAAAATGTGAAAACTAGTTCCTAATTTGTTGTTAAATTACCGTAGTGTTGCTCAAAGTATGTAGAGGTCATAGGTCATTTTTAAATGGCACTTTTGCAAGCGATATCGATTTTGAAACTTTGAAAAACATGAAATAGCCGACAATTCGGTTCAATTTCAAATAGTCCATGCAGCTGTGTTGTTAGGTGAACAACTCATGTTTAAAGTAAAGCACAATCGGGCGTGGTTATTACTTGCATGGGAGACTCACTGAGTAAACAAGCTGTTGTTTTTTTCTTTTTGTTTCATCACACGCACGGAAAAAATATAAGGCGACATTCATGCATTTTTTCTTACTGTGATGTCAATCATTTCTTGTGGAAAATCGTGGAATTTTTGTATTTGTTTAATTAATGAAAAGTTTTAAAATTTCGTATTTTTTTAAAAACAAGTTGTTGGTGTCTGCAGGCACGTAGTGGGATTTATGCTGTTAATACTCCGTGCAAAGTTGTTCAAAGTGACTGCAAAGTTGTGCAAAGTGATTTCAAAGTTTATAGATGTATTTGTTTATATGACCTAAGTTGTTGGCATATAGAAACACGCAGTTGTAAAGTCAAGAAATTTAATAAAGGCCAGTTGAAAGCAGCCTGTGGATGTTCACATGAGCTGACTGTAAACTGTTGGAAAACTGCGTGCAAAGTTGGAAAAAGCGGTTGAAATGTTGGCGAAGTTGCTTGTATATTTAACCTAAGTTATTGGCACGACACTCCCGCAGTTAAATTTCGAAAACATTAATTAAATGTCTCGAGAATGCCTCATAAATAAGCAGACTATCACAATAGACCACAGGAAAATCGACGACAAACTGTGTACAAAGTTGTGAAAAGCGATTGCAAAGTTGGTAGTTTCATTCGGGATTGTTACCTGTGATATCATATAAACAAGTCCCATAGTTAAAAGTTCGAAAATGTGAAAACTAGTTCCTAATTTGTTGGTAAATTACCGTTGTGTTGCTCAAAGTATGTAGAGGTCATAGGTCATTTTTAAATGGCACTTTTGCAAGCGAAATCGATTTTGAAACTTTGAAAAACATGAAATAGCCGCCAATTCGGTTCAATTTCAAATAGTCCATGCACCTGTGTTGTTAGGTGACCAACTCATGTTTAAAGTAAAGCACAATCGGGCGTGGTTAGTACTTGCATGGGAGACTCACTGAGTAAAGAAGCTGTTATTTTTTCTTTTTGTTTCATCACACGCACGGAAAAAATATAAGGCGACATTCATGCATTTTTTCTTACTGTGATGTCAATCATTTCTTGTGGAAAATCGTGGAATTTTTGTATTTGTTTAATTAATGAAAAGTTTTAAAATTTCGTATTTTTTAAAAACAAGTTGTTGGTGTCTGCAGGCACGTAGTGGGATTTATGCTGTTAATACTCCGTGCAAAGTTGTTCAAAGTGACTGCAAAGTTGTGCAAAGTGATTTCAAAGTTTATAGATGTATTTGTTTATATGACCTAAGTTGTTGGCATATAGAAACACGCAGTTGTAAAGTCAAGAAATTTAATAAAGGCCAGTTGAAAGCAGCCTGTGGATGTTCACATGAGCTGACTGTAAACTGTTGGAAAACTGCGTGCAAAGTTGGAAAAAGCGGTTGAAATGTTGGCGAAGTTGCTTGTATATTTAACCTAAGTTATTGGCACGACACTCCCGCAGTTAAATTTCGAAAACATTAAGTAAATGTCTCGAGAATGCCTCATAAATAAGCAGACTATCACAAAAGACCACAGGAAAATCGACGACAAACTGTGTACAAAGTTGTGAAAAGCGATTGCAAAGTTGGTAGTTTCATTCGGGATTGTTACCTGTGATATCATATAAACAAGTCCCATAGTTAAAAGTTCGAAAATGTGAAAACTAGTTCCTAATTTGTTGTTAAATTACCGTAGTGTTGCTCAAAGTATGTAGAGGTCATAGGTCATTTTTAAATGGCACTTTTGCAAGCGATATCGATTTTGAAACTTTGAAAAACATGAAATAGCCGCCAATTCGGTTCAATTTCAAATAGTCCATGCAGCTGGGTTGTTAGGTGAACAATTCATGTTTAAAGTAAAGCACAATCGGGCGTGGTTATTACTTGCATGGGAGACTCACTGAGAAAGCAAGCTGTTGTTTTTTCTTTTTGTTTCATCACACGCACGGAAAAAATATAAGGCGACATTCATGCATTTTTTCTTACTGTGATGTCAATCATTTCTTGTGGAAAATCGTGGAATTTTTGTATTTGTTTAATTAATGAAAAGTTTTAAAATTTCGTATTTTTTTAAAAACAAGTTGTTGGTGTCTGCAGGCACGTAGTGGGATTTATGCTGTTAATACTCCGTGCAAAGTTGTTCAAAGTGACTGCAAAGTTGTGCAAAGTGATTTCAAAGTTTATAGATGTATTTGTTTATATGACCTAAGTTGTTGGCATATAGAACACGCAGTTGTAAAGTCAAGAAATTTAATAAAGGCCAGTTGAAAGCAGCCTGTGGATGTTCACATGAGCTGACTGTAAACTGTTGAAAAACTGCGTGCAAAGTTGGAAAAAGCGGTTGAAATGTTGGCGAAGTTGCTTGTATATTTAACCTAAGTTATTGGCACAACACTCCCGCAGTTAAATTTCGAAAACATTAAGTAAATGTCTCGAGAATGCCTCATAAATAAGCAGACTATCACAATAGACCACAGGAAAATCGACGACAAACTGTGTACAAAGTTGTGAAAAGCGATTGCAAAGTTGGTAGTTTCATTCGGGATTGTTACCTGTGATATCATATAAACAAGTCCCATAGTTAAAAGTTCGAAAATGTGAAAACTAGTTCCTAATTTGTTGTTAAATTACCGTAGTGTTGCTCAAAGTATGTAGAGGTCATAGGTCATTTTTAAATGGCACTTTTGCAAGCGATATCGATTTTGAAACTTTGAAAAACATGAAATAGCCGCCAATTCGGTTCAATTTCAAATAGTCCATGCAGCTGGGTTGTTAGGTGTACAACTCATGTTTAAAGTAAAGCACAATCGGGCGTGGTTATTACTTGCATGGGAGACTCACTGAGAAAACAAGCTGTTTTTTTTCTTTTTGTTTCATCACACGCACGGAAAAAATATAAGGCGACATTCATGCATTTTTTCTTACTGTGATGTCAATCATTTCTTGTGGAAAATCGTGGAATTTTTGTATTTGTTTAATTAATGAAAAGTTTTAAAATTTCGTATTTTTTTAAAAACAAGTTGTTGGTGTCTGCAGGCACGTAGTGGGATTTATGCTGTTAATACTCCGTGCAAAGTTGTTCAAAGTGATTGCAAAGTTGTGCAAAGTGATTTCAAAGTTTTTAGATGTATTTGTTTATATGACCTAAGTTGTTGGCATATAGAAACACGCAGTTGTAAAGTCAAGAAATTTAATAAAGGCCAGTTGAAAGCAGCCTGTGGATGTTCACATGAGCTGACTGTAAACTGTTGGAAAACTGCGTGCAAAGTTGGAAAAAGCGGTTGAAATGTTGGCGAAGTTGCTTGTATATTTAACCTAAGTCATTGGCACAACACTCCCGCAGTTAAATTTCGAAAACATTAAGTAAATGTCTCGAGAATGCCTCATAAATAAGCAGACTATCACAATAGACCACAGGAAAATCGACGACAAACTGTGTACAAAGTTGTGAAAAGCGATTGCAAAGTTGGTAGTTTCATTCGGGATTGTTACCTGTGATGTCATATAAACAAGTCCCATAGTTAAAAGTTCGAAAATGTGAAAACTAGTTCCTAATTTGTTGTTAAATTACCGTAGTGTTGCTCAAAGTATGTAGAGGTCATAGGTCATTTTTAAATGGCACTTTTGCAAGCGATATCGATTTTGAAACTTTGAAAAACATGAAATAGCCGCCAATTCGGTTCAATTTCAAATAGTCCATGCAGCTGTGTTGTTAGGTGACCAACTCATGTTTAAAGTAAAGCACAATCTGGCGTGGTTAGTACTTGCATGGGAGACTCACTGAGTAAAGAAGCTGTTATTTTTTCTTTTTGTTTCATCACACGCACGGAAAAAATATAAGGCGACATTCATGCATTTTTTCTTACTGTGATGTCAATCATTTCTTGTGGAAAATCGTGGAATTTTTGTATTTGTTTAATTAATGAAAAGTTTTAAAATTTCGTATTTTTTTAAAAAGCAAACCGTGGAAAGTTGTTCAAAGTGACTGCAAAGTTGTGCAAAGTGATTTCAAAGTTTGTAGATGTATTTGTTTATATGACCTAAGTTGTTGGCATATAGAAACACGCAGTTGTAAAGTCAAGAAATTTAATAAAGGCCAGTTGAAAGCAGCCTGTGGATGTTCACATGAGCTGACTGTAAACTGTTGGAAAACTGCGTGCAAAGTTGGAAAAAGCGTTTAAAATGTTGGAGAAGTTGCTTGTATATTTAACCTAAGTCATTGGCACGACACTCCCGCAGTTAAATTTCGAAAACATTAAGTAAATGTCTCGAGAATGCCTCATAAATAAGCAGATTATCACAATAGACCACAGGAAAATCGACGAGAAACTGTGTACAAAGTTGTGAAAAGCGATTGCAAAGTTGGTAGCTTCATTCGGGATTGTTACCTGTGATATCATATTAACAAGTCCCATAGTTAAAAGTTCGAAAATGTGAAAACTAGTTCCTAATTTGTTGTTAAATTACCGTAGTGTTACTCAAACTATGTAGAGGTCATAGGTCATTTTTAAAAGGCACTTTTGCAAGCGATATCGATTTTGAAACTTTCAAAATCATGAAATAGCCGCCAATTCGGTTCAATATCAAATAGTCCATGCAGCTGTGTTGTTAGGTGACCAACTCATTTTTAAAGTAAAGCGCAATCGGGCGTGGTTAGTACTTGCATGGGAGACTCACTGAGAAAACAAGCTGTTGTTTTTTCTTTTTGTTTCATCACACGCACGGAAAAAATATAAGGCGACATTCATGCATTTTTGCATACTGTGATGTCAATCATTTCTTGTGGAAAATCGTGGAATTTTTGTATTTGTTTAATTAATGAAAAGTTTTAAAATTTCGTATTTTTTTAAAAACAAGTTGTTGGTGTCTGCAGGCACGTAGTGGGATTTATGCTGTTAATACTCCGTGCAAAGTTGTTCAAAGTGATTGCAAAGTTGTGCAAAGTGATTTCAAAGTTTTTAGATGTATTTGTTTATGTGACCTAAGTTGTTGGCATATAGAAACACGCAGTTGTAAAGTCAAGAAATTTAATAAAGGCCAGTTGAAAGCAGCCTGTGGATGGTCACATGAGCTGACTGTAAACTGTTGGAAAACTGCGTGCAAAGTTGGAAAAAGCGGTTGAAATGTTGGCGAAGTTGCTTGTACATTTAACCTAAGTCATTGGCACGACACTCCCGCAGTTAAATTTCGAAAACATTAAGTAAATGTCTCGAGAATGCCTCATAAATAAGCAGACTATCACAATAGTCCACAGGAAAATCGACGAGAAACTGTGTACAAAGTTGTGAAAAGCGATTGCAAAGTTGGCAGTTTCATTCGGGATTGTTCCCTGTGATATCATATAAACAAGTCCCATAGTTAAAAGTTCGAAAATGTGAAAACTAGTTCCTAATTTGTTGTTAAATTACCGTAGTGTTGCTCAAAGTATGTAGAGGTCATAGGTCATTTTTAAATGGCACTTTTGCAAGCGATATCGATTTTGAAACTTTGAAAAACATGAAATAGCCGTCAATTCGGTTCAATTTCAAATAGTCGATGCAGCTGTGTTGTTAGGTGACCAACTGATGTTTAAAGTAAAGCATAATTGGGCGTGGTTAGTACTTGCATGGGAGACTCACTGAGTAAACAAGCTGTTGTTTTTTCTTTTTGTTTCATCACACGCACGGAAAAAAATAAGGCGACATTCATGCATTTTTTCTTACTGTGATGTCAATCATTTCTTGTGGAAAATCGTGGAATTTTTGTATTTGTTTAATTAATGAAAAGTTTTAAAATTTCGTATTTTTTTAAAAACAAGTTGTTGGTGTCTGCAGGCACGTAGTGGGATTTATGCTGTTAATACTCCGTGCAAAGTTGTTCAAAGTGATTGCAAAGTTGTGCAAAGTGATTTCAAAGTTTTTAGATGTATTTGTTTATGTGACCTAAGTTGTTGGCATATAGAAACACGCAGTTGTAAAGTCAAGAAATTTAATAAAGGCCAGTTGAAAGCAGCCTGTGGATGGTCACATGAGCTGACTGTAAACTGTTGGAAAACTGCGTGCAAAGTTGGAAAAAGCGGTTGAAATGTTGGCGAAGTTGCTTGTACATTTAACCTAAGTCATTGGCACGACACTCCCGCAGTTAAATTTCGAAAACATTAAGTAAATGTCTCGAGAATGCCTCATAAATAAGCAGACTATCACAATAGTCCACAGGAAAATCGACGAGAAACTGTGTACAAAGTTGTGAAAAGCGATTGCAAAGTTGGCAGTTTCATTCGGGATTGTTCCCTGTGATATCATATAAACAAGTCCCATAGTTAAAAGTTCGAAAATGTGAAAACTAGTTCCTAATTTGTTGTTAAATTACCGTAGTGTTGCTCAAAGTATGTAGAGGTCATAGGTCATTTTTAAATGGCACTTTTGCCAGCGATATCGATTTTGAAACTTTGAAAAACATGAAATAGCCGCAAATTCAGTTCAATTTCAAATAGTCCATGCAGCTGTGTTGTTAGGTGACCAACTGATGTTTAAAGTAAAGCATAATTGGGCGTGGTTAGTACTTGCATGGGAGACTCACTGAGTAAACAAGCTGTTGTTTTTTCTTTTTGTTTCATCACACGCACGGAAAAAAATAAGGCGACATTCATGCATTTTTTCTTACTGTGATGTCAATCATTTCTTGTGGAAAATCGTGGAATTTTTGTATTTGTTTAATTAATGAAAAGTTTTAAAATTTCGTATTTTTTTTAAAAACAAACCGTGCAAAGTTGTTCAAAGTGATTGCAAAGTTGTGCAAAGTGATTTCAAAGTTTATAGATGTATTTGTTTATATGACCTAAGTTGTTGGCATATAGAAACACGCAGTTGTAAAGTCAAGAAATTTAATAAAGGCCAGTTGAAAGCAGCCTGTGGATGTTCACATGAGCTGACTGTAAACTGTTGGAAAACTGCGTGCAAAGTTGGAAAAAGCGGTTGAAATGTTGGCGAAGTTGCTTGTACATTTAACCTAAGTCATTGGCACGACACTCCCGCAGTTAAATTTCGAAAACATTAAGTAAATGTCTCGAGAATGCCTCATAAATAAGCAGATTATCACAATAGACCACAGGAAAATCGACGAGAAACTGTGTACAAAGTTGTGAAAAGCGATTGCAAAGTTGGTAGTTTCATTCGGGATTGTTACCTGTGATATCATATTAACAAGTCCCATAGTTAAAAGTTCGAAAATGTGAAAACTAGTTCCTAATTTGTTGTTAAATTACCGTAGTGTTACTCAAACTATGTAGAGGTCATAGGTCATTTTTAAAAGGCACTTTTGCAAGCGATATCGATTTTGAAACTTTCAAAAACATGAAATAGCCGCCAATTCGGTTCAATTTCAAATAGTCCATGCAGCTGTGTTGTTAGGTGACCAACTCATGTTTAAAGCAAAGCGCAATCGGGCGTGGTTAGTACTTGCATGGGAGACTCACTGAGAAAACAAGCTGTTGTTTTTTCTTTTTGTTAGATCACACGCACGGAAAAAATATAAGGCGACATTCATGCATTTTTGCTTACTGTGATGTCAATCATTTCGTGTGGAAAATCGTGGAATTTTTGTATTTGTTTAATTAATGAAAAGTTTTAAAATTTCGTATTTTTTTAAAAACAAGTTGTTGGTGTCTGCAGGCACGTAGTGGGATTTATGCTGTTAATACTCCGTGCAAAGTTGTTCAAAGTGATTGCAAAGTTGTGCAAAGTGATTTCAAAGTTTTTAGATGTTTTTGTTTATGTGACCTAAGTTGTTGGCATATAGAAACACGCAGTTGTAAAGTCAAGAAATTTAATAAAGGCCAGTTGAAAGCAGCCTGTGGATGTTCACATGAGCTGACTGTAAACTGTTGGAAAACTGCGTGCAAAGTTGGAAAAAGCGGTTGAAATGTTGGCGAAGTTGCTTGTATATTTAACCTAAGTCATTGGCACGACACTCCCGCAGTTAAATTTCGAAAACATTAAGTAAATGTCTCGAGAATGCCTCATAAATAAGCAGATTATCACAATAGACCACAGGAAAATCGACGAGAAACTGTGTACAAAGTTGTGAAAAGCGATTGCAAAGTTGGTAGTTTCATTCGGGATTGTTACCTGTGATATCATATTAACAAGTCCCATAGTTAAAAGTTCGAAAATGTGAAAACTAGTTCCTAATTTGTTGTTAAATTACCGTAGTGTTACTCAAACTATGTAGAGGTCATAGGTCATTTTTAAAAGGCACTTTTGCAAGCGATATCGATTTTGAAACTTTCAAAAACATGAAATAGCCGCCAATTCGGTTCAATTTCAAATAGTCCATGCAGCTGTGTTGTTAGGTGACCAACTCATGTTTAAAGCAAAGCGCAATCGGGCGTGGTTAGTACTTGCATGGGAGACTCACTGAGAAAACAAGCTGTTGTTTTTTCTTTTTGTTAGATCACACGCACGGAAAAAATATAAGGCGACATTCATGCATTTTTGCTTACTGTGATGTCAATCATTTCGTGTGGAAAATCGTGGAATTTTTGTATTTGTTTAATTAATGAAAAGTTTTAAAATTTCGTATTTTTTTAAAAACAAGTTGTTGGTGTCTGCAGGCACGTAGTGGGATTTATGCTGTTAATACTCCGTGCAAAGTTGTTCAAAGTGATTGCAAAGTTGTGCAAAGTGATTTCAAAGTTTTTAGATGTTTTTGTTTATGTGACCTAAGTTGTTGGCATATAGAAACACGCAGTTGTAAAGTCAAGAAATTTAATAAAGGCCAGTTGAAAGCAGCCTGTGGATGTTCACATGAGCTGACTGTAAACTGTTGGAAAACTGCGTGCAAAGTTGGAAAAAGCGGTTGAAATGTTGGCGAAGTTGCTTGTATATTTAACCTAAGTCATTGGCACGACACTCCCGCAGTTAAATTTCGAAAACATTAAGTAAATGTCTCGAGAATGCCTCATAAATAAGCAGATTATCACAATAGACCACAGGAAAATCGACGAGAAACTGTGTACAAAGTTGTGAAAAGCGATTGCAAAGTTGGTAGTTTCATTCGGGATTGTTACCTGTGATATCATATTAACAAGTCCCATAGTTAAAAGTTCGAAAATGTGAAAACTAGTTCCTAATTTGTTGTTAAATTACCGTAGTGTTACTCAAACTATGTAGAGGTCATAGGTCATTTTTAAAAGGCACTTTTGCAAGCGATATCGATTTTGAAACTTTCAAAATCATGAAATAGCCGCCAATTCGGTTCAATATCAAATAGTCCATGCAGCTGTGTTGTTAGGTGACCAACTCATTTTTAAAGTAAAGCGCAATCGGGCGTGGTTAGTACTTGCATGGGAGACTCACTGAGAAAACAAGCTGTTGTTTTTTCTTTTTGTTTCATCACACGCACGGAAAAAATATAAGGCGACATTCATGCATTTTTGCTTACTGTGATGTCAATCATTTCTTGTGGAAAATCGTGGAATTTTTGTATTTGTTTAATTAATGAAAAGTTTTAAAATTTCGTATTTTTTTAAAAACAAGTTGTTGGTGTCTGCAGGCACGTAGTGGGATTTATGCTGTTAATACTCCGTGCAAAGTTGTTCAAAGTGATTGCAAAGTTGTGCAAAGTGATTTCAAAGTTTTTAGATGTATTTGTTTATGTGACCTAAGTTGTTGGCATATAGAAACACGCAGTTGTAAAGTCAAGAAATTTAATAAAGGCCAGTTGAAAGCAGCCTGTGGATGGTCACATGAGCTGACTGTAAACTGTTGGAAAACTGCGTGCAAAGTTGGAAAAAGCGGTTGAAATGTTGGCGAAGTTGCTTGTACATTTAACCTAAGTCATTGGCACGACACTCCCGCAGTTAAATTTCGAAAACATTAAGTAAATGTCTCGAGAATGCCTCATAAATAAGCAGACTATCACAATAGACCACAGGAAAATCGACGAGAAACTGTGTACAAAGTTGTGAAAAGCGATTGCAAAGTTGGCAGTTTCATTCGGGATTGTTCCCTGTGATATCATATAAACAAGTCCCATAGTTAAAAGTTCGAAAATGTGAAAACTAGTTCCTAATTTGTTGTTAAATTACCGTAGTGTTGCTCAAAGTATGTAGAGGTCATAGGTCATTTTTGAATGGCACTTTTGCCAGCGATATCGATTTTGAAACTTTGAAAAACATGAAATAGCCGCCAATTCGGTTCAATTTCAAATAGTCCATGCAGCTGTGTTGTTAGGTGACCAACTGATGTTTAAAGTAAAGCATAATTGGGCGTGGTTAGTACTTGCATGGGAGACTCACTGAGTAAACAAGCTGATGTTTTTTCTTTTTGTTTCATCACACGCACGGAAAAAAATAAGGCGACATTCATGCATTTTTTCTTACTGTGATGTCAATCATTTCTTGTGGAAAATCGTGGAATTTTTGTATTTGTTTAATTAATGAAAAGTTTTAAAATTTCGTATTTTTTTTAAAAACAAACCGTGCAAAGTTGTTCAAAGTGATTGCAAAGTTGTGCAAAGTGATTTCAAAGTTTATAGATGTATTTGTCTATATGACCTAAGTTGTTGGCATATAGAAACACGCAGTTGTAAAAAGTCAAGAAATTTAATAAAGGCCGGTTGAAAGCAGCCTGTGGATGTTCACATGAGCTGACTGTAAACTGTTGGAAAACTGCGTGCAAAGTTGGAAAAAGCGGTTGAAATGTTGGCGAAGTTGCATGTATATTTAACCTAAGTCATTGGCACGACACTCCCGCAGTTAAATTTCGAAAACATTAAGTAAATGTCTCGAGAATGCCTCATAAATAAGCAGACTATCACAATAGACCACAGGAAAATCGACGACAAACTGTGTACAAAGTTGTGAAAAGCGATTGCAAAGTTGGTAGTTTCATTCGGGATTGTTACCTGTGATATCATATAAACAAGTCCCATAGTTAAAAGGTCGAAAATGTGAAAACTAGTTCCTAATTTGTTGTTAAATTACCGTAGTGTTGCTCAAAGTACGTAGAGGTCATAGGTCATTTTTAAAAGGCACTTTTGCAAGCGATATCGATTTTGAAACTTTGAAAAACATGAAATAGCCGCCAATTCGGTTCATTTTCAAATAGTCCATGCAGCTGTGTTGTTAGGTGACCAACTCATGTTTAAAGTAAAGTGCAATCGGGAGTGGTTAGTACTTGCATGGGAAACTCACTGAGTAAACAAGTTGTTGTTGTTTTTTTGTTTCATCACACGCATGGAAAAAATATAAGGCGACATTCATGCATTTTTTCTTACTGTGATGTCAATCATTTTTTGTGAAAAATCGTGGAATTTTTGTATTTGTTTAATTAATGAAAAGTTTTAAAATTTCGTATTTTTTTAAAAACAAGTTGTTTGTGTCTGCAGGCACGTAGTGGGATTTATGCTGTTAATACTCCGTGCAAAGTTGTTCAAAGTGATTGCAAAGTTGTGAAAAGTGATTTCAAAGTTTTTAGATGTATTTGTTTATATGACCTAAGTTGTTGGCACATAGAAACACGCAGTTGTAAAGTCAAGAAATTTAATAAAGGCCAGTTGAAAGCAGCCTGTGGATGTTCACATGAGCTGACTGTAAACTGTTGGAAAACTGCGTGCAAAGTTGGAAAAAGCGGTTGAAATGTTGGCGAAGTTGCTTGTATATTTAACCTATGTCATTGGCACGACACTCCCGCAGTTAAATTTCGAAAACATTAAGTAAATGTCTCGAGAATGCCTCATAAATAAGCAGACTATCACAATAGACCACAGGAAAATCGACGAGAAACTGTGTACAAAGTTGTGAAAAGCGATTGCAAAGTTGGTAGTTTCATTCGGGATTGTTACCTGTGATATCATATTAACAAGTCCCATAGTTAAAAGTTCGAAAATGTGAAAACTAGTTCCTAATTTGTTGTTAAATTACCGTAGTGTTAATCAAACTATGTAGAGGTCATAGGTCATTTTTAAAAGGCACTTTTGCAAGCGATATCGATTTTGAAACTTTCAAAATCATGAAATAGCCGCCAATTCGGTTCAATATCAAATAGTCCATGCAGCTGTGTTGTTAGGTGACCAACTCATGTTTAAAGTAAAGCGCAATCGGGCGTGGTTAGTACTTGCATGGGAGACTCACTGAGAAAACAAGCTGTTGTTTTTTCTTTTTGTTTCATCACACGCACGGAAAAAATATAAGGCGACATTCGTGCATTTTTGCTTACTGTGATGTCAATCATTTCGTGTGGAAAATCGTGGAATTTTTGTATTTGTTTAATTAATGAAAAGTTTTAAAATTTCGTATTTTTTTAAAAACAAGTTGTTGGTGTCTGCAGGCACGTAGTGGGATTTATGCTGTTAATACTCCGTGCAAAGTTGTTCAAAGTGATTGCAAAGTTGTGCAAAGTGATTTCAAAGTTTTTAGATGTATTTGTTTATGTGACCTAAGTTGTTGGCATATAGAGACACGCAGTTGTAAAGTCAAGAAATTTAATAAAGGCCAGTTGAAAGCAGCCTGTGGATGTTCACATGAGCTGACTGTAAACTGTTGGAAAACTGCGTGCAAAGTTGGAAAAAGCGGTTGAAATGTTGGCGAAGTTGCTTGTATATTTAACCTATGTCATTGGCACGACACTCCCGCAGTTAAATTTCGAAAACATTAAGTAAATGTCTCGAGAATGCCTCATAAATAAGCAGACTATCACAATAGACCACAGGAAAATCGACGAGAAACTGTGTACAAAGTTGTGAAAAGCGATTGCAAAGTTGGTAGTTTCATTCGGGATTGTTACCTGTGATATCATATTAACAAGTCCCATAGTTAAAAGTTCGAAAATGTGAAAACTAGTTCCTAATTTGTTGTTAAATTACCGTAGTGTTAATCAAACTATGTAGAGTTCATAGGTCATTTTTAAAAGGCACTTTTGCAAGCGATATCGATTTTGAAACTTTCAAAATCATGAAATAGCCGCCAATTCGGTTCAATATCAAATAGTCCATGCAGCTGTGTTGTTAGGTGACCAACTCATGTTTAAAGTAAAGCGCAATCGGGCGTGGTTAGTACTTGCATGGGAGACTCACTGAGAAAACAAGCTGTTGTTTTTTCTTTTTGTTTCATCACACGCACGGAAAAAATATAAGGCGACACTCGTGCATTTTTGCTTACTGTGATGTCAATCATTTCGTGTGGAAAATCGTGGAATTTTTGTATTTGTTTAATTAATGAAAAGTTTTAAAATTTCGTATTTTTTTAAAAACAAGTTGTTGGTGTCTGCAGGCACGTAGTGGGATTTATGCTGTTAATACTCCGTGCAAAGTTGTTCAAAGTGATTGCAAAGTTGTGCAAAGTGATTTCAAAGTTTTTAGATGTATTTGTTTATGTGACCTAAGTTGTTGGCATATAGAGACACGCAGTTGTAAAGTCATGAAATTTAATAAAGGCCAGTTGAAAGCAGCCTGTGGATGTTCACATGAGCTGACTGTAAACTGTTGGAAAACTGCGTGCAAAGTTGGAAAAAGCGGTTGAAATGTTGGCGAAGTTGCTTGTATATTTAACCTATGTCATTGGCACGACACTCCCGCAGTTAAATTTCGAAAACATTAAGTAAATGTCTCGAGAATGCCTCATAAATAAGCAGACTATCACAATAGACCACAGGAAAATCGACGAGAAACTGTGTACAAAGTTGTGAAAAGCGATTGCAAAGTTGGTAGTTTCATTCGGGATTGTTACCTGTGATATCATATTAACAAGTCCCATAGTTAAAAGTTCGAAAATGTGAAAACTAGTTCCTAATTTGTTGTTAAATTACCGTAGTGTTGCTCAAACTATGTAGAGGTCATAGGTCATTTTTAAAAGGCACTTTTGCAAGCGATATCGATTTTGAAACTTTCAAAAACATGAAATAGCCGCCAATTCGGTTCAATTTCAAATAGTCCATGCAGCTGTGTTGTTAGGTGACCAACTCATGTTTAAAGTAAAGCGCAATCGGGCGTGGTTAGTACTTGCATGGGAGACTCACTGAGAAAACAAGCTGATGTTTTTTCTTTTTGTTTCATCACACGCACGGAAAAAATATAAGGCGACATTCATGCATTTTTGCTTACTGTGATGTCAATCATTTCGTGTGGAAAATCGTTGAATTTTTGTATTTGTTTAATTAATGAAAAGTTTTAAAATTTCGTATTTTTTTAAAAACAAGTTGTTGGTGTCTGCAGGCACGTAGTGGGATTTATGCTGTTAATACTCCGTGCAAAGTTGTTCAAAGTGATTGCAAAGTTGTGAAAAGTGATTTCAAAGTTTATAGATGTATTTGTTTATATGACCTAAGTTGTTGGCACATAGAAACACGCAGTTGTAAAGTCAAGAAATTTAATAAAGGCCGGTTGAAAGCAGCCTGTGGATGTTCACATGAGCTGACTGTAAACTGTTGGAAAACTGCGTGCAAAGTTGGAAAAAGCGGTTGAAATGTTGGCGAAGTTGCATGTATATTTAACCTAAGTCATTGGCACGACACTCCCGCAGTTAAATTTCGAAAACATTAAGTAAATGTCTCGAGAATGCCTCATAAATAAGCAGACTATCACAATAGACCACAGGAAAATCGACGACAAACTGTGTACAAAGTTGTGAAAAGCGATTGCAAAGTTGGTAGTTTCATTCGGGATTGTTACCTGTGATATCATATAAACAAGTCCCATAGTTAAAAGGTCGAAAATGTGAAAACTAGTTCCTAATTTGTTGTTAAATTACCGTAGTGTTGCTCAAAGTACGTAGAGGTCATAGGTCATTTTTAAAAGGCACTTTTGCAAGCGATATCGATTTTGAAACTTTGAAAAACATGAAATAGCCGCCAATTCGGTTCATTTTCAAATAGTCCATGCAGCTGTGTTGTTAGGTGACCAACTCATGTTTAAAGTAAAGTGCAATCGGGAGTGGTTAGTACTTGCATGGGAAACTCACTGAGTAAACAAGTTGTTTTTTTTTTTTGTTTCATCACACGCATGGAAAAAATATAAGTCGACATTCATGCATTTTTTCTTACTGTGATGTCAATCATTTTTTGTGAAAAATCGTGGAATTTTTGTATTTGTTTAATTAATGAAAAGTTTTAAAATTTCGTATTTTTTTAAAAACAAGTTGTTTGTGTCTGCAGGCACGTAGTGGGATTTATGCTGTTAATACTCCGTGCAAAGTTGTTCAAAGTGATTGCAAAGTTGTGAAAAGTGATTTCAAAGTTTATAGATGTATATGTTTATATGACCTAAGTTGTTGGCACATAGAAACACGCAGTTGTAAAGTCAAGAAATTTAATAAAGGCCAGTTGAAAGCAGCCTGTGGATGTTCACATGAGCTGACTGTAAACTGTTGGAAAACTGCGTGCAAAGTTGGAAAAAGCGGTTGAAATGTTGGCGAAGTTGCTTGTATATTTAACCTAAGTCATTGGCACGACACTCCCGCAGTTAAATTTCGAAAACATTAAGTAAATGTCTCGAGAATGCCTCATAAATAAGCAGACTATCACAATAGACCACAGGAAAATCGACGACAAACTGTGTACAAAGTTGTGAAAAGCAATTGCAAAGTTGGTAGTTTCATTCGGGATTGTTACCTGTGATATCATATAAACAAGTCCCATAGTTAAAAGTTCGAAAATGTGAAAACTAGTTCCTAATTTGTTGTTAAATTACCGTAGTGTTGCTCAAACTATGTAGAGGTCATAGGTCATTTTAAAAGGCACTTTTGCAAGCGATATCGATTTTGAAACTTTGAAAAACATGAAATAGCCACCAATTCGGTTCAATTTCAAATAGTCCATGCAGCTGTGTTGTTAGGTGACCAACTCATGTTTAAAGTAAAGAGCAATCGGGAGTGGTTAGTACTTGCATGGGAAACTCACTGAGTAAACAAGTTGTTGTTTTTTTTTTGTTTCATCACAAGCATAGAAAAAATATAAGGCGACATTCATGCATTTTTTCTTGCTGTGATGTCAATCATTTTTTGTGAAAAATCGTGGAATTTTTGTATTTGTTTAATTAATGAAAAGTTTTAAAATTTCGTATTTTTTTGAAAACAAGTTGTTTGTGTCTGCAGGCACGTAGTGGGATTTATGCTGTTAATACTCCGTGCAAAGTTGTTCAAAGTGATTGCAAAGTTGTGCAAAGTGATTTCAAAGTTTATAGATGTATTTGTTTATATGACCTAAGTTGTTGGCATATAGAAACACGCAGTTGTAAAGTCAAGAAATTTAATAAAGGCCAGTTGAAAGAAGCCTGTGGATATTCACATGAGCTGAGTGTAAACTGTTGGAAAACTGCGTGCAAAGTTGGAAAAAGCGGTTGAAATGTTGGCCAAGTTGCTTGTATATTTAACCTAAGTCATTGGCACGACACTCCCGCAGTTAAATTTCGAAAACATTAATTAAATGTCTCGAGAATGCCTCATAAATAAGCAGACTATCACAATAGACCACAGGAAAATCGACGACAAACTGTGTACAAAGTTGTGAAAAGCGATTGCAAAGTTGGTAGTTTCATTCCGGATTGTTACCTGTGATATCATATAAACAAGTCCCATAGTTAAAAGTTCGAAAATGTGAAAACTAGATCCTAATTTGTTGTTAAATTAACGTAGTGTTGCTCAAACTATGTAGAGGTCATAGGTCATTTTTAAATGGCACTTTTGCAAGCGATATCGATTTTGAAACTTTGAAAAACATGAAATAGCCGCCAATTCGGTTAAATTTCAAATAGTCCATGCAGCTGCGTTGTTAGGTGACCAACTCATGTTTAAAGTAAAGCACAATCGGGCGTGGTTAGTACTTGCATGGGAGATTCACTGAGAAAACAAGCTGTTGTTTTTTCTTTTTGTTTCATCACACGCACGGAAAAAATATAAGGCGACATTCATGCATTTTTTCTTACTGTGATGTCAATCATTTCTTGTGGAAAATCGTGGAATTTTTGTATTTGTTTAATTAATGAAAAGTTTTAAAATTTCGTATTTTTTTGAAAACAAGTTGTTTGTGTCTGCAGGCACGTAGTGGGATTTATGCTGTTAATACTCCGTGCAAAGTTGTTCAAAGTGATTGCAAAGTTGTGAAAAGTGATTTCAAAGTTTATAGATGTATTTGTTTATTTGACCTAAGTTGTTGGCACATAGAAACACACAGTTGTAAAGTCAAGAAATTTAATAAAGGCCAGTTGAAAGCAGCCTGTTGATGTTCACATGAGCTGACTGTAAACTGTTGGAAAACTGCGTGCAAAGTTTGAAAAAGCGGTTGAAATGTTGGCGAAGTTGCTTGTATATTTAACCTAAGTCATTGGCACGACACTCCCGCAGTTAAATTTCGAAAACATTAATTAAATGTCTCGAGAATGCCTCATAAATAAGCAGACTATCACAATAGACCACAGGAAAATCGACGACAAACTGTGTACAAAGTTGTGAAAAGCGATTGCAAAGATGGTAGTTTCATTCGGGATTGTTACCTGTGATATCATATAAACAAGTCCCATAGTTAAAAGTTCGAAAATGTGAAAACTAGTTCCTAATTTGTTGTTAAATTAACGTAGTGTTGCTCAAACTATGTAGAGGTCATAGGTCATTTTTAAATGGCACTTTTGCAAGCGATATCGATTTTGAAACTTTGAAAAACATGAAATAGCCGCCAATTCGGTCCAATTTCAAATAGTCCATGCAGCTGTGTTGTTAGGTGACCAACTCATGTTTAAAGTAAAGCTCAATCGGGCGTGGTTAGTACTTGCATGGGAGACTCACTGAGTAAACAAGCTGTTGTTTTTTCTTTTTGTTTCATCACACGCACGGAAAAAATATAAGGCGACATTCATGCATTTTTTCTTACTGTGATGTCAATCATTTCTTGTGGAAAATCGTGGAATTTTTGTATTTGTTTAATTAATGAAAAGTTTTAAAATTTCGTATTTTTTTAAAAACAAGTTGTTGGTGTCTGCAGGCACGTAGTGGGATTTATGCTGTTAATACTCCGTGCAAAGTTGTTCAAAGTGATTGCAAAGTTGTGAAAAGTGATTTCAAAGTTTATAGATGTATTTGTTTATATGACCTAAGTTGTTGGCACATAGAAACACGAAGTTGTAAAGTCAAGAAATTTAATAAAGGCCAGTTGAAAGCAGCCTGTGGATGTTCACATGAGCTGACTGTAAACTGTTGGAAAACTGCGTGCAAAGTTTGCAAAAGCGGTTGAAATGTTGGCGAAGTTGCTTGTATATTTAACCTAAGTCATTGGCACGACACTCCCGCAGTTAAATTTCGAAAACATTAAGTAAATGTCTCGAGAATGCCTCATAAATAAGCAGACTATCACAATAGACCACAGGAAAATCGACGACAAACTGTGTACAAAGTTGTGAAAAGCGATTGCAAAGTTGGTAGTTTCATTCGGGATTGTTACCTGTGATATCATATAAACAAGTCCCATAGTTAAAAGGTCGAAAATGTGAAAACTTGTTCCTAATTTGTTGTTAAATTACCGTAGTGTTGCTCAAAGTATGTAGAGGTCATAGGTCATTTTTAAATGGCACTTTTGCAAGCGATATCGATTTTGAAACTTTGAAAAACATGAAATAGCCGCCAATTCGGTTCAATTTCAAATAGTCCATGCAGCTGTGTTGTTAGGTGACCAACTCATGTTTAAAGTAAAGCGCAATCGGGCGTGGTTAGTACTTGCATGGGAGACTCACTGAGTAAAGAAGCTGTTGTTTTTTCTTTTTGTTTCATCACACGTACGGAAAAAATATAAGACGACATTCATGCATTTTTTCTTACTGTGATGTCAATCATTTCTTGTGGAAAATCGTGGAATTTTTGTATTTGTTTAATTAATGAAAAGTTTTAAAATTTCGTATTTTTTTTAAAAACAAACCGTGCAAAGTTGTTCAAAGTGATTGCGAAGTTGTGCAAAGTGATTTCAAAGTTTATAGATGTATTTGTTTATATGACCTAAGTTGTTGGCATATAGAAACACGCAGTTGTAAAGTCAAGAAATTTAATAAGGCCAGTTGAAAGAAGCCTGTGGATGTTCACATGAGCTGACTGTAAACTGTTGGAAAACTGCGTGCAAAGTTGGAAAAAGCGGTTGAAATGTTGGCCAAGTTGCTTGTATATTTAACCTAAGTCATTGGCACGACACTCTCGCAGTTAAATTTCGAAAACATTAATTAAATGTCTCGAGAATGCCTCATAAATAAGCAGACTATCACAATAGACCACAGGAAAATCGACGACAAACTGTGTACAAAGTTGTGAAAAGCGATTGCAAAGTTGGTAGTTTCATTCGGGATTGTTACCTGTGATATCATATAAACAAGTCCCATAGTTAAAAGTTCGAAAATGTTAAAACTAGTTCCCAATTTGTTGTTAAATTAACGTAGTGTTGCTCAAACTATGTAGAGGTCATAGGTCATTTTTAAATGGCACTTTTGCAAGCGATATCGATTTTGAAACTTTGAAAAACATGAAATAGCCGTCAATTCGGTTCAATTTCAAATAGTCGATGCAGCTGTGTTGTTAGGTGACCAACTCATGTTTAAAGTAAAGCACAATCGGGCGTGGTTAGTACTTGCATGGGAGAGTCACTGAGAAAACAAGCTGTTGTTTTTTCTTTTTGTTTCATCACACGCACGGAAAAAATATAAGGCGACATTCATGCATTTTTTCTTACTGTGATGTCAATCATTTCTTGTGGAAAATCGTGGAATTTTTGTATTTGTTTAATTAATGAAAAGTTTTAAAATTTCGTATTTTTTTGAAAACAAGTTGTTTGTGTCTGCAGGCACGTAGTGGGATTTATGCTGTTAATACTCCGTGCAAAGTTGTTCAAAGTGATTGCAAAGTTGTGAAAAGTGATTTCAAAGTTTATAGATGTATTTGTTTATTTGACCTAAGTTGTTGGCACATAGAAACACACAGTTGTAAAGTCAAGAAATTTAATAAAGGCCAGTTGAAAGCAGCCTGTTGATGTTCACATGAGCTGACTGTAAACTGTTGGAAAACTGCGTGCAAAGTTTGAAAAAGCGGTTGAAATGTTGGCGAAGTTGCTTGTATATTTAACCTAAGTCATTGGCACGACACTCCCGCAGTTAAATTTCGAAAACATTAATTAAATGTCTCGAGAATGCCTCATAAATAAGCAGACTATCACAATAGACCACAGGAAAATCGACGACAAACTGTGTACAAAGTTGTGAAAAGCGATTGCAAAGATGGTAGTTTCATTCGGGATTGTTACCTGTGATATCATATAAACAAGTCCCATAGTTAAAAGTTCGAAAATGTGAAAACTAGTTCCTAATTTGTTGTTAAATTAACGTAGTGTTGCTCAAACTATGTAGAGGTCATAGGTCATTTTTAAATGGCACTTTTGCAAGCGATATCGATTTTGAAACTTTGAAAAACATGAAATAGCCGCCAATTCGGTCCAATTTCAAATAGTCCATGCAGCTGTGTTGTTAGGTGACCAACTCATGTTTAAAGTAAAGCTCAATCGGGCGTGGTTAGTACTTGCATGGGAGACTCACTGAGTAAACAAGCTGTTGTTTTTTCTTTTTGTTTCATCACACGCACGGAAAAAATATAAGGCGACATTCATGCATTTTTTCTTACTGTGATGTCAATCATTTCTTGTGGAAAATCGTGGAATTTTTGTATTTGTTTAATTAATGAAAAGTTTTAAAATTTCGTATTTTTTTAAAAACAAGTTGTTGGTGTCTGCAGGCACGTAGTGGGATTTATGCTGTTAATACTCCGTGCAAAGTTGTTCAAAGTGATTGCAAAGTTGTGAAAAGTGATTTCAAAGTTTATAGATGTATTTGTTTATATGACCTAAGTTGTTGGCACATAGAAACACGAAGTTGTAAAGTCAAGAAATTTAATAAAGGCCAGTTGAAAGCAGCCTGTGGATGTTCACATGAGCTGACTGTAAACTGTTGGAAAACTGCGTGCAAAGTTTGCAAAAGCGGTTGAAATGTTGGCGAAGTTGCTTGTATATTTAACCTAAGTCATTGGCACGACACTCCCGCAGTTAAATTTCGAAAACATTAAGTAAATGTCTCGAGAATGCCTCATAAATAAGCAGACTATCACAATAGACCACAGGAAAATCGACGACAAACTGTGTACAAAGTTGTGAAAAGCGATTGCAAAGTTGGTAGTTTCATTCGGGATTGTTACCTGTGATATCATATAAACAAGTCCCATAGTTAAAAGGTCGAAAATGTGAAAACTTGTTCCTAATTTGTTGTTAAATTACCGTAGTGTTGCTCAAAGTATGTAGAGGTCATAGGTCATTTTTAAATGGCACTTTTGCAAGCGATATCGATTTTGAAACTTTGAAAAACATGAAATAGCCGCCAATTCGGTTCAATTTCAAATAGTCCATGCAGCTGTGTTGTTAGGTGACCAACTCATGTTTAAAGTAAAGTGCAATCGGGCGTGGTTAGTACTTGCATGGGAGACTCACTGAGTAAAGAAGCTGTTGTTTTTTCTTTTTGTTTCATCACACGTACGGAAAAAATATAAGACGACATTCATGCATTTTTTCTTACTGTGATGTCAATCATTTCTTGTGGAAAATCGTGGAATTTTTGTATTTGTTTAATTAATGAAAAGTTTTAAAATTTCGTATTTTTTTTAAAAACAAACCGTGCAAAGTTGTTCAAAGTGATTGCGAAGTTGTGCAAAGTGATTTCAAAGTTTATAGATGTATTTGTTTATATGACCTAAGTTGTTGGCATATAGAAACACGCAGTTGTAAAGTCAAGAAATTTAATAAGGCCAGTTGAAAGAAGCCTGTGGATGTTCACATGAGCTGACTGTAAACTGTTGGAAAACTGCGTGCAAAGTTGGAAAAAGCGGTTGAAATGTTGGCCAAGTTGCTTGTATATTTAACCTAAGTCATTGGCACGACACTCTCGCAGTTAAATTTCGAAAACATTAATTAAATGTCTCGAGAATGCCTCATAAATAAGCAGACTATCACAATAGACCACAGGAAAATCGACGACAAACTGTGTACAAAGTTGTGAAAAGCGATTGCAAAGTTGGTAGTTTCATTCGGGATTGTTACCTGTGATATCATATAAACAAGTCCCATAGTTAAAAGTTCGAAAATGTTAAAACTAGTTCCCAATTTGTTGTTAAATTAACGTAGTGTTGCTCAAACTATGTAGAGGTCATAGGTCATTTTTAAATGGCACTTTTGCAAGCGATATCGATTTTGAAACTTTGAAAAACATGAAATAGCCGTCAATTCGGTTCAATTTCAAATAGTCGATGCAGCTGTGTTGTTAGGTGACCAACTCATGTTTAAAGTAAAGCACAATCGGGCGTGGTTAGTACTTGCATGGGAGAGTCACTGAGAAAACAAGCTGTTGTTTTTTCTTTTTGTTTCATCACACGCACGGAAAAAATATAAGGCGACATTCATGCATTTTTTCTTACTGTGATGTCAATCATTTCTTGTGGAAAATCGTGGAATTTTTGTATTTGTTTAATTAATGAAGAGTTTTAAAATTTCGTATTTTTTTAAAAACAAGTTGTTGGTGTCTGCAGGCACGTAGTGGGATTTATGCTGTTAATACTCCGTGCAAAGTTGTTCAAAGTGATTGCAAAGTTGTGCAAAGTGATTTCAAAGTTTTTAGATGTATTTGTTTATATGACCTAAGTTGTTGGCATATAGAAACACGCAGTTGTAAAGTCAAGAAATTTAATAAAGGTCAGTTGAAAGCAGCCTGTGGATGTTCACATGAGCTGACTGTAAACTGTTGGAAAACTGCGTGCAAAGTTGGAAAAAGCGGTTGAAATATTGGCAAAGTTGCTTGTATATTTAACCTAAGTCATTGGCACGACACTCTCGCAGTTAAATTTCGAAAACATTAAGTAAATGTCTCGAGAATGCCTCATAAATAAGCAGACTATCACAATAGACCACAGGAAAATCGACGACAAACTGTGTACAAAGTTGTGAAAAGCGATTGCAAAGTTGGCAGTTTCATTCGGGATTGTTCCCTGTGATATCATATAAACAAGTCCCATAGTTAAAAGTTCGAAAATGTGAAAACTAGTTCCTAATTTGTTGTTAAATTACCGTAGTGTTGCTCAAAGTATGTAGAGGTCATAGGTCATTTTTAAATGGCACTTTTGCAAGCGATATCGATTTTGAAACTTTGAAAAACATGAAATAGCCGCCAATTCGGTTCAATTTCAAATAGTCCATGCAGCTGTGTTGTTAGGTGACCAACTCATGTTTAAAGTAAAGCACAATCGGGCGTGGTTAGTACTTGCATGGGAGACTCACTGAGTAAAGAAGCTGTTGTTTTTTCTTTTTGTTTCATCACACGTACGGAAAAAATATAAGACGACATTCATGCATTTTTTCTTACTGTGATGTCAATCATTTCTTGTGGAAAATCGTGGAATTTTTGTATTTGTTTAATTAATGAAAAGTTTTAAAATTTCGTATTTTTTTTAAAAACAAACCGTGCAAAGTTGTTCAAAGTGATTGCGAAGTTGTGCAAAGTGATTTCAAAGTTTATAGATGTATTTGTTTATATGACCTAAGTTGTTGGCATATAGAAACACGCAGTTGTAAAGTCAAGAAATTTAATAAGGCCAGTTGAAAGAAGCCTGTGGATGTTCACATGAGCTGACTGTAAACTGTTGGAAAACTGCGTGCAAAGTTGGAAAAAGCGGTTGAAATGTTGGCCAAGTTGCTTGTATATTTAACCTAAGTCATTGGCACGACACTCTCGCAGTTAAATTTCGAAAACATTAATTAAATGTCTCGAGAATGCCTCATAAATAAGCAGACTATCACAATAGACCACTGGAAAATCGACGACAAACTGTGTACAAAGTTGTGAAAAGCGATTGCAAAGTTGGTAGTTTCATTCGGGATTGTTACCTGTGATATCATATAAACAAGTCCCATAGTTAAAAGTTCGAAAATGTGAAAACTAGTTCCCAATTTGTTGTTAAATTAACGTAGTGTTGCTCAAACTATGTAGAGGTCATAGGTCATTTTTAAATGGCACTTTTGCAAGCGATATCGATTTTGAAACTTTGAAAAACATGAAATTAGCGTCAATTCGGTTCAATTTCAAATAGTCGATGCAGCTGTGTTGTTAGGTGACCAACTCATGTTTAAAGTAAAGCACAATCGGGCGTGGTTAGTACTTGCATGGGAGACTCACTGAGAAAACAAGCTGTTGTTTTTTCTTTTTGTTTCATCACACGCACGGAAAAAATATAAGGCGACATTCATGCATTTTTTCTTACTGTGATGTCAATCATTTCTTGTGGAAAATCGTGGAATTTTTGTATTTGTTTAATTAATGAAAAGTTTTAAAATTTCGTATTTTTTTTAAAAACAAACCGTGCAAAGTTGTTCAAAGTGATTGCAAAGTTGTGCAAAGTGATTTCAAAGTTTATAGATGTATTTGTTTATATGACCTAAGTTGTTGGCATATAGAAACACGCAGTTGTAAAGTCAAGAAATTTAATAAAGGCCAGTTGAAAGAAGCCTGTGGATGTTCACATGAGCTGACTGTAAACTGTTGGAAAACAGCGTGCAAAGTTGGAAAAAGCGGTTGAAATGTTGGCCAAGTTGCTTGTATATTTAACCTAAGTCATTGGCACGACACTCTCGCAGTTAAATTTCGAAAACATTAATTAAATGTCTCGAGAATGCCTCATAAATAAGCAGACTATCACAATAGACCACAGGAAAATCGACGACAAACTGTGTACAAAGTTGTGAAAAGCGATTGCAAAGTTGGTAGTTTCATTCGGGATTGTTACCTGTGATATCATATAAACAAGTCCCATAGTTAAAAGTTCGAAAATGTGAAAACTAGTTCCTAATTTGTTGTTAAATTACCGTAGTGTTGCTCAAAGTATGTAGAGGTCATAGGTCATTTTTAAATGGCACTTTTGCAAGCGATATCGATTTTGAAACTTTGAAAAACATGAAATAGCCGTCAATTCGGTTCAATTTCAAATAGTCGATGCAGCTGTGTTGTTAGGTGACCAACTCATGTTTAAAGTAAAGCACAATCGGGCGTGGTTAGTACTTGCATGGGAGACTCACTGAGAAAACAAGCTGTTGTTTTTTCTTTTTGTTTCATCACACGCACGGAAAAAATATAAGGCGACATTCATGCATTTTTTCTTACTGTGATGTCAATCATTTCTTGTGGAAAATCGTGGAATTTTTGTATTTGTTTAATTAATGAAGAGTTTTAAAATTTCGTATTTTTTTAAAAACAAGTTGTTGGTGTCTGCATGCACGTAGTGGGATTTATGCTGTTAATACTCCGTGCAAAGTTGTTCAAAGTGATTGCAAAGCTGGGCAAAGTGATTTCAAAGTTTTTAGATGTATTTGTTTATATGACCTAAGTTGTTGGCATATAGAAACACGCAGTTGTAAAGTCAAGAAATTTAATAAAGGTCAGTTGAAAGCAGCCTGTGGATGTTCACATGAGCTGACTGTAAACTGTTGGAAAACTGCGTGCAAAGTTGGAAAAAGCGGTTGAAATATTGGCGAAGTTGCTTGTATATTTAACCTAAGTCATTGGCACGACACTCTCGCAGTTAAATTTCGAAAACATTAAGTAAATGTCTCGAGAATGCCTCATAAATAAGCAGACTATCACAATAGACCACAGGAAAATCGACGACAAACTGTGTACAAAGTTGTGAAAAGCGATTGCAAAGTTGGCAGTTTCATTCGGGATTGTTCCCTGTGATATCATATAAACAAGTCCCATAGTTAAAAGTTCGAAAATGTTAAAACTAGTTCCCAATTTGTTGTTAAATTAACGTAGTGTTGCTCAAACTATGTAGAGGTCATAGGTCATTTTTAAATGGCACTTTTGCAAGCGATATCGATTTTGAAACTTTGAAAAACATGAAATAGCCGTCAATTCGGTTCAATTTCAAATAGTCGATGCAGCTGTGTTGTTAGGTGACCAACTCATGTTTAAAGTAAAGCACAATCGGGCGTGGTTAGTACTTGCATGGGAGACTCACTGAGAAAACAAGCTGTTGTTTTTTCTTTTTGTTTCATCACACGCACGGAAAAAATATAAGGCGACATTCATGCATTTTTTCTTACTGTGATGTCAATCATTTCTTGTGGAAAATCGTGGAATTTTTGTATTTGTTTAATTAATGAAGAGTTTTAAAATTTCGTATTTTTTTAAAAACAAGTTGTTGGTGTCTGCATGCACGTAGTGGGATTTATGCTGTTAATACTCCGTGCAAAGTTGTTCAAAGTGATTGCAAAGCTGGGCAAAGTGATTTCAAAGTTTTTAGATGTATTTGTTTAAATGACCTAAGTTGTTGGCATATAGAAACACGCAGTTGTAAAGTCAAGAAATTTAATAAAGGTCAGTTGAAAGCAGCCTGTGGATGTTCACATGAGCTGACTGTAAACTGTTGGAAAACTGCGTGCAAAGTTGGAAAAAGCGGTTGAAATATTGGCGAAGTTGCTTGTATATTTAACCTAAGTCATTGGCACGACACTCTCGCAGTTAAATTTCGAAAACATTAAGTAAATGTCTCGAGAATGCCTCATAAATAAGCAGACTATCACAATAGACCACAGGAAAATCGACGACAAACTGTGTACAAAGTTGTGAAAAGCGATTGCAAAGTTGGCAGTTTCATTCGGGATTGTTCCCTGTGATATCATATAAACAAGTCCCATAGTTAAAAGTTCGAAAATGTTAAAACTAGTTCCCAATTTGTTGTTAAATTAACGTAGTGTTGCTCAAACTATGTAGAGGTCATAGGTCATTTTTAAATGGCACTTTTGCAAGCGATATCGATTTTGAAACTTTGAAAAACATGAAATAGCCGTCAATTCGGTTCAATTTCAAATAGTCGATGCAGCTGTGTTGTTAGGTGACCAACTCATGTTTAAAGTAAAGCACAATCGGGCGTGGTTAGTACTTGCATGGGAGACTCACTGAGAAAACAAGCTGTTGTTTTTTCTTTTTGTTTCATCACACGCACGGAAAAAATATAAGGCGACATTCATGCATTTTTTCTTACTGTGATGTCAATCATTTCTTGTGGAAAATCGTGGAATTTTTGTATTTGTTTAATTAATGAAGAGTTTTAAAATTTCGTATTTTTTTAAAAACAAGTTGTTGGTGTCTGCATGCACGTAGTGGGATTTATGCTGTTAATACTCCGTGCAAAGTTGTTCAAAGTGATTGCAAAGCTGGGCAAAGTGATTTCAAAGTTTTTAGATGTATTTGTTTATATGACCTAAGTTGTTGGCATATAGAAACACGCAGTTGTAAAGTCAAGAAATTTAATAAAGGTCAGTTGAAAGCAGCCTGTGGATGTTCACATGAGCTGACTGTAAACTGTTGGAAAACTGCGTGCAAAGTTGGAAAAAGCGGTTGAAATATTGGCGAAGTTGCTTGTATATTTAACCTAAGTCATTGGCACGACACTCTCGCAGTTAAATTTCGAAAACATTAAGTAAATGTCTCGAGAATGCCTCATAAATAAGCAGACTATCACAATAGACCACAGGAAAATCGACGACAAACTGTGTACAAAGTTGTGAAAAGCGATTGCAAAGTTGGCAGTTTCATTCGGGATTGTTCCCTGTGATATCATATAAACAAGTCCCATAGTTAAAAGTTCGAAAATGTGAAAACTAGTTCCTAATTTGTTGTTAAATTACCGTAGTGTTGCTCAAAGTATGTAGAGGTCATAGGTCATTTTTAAATGGCACTTTTGCAAGCGATATCGATTTTGAAACTTTGAAAAACATGAAATAGCCGTCAATTCGGTTCAATTTCAAATAGTCGATGCAGCTGTGTTGTTAGGTGACCAACTCATGTTTAAAGTAAAGCACAATCGGTCGTGGTTAGTACTTGCATGGGAGACTCACTGAGAAAACAAGCTGTTGTTTTTTCTTTTTGTTTCATCACACGCACGGAAAAAATATAAGGCGACATTCATGCATTTTTTCTTACTGTGATGTCAATCATTTCTTGTGGAAAATCGTGGAATTTTTGTATTTGTTTAATTAATGAAAAGTTTTAAAATTTCGTATTTTTTTTTAAAAACAAACCGTGCAAAGTTGTTCAAAGTGATTGCAAAGTTGTGCAAAGTGATTTCAAAGTTTATAGATGTATTTGTTTATATGACCTAAGTTGTTGGCATATAGAAACACGCAGTTGTAAAGTCAAGAAATTTAATAAAGGCCAGTTGAAAGAAGCCTGTGGATGTTCACATGAGCTGACTGTAAACTGTTGGAAAACAGCGTGCAAAGTTGGAAAAAGCGGATGAAATGTTGGCCAAGTTGCTTGTATATTTAACCTAAGTCATTGGCACGACACTCTCGCAGTTAAATTTCGAAAACATTAATTAAATGTCTCGAGAATGCCTCATAAATAAGCAGACTATCACAATAGACCACAGGAAAATCGACGACAAACTGTGTACAAAGTTGTGAAAAGCGATTGCAAAGTTGGTAGTTTCATTCGGGATTGTTACCTGTGATATCATATAAACAAGTCCCATAGTTAAAAGTTCGAAAATGTGAAAACTAGTTCCCAATTTGTTGTTAAATTAACGTAGTGTTGCTCAAACTATGTAGAGGTCATAGGTCATTTTTAAATGGCACTTTTGCAAGCGATATCGATTTTGAAACTTTGAAAAACATGAATTAGCCGTCAATTCGGTTCAATTTCAAATAGTCGATGCAGCTGTGTTGTTAGGTGACCAACTCATGTTTAAAGTAAAGCACAATCGGGCGTGGTTAGTACTTGCATGGGAGACTCACTGAGAAAACAAGCTGTTGTTTTTTCTTTTTGTTTCATCACACGCACGGAAAAAATGTAAGGCGACATTCATGCATTTTTTCTTACTGTGATGTCAATCATTTCTTGTGGAAAATCGTGGAATTTTTGTATTTGTTTAATTAATGAAGAGTTTTAAAATTTCGTATTTTTTTAAAAACAAGTTGTTGGTGTCTGCATGCACGTAGTGGGATTTATGCTGTTAATACTCCGTGCAAAGTTGTTCAAAGTGATTGCAAAGCTGGGCAAAGTGATTTCAAAGTTTTTAGATGTATTTGTTTATATGACCTAAGTTGTTGGCATATAGAAACACGCAGTTGTAAAGTCAAGAAATTTAATAAAGGTCAGTTGAAAGCAGCCTGTGGATGTTCACATGAGCTGACTGTAAACTGTTGGAAAACTGCGTGCAAAGTTGGAAAAAGCGGTTGAAATATTGGCGAAGTTGCTTGTATATTTAACCTAAGTCATTGGCACGACACTCTCGCAGTTAAATTTCGAAAACATTAAGTAAATGTCTCGAGAATGCCTCATAAATAAGCAGACTATCACAATAGACCACAGGAAAATCGACGACAAACTGTGTACAAAGTTGTGAAAAGCGATTGCAAAGTTGGCAGTTTCATTCGGGATTGTTCCCTGTGATATCATATAAACAAGTCCCATAGTTAAAAGTTCGAAAATGTGAAAACTAGTTCCTAATTTGTTGTTAAATTACCGTAGTGTTGCTCAAAGTATGTAGAGGTCATAGGTCATTTTTAAATGGCACTTTTGCAAGCGATATCGATTTTGAAACTTTGAAAAACATGAAATAGCCGTCAATTCGGTTCAATTTCAAATAGTCGATGCAGCTGTGTTGTTAGGTGACCAACTCATGTTTAAAGTAAAGCACAATCGGTCGTGGTTAGTACTTGCATGGGAGACTCACTGAGAAAACAAGCTGTTGTTTTTTCTTTTTGTTTCATCACACGCACGGAAAAAATATAAGGCGACATTCATGCATTTTTTCTTACTGTGATGTCAATCATTTCTTGTGGAAAATCGTGGAATTTTTGTATTTGTTTAATTAATGAAAAGTTTTAAAATTTCGTATTTTTTTTTAAAAACAAACCGTGCAAAGTTGTTCAAAGTGATTGCAAAGTTGTGCAAAGTGATTTCAAAGTTTATAGATGTATTTGTTTATATGACCTAAGTTGTTGGCATATAGAAACACGCAGTTGTAAAGTCAAGAAATTTAATAAAGGCCAGTTGAAAGAAGCCTGTGGATGTTCACATGAGCTGACTGTAAACTGTTGGAAAACAGCGTGCAAAGTTGGAAAAAGCGGATGAAATGTTGGCCAAGTTGCTTGTATATTTAACCTAAGTCATTGGCACGACACTCTCGCAGTTAAATTTCGGAAACATTAATTAAATGTCTCGAGAATGCCTCATAAATAAGCAGACTATCACAATAGACCACAGGAAAATCGACGACAAACTGTGTACAAAGTTGTGAAAAGCGATTGCAAAGTTGGTAGTTTCATTCGGGATTGTTACCTGTGATATCATATAAACAAGTCCCATAGTTAAAAGTTCGAAAATGTGAAAACTAGTTCCCAATTTGTTGTTAAATTAACGTAGTGTTGCTCAAACTATGTAGAGGTCATAGGTCATTTTTAAATGGCACTTTTGCAAGCGATATCGATTTTGAAACTTTGAAAAACATGAAATAGCCGTCAATTCGTTTCAATTTCAAATAGTCGATGCAGCTGTGTTGTTAGGTGACCAACTCATGTTTAAAGTAAAGCACAATCGGGCGTGGTTAGTACTTGCATGGGAGACTCACTGAGAAAACAAGCTGTTGTTTTTTCTTTTTGTTTCATCACACGCACGGAAAAAATGTAAGGCGACATTCATGCATTTTTTCTTACTGTGATGTCAATCATTTCTTGTGGAAAATCGTGGAATTTTTGTATTTGTTTAATTAATGAAGAGTTTTAAAATTTCGTATTTTTTTAAAAAACAAGTTGTTGGTGTCTGCAGGCACGTAGTGGGATTTATGCTGTTAATACTCCGTGCAAAGTTGTTCAAAGTGATTGCAAAGTTGTGCAAAGTGATTTCAAAGTTTTTTGATGTATTTGTTTATATGACCTAAGTTGTTGGCATATAGAAACACGCAGTTGTAAAGTCAAGAAATTTAATAAAGGCCAGTTGAAAGCAGCCTGTGGATGTTCACATGAGCTGACTGTAAACTGTTGGAAAACTGCGTGCAAAGTTGGAAAAAGCGGTTGAAATATTGGCGAAGTTGCTTGTATATTTAACCTAAGTCATTGGCACGACACTCTCGCAGTTAAATTTCGAAAACATTAAGTAAATGTCTCGAGAATGCCTCATAAATAAGCAGACTATCACAATAGACCACAGGAAAATCGACGACAAACTGTGTACAAAGTTGTGAAAAGCGATTGCAAAGTTGGCAGTTTCATTCGGGATTGTTCCCTGTGATATCATATAAACAAGTCCCATAGTTAAAAGTTCGAAAATGTGAAAACTAGTTCCTAATTTGTTGTTAAATTACCGTAGTGTTGCTCAAAGTATGTAGAGGTCATAGGTCATTTTTAAATGGCACTTTTGCAAGCGATATCGATTTTGAAACTTTGAAAAACATGAAATAGCCACCAATTCGGTTCAATTTCAACTAGTCCATGCAGCTGTGTTGTTAGGTGACCAACTCATGTTTAAAGTAAAGCATAATTGGGCGTGGTTAGTACTTGCATGGGAGACTCACTGAGTAAACAAGCTGTTGTTTTTTTCTTTTTGTTTCATCACACGCACGGAAAAAATATAAGGCGACATTCATGCATTTTTTCTTACTGTGATGTCAATCATTTCTTGTGGAAAATCGTGGAATTTTTGTATTTGTTTAATTAATGAAAAGTTTTAAAATTTCGTATATTTTTTTAAAAACAAACCGTGCAAAGTTGTTCAAAGTGATTGCAAAGTTGTGCAAAGTGATTTCAAAGTTTATAGATGTATTTGTTTATATGACCTAAGTTGTTGGCATATAGAAACACGCAGTTGTAAAGTCAAGAAATTTAATAAAGGCCAGTTGAAAGAAGCCTGTGGATGTTCACATGAGCTGACTGTAAACTGTTGGAAAACTGCGTGCAAAGTTGGAAAAAGCGGTTGAAATGTTGGCCAAGTTGCTTGCATATTTAACCTAAGTCATTGGCACGACACTCTCGGAGTTAAATTTCGAAAACATTGATTAAATGTCTCGAGAATGCCTCATAAATAAGCAGACTATCACAATAGACCACAGGAAAATCGACGACAAACTGTGTACAACGTTGTGAAAAGCGATTGCAAAGTTGGTAGTTTCATTCGGGATTGTTACCTGTGATATCATATAAACAAGTCCCATAGTTAAAAGTTCGAAAATGTGAAAACTAGTTCCTAATTTGTTGTTAAATTAACGTAGTGTTGCTCAAACTATGTAGAGGTCATAGGTCATTTTTAAATGGCACTTTTGCAAGCGATATCGATTTTGAAACTTTGAAAAACATGAAATAGCCGCCAATTCGGTTCGATTTCAAATAGTCGATGCAGCTGTGTTGTTAGGTGACCAACTCATGTTTAAAGTAAAGCACAATCGGGCGTGGTTAGTACTTGCATGGGAGACTCACTGAGAAAACAAGCTGTTGTTTTTTCTTTTTGTTTCATCACACGCACGGAAAAAATATAAGGCGACATTCATGCATTTTTTCTTACTGTGATGTCAATCATTTCTTGTGGAAAATCGTGGAATTTTTGTATTTGTTTAATTAATGAAAAGTTTTAAAATTTCGTATATTTTTTTAAAAACAAACCGTGCAAAGTTGTTCAAAGTGATTGCAAAGTAGTGCAAAGTGATTTCAAAGTTTATAGATGTATTTGTTTATATGACCTAAGTTGTTGGCATATAGAAACACGCAGTTGTAAAGTCAAGAAATTTAATAAAGGCCAGTTGAAAGAAGCCTGTGGATGTTCACATGAGCTGACTGTAAACTGTTGGAAAACTGCGTGCAAAGTTGGAAAAAGCGGTTGAAATGTTGGCCAAGTTGCTTGTATATTTAACCTAAGTCATTGGCACGACACTCCCGCAGTTAAATTTCGAAAACATTAAGTAAATGTCTCGAGAATGCTCATAAATAAGCAGACTATCACAATAGACCACAGGAAAATCGACGACAAACTGTGTACAAAGTTGTGAAAAGCGATTGCAAAGCTGGTAGTTTCATTCGGGATTGTTACCTGTGATATCATATTAACAAGTCCCATAGTTAAAAGTTCGAAAATGTGAAAACTAGTTCCTAATTTGTTGTTAAATTACCGTAGTGTTGCTCAAAGTATGTAGAGGTCATAGGTCATTTTTAAAAGGCACTTTTGCAAGCGATATCGATTTTGAAACTTTCAAAAACATGAAATAGCCGACAATTCGGTTCAATTTTAAATAGTCCATGCAGCTGTGTTGTTAGGTGACCAACTCATGTTTAAAGTAAAGCGCAATCGGGAGTGGTTAGTACTTGCATGGGAAACTCACTGAGTAAACAAGTTGTTGTTTTTTCTTTTTGTTTCATCACACGCATGGAAAAAATATAAGGCGACATTCATGCATTTTTTCTTACTGTGATGTCAATCATTTTTTTGTGAAAAATCGTGGAATTTTTGTATTTGTTTAATTAATGAAAAGTTTTAAAATTTCCTATTTTTTTAAAAACAAGTTGTTTGTGTCTGCAGGCACGTAGTGGGATTTATGCTGTTAATACTCCGTGCAAAGTTGTTCAAAGTGATTGCAAAGTTGTGAAAAGTGATTTCAAAGTTTATAGATGTATTTGTTTATATGACCTAAGTTGTTGGCATATAGAAACACGCAGTTGTAAAGTCAAGAAATTTAATAAAGGCCAGTTGAAAGCAGCCTGTGGATGTTCACATGGGCTGACTGTAAACTGTTGGAAAACTGCGTGCAAAGTTGGAAAAAGCGGTTGAAATGTTGGCGAAGTTGCTTGTATATTTAACCAAAGTCATTGGCACGACACTCCCGCAGTTAAATTTCGAAAACATTAAGTAAATGTCTCGAGAATGCCTCATAAATAAGCAGACTATCACAATAGACCACAGGAAAATCGACGACAAACTGTGTACAAAGTTGTGAAAAGCGATTGCAAAGTTGGTAGATTCATTCGGGATTGTTACCTGTGATATCATATTAACAAGTCCCATAGTTAAAAGTTCGAAAATGTGAAAACTAGTTCCTAATTTGTTGTTAAATTACCGTAGTGTTGCTCAAAGTATGTAGAGGTCATAGGTCATTTTTAAATGGCACTTTTGCAAGCGATATCGATTTTGAAACTTTGAAAAACATGAAATAGCCACCAATTCGGTTCAATTTCAAATAGTCCATGCAGCTGTGTTGTTAGGTGACCAACTCATGTGTAAAGTAAAGCATAATTGGGCGTGGTTAGTACTTGCATGGGAGACTCACTGATTAAACGAGCTGTTATTTTTTTCTTTTTGTTTCATCACACGCACGGAAAAAATATAAGGCGACATTCATGCATTTTTTCTTACTGTGATGTCAATCATTTCTTGTGGAAAATCGTGGAATTTTTGTATTTGTTTAATTAATGAAAAGTTTTAAAATTTCGTATTTTTTTTAAAAACAAACCGTGCAAAGTTGTTCAAAGTGATTGCAAAGTTGTGCAAAGTGATTTCAAAGTTTATAGATGTATTTGTTTATATGACCTAAGTTGTTGGCATATAGAAACACGCAGTTGTAAAGTCAAGAAATTTAATAAAGGCCAGTTGAATGCAGCCTGTGGATGTTCACATGAGCTGACTGTAAACTGTTGGAAAACTGCGTGCAAAGTTGGAAAAAGCGGTTGAAATGTTGGCGAAGTTGCTTGTATATTTAACCTAAGTCATTGGCACGACACTCCCGCAGTTAAATTTCGAAAACATTAAGTAAATGTCTCGAGAATGCCTCATAAATAAGCAGACTATCACAATAGACCACAGGAAAATCGACGACAAACTGTGTACAAAGTTGTGAAAAGCGATTGCAAAGCTGGTAGTTTCATTCGGGATTGTTACCTGTGATATCATATTAACAAGTCCCATAGTTAAAAGTTCGAAAATGTGAAAACTAGTTCCTAATTTGTTGTTAAATTACCGTAGTGTTGCTCAAAGTATGTAGAGGTCATAGGTCATTTTTAAAAGGCACTTTTGCAAGCGATATCGATTTTGAAACTTTCAAAAACATGAAATAGCCGACAATTCGGTTCAATTTTAAATAGTCCATGCAGCTGTGTTGTTAGGTGACCAACTCATGTTTAAAGTAAAGCGCAATCGGGAGTGGTTAGTACTTGCATGGGAAACTCACTGAGTAAACAAGTTGTTGTTTTTTCTTTTTGTTTCATCACACGCATGGAAAAAATATAAGGCGACATTCATGCATTTTTTCTTACTGTGATGTCAATCATTTTTTTGTGAAAAATCGTGGAATTTTTGTATTTGTTTAATTAATGAAAAGTTTTAAAATTTCCTATTTTTTTAAAAACAAGTTGTTTGTGTCTGCAGGCATGTAGTGGGATTTATGCTGTTAATACTCCGTGCAAAGTTGTTCAAAGTGATTGCAAAGTTGTGAAAAGTGATTTCAAAGTTTATAGATGTATTTGTTTATATGACCTAAGTTGTTGGCATATAGAAACACGCAGTTGTAAAGTCAAGAAATTTAATAAAGGCCAGTTGAAAGCAGCCTGTGGATGTTCACATGAGCTGACTGTAAACTGTTGGAAAACTGCGTGCAAAGTAGGAAAAAGCGGTTGAAATGTTGGCGAAATTGCTTGTATATTTAACCTAAGTTATTGGCACGACACTCCCGCAGTTAAATTTCGAAAATATTAAGTAAATGTCTCGAGAATGCCTCATAAATAAGCAGACTATCACAATAGACCACAGGAAAATCGACGAGAAACTGTGTACAAAGTTGTGAAAAGCGATTGCAAAGTTGGTAGTTTCATTCGGGATTGTTACCTGTGATATCATATAAACAAGTCCCATAGTTAAAAGTTCGAAAATGTGAAAACTAGTTCCTAATTTGTTGTTAAATTACCGTAGTGTTGCTCAAACTATGTAGAGGTCATAGGTCATTTTTAAAAGGCACTTTTGCAAGCGATATCGATTTTGAAACTTTCAAAAACATGAAATAGCCGCCAATTCGGTTCAATTTCAAATAGTCCATGCAGCTGTGTTGTTAGGTGACCAACTCATGTTTAAAGTAAAGCATAATTGGGCGTGGTTAGTACTTGCATGGGAGACTCACTGAGTAAACAAGCTGTTGTTTTTCTTTTTGTTTCATCACACGCACGGAAAAAATATAAGGCGACATTCATGCATTTTTTCTTACTGTGATGTCAATCATTTCTTGTGGAAAATCGTGGAATTTTTGTATTTGTTTAATTAATGAAAAGTTTTAAAATTTCGTATTTTTTTTAAAAACAAACCGTGCAAAGTTGTTCAAAGTGATTGCAAAGTTGTGCAAAGTGATTTCAAAGTTTATAGATGTATTTGTTTATATGACCTAAGTTGTTGGCATATAGAAACACGCAGTTGTAAAGTCAAGAAATTTAATAAAGGCCAGTTGAAAGCAGCCTGTGGATGTTCACATGAGCTGACTGTAAACTGTTGGAAAACTGCGTGCAAAGTAGGAAAAAGCGGTTGAAATGTTGGCGAAATTGCTTGTATATTTAACCTAAGTCATTGGCACGACACTCCCGCAGTTCAATTTCAAAAACATTAAGTAAATGTCTCGAGAATGCCCCATAAATAAGCAGACTATCACAATAGACCACAGGAAAATCGACGAGAAACTGTGCACAAAGTTGTGAGAAGCGATTGCAAAGTTGGTAGTTTCATTCGGGATTGTTACCTGTGATATCATATTAACAAGTCCCATAGTTAAAAGTTCGAAAATGTGAAAACTAGTTCGTAATTTGTTGTTAAATTACCGTAGTGTTGCTCAAACTATGTAGAGGTCATAGGTCATTTTTAAAAGGCACTTTTGCAAGCGATATCGATTTTGAAACTTTCAAAAACATGAAATAGCTGGCAATTCGTTTCAATTTCAAATAGTCCATGCAGCTGTGTTGTTAGGTGACCAACTCATGTTTAAAGTAAAGCACAATCGGGCGTGGTTAGTACTTGCATGGGAGACTCACTGAGAAAACAAGCTGTTGTTTTTTCTTTTTGTTTCATCACACGCACGGAAAAAATATAAGGCGACATTCATGCATTTTTTCTTACTGTGATGTCAATCATTTCTTGTGAAAAATCGTGGAATTTTTGTATTTGTTTAATTAATGAAAAGTTTTAAAATTTCGTATTTTTTTAAAAACTAGTTGTTTGTGTCTGCAGGCACGTAGTGGGATTTATGCTGTTAATACTCCGTGCAAAGTTGTTCAAAGTGATTGCAAAGTTGTGAAAAGTGATTTCAAAGTTTATAGATGTATTTGTTTATATGACCTAAGTTGTTGGCATATAGAAACACGCAGTTGTAAAGTCAAGAAATTTAATAAAGGCCAGTTGAAAGCAGCCTGTGGATGTTCATATGAGCTGACTGTAAACTGTTGGAAAACTGCGTGCAAAGTTGGAAAAAGCGGTTGAAATTTTGGCGAAGTTGCTTGTATATTTAACCTAAGTCATTGGCACGACACTCCCGCAGTTAAATTTCAAAAACATTAAGTAAATGTCTCGAGAATGCCTCATAAATAAGCAGACTATCACAATAGACCACAGGAAAATCGACGAGAAACTGTGTACAAAGTTGTGAGAAGCGATTGCAAAGTTGGTAGTTTCATTCGGGATTGTTACCTGTGATATCATATTAACAAGTCCCATAGTTAAAAGTTCGAAAATGTGAAAACTAGTTCCTAATTTGTTGTTAAATTACCGTAGTGTTGCTCAAACTATGTAGAGGTCATAGGTCATTTTTAAAAGGCACTCTTGCAAGCGATATCGATTTTGAAACTTTCAAAAACATGAAATAGTCACCAATTCGGTTCAATTTCAAATAGTACATGCAGCTGTGTTGTTAGGTGACCAACTCATGTTTAAAGTAAAGCACAATCGGGCGTGGTTAGTACTTGCATGGGAGACTCACTGAGAAAAGAAGCTGTTGTTTTTTCTTTTTATTTCATCACACGCACGAAAAAAATATATGGCGACATTCATGCATTTTTTCTTACTGTGATGTCAATCATTTCTTGTGAAAAATCGTGGAATTTTGGTATTTGTTTAATTAATGAAAAGTTTTAAAATTTCGTATTTTTTAAAAACAAGTTGTTTGTGTCTGCAGGCACGTAGTGGGATTTATGCTGTTAATACTCCGTGCAAAGTTGTTCAAAGTGATTGCAAAGTTGTGCAAAGTGATTTCAAAGTTTATAGATGTATTTGTTTATATGACCTAAGTTGTTGGCATATAGAAACACGCAGTTGTAAAGTCAAGAAATTTAATAAAGGCCAGTTGAAAGCAGCCTGTGGATGTTCACATGAGCTGACAGTAAACTGTTGGAAAACTGCGTGCAAAGTAGGAAAAAGCGGTTGAAATGTTGGCGAAATTGCTTGTATATTTAACCTAAGTCATTGGCACGACACTCCCGCAGTTAAATTTCGAAAACATTAAGTAAATGTCTCGAGAATGCCTCATAAATAAGCAGACTATCACAATAGACCACAGGAAAATCGACGAGAAACTGTGTACAAAGTTGTGAAAAGCGATTGCAAAGTTGGTAGTTTCATTCGGCATTGTTACCTGTGATATCATATAAACAATTCCCATAGTTAAAAGGTCGAAAATGTGAAAACTAGTTCCTAATTTATTGTTAAATTACCGTAGTGTTGCTCAAACTATGTAGAGGTCATAGGTCATTTTTAAAAGGCACTTTTGCAAGCGATATCGATTTTGAAACTTTCAAAAACATGAAATAGCTGCCAATTCGTTTCAATTTCAAATAGTCCATGCAGCTGTGTTGTTAGGTGACCAACTCATGTTTAAAGTAAAGCACAATCGGGCGTGGTTAGTACTTGCATGGGAGACTCACTGAGAAAAGAAGCTGTTGTTTTTTCTTTTTATTTCATCACACGCACGAAAAAAATATAAGGCGACATTCATGCATTTTTTCTTACTGTGATGTCAATCATTTCTTGTGAAAAATCGTGGAATTTTTGTATTTGTTTAATTAATGAAAAGTTTTAAAATTTCGTATTTTTTTAAAAACAAGTTGTTTGTGTCTGCAGGCACGTAGTGGGATTTATGCTGTTAATACTCCGTGCAAAGTTGTTCAAAGTGATTGCAAAGTTGTGAAAAGTGATTTCAAAGTTTATAGATGTATTTGTTTATATGACCTAAGTTGTTGGCATATAGAAACACGCAGTTGTAAAGTCAAGAAATTTAATAAAGGCCAGTTGAAAGCAGCCTGTGGATGTTCACATGAGCTGACTGTAAACTGTTGGAAAACTGCGTGCAAAGTTGTAAAAAGCGGTTGAAATTTTGGCGAAGTTGCTTGTATATTTAACCTAAGTCATTGGCACGACACTCCCGCAGTTAAATTTCAAAAACATTAAGTAAATGTCTCGAGAATGCCTCATAAATAAGCAGACTATCACAATAGACCACAGGAAAATCGACGAGAAACTGTGTACAAAGTTGTGAGAAGCGATTGCAAAGTTGGTAGTTTCATTCGGGATTGTTACCTGTGATATCATATTAACAAGTCCCATAGTTAAAAGTTCGAAAATGTGAAAACTAGTTCCTAATTTGTTGTTAAATTACCGTAGTTTTGCTCAAACCATGTAGAGGTCATAGGTCATTTTTAAAAGGCACTCTTGCAAGCGATATCGATTTTGAAACTTTCAAAAACATGAAATAGTCGCCAATTCGGTTCAATTTCAAATAGTCCATGCAGCTGTGTTGTTAGGTGACCAACTCATGTTTAAAGTAAAGCACAATCGGGCGTGGTTAGTACTTGCATGGGAGACTCACTGAGAAAACAAGCTGTTGTTTTTTTCTTTTTGTTTCATCACACGCACGGAAAAAATATAAGGCGACATTCATGCATTTTTTCTTACTGTGATGTCAATCATTTCTTGTGAAAAATCGTGGAATTTTTGTATTTGTTTAATTAATGAAAAGTTTTAAAATTTCGTATTTTTTAAAAACAAGTTGTTTGTGTCTGCAGGCACGTAGTGGGATTTATGCTGTTAATACTCCGTGCAAAGTTGTTCAAAGTGATTGCAAAGTTGTGAAAAGTGATTTCAAAGTTTATAGATGTATTTGTTTATATGACCTAAGTTGTTGGCATATAGAAACACGCAGTTGTAAAGTCAAGAAATGTAATAAAGGCCAGTTGAAAGCAGCCTGTGGATGTTCACATGAGCTGACTGTAAACTGTTGGAAAACTGCGTGCAAAGTAGGAAAAAGCGGTTGAAATGTTGGCGAAGTTGCTTGTATATTTAACCTAAGTCATTGGCACGACACTCCCGCAATTAAATTTCGAAAACATTAAGTAAATGTCTTGAGAATGCCTCACAAATAAGCAGACTATCACAATAGACCACAGGAAAATCGACGGGAAACTGTGTACAAAGTTGTGAAAAGCGATTGCAAAGTTGGTAGTTTCATTCGGGATTGTTACCTGTGATATCATATAAACAAGTCCCATAGTTAAAAGGTCGAAAATATGAAAACTAGTTCCTAATTTGTTGTTAAATTACCGTAGTGTTGCTCAAAGTATGTAGAGGTCATAAGTCATTCTTAAATGGCACTTTTGCAAGCGATATCGATTTTGAAACTTTGAAAAACATGAAATAGCCGCCAATTCGGTTAAATTTCAAATAGTACATGCAGCTGTGTTGATAGGTGACCAACTCATGTTTAAAGTAAAGCACATCGGGCGTGGTTAGTACTTGCATGGGAAACTCACTGAGTAAACAAGTTGTTGGTTTTTCTTTTTGTTTCATCACACGCACGAAAAAAATATAAGGCGACATTCATGCATTTTTTCTTACTGTGATGTCAATCATTTCTTGTGGGAAATCGTGGAATTTTTGTATTTGTTTAATTAATGAAAAGTTTTAAAATTTCGTATTTTTTTTAAAAACAAACCGTGCAAAGTTGTTCAAAGTGATTGCAAAGTTGTGCAAAGTGATTTCAAAGTTTATAGATGTATTTGTTTATATGACCTAAGTTGTTGGCATATAGAAACACGCAGTTGTAAAGTGAAGAAATTTAATAAAGGCCAGTTGAAAGCAGCCTGTGGATGTTCACATGAGCTGACTGTAAACTGTTGGAAAACTGCGTGCAAAGTTGGAAAAAGCGGTTGAAATGTTGGCGACGTTGCTTGTATATTTAACCTAAGTAATTGGCACGACACTCCCGCAGTTAAATTTCGAAAACATTATGTAAATGTCTCGAGAATGCCTCATAAATAAGCTGACTATCACAATAGACCACAGGAAAATCGACGACAAACTGTGTACAAAGTTGTGAAAAGCGATTGCAAAGTTGGTAGTTTCATTCGGGATTGTTACCTGTGATATCATATAAACAAGTCCCATAGTTAAAAGTTCGAAAATGTGAAAACTAGTTCCTAATTTGTTGTTACATTACCGTAGTGTTGCTCAAAGTATGTAGAGGTCATAGGTCATTTTTAAATGGTACTTTTGCAAGCGATATCGATTTTGAGACTTTGAAAAACATGAAATAGCCGCCAATTCGGTTCAATTTCAAATAGTCCATGCAGCTGTGTTGTTAGGTGACCAACTCATGTTTAAAGTAAAGCGCAATCGGGCGTGGTTAGTACTTGCATGGGAGACTCACTGAGTAAAGAAGCTGTTGTTTTTTCTATTTGTTTCATCACACGCACGGAAAAAATATAAGGCGACATTCATGCATTTTTTCTTACTGTGATGTCAATCATTTCTTGTGGAAAATCGTGGAATTTTTGTATTTGTTTAATTAATGAAAAGTTTTAAAATTTCGTATTTTTTTAAAAACAAGTTGTTGGTGTCTGCAGGCACGTAGTGGGATTTATGCTGTTAATACTCCGTGCAAAGTTGTTCAAAGTGATTGCAAAGTTGTGCAAAGTGATTTCAAAGTTTTTAGATGTATTTGTTTATATGACCTAAGTTGTTGGCATATAGAAACACGCAGTTGTAAAGTCAAGAAATTTAATAAAGGCCAGTTGAAAGCAGCCTGTGGATGATCACATGAGCTGACTGTAAACTGTTGGAAAACTGCGTGCAAAGTTGGAAAAAGCGGTTGAAATGTTGGCGAAGTTGCTTGTATATTTAACCTAAGTCATTGGCACGACACTCCCGCAGTTAAATTTCGAAAACATTAAGTAAATGTCTCGAGAATGCCTCATAAATAAGCAGACTATCACAATAGACCACAGGAAAATCGACGAGAAACTGTGTACAAAGTTGTGTAAAGCGATGGCAAAGTTGGTAGTTTCATTCGGGATTGTTACCTGTGATATCATATAAACAAGTCCCATAGTTAAAAGGTCGAAAATGTGAAAACTAGTTCCTAATTTGTTGTTAAATTACCGTAGTGTTGCTCAAAGTATGTAGAGGTCATAGGTCATTTTTAAATGGCACTTTTGCAAGCGATATCGATTTTGAAACTTTGAAAAACATGAAATAGCCGCCAATTCGGTTCAATTTCAAATAGTCCATGCAGCTGTGTTGTTAGGTGACCAACTCATGTTTAAAGTAAAGCATAACTGGGCGTGGTTAGTACTTGCATGGGAGACTCACTGATTAAACAAGCTGTTATTTTTTTCTTTTTGTTTCATCAGACGCACGGAAAAAATATAAGGCGACATTCATGCATTTTTTCTTACTGTGATGTCAATCATTTCTTGTGGAAAATCGGGGAATTTTTGTATTTGTTTAATTAATGAAAAGTTTTAAAATTTCGTATTTTTTTAAAAACAAGTTGTTTGTGTCTGCAGGCACGTAGTGGGATTTATGCTGTTAATACTCCGTGCAAAGTTGTTCAAAGTGATTGCAAAGTTGTGCAAAGTGATTTCAAAGTTTATAGATGTATTTGTTTATATGACCTAAGTTGTTGGCATATAGAAACACGCAGTTGTAAAGTCAAGACATTTAATAAAGGCCAGTTGAAAGCAGCCTGTGGATGTTCACATGAGCTGACTGTAAACTGTTGGAAAACTGCGTGCAAAGTTGGAAAAAGCGGTTGAAATGTTGGCGAAGTTGCTTGTATATTTAACCTAAGTCAATGACACGACACTCCCGCAGTTAAATTTCGAAAACATTAAGTAAATGTCTCGAGAATGCCTCATAAATAAGCAGACTATCACAATAGACCATAGGAAAATCGACGACAAACTGTGTACAAAGTTGTGAAAAGCGATTGCAAAGTTGGCAGTTTCATTCGGGATTGTTACCTGTGATATCAAATAATCAAGTCCCATAGTTAAAAGTTCGAAAGTGTAAAAACTAGTTCCTAATTTGTTGTTAAATTACCGTAGTGTTGCTCAAAGTATGTAGAGGTCATAGGTCATTTTTAAATGGCACTTTTGCAAGCGATATCGATTTTGAAACTTTGAAAAACATGAAATATCCGCCAATTCGGTTCAATTTCACATAGTCCATGCAGCTGTGTTGTTAGGTGACCAACTCATGTTTAAAGTAAAGCATAACTGGGCGTGGTTAGTACTTGCATGGGAGACTCACTGATTAAACAAGCTGTTATTTTTTTCTTTTTGTTTCATCACACGCACGGAAAAAATATAAGGCGACATTCATGCATTTTTTCTTACTGTGATGTCAATCATTTCTTGTGGAAAATCGGGGAATTTTTGTATTTGTTTAATTAATGAACAGTTTTAAAATTTCGTATTTTTTTTAAAAACAAGTTGTTTGTGTCTGCAGGCACGTAGTGGGATTTATGCTGTTAATACTCCGTGCAAAGTTGTTCAAAGTGATTGCAAAGTTGTGCAAAGTGATTTCAAAATTTATAGATGTATTTGTTTATATGACCTAAGTTGTTGGCATATAGAAACACGCAGTTGTAAAGTCAAGAAATTTAATAAAGGCCAGTTGAAAGCAGCCTGTGGATGTTCACATGAGCTGACTGTAAACTGTTGGAAAACTGCGTGCAAAGTTGGAAAAAGCGGTTGAAATGTTGGCGAAGTTGCTTGTATATTTAACCTAAGTCATTGGCACGACACTCCCGCAGTTAAATTTCGAAAACATTAAGTAAATGTCTCGAGAATGCCTCATAAATAAGCAGACTATCACAATAGACCACAGGAAAATCGACGACAAACTGTGTACAAAGTTGTGAAAAGCGATTGCAAAGTTGGCAGTTTCATTCGGGATTGTTACCTGTGATATCATATAATCAAGTCCCATTGTTAAAAGTTCGAAAGTGTAAAAACTAGTTCCTAATTTGTTGTTAAATTACCGTAGTGTTGCTCAAAGTATGTAGAGGTCATAGGTCATTTTTAAATGGCACTTTTGCAAGCGATATCGATTTTGAAACTTTGAAAAACATGAAATAGCCGCCAATTCGGTTCAATTTCAAATAGTCCATGCAGCTGTGTTGTTAGGTGACCAACTCATGTTTAAAGTAAAGCATAACTGGCCGTGGTTAGTACTTGCATGGGAGACTCACTGATTAAACAAGCTGTTATTTTTTTCTTTTTGTTTCATCACACGCACGGAAAAAATATAAGGCGACATTCATGCATTTTTTCTTACTGTGATGTCAATCATTTCTTGTGGAAAATCGGGGAATTTTTGTATTTGTTTAATTAATGAAAAGTTTTAAAATTTCGTATTTTTTTAAAAACAAGTTGTTTGTGTCTGCAGGCACATAGTGGGATTTATGCTGTTAATACTCCGTGCAAAGTTGTTCAAAGTGATTGCAAAGTTGTGCAAAGTGATTTCAAAGTTTATAGATGTATTTGTTTATATGACCTAAGTTGTTGGCATATAGAAACACGCAGTTGTAAAGTCAAGAAATTTAATAAAGGCCAGTTGAAAGCAGCCTGTGGATGTTCACATGAGCTGACTGTAAACTGTTGGAAAACTGCGTGCAAAGTTGGAAAAAGCGGTTGAAATGTTGGCGAAGTTGCTTGTATATTTAACCTAAGTCATTGGCACGACACTCCCGCAGTTAAATTTCGAAAACATTAAGTAAATGTCTCGAGAATGCCTCATAAATAAGCAGACTATCACAATAGACCACAGGAAAATCGACGACAAACTGTGTACAAAGTTGTGAAAAGCGATTGCAAAGTTGGCAGTTTCATTCGGGATTGTTACCTGTGATATCATATAATCAAGTCCCATTGTTAAAAGTTCGAAAGTGTAAAAACTAGTTCCTAATTTGTTGTTAAATTACCGTAGTGTTGCTCAAAGTATGTAGAGGTCATAGGTCATTTTTAAATGGCACTTTTGCAAGCGATATCGATTTTGAAACTTTGAAAAACATGAAATAGCCGCCAATTCGGTTCAATTTCAAATAGTCCATGCAGCTGTGTTGTTAGGTGACCAACTCATGTTTAAAGTAAAGCATAACTGGGCGTGGTTAGTACTTGCATGGGAGACTCACTGATTAAACAAGCTGTTATTTTTTTCTTTTTGTTTCATCACACGCACGGAAAAAATATAAGGCGACATTCATGCATTTTTTCTTACTGTGATGTCAATCATTTCTTGTGGAAAATCGGGGAATTTTTGTATTTGTTTAATTAATGAAAAGTTTTAAAATTTCGTATTTTTTTAAAAACAAGTTGTTTGTGTCTGCAGGCACGTAGTGGGATTTATGCTGTTAATACTCCGTGCAAAGTTGTTCAAAGTGATTGCAAAGTTGTGCAAAGTGATTTCAAAGTCTATAGGTGTATTTGTTTATATGACCTAAGTTGTTGGCATATAGAAACACGCAGTTGTAAAGTCAAGAAATTTAATAAAGGCCAGTTGAAAGCAGCCTGTGGATGTTCACATGAGCTGACTGTAAACTGTTGGAAAACTGCGTGCAAAGTTGGAAAAAGCGGTTGAAATGTTGGCGAAGTTGCTTGTATATTTAACCTAAGTCATTGGCACGACACTCCCGCAGTTAAATTTCGAAAACATTAAGTAAATGTCTCGAGAATGCCTCATAAATAAGCAGACTATCACAATAGACCACAGGAAAATCGACGACAAACTGTGTACAAAGTTGTGAAAAGCGATTGCAAAGTTGGCAGTTTCATTCGGGATTGTTACCTGTGATATCATATAATCAAGTCCCATAGTTAAAAGTTCGAAAGTGTAAAAACTAGTTCCTAATTTGTTGTTAAATTACCGTAGTGTTGCTCAAAGTATGTAGAGTTCATAGGTCATTTTAAAATGGCACTTTTGCAAGCGATATCGATTTTGAAACTTTGAAAAACATGAAATAGCCGCCAATTCGGTTCAATTTTATATAGTCCATGCAGCTGTGTTGTTAGGTGACCAACTCATGTTTAAAGTAAAGCATAACTGGGCGTGGTTAGTACTTGCATGGGAGACTCACTGATTAAACAAGCTGTTATTTTTTCTTTTTGTTTCATCACACGCACGGAAAAAATATAAGGCGACATTCATGCATTTTTTCTTACTGTGATGTCAATCATTTCTTGTGGAAAATCGGGGAATTTTTGTATTTGTTTAATTAATGAAAAGTTTTAAAATTTCGTATTTTTTTAAAAACAAGTTGTTTGTGTCTGCAGGCACGTAGTGGGATTTATGCTGTTAATACTCCGTGCAAAGTTGTTCAAAGTGATTGCAAAGTTGTGCAAAGTGATTTCAAAGTTTATAGATGTATTTGTTTATATGACCTAAGTTGTTGGCATATAGAAACACGCAGTTGTAAAGTCAAGAAATTTAATAAAGGCAAGTTGAAAGCAGCCTGTGGATGTTCACATGAGCTGACTGTAAACTGTTGGAAAACTGCGTGCAAAGTTGGAAAAAGCGGTTGAAATGTTGGCGAAGTTACTTGTATATTTAACCTAAGTCATTGGCACGACACTCCCGCAGTTAAATTTCGAAAACATTAAGTAAATGTCTCGAGAATGCCTCATAAATAGGCAGACTATCACAATAGACCACAGGAAAATCGACGAGAAACTGTGTACAAAGTTGTGTGAAGCGATTGCAAAGTTGGTAGTTTCCTTCGGGATTGTTACCTGTGATATCATATAAACAAGTCCCATAGTTAAAAGGTCGAAAATGTGAAAACTAGTTCCTAATTTGTTGTTAAATTACCGTAGTGTTGCTCAAAGTATGTAGAGGTCATAGGTCATTTTTAAATGGCACTTTTGCAAGCGATATCGATTTTGAAACTTTGAAAAACATGAAATAGCCGCCAATTCGGTTCAATTTCAAATAGTCCATGCAGCTGTGTTGTTAGGTGACCAACTCATGTTTAAAGTAAAGCACAATCGGGCGTGGTTAGTACTTGCATGGGAGACACACTGAGAAAACAAGCTGTTGTTTTTTCTTTCTGTTTCATCACACGCACGGAAAAATATAAAGCGACATTCATGCATTTTTTCTTACTGTGATGTCAATCATTTCTTGTGGAAAATCGTGGAATTTTTGTATTTGTTTAATTAATGAAAAGTTTTAAAATTTCGAATTTTTTTAAAAACAAGTTGTTTGTGTCTGCAGGTACGTAGTGGGATTTATGCTGTTAATACTCCGTGCAAAGTTGTTCAAAGTGATTGCAAAGTTGTGCAAAGTGATTTCAAAGTTTATAGATGTATTTGTTTATATGACCTAAGTTGTTGGCATATAGAAACACGCAGTTGTAAAGTCAAGAAATTTAATAAAGGCCAGTTGAAAGCAGCCTGTGGATGTTCACATGAGCTGACTGTAAACTGTTGGAAAACTGCGTGCAAAGTTGGAAAAAGCGGTTGAAATGTTTGCGAAGTTGCTTGTATATTTAACCTAAGTCATTGGCACGACACTGCCGCAGTTAAATTTCGAAAACATTAAGTAAATGTCTCGAGAATGCCTCATAAATAAGCAGACTATCACAATAGACCACAGGAAAATCGACGAGAAACTGTGTACAAAGTTGTGTGAAGCGATTGCAAAGTTGGTAGTTTCATTCGGGATTGTTACCTGTGATATCATATAAACAAGTCCCATAGTTAAAAGTTCGAAAATGTGAAAACTAGTTCCTAATTTGTTGTTAAATTACCGTAGTGTTGCTCAAAGTATGTAGAGGTCATATGTCATTTTTAAATGGCACTTTTGCAAGCGATATCGATTTTGAAACTTTGAAAAACATGAAATAGCCGCCAATTCGGTTCAATTTCAAATAGTCCATGCAGCTGTGTTGTTAGGTGACCAACTCATGTTTAAAGTAAAGCACAATCGGTCGTGGTTAGTACTTGCATAGGAGACTCACTGAGTAAAGAAGCTGTTGTTTTTTCTTTTTGTTTCATCACACGCACGGAAAAAATATAAGGCGACATTCATGCATTTTTTCTTACTGTGATGTCAATCATTTCCTGTAGAAAATCGTGGAATTTTTGTATTTGTTTAATTAATGAAAAGTTTTAAAATTTCGTATTTTTTAAAAAATCAAGTTGTTGGTGTTTGCAGGCACGTAGTGGGATTTATGCTGTTAATAATCAGTGCAAAGTTGTGCAAAGTGATTTCAAAGTTTTTAGATGTATTTGTTTATATGACCTAAGTTGTTGGCATATAGAAACACGCAGTTGTAAAGTCAAGAAATTTAATAAAGGCCAGTTGAAAGCAGCCTGTGGATGTTCACATGAGCTGACTGTAAACTGTTGGAAAACTGCGTGCAAAGTTGGAAAAAGCGGTTTAAATGTTGGCGAAGTTGCTTGTATAATTAACCTAAGTCATTGGCACGACACTCCCGCAGTTAAATTTCGAAAACATTAAGTAAATGTCTCGAGAATGCCTCATAAATAAGCAGACTATCACAATAGACCACAGGAAAATCGACGACAAACTGTGTACAGAGTTGTGAAAAGCGATTGCAAAGTTGGTAGTTTCATTCGGGATTGTTACCTGTGATATCATATTAACAAGTCCCTTAGTTAAAAGTTCGAAAATGTGAAAACTAGTTCCTAATTTGTTGTTAAATTACCGTAGTGTTGGTCAAACTATGTAGAGGTCATAGGTCATTTTTAAAAGGCACTTTTGCAAGCGATATCGATTTTGAAACTTTCAAAAACATGAAATAGCCACCAATTCGGTTCAATTTCAAATAGTCCATGCAGATGTGTTGTTAGGTGACCAACTCATGTTTAAAGTAAAGCGCAATCGGGAGTGGTTAGTACTTGCATGGGAAACTCACTGAGTAAACAAGCTGTTGTTTTTTCTTTTTGTTTCATCACACGCACGGAAAAAATATAAGGCGACATTCATGCATTTTTTCTTACTGTGATGTCAATCATTTTTTGTGAAAAATCGTGGAATTTTTGTATTTGTTTAATTAATGAAAAGTTTTAAAATTTCGTATTTTTTTAAAAAACAAGTTTTTGGTGTTTGCAGGCACGTAGTGGGATTTATGCTGTTAATAATCCGTGCAAAAATGTTCAAAGTGATTGCAAAGTTGTGCAAAGTGATTTCAAAGTTTATAAATGTATTTGTATATATGACCTAAGTTGTTGGCATATAGAAACGCGCACTTGTAAAGTCAAGAAATTTAATAAAGGCCAGTTGAAAGCAGCCTGTGGATGTTCACATGAGCTGACTGTAAACTGTTGGAAAACTACGTGCAAAGTTGGAAAAAGCGGTTGAAATGTTGGCGAAGTTGCTTATATATTTAACCTAAGTCATTGGCACGACACTCCCGCAGTTAAATTTCGAAAACATTAAGTAAATGTCTCGAGAATAAGCAGACTATCACAATAGACCACAGGAAAATCGACGACAAACTGTGTACAAAGTTGTGAAAAGCGATTGCAAAGTTGGCAGTTTCATTCGTGATTGTTACCTGTGATATCATATAAACAAGTCCCATAGTTAAAAGTTCGAAAATGTGAAAACTAGTTCCCAATTTGTTGTTAAATTACCGTAGTGTTGCTCAAAGTATGTAGAGGTCATAGGTCATTTTTAAATGGCACTTTTGCAAGCGATATCGATTTTGAAACTTTGAAAAACATGAAATAGCCGCCAATTCGGTTCAATTTCAAATAGTCCATGCAGCTGTGTTGTTAGGTGACCAACTCATGTTTAAAGTAAAGCATAATTGGGCGTGGTTAGTACTTGCATGGGAGACTCACTGAGTAAACAAGCTGTTTTTTTTTCTTTTTGTTTCATCACACGCACGGAAAAAATATAAGGCGACATTCATGCATTTTTTCTTACTGTGATGTCAATCATTTCTTGTGGAAAATCGTGGAATTTTTGTATTTGTTTAATTAATGAAAAGTTTTAAAATTTCGTATTTTTTTAAAAACAAGTTGTTGGAGTCTGCAGGCACGTAGTGGGATTTATGCTGTTAATACTCCGTGCAAAGTTGTTCAAAGTGATTGCAAAGTTGTGAAAAGTGATTTCAAAGTTTATAGATGTATTTGTTTATATGACCTAAGTTGTTGGCACATAGAAACACGCAGTTGTAAAATCAAGAAATTTAATAAAGGCCAGTTGAAAGCAGCCTGTGGATGTTCACATGAGCTGACTGTAAACTGCGTGCAAAGTTGGAAAAAGCGGTTGAAATGTTGGCGAAGTTGCTTGTATATTTAACCTAAGTCATTGGCACGACACTCCCGCAGTTAAATTTCGAAAACATTAAGTAAATGTCTCGAGAATGCCTCATAAATAAGCAGACTATCACAATAGACCACAGGAAAATCGACGACAAACTGTGTACAAAGTTGTGAAAAGCGATTGCAAAGTTGGCAGTTTCATTCGGGATTGTTACCTGTGATATCATATAAACAAGTCCCATAGTTAAAAGTTCGAAAATGTGAAAACTAGTTGCCAATTTGTTGTGAAATTACCGTAGTGTTGCTCAAAGTATATAGAGGTCATAGGTCATTTTTAAATGGCACTTTTGCAACCGATATCGATTTTGAAACTTTGAAAAACATGAAATAGCCGACAATTCGGATCAATTTCAAATAGTCCATGCAGCTGTGTTGTTAGGTGACCAACTCATGTTTAAAGTAAAGCACAATCGGGCGTGGTTAGTACTTGCATGGGAGACTCACTGAGAAAACATGCTGTTGTTTTTTCTTTTTGTTTCATCACACGCACGGAAAAAATATAAGGCGACATTCATGCATTTTTTCTTACTGTGATCAATCATTTCTTGTGGAAAATCGTGGAATTTTTGTATTTGTTTAATTAATGAAAAGTTTTAAAATTTCATATTTTTTTAAAAAACAAGTTTTTGGTGTTTGCAGGCACGTAGTGGGATTTATGCTGTTAATACTCCGTGCAAAGTTGTTCAAAGTGATTGCAAAATTGTGCAAAGTGATTTCAAAGTTTATAGATGTATTTGTTTATATGACCTAAGTTGTTGGCATATAGAAACACGCAGTTGTAAAGTCAAGAAATTTAATAAAGGCCAGTTGAAAGCAGCCTGTGGATGTTCACATGAGCTGACTGTAAACTGTTGGAAAACTGCGTGCAAAGTTGGAAAAAGCGGTTGAAATGTTGGCGAAGTTGCTTGTATATTTAACCTAAGTCATTGGCACGACACTCCCGCAGTTAAATTTCGAAAACATTAAGTAAATGTCTCGAGAATGCCTCATAAATAAGCAGACTATCACAATAGACCACAGGAAAATCGACGACAAACTGTGTACAAAGTTGTGAAAAGCGATTGCAAAGTTGGTAGTTTCATTCGGGATTGTTACCTGTGATATCATATAAACAAGTCCCATAGTTAAAAGTTCGAAAATGTGAAAACTAGTTCCTAATTTGTTGTTAAATTACCGTAGTGTTGCTCAAAGTATGTAGAGGTCATAGGTCATTTTTAAATGGCACTTTTGCAAGCGATATCGATTTTGAAACTTTGAAAAACATGAAATAGCCGCCAATTCGGTTCAATTTCAAATAGTCCATGCAGCTGTGTTGTTAGGTGAACAACTCATGTTTAAAGTAAAGCACAATCGGGCGTGGTTATTACTTGCATGCGAGACTCACTGAGAAAACAATCTGTTGTTTTTACTTTTTGTTTCATCACACACACGGAAAAAATATAAGGCGACATTCATGCATTTTTTCTTACTGTGATGTCAATCATTTCTTGTGAAAATCGTGGAATTTTTGTATTTGTTTAATTAATGAAAAGTTTTAAAATTTCGTGTTTATTTAAAAACAAGTGGTTGGGGTCTGCAGGCACGTAGTGGGATTTATGCTGTTAATACTCCGTGCAAAGTTGTTCAAAGTGATTGCAAAGTTGTGCAAAGTGATTTCAAAGTTTTTAGATGTATTTGTTTATATGACCTAAGTTGTTGGCATATAGAAACACGCCGTTGTAAAGTCAAGAAATTTAATAAAGGCCAGTTGAAAGCAGCCTGTGGATGTTCACATGAGCTGACTGTAAACTGTTGGAAAACTGCGTGCAAAGTTGGAAAAAGCGGTTGAAATGTTGGCGAAGTTGCTTGTATATTTAACCTAAGTCATTGGCACAACACTCCCGCAGTTAAATTTCGAAAACATTAAGTAAATGTCTCGAGAATGCCTCATAAATAAGCAGACTATCACAATAGACCACAGGAAAATCGACGACAAACTGTGTACAAAGTTGTGAAAAGCGATTGCAAAGTTGGTAGTTTCATTCGGGATTGTTACCTGTGATATCATATAAACAAGTCCCATAGTTAAAAGTTCGAAAATGTGAAAACTAGTTCCTAATTTGTTGTTAAATTACCGTAGTGTTGCTCAAAGTATGTAGAGGTCATAGGTCATTTTTAAATGGCACTTTTGCAAGCGATATCGATTTTGAAACTTTGAAAAACATGAAATAGCCGCCAATTCGGTTCAATTTCAAATAGTCCATGCAGCTGTGTTGTTAGGTGACCAACTCATGTTTAAAGTAAAGCATAATTGGGCGTGGTTAGTACTTGCATGGGAGACTCACTGAGTAAACAAGCTGTTGTTTTTTCTTTTTGTTTCATCACACGCACGGAAAAAATATAAGGCGACATTCATGCATTTTTTCTTACTGTGATGTCAATCATTTCTTGTGGAAAATCGTGGAATTTTTGTATTTGTTTAATTAATGAAAAGTTTTAAAATTTCGTATTTTTTTAAAAACAAGTTGTTGGAGTCTGCAGGTACGTAGTGGGATTTATGCTGTTAATACTCCGTGCAAAGTTGTTCAAAGTGATTGCAAAGTTGTGAAAAGTGATTTCAAAGTTTATAGATGTATTTGTTTATATGACCTAAGTTGTTGGCACATAGAAACACGCAGTTGTAAAATCAAGAAATTTAATAAAGGCCAGTTGAAAGCAGCCTGTGGATGTTCACATGAGCTGACTGTAAACTGCGTGCAAAGTTGGAAAAAGCGGTTGAAATGTTGGCGAAGTTGCTTGTATATTTAACCTAAGTCATTGGCACGACACTCCCGCAGTTAAATTTCGAAAACATTAAGTAAATGTCTCGAGAATGCCTCATAAATAAGCAGACTATCACAATAGACCACAGGAAAATCGACGACAAACTGTGTACAAAGTTGTGAAAAGCGATTGCAAAGTTGGCAGTTTCATTCGGGATTGTTACCTGTGATATCATATAAACAAGTCCCATAGTTAAAAGTTCGAAAATGTGAAAACTAGTTGCCAATTTGTTGTGAAATTACCGTAGTGTTGCTCAAAGTATGTAGAGGTCATAGGTCATTTTTAAATGGCACTTTTGCAAGCGATATCGATTTTGAAACTTTGAAAAACATGAAATAGCCGACAATTCGGATCAATTTCAAATAGTCCATGCAGCTGTGTTGTTAGGTGACCAACTCATGTTTAAAGTAAAGCACAATCGGGCGTGGTTAGTACTTGCATGGGAGACTCACTGAGAAAACATGCTGTTGTTTTTTCTTTTTGTTTCATCACACGCACGGAAAAAATATAAGGCGACATTCATGCATTTTTTCTTACTGTGATCAATCATTTCTTGTGGAAAATCGTGGAATTTTTGTATTTGTTTAATTAATGAAAAGTTTTAAAATTTCATATTTTTTTAAAAAACAAGTTTTTGGTGTTTGCAGGCACGTAGTGGGATTTATGCTGTTAATACTCCGTGCAAAGTTGTTCAAAGTGATTGCAAAGTTGTGCAAAGTGATTTCAAAGTTTATAGATGTATTTGTTTATATGACCTAAGTTGTTGGCATATAGAAACACGCAGTTGTAAAGTCAAGAAATTTAATAAAGGCCAGTTGAAAGCAGCCTGTGGATGTTCACATGAGCTGACTGTAAACTGTTGGAAAACTGCGTGCAAAGTTGGAAAAAGCGGTTGAAATGTTGGCGAAGTTGCTTGTATATTTAACCTAAGTCATTGGCACGACACTCCCGCAGTTAAATTTCGAAAACATTAAGTAAATGTCTCGAGAATGCCTCATAAATAAGCAGACTATCACAATAGACCACAGGAAAATCGACGACAAACTGTGTACAAAGTTGTGAAAAGCGATTGCAAAGTTGGTAGTTTCATTCGGGATTGTTACCTGTGATATCATATAAACAAGTCCCATAGTTAAAAGTTCGAAAATGTGAAAACTAGTTCCTAATTTGTTGTTAAATTACCGTAGTGTTGCTCAAAGTATGTAGAGGTCATAGGTCATTTTTAAATGGCACTTTTGCAAGCGATATCGATTTTGAAACTTTGAAAAACATGAAATAGCCGCCAATTCGGTTCAATTTCAAATAGTCCATGCAGCTGTGTTGTTAGGTGAACAACTCATGTTTAAAGTAAAGCACAATCGGGCGTGGTTATTACTTGCATGCGAGACTCACTGAGAAAACAATCTGTTGTTTTTTCTTTTTGTTTCATCACACGCACGGAAAAAATATAAGGCGACATTCATGCATTTTTTCTTACTGTGATGTCAATCATTTCTTGTGAAAATCGTGGAATGTTTGTATTTGTTTAATTAATGAAAAGTTTTAAAATTTCGTGTTTTTTTAAAAACAAGTGGTTGGGGTCTGCAGGCACGTAGTGGGATTTATGCTGTTAATACTCCGTGCAAAGTTGTTCAAAGTGATTGCAAAGTTGTGCAAAGTGATTTCAAAGTTTTTGGATGTATTTGTTTATATGACCTAAGTTGTTGGCATATAGAAACACGCCGTTGTAAAGTCAAGAAATTTAATAAAGGCCAGTTGAAAGCAGACTGTGGATGTTCACATGAGCTGACTGTAAACTGTTGGAAAACTGCGTGCAAAGTTGGAAAAAGCGGTTGAAATGTTGGCGAAGTTGCTTGTATATTTAACCTAAGTCATTGGCACAACACTCCCGCAGTTAAATTTCGAAAACATTAAGTAAATGTCTCGAGAATGCCTCATAAATAAGCAGACTATCACAATAGACCACAGGAAAATCGACGACAAACTGTGTACAAAGTTGTGAAAAGCGATTGCAAAGTTGGTAGTTTCATTCGGGATTGTTACCTGTGATATCATATAAACAAGTCCCATAGTTAAAAGTTCGAAAATGTGAAAACTAGTTCCTAATTTGTTGTTAAATTACCGTAGTGTTGCTCAAAGTATGTAGAGGTCATAGGTCATTTTTAAATGGCACTTTTGCAAGCGATATCGATTTTGAAACTTTGAAAAACATGAAATAGCCGCCAATTCGGTTCAATTTCAAATAGTCCATGCAGCTGTGTTGTTAGGTGAACAACTCATGTTTAAAGTAAAGCACAATCGGGCGTGGTTATTACTTGCATGGGAGACTCACTGAGAAAACAAGCTGTTGTTTTTTCTTTTTGTTTCATCACACGCACGGAAAAATATAAGGCGACATACATGCATTTTTTCTTACTGTGATGTCAATCATTTCTTGTGGAAAATCGTGGAATTTTTGTATTTGTTTAATTAATGAAAAGTTTTAAAATTTCGTATTTTTTTAAAAACAAGTTGTTGGTGTCTGCAGGCACGCAGTGGAATTTATGCTGTTAATACTCCGTGCAAAGTTGTTCAAAGTGATTGCAAAGTTGTGCAAAGTGATTTCAAAGTTTTTAGATGTATTTGTTTATATGACCTAAGTTGTTGGCATATAGAAACACGCAGTTGTAAAGTCAAGAAATTTAATAAAGGCCAGTTGAAAGCAGCCTGTGGATGTTCACATGAGCTGACTGTAAACTGTTGGAAAACTGCGTGCAAAGTTGGAAAAAGCGGTTGAAATGTTGGCGAAGTTGCTTGTATATTTAACCTAAGTCATTGGCACGACACTCCCGCAGTTAAATTTCGAAAACATTAAGTAAATGTCTCGAGAATGCCTCATAAATAAGCAGACTATCACAATAGACCACAGGAAAATCGACGACAAACTGTGTACAAAGTTGTGAAAAGCGATTGCAAAGTTGGCAGTTTCATTCGGGATTGTTACCTGTGATATCATATAAACAAGTCCCATAGTTAAAAGTTCGAAAATGTGAAAACTAGTTGCCAATTAGTTGTGAAATTACCGTAGTGTTGCTCAAAGTATGTAGAGGTCATAGGTAATTTTTAAATGGCACTTTTGCAAGCGATATCGATTTTGAAACTTTGAAAAACATGAAATAGCCGCCAATTCGGTTCAATTTCAAATAGTCCATGCAGCTGTGTTGTTAGGTGACCAACTCATGTTTAAAGTAAAGCACAATCGGGCGTGGTTAGTACTTGCATGGGAGACTCACTGAGAAAACATGCTGTTGTTTTTTCTTTTTGTTTCATCACACGCACGGAAAAAATATAAGGCGACATTCATGCATTTTTTCTTACTGTGATCAATCATTTCTTGTGGAAAATCGTGGAATTTTTGTATTTGTTTAATTAATGAAAAGTTTTAAAATTTCGTATTTTTTTAAAAACAAGTTGCTGGAGTCTGCAGGCACGTATTGGGATTTATGCTGTTAATACTCCGTGCAAAGTTGTTCAAAGTGATTGCAAAGTTGTGCAAAGTGATTTCAAAGTTTATAGATGTATTTGTTTATATGACCTAAGTTGTTGGCATATAGAAACACGCAGTTGTCAAGTCAAGAAATTTAATAAAGGCCAGTTGAAAGCAGCAGCCTGTGGATGTTCACATGAGCTGACTATAAACTGTTGGAAAACTGCGTGCAAAGTTGGAAAAAGCGGTTGAAATGTTGGCGAAGTTGCTTATATATGTAACCTAAGTCATTGGCATGACACTCCCGCAGTTAAATTTCGAAAACATTAAGTAAATGTCTCGAGAATGCCTCATAAATAAGCAGACTATCACAATAGACCACAGGAAAATCGACGAGAAACTGTGTACAAAGTTGTGAAAAGCGATTGCAAAGTTGGCAGTTTCATTCGGGATTGTTACCTGTGATATCATATAAACAAGTCCCATAGTTAAAAGTTCGAAAATGTGAAAACTAGTTCCCAATTTGTTGTTAAATTACCGTAGTGTTGCTCAAAGTATGTAGAGGTCATAGGTCATTTTTAAATGGCACTTTTGCAAGCGATATCGATTTTGAAACTTTGAAAAACATGAAATAGCCGCCAATTCGGTTCAATTTCCAATAGTCCATGCAGCTGTGTTGTTAGGTGAACAACTCATGTTTAAAGTAAAGCACAATCGGGCGTGGTTATTACTTGCATGGGAGACTCACTGAGAAAACAAGCTGTTGTTTTTTCTTTTTGTTTCATCACACGCACGGAAAAAAATATAAGGCGACATTCATGCATTTTTTCTTACTGTGATGTCAATCATTTCTTGTGAAAATCGTGGAATTTTTGTATTTGTTTAATTAATGAAAAGTTTTAAAATTTCGTATTTTTTTAAAAACAAGTTGTTGGTGTCTGCAGGCACGTAGTGGGATTTATGCTGTTAATACTCCGTGCAAAGTTGTTCAAAGTGATTGCAAAGTTGTGCAAAGTGATTTCAAAGTTTTTAGATGTATTTGTTTATATGACCTAAGTTGTTGGCATATAGAAACACGCAGTTGTAAAGTCAAGAAATTTAATAAAGGCCAGTTGAAAGCAGCCTGTGGATGTTCACATGAGCTGACTGTAAACTGTTGGAAAACTGCGTGCAAAGTTGGAAAAAGCGGTTGAAATGTTGGCGAAGTTGCTTGTATATTTAACCTAAGTCATTGGCACAACACTCCCGCAGTTAAATTTCGAAAACATTAAGTAAATGTCTCGAGAATGCCTCATAAATAAGCAGACTATCACAATAGACCACAGGAAAATCGACGACAAACTGTGTACAAAGTTGTGAAAAGCGATTGCAAAGTTGGTAGTTTCATTCGGGATTGTTACCTGTGATATCATATAAACAAGTCCCATAGTTAAAAGTTCGAAAATGTGAAAACTAGTTCCTAATTTGTTGTTAAATTACCGCAGTTTTGCTCAAAGTATGTAGAGGTCATAGGTCATTTTTAAATGGCACTTTTGCAAGCGATATCGATTTTGAAACTTTGAAAAACATGAAATAGCCGCCAATTCGGTTCAATTTCAAATAGTCCATGCAGCTGTGTTGTTAGGTGAACAACTCATGTTTAAAGTAAAGCACAATCGGGCGTGGTTAGTACTTGCATGGGAGAGTCACTGAGTAAAGAAGCTGTTGTTTTTTCTTTTTGTTTCATCACACGCACGGAAAAAATATAAGGCGACATTCATGCATTTTTTCTTACTGTGATGTCAATCATTTCTTGTGGAAAATCGGGGAATTTTTGTATTTGTTTAATTAATGAAAAGTTTTAAAATTTCGTATTTTTTTAAAAACAAGTTGTTGGTGTCTGCAGGCACGTAGTGGGATTTATGCTGTTAATACTCCGTGCAAAGTTGTTCAATGTGATTGCAAAGTTGTGCAAAGTGATTTCAAAGTTTTTAAATGTATTTGTTTATATGGCCTAAGCTGTTGGCATATAGAAACACGCAGTTGTAAAGTCAAGAAATTTAATAAAGGCCAGTTGAAAGCAGCCTGTGGATGTTCACATGAGCTGACTGTAAACTGTTGGAAAACTGCGTGCAAAGTTGGAAAAAGCGGCTGAAATGTTGGCGAAGTTGCTTATATATTTAACCTAAGTCATTGGCACGACACTCCCGCAGTTAAATTTCGAAAACATTAAGTAAATGTCTCGAGAATGCCTCATAAATAAGCAGACTATCACAATAGACCACAGGAAAATCGACGACAAACTGTGTACAAAGTTGTGAAAAGCGATTGCAAAGTTGGTAGTTTCATTCGGGATTGTTACCTGTGAAATCATATAAACAAGTCCCATAGTTAAAAGTTCGAAAATGTGAAAACTAGTTCCTAATTTGTTGTTTAATTACCGTAGTGTTGCTCAAAGTATGTAGAGGTCATAGGTCATTTTTAAATGGCACTTTTGCAAGCGATATCGATTTTGAAACTTTGAAAAACATGAAATAGCCGCCAATTCGGTTCAATTTCAAATAGTCCATGCAGCTGTGTTGTTAGGTGACCAACTCATGTTTAAAGTAAAACACAATTGGGCGTGGTTAGTACTTGCATGGGAGACTCACTGAGTAAAGAAGCTGTTATTTTTTCTTTTTGTTTCATCACACGCACGGAAAAAATATAAGGCGACATTCATGCATTTTTTCTTACTGTGATGTCAATCATTTCTTGTGGAAAATCGGGGAATTTTTGTATTTGTTTAATTAATGAAAAGTTTTAAAATTTCGTATTTTTTTAAAAACAAGTTGTTGGTGTCTGCAGGCACGTAGTGGGATTTATGCTGTTAATACTCCGTGCAAAGTTGTTCAATGTGATTGCAAAGTTGTGCAAAGTGATTTCAAAGTTTTTAAATGTATTTGTTTATATGGCCTAAGCTGTTGGCATATAGAAACACGCAGTTGTAAAGTCAAGAAATTTAATAAAGGCCAGTTGAAAGCAGCCTGTGGATGTTCACATGAGCTGACTGTAAACTGTTGGAAAACTGCGTGCAAAGTTGGAAAAAGCGGCTGAAATGTTGGCGAAGTTGCTTATATATTTAACCTAAGTCATTGGCACGACACTCCCGCAGTTAAATTTCGAAAACATTAAGTAAATGTCTCGAGAATGCCTCATAAATAAGCAGACTATCACAATAGACCACAGGAAAATCGACGACAAACTGTGTACAAAGTTGTGAAAAGCGATTGCAAAGTTGGTAGTTTCATTCGGGATTGTTACCTGTGATATCATATAAACAAGTCCCATAGTTAAAAGTTCGAAAATGTGAAAACTAGTTCCTAATTTGTTGTTTAATTACCGTAGTGTTGCTCAAAGTATGTAGAGGTCATAGGTCATTTTTAAATGGCACTTTTGCAAGCGATATCGATTTTGAAACTTTGAAAAACATGAAATAGCCGCCAATTCGGTTCAATTTTAAATAGTCCATGCAGCTGTTTTGTTAGGTGACCAACTCATGTTTAAAGTAAAACACAATTGGGCGTGGTTAGTACTTGCATGGGAGACTCACTGAGTAAAGAAGCTGTTATTTTTTCTTTTTGTTTCATCACACGCACGGAAAAAATATAAGGCGACATTCATGCATTTTTTCTTACTGTGATGTCAATCATTTCTTGTGGAAAATCGTGGAATTTTTGTATTTGTTTAATTAATGAAAAGTTTTAAAATTTCGTATTTTTTTAAAAAACAAACCGTGCAAAGTTGTTTAAAGTGACTGCAAAGTTGTGCAAAGTGATTTCAAAGTTTATAGATGTATTTGTTTATATGACCTAAGTTGTTGGCATATAGAAACACGCAGTTGTAAAGTGAAGAAATTTAATAAAGGCCAGTTGAAAGCAGCCTGTGGATGTTCACATGAGCTGACTGTAAACTGTTGGAAAACTGCGTGCAAAGTTGGAAAAAGCGGTTGAAATGTTGGCGAAGTTGCTTGTATATTTAACCTAAGTCATTGGCACAACACTCCCGCAGTTAAATTTCGAAAACATTAAGTAAATGTCTCTAGAATGCCTCATAAATAAGCAGACTATCACAATAGACCACAGGAAAATCGACGACAAACTGTGTACAAAGTTGTGAAAAGCGATTGTAAAGTTGGTAGTTTCATTCGGGATTGTTACCTGTGATATCATATAAACAAGTCCCATAGTTAAAAGTTCGAAAATGTGAAAAGTAGTTCTTAATTTGTTGTTAAATTACCGTAGTGTTGCTCAAAGTATGTAGAGGTCACAGGTCATTTTTAAATGGCACTTTTGCAAGCGATATCGATTTTGAAACTTTGAAAAACATGAAATAAATGAAAAAGTCCATGCAGCTGTGTTGTTAGGTGAACAACTCATGTTTAAAGTAAAGCACAATCGGGCGTGGTTATTACTTGCATGGGAGACTCACTGAGAAAACAAGCTGTTGTTTTTTCTTTTTGTTTCATCACACGCACGGAAAAAATATAAGGCGACATTCATGCATTTTTTCTTACTGTGATGTCAATCATTTCTTGTGAAAATCGTGGAATTTTTGTATTTGTTTAATTAATGAAAAGTTTTAAAATTTCGTATTTTTTTAAAAACAAGTTGTTGGTGTCTGCAGGCACGTAGTGGGATTTATGCTGTTAATACTCCGTGCAAAGTTGTTCAAAGTGATTGCAAAGTTGTGCAAAGTGATTTCAAAGTTTTTAGATGTATTTGTTTATATGACCTAAGTTGTTGGCATATAGAAACACGCAGTTGTAAAGTCAAGAAATTTAATAAAGGCCAGTTGAAAGCAGCCTGTGGATGTTCACATGAGCTGACTGTAAACTGTTGGAAAACTGCGTGCAAAGTTGGAAAAAGCGGTTGAAATGTTGGCGAAGTTGCTTGTATATTTACCCTAAGTCATTGGCACAACACTCCCGCAGTTAAATTTCGAAAACATTAAGTAAATGTCTCGAGAATGCCTCATAAATAAGCAGACTATCACAATAGACCACAGGAAAATCGACGACAAACTGTGTACAAAGTTGTGAAAAGCGATTGCAAAGTTGGTAGTTTCATTCGGGATTGTTACCTGTGATATCATATAAACAAGTCCCATAGTTAAAAGTTCGAAAATGTGAAAACTAGTTCCTAATTTGTTGTTAAATTACCGCAGTTTTGCTCAAAGTATGTAGAGGTCATAGGTCATTTTTAAATGGCACTTTTGCAAGCGATATCGATTTTGAAACTTTGAAAAACATGAAATAGCCGCCAATTCGGTTCAATTTCAAATAGTCCATGCAGCTGTGTTGTTAGGTGAACAACTCATGTTTAAAGTAAAGCACAATCGGGCGTGGTTATTACTTGCATGGGAGACTCACTGAGAAAACAAGCTGTTGTTTTTTCTTTTTGTTTCATCACACGCACGGAAAAAATATAAGGCGACATTCATGCATTTTTTCTTACTGTGATGTCAATCATTTCTTGTGGAAAATCGTGGAATTTTTGTATTTGTTTAATTAATGAAAAGTTTTAAAATTTCGTATTTTTTAAAAAACAAGTTGTTGGTGTCTGCAGGCACGTAGTGGGATTTATGCTGTTAATACTCCGTGCAAAGTTGTTCAAAGTGATTGCAAAGTTGTGCAAAGTGATTTCAAAGTTTTTAGATGTATTTGTTTATATGACCTAAGTTGTTGGCATATAGAAACACGCAGTTGTAAAGTCAAGAAATTTAATAAAGGCCAGTTGAAAGCAGCCTGTGGATGTTCACATGAGCTGACTGTAAACTGTTGGAAAACTGCGTGCAAAGTTGGAAAAAGCGGTTGAAATGTTGGCGAAGTTGCTTGTATATTTAACCTAAGTCATTGGCACGACACTCCCGCAGTTAAATTTCGAAAACATTAAGTAAATGTCTCGAGAATGCCTCATAAATAAGCAGACTATCACAATAGACCACAGGAAAATCGACGAGAAACTGTGTACAACGTTGTGAAAAGCGATTGCAAAGTTGGTAGTTTCATTCGGGATTGTTACCTGTGATATCATATAAACAAGTCCCATGGTTAAAAGGTCGAAAATGTTAAAACTAGTTCCTAATTTGTTGTTAAATTACCGTAGTGTTGCTCAAAGCATGTAGAGGTCATAGGTCATTTTTAAATGGCACTTTTGCAAGCGATATCGAATTTGAAACTTTGAAAAACATGAAATAGCCGCCAATTCAGTTCAATTTCAAATAGTACATGCAGCTGTGTTGATAGGTGACCAACTCATGTTTAAAGTAAAGCACAATCGGGCGTGGTTAGTACTTGCATGGGAGAGTCACTGAGTAAAGAAGCTGTTGTTTTTTCTTTTTGTTTCATCACACGCACGGAAAAAATATAAGGCGACATTCATGCATTTTTTCTTACTGTGATGTCAATCATTTCTTGTGGAAAATCGGGGAATTTTTGTATTTGTTTAATTAATGAAAAGTTTTAAAATTTCGTATTTTTTTAAAAACAATTTGTTGGTGTCTGCAGGCACGTAGTGGGATTTATGCTGTTAATACTCCGTGCAAAGTTGTTCAATGTGATTGCAAAGTTGTGCAAAGTGATTTCAAAGTTTTTAAATGTATTTGTTTATATGGCCTAAGCTGTTGGCATATAGAAACACGCAGTTGTAAAGTCAAGAAATTTAATAAAGGCCAGTTGAAAGCAGCCTGTGGATGTTCACATGAGCTGACTGTAAACTGTTGGAAAACTGCGTGCAAAGTTGGAAAAAGCGGCTGAAATGTTGGCGAAGTTGCTTATATATTTAACCTAAGTCATTGGCACGACACTCCCGCAGTTAAATTTCGAAAACATTAAGTAAATGTCTCGAGAATGCCTCATAAATAAGCAGACTATCACAATAGACCACAGGAAAATCGACGACAAACTGTGTACAAAGTTGTGAAAAGCGATTGCAAAGTTGGTAGTTTCATTCGGGATTGTTACCTGTGATATCATATAAACAAGTCCCATAGTTAAAAGTTCGAAAATGTGAAAACTAGTTCCTAATTTGTTGTTTAATTACCGTAGTGTTGCTCAAAGTATGTAGAAGTCATAGGTCATTTTTAAATGGCACTTTTGCAAGCGATATCGATTTTGAAACTTTGAAAAACATGAAATAGCCGCCAATTCGGTTCAATTTCAAATAGTCCATGCAGCTGTGTTGTTAGGTGACCAACTCATGTTTAAAGTAAAACACAATTGGGCGTGGTTAGTACTTGCATGGGAGACTCACTGAGTAAAGAAGCTGTTATTTTTTCTTTTTGTTTCATCACACGCACGGAAAAAATATAAGGCGACATTCATGCATTTTTTCTTACTGTGATGTCAATCATTTCTTGTGGAAAATCGTGGAATTTTTGTATTTGTTTAATTAATGAAAAGTTTTAAAATTTCGTATTTTTTTAAAAAACAAACCGTGCAAAGTTGTTTAAAGTGACTGCAAAGTTGTGCAAAGTGATTTCAAAGTTTATAGATGTATTTGTTTATATGACCTAAGTTGTTGGCATATAGAAACACGCAGTTGTAATGTCAAGAAATTTAATAAAGGCCAGTTGAAAGCAGCCTGTGGATGTTCACATGAGCTGACTGTAAACTGTTGGAAAACTGCGTGCAAAGTTGGAAAAAGCGGTTGAAATGTTGGCAAAGTTGCTTGTATATTTAACCTAAGTCATTGGCACAACACTCCCGCAGTTAAATTTCGAAAACATTAAGTAAATGTCTCGAGAATGCCTCATAAATAAGCAGACTATCACAATAGACCACAGGAAAATCGACGACAAACTGTGTACAAAGTTGTGAAAAGCGATTGCAAAGTTGGTAGTTTCATTCGGGATTATTACCTGTGATATCATATAAACAAGTCCCATAGTTAAAAGTTCGAAAATGTGAAAACTAGTTCCTAATTTGTTGTTAAATTACCGTAGTGTTGCTCAAAGTATGTAGAGGTCACAGGTCATTTTTAAATGGCACTTTTGCAAGCGATATCGATTTTGAAACTTTGAAAAACATGAAATAAATGAAATAGTCCATGCAGCTGTGTTGTTAGGTGAACAACTCATGTTTAAAGTAAAGCACAATCGGGCGTGGTTATTACTTGCATGGGAGACTCACTGAGAAAACAAGCTGTTGTTTTTTCTTTTTGTTTCATCACACGCACGGAAAAAATATAAGGCGACATTCATGCATTTTTTCTTACTGTGATGTCAATCATTTCTTGTGGAAAATCGTGGAATTTTTGTATTTGTTTAATTAATGAAAAGTTTTAAAATTTCGTATTTTTTAAAAAACAAGTTGTTGGTGTCTGCAGGCACGTAGTGGGATTTATGCTGTTAATACTCCGTGCAAAGTTGTTCAAAGTGATTGCAAAGTTGTGCAAAGTGATTTCAAAGTTTTTAGATGTATTTGTTTATATGACCTAAGTTGTTGGCATATAGAAACACGCAGTTGTAAAGTCAAGAAATTTAATAAAGGCCAGTTGAAAGCAGCCTGTGGATGTTCACATGAGCTGACTGTAAACTGTTGGAAAACTGCGTGCAAAGTTGGAAAAAGCGGTTGAAATGTTGGCGAAGTTGCTTGTATATTTAACCTAAGTCATTGGCACGACACTCCCGCAGTTAAATTTCGAAAACATTAAGTAAATGTCTCGAGAATGCCTCATAAATAAGCAGACTATCACAATAGACCACAGGAAAATCGACGAGAAACTGTGTACAACGTTGTGAAAAGCGATTGCAAAGTTGGTAGTTTCATTCGGGATTGTTACCTGTGATATCATATAAACAAGTCCCATAGTTAAAAGTTCGAAAATGTGAAAACTAGTTCCTAATTTGTTGTTTAATTACCGTAGTGTTGCTCAAAGTATGTAGAGGTCATAGGTCATTTTTAAATGGCACTTTTGCAAGCGATATCGATTTTGAAACTTTGAAAAACATGAAATAGCCGCCAATTCGGTTCAATTTCAAATAGTCCATGCAGCTGTGTTGTTAGGTGACCAACTCATGTTTAAAGTAAAACACAATTGGGCGTGGTTAGTACTTGCATGGGAGACTCACTGAGTAAAGAAGCTGTTATTTTTTCTTTTTGTTTCATCACACGCACGGAAAAAATATAAGGCGACATTCATGCATTTTTTCTTACTGTGATGTCAATCATTTCTTGTGGAAAATCGTGGAATTTTTGTATTTGTTTAATTAATGAAAAGTTTTAAAATTTCGTATTTTTTTAAAAAACAAACCGTGCAAAGTTGTTTAAAGTGACTGCAAAGTTGTGCAAAGTGATTTCAAAGTTTATAGATGTATTTGTTTATATGACCTAAGTTGTTGGCATATAGAAACACGCAGTTGTAATGTCAAGAAATTTAATAAAGGCCAGTTGAAAGCAGCCTGTGGATGTTCACATGAGCTGACTGTAAACTGTTGGAAAACTGCGTGCAAAGTTGGAAAAAGCGGTTGAAATGTTGGCAAAGTTGCTTGTATATTTAACCTAAGTCATTGGCACAACACTCCCGCAGTTAAATTTCGAAAACATTAAGTAAATGTCTCGAGAATGCCTCATAAATAAGCAGACTATCACAATAGACCACAGGAAAATCGACGACAAACTGTGTACAAAGTTGTGAAAAGCGATTGCAAAGTTGGTAGTTTCATTCGGGATTATTACCTGTGATATCATATAAACAAGTCCCATAGTTAAAAGTTCGAAAATGTGAAAACTAGTTCCTAATTTGTTGTTAAATTACCGTAGTGTTGCTCAAAGTATGTAGAGGTCACAGGTCATTTTTAAATGGCACTTTTGCAAGCGATATCGATTTTGAAACTTTGAAAAACATGAAATAAATGAAATAGTCCATGCAGCTGTGTTGTTAGGTGAACAACTCATGTTTAAAGTAAAGCACAATCGGGCGTGGTTATTACTTGCATGGGAGACTCACTGAGAAAACAAGCTGTTGTTTTTTCTTTTTGTTTCATCACACGCACGGAAAAAATATAAGGCGACATTCATGCATTTTTTCTTACTGTGATGTCAATCATTTCTTGTGGAAAATCGTAGAATTTTTGTATTTGTTTAATTAATGAAAAGTTTTAAAATTTCGTATTTTTTAAAAAACAAGTTGTTGGTGTCTGCAGGCACGTAGTGGGATTTATGCTGTTAATACTCCGTGCAAAGTTGTTCAAAGTGATTGCAAAGTTGTGCAAAGTGATTTCAAAGTTTTTAGATGTATTTGTTTATATGACCTAAGTTGTTGGCATATAGAAACACGCAGTTGTAAAGTCAAGAAATTTAATAAAGGCCAGTTGAAAGCAGCCTGTGGATGTTCACATGAGCTGACTGTAAACTGTTGGAAAACTGCGTGCAAAGTTGGAAAAAGCGGTTGAAATGTTGGCGAAGTTGCTTGTATATTTAACCTAAGTCATTGGCACGACACTCCCGCAGTTAAATTTCGAAAACATTAAGTAAATGTCTCGAGAATGCCTCATAAATAAGCAGACTATCACAATAGACCACAGGAAAATCGACGAGAAACTGTGTACAACGTTGTGAAAAGCGATTGCAAAGTTGGTAGTTTCATTCGGGATTGTTACCTGTGATATCATATAAACAAGTCCCATGGTTAAATGGTCGAAAATGTTAAAACTAGTTCCTAATTTGTTGTTAAATTACCGTAGTGTTGCTCAAAGCATGTAGAGGTCATAGGTCATTTTTAAATGGCACTTTTGCAAGCGATATCGAATTTGAAACTTTGAAAAACATGAAATAGCCGCCAATTCAGTTCAATTTCAAATAGTACATGCAGCTGTGTTGATAGGTGACCAACTCATGTTTAAAGTAAAGCACAATCGGGCGTGGTTAGTACTTGCATGGGAGAGTCACTGAGTAAAGAAGCTGTTGTTTTTTCTTTTTGTTTCATCACACGCACGGAAAAAATATAAGGCGACATTCATGCATTTTTTCTTACTGTGATGTCAATCATTTCTTGTGGAAAATCGGGGAATTTTTGTATTTGTTTAATTAATGAAAAGTTTTAAAATTTCGTATTTTTTTAAAAACAATTTGTTGGTGTCTGCAGGCACGTAGTGGGATTTATGCTGTTAATACTCCGTGCAAAGTTGTTCAATGTGATTGCAAAGTTGTGCAAAGTGATTTCAAAGTTTTTAAATGTATTTGTTTATATGGCCTAAGCTGTTGGCATATAGAAACACGCAGTTGTAAAGTCAAGAAATTTAATAAAGGCCAGTTGAAAGCAGCCTGTGGATGTTCACATGAGCTGACTGTAAACTGTTGGAAAACTGCGTGCAAAGTTGGAAAAAGCGGCTGAAATGTTGGCGAAGTTGCTTATATATTTAACCTAAGTCATTGGCACGACACTCCCGCAGTTAAATTTCGAAAACATTAAGTAAATGTCTCGAGAATGCCTCATAAATAAGCAGACTATCACAATAGACCACAGGAAAATCGACGACAAACTGTGTACAAAGTTGTGAAAAGCGATTGCAAAGTTGGTAGTTTCATTCGGGATTGTTACCTGTGATATCATATAAACAAGTCCCATAGTTAAAAGTTCAAAAATGTGAAAACTAGTTCCTAATTTGTTGTTTAATTACCGTAGTGTTGCTCAAAGTATGTAGAGGTCATAGGTCATTTTTAAATGGCACTTTTGCAAGCGATATCGATTTTGAAACTTTGAAAAACATGAAATAGCCGCCAATTCGGTTCAATTTCAAATAGTCCATGCAGCTGTGTTGTTAGGTGACCAACTCATGTTTAAAGTAAAACACAATTGGGCGTGGTTAGTACTTGCATGGGAGACTCACTGAGTAAAGAAGCTGTTATTTTTTCTTTTTGTTTCATCACACGCACGGAAAAAATATAAGGCGACATTCATGCATTTTTTCTTACTGTGATGTCAATCATTTCTTGTGGAAAATCGTGGAATTTTTGTATTTGTTTAATTAATGAAAAGTTTTAAAATTTCGTATTTTTTTAAAAAACAAACCGTGCAAAGTTGTTTAAAGTGACTGCAAAGTTGTGCAAAGTGATTTCAAAGTTTATAGATGTATTTGTTTATATGACCTAAGTTGTTGGCATATAGAAACACGCAGTTGTAATGTCAAGAAATTTAATAAAGGCCAGTTGAAAGCAGCCTGTGGATGTTCACATGAGCTGACTGTAAACTGTTGGAAAACTGCGTGCAAAGTTGGAAAAAGCGGTTGAAATGTTGGCGAAGTTGCTTGTATATTTAACCTAAGTCATTGGCACAACACTCCCGCAGTTAAATTTCGAAAACATTAAGTAAATGTCTCGAGAATGCCTCATAAATAAGCAGACTATCACAATAGACCACAGGAAAATCGACGACAAACTGTGTACAAAGTTGTGAAAAGCGATTGCAAAGTTGGTAGTTTCATTCGGGATTATTACCTGTGATATCATATAAACAAGTCCCATAGTTAAAAGTTCGAAAATGTGAAAACTAGTTCCTAATTTGTTGTTAAATTACCGTAGTGTTGCTCAAAGTATGTAGAGGTCACAGGTCATTTTTAAATGGCACTTTTGCAAGCGATATCGATTTTGAAACTTTGAAAAACATGAAATAAATGAAATAGTCCATGCAGCTGTGTTGTTAGGTGAACAACTCATGTTTAAAGTAAAGCACAATCGGGCGTGGTTATTACTTGCATGGGAGACTCACTGAGAAAACAAGGTGTTGTTTTTTCTTTTTGTTTCATCACACGCACGGAAAAAATATAAGGCGACATTCATGCATTTTTTCTTACTGTGATGTCAATCATTTCTTGTGAAAATCGTGGAATTTTTGTATTTGTTTAATTAATGAAAAGTTTTAAAATTTCGTATTTTTTTAAAAACAAGTTGTTGGTGTCTGCAGGCACGTAGTGGGATTTATGCTGTTAATACTCCGTGCAAAGTTGTTCAAAGTGATTGCAAAGTTGTGCAAAGTGATTTCAAAGTTTTTAGATGTATTTGTTTATATGACCTAAGTTGTTGGCATATAGAAACACGCAGTTGTAAAGTGAAGAAATTTAATAAAGGCCAGTTGAAAGCAGCCTGTGGATGTTCACATGAGCTGACTGTAAACTGTTGGAAAACTGCGTGCAAAGTTGGAAAAAGCGGTTGAAATGTTGGCGAAGTTGCTTGTATATTTAACCTAAGTCATTGGCACAACACTCCCGCAGTTAAATTTCGAAAACATTAAGTAAATGTCTCGAGAATGCCTCATAAATAAGCAGACTATCACAATAGACCACAGGAAAATCGACGACAAACTGTGTACAAAGTTGTGAAAAGCGATTGCAAAGTTGGTAGTTTCATTCGGGATTGTTACCTGTGATATCATATAAACAAGTCCCATAGTTAAAAGTTCGAAAATGTGAAAACTAGTTCCTAATTTGTTGTTAAATTACCGTAGTGTTGCTCAAAGTATGTAGAGGTCATAGGTCATTTTTAAATGGCACTTTTGCAAGCGATATCGATTTTGAAACTTTGAAAAACATGAAATAGCCGCCAATTCGGTTCAATTTCAAATAGTCCATGCAGCTGTGTTGTTAGGTGAACAACTCATGTTTAAAGTAAAGCACAATCGGGCGTGGTTATTACTTGCATGGGAGACTCACTGAGAAAACAAGCTGTTGATTTTTCTTTTTGTTTCATCACACGCACGGAAAAAATATAAGGCGACATTCATGCATTTTTTCTTACTGTGATGTCAATCATTTCTTGTGGAAAATCGTGGAATTTTTGTATTTGTTTAATTAATGAAAAGTTTTAAAATTTCGTATTTTTTTAAAAACAAGTTGTTGGTGTCTGCAGGCACGTAGTGGGATTTATGCTGTTAATACTCCGTGCAAAGTTGTTCAAAGTGATTGCAAAGTTGTGCAAAGTGATTTCAAAGTTTTTAGATGTATTTGTTTATATGACCTAAGTTGTTGGCATATATAAACACGCAGTTGTAAAGTCAAGAAATTTAATAAAGGCCAGTTGAAAGCAGCCTGTGGATGTTCACATGAGCTGACTGTAAACTGTTGGAAAACTGCGTGCAAAGTTGGAAAAAGCGGTTGAAATGTTGGCGAAGTTGCTTGTATATTTAACCTAAGTCATTGGCACGACACTCCCGCAGTTAAATTTCGAAAACATTAAGTAAATGTCTCGAGAATGCCTCATAAATAAGCAGACTATCACAATAGACCACAGGAAAATCGACGACAAACTGTGTACAAAGTTGTGAAAAGCGATTGTAAAGTTGGTAGTTTCATTCGGGATTGTTACCTGTGATATCATATAAACAAGTCCCATAGTTAAAAGTTCGAAAATGTGAAAAGTAGTTCTTAATTTGTTGTTAAATTACCGTAGTGTTGCTCAAAGTATGTAGAGGTCACAGGTCATTTTTAAATGGCACTTTTGCAAGCGATATCGATTTTGAAACTTTGAAAAACATGAAATAAATGAAAAAGTCCATGCAGCTGTGTTGTTAGGTGAACAACTCATGTTTAAAGTAAAGCACAATCGGGCGTGGTTATTACTTGCATGGGAGACTCACTGAGAAAACAAGCTGTTGTTTTTTCTTTTTGTTTCATCACACGCACGGAAAAAATATAAGGCGACATTCATGCATTTTTTCTTACTGTGATGTCAATCATTTCTTGTGAAAATCGTGGAATTTTTGTATTTGTTTAATTAATGAAAAGTTTTAAAATTTCGTATTTTTTTAAAAACAAGTTGTTGGTGTCTGCAGGCACGTAGTGGGATTTATGCTGTTAATACTCCGTGCAAAGTTGTTCAAAGTGATTGCAAAGTTGTGCAAAGTGATTTCAAAGTTTTTAGATGTATTTGTTTATATGACCTAAGTTGTTGGCATATAGAAACACGCAGTTGTAAAGTCAAGAAATTTAATAAAGGCCAGTTGAAAGCAGCCTGTGGATGTTCACATGAGCTGACTGTAAACTGTTGGAAAACTGCGTGCAAAGTTGGAAAAAGCGGTTGAAATGTTGGCGAAGTTGCTTGTATATTTACCCTAAGTCATTGGCACAACACTCCCGCAGTTAAATTTCGAAAACATTAAGTAAATGTCTCGAGAATGCCTCATAAATAAGCAGACTATCACAATAGACCACAGGAAAATCGACGACAAACTGTGTACAAAGTTGTGAAAAGCGATTGCAAAGTTGGTAGTTTCATTCGGGATTGTTACCTGTGATATCATATAAACAAGTCCCATAGTTAAAAGTTCGAAAATGTGAAAACTAGTTCCTAATTTGTTGTTAAATTACCGCAGTTTTGCTCAAAGTATGTAGAGGTCATAGGTCATTTTTAAATGGCACTTTTGCAAGCGATATCGATTTTGAAACTTTGAAAAACATGAAATAGCCGCCAATTCGGTTCAATTTCAAATAGTCCATGCAGCTGTGTTGTTAGGTGAACAACTCATGTTTAAAGTAAAGCACAATCGGGCGTGGTTATTACTTGCATGGGAGACTCACTGAGAAAACAAGCTGTTGTTTTTTCTTTTTGTTTCATCACACGCACGGAAAAAATATAAGGCGACATTCATGCATTTTTTCTTACTGTGATGTCAATCATTTCTTGTGGAAAATCGTGGAATTTTTGTATTTGTTTAATTAATGAAAAGTTTTAAAATTTCGTATTTTTTAAAAAACAAGTTGTTGGTGTCTGCAGGCACGTAGTGGGATTTATGCTGTTAATACTCCGTGCAAAGTTGTTCAAAGTGATTGCAAAGTTGTGCAAAGTGATTTCAAAGTTTTTAGATGTATTTGTTTATATGACCTAAGTTGTTGGCATATAGAAACACGCAGTTGTAAAGTCAAGAAATTTAATAAGGGCCAGTTGAAAGCAGCCTGTGGATGTTCACATGAGCTGACTGTAAACTGTTGGAAAACTGCGTGCAAAGTTGGAAAAAGCGGTTGAAATGTTGGCGAAGTTGCTTGTATATTTAACCTAAGTCATTGGCACGACACTCCCGCAGTTAAATTTCGAAAACATTAAGTAAATGTCTCGAGAATGCCTCATAAATAAGCAGACTATCACAATAGACCACAGGAAAATCGACGAGAAACTGTGTACAACGTTGTGAAAAGCGATTGCAAAGTTGGTAGTTTCATTCGGGATTGTTACCTGTGATATCATATAAACAAGTCCCATGGTTAAAAGGTCGAAAATGTTAAAACTAGTTCCTAATTTGTTGTTAAATTACCGTAGTGTTGCTCAAAGCATGTAGAGGTCATAGGTCATTTTTAAATGGCACTTTTGCAAGCGATATCGAATTTGAAACTTTGAAAAACATGAAATAGCCGCCAATTCAGTTCAATTTCAAATAGTACATGCAGCTGTGTTGATAGGTGACCAACTCATGTTTAAAGTAAAGCACAATCGGGCGTGGTTAGTACTTGCATGGGAGAGTCACTGAGTAAAGAAGCTGTTGTTTTTTCTTTTTGTTTCATCACACGCACGGAAAAAATATAAGGCGACATTCATGCATTTTTTCTTACTGTGATGTCAATCATTTCTTGTGGAAAATCGGGGAATTTTTGTATTTGTTTAATTAATGAAAAGTTTTAAAATTTCGTATTTTTTTAAAAACAATTTGTTGGTGTCTGCAGGCACGTAGTGGGATTTATGCTGTTAATACTCCGTGCAAAGTTGTTCAATGTGATTGCAAAGTTGTGCAAAGTGATTTCAAAGTTTTTAAATGTATTTGTTTATATGGCCTAAGCTGTTGGCATATAGAAACACGCAGTTGTAAAGTCAAGAAATTTAATAAAGGCCAGTTGAAAGCAGCCTGTGGATGTTCACATGAGCTGACTGTAAACTGTTGGAAAACTGCGTGCAAAGTTGGAAAAAGCGGCTGAAATGTTGGCGAAGTTGCTTATATATTTAACCTAAGTCATTGGCACGACACTCCCGCAGTTAAATTTCGAAAACATTAAGTAAATGTCTCGAGAATGCCTCATAAATAAGCAGACTATCACAATAGACCACAGGAAAATCGACGACAAACTGTGTACAAAGTTGTGAAAAGCGATTGCAAAGTTGGTAGTTTCATTCGGGATTGTTACCTGTGATATCATATAAACAAGTCCCATAGTTAAAAGTTCGAAAATGTGAAAACTAGTTCCTAATTTGTTGTTTAATTACCGTAGTGTTGCTCAAAGTATGTAGAGGTCATAGGTCATTTTTAAATGGCACTTTTGCAAGCGATATCGATTTTGAAACTTTGAAAAACATGAAATAGCCGCCAATTCGGTTCAATTTCAAATAGTCCATGCAGCTGTGTTGTTAGGTGACCAACTCATGTTTAAAGTAAAACACAATTGGGCGTGGTTAGTACTTGCATGGGAGACTCACTGAGTAAAGAAGCTGTTATTTTTTCTTTTTGTTTCATCACACGCACGGAAAAAATATAAGGCGACATTCATGCATTTTTTCTTACTGTGATGTCAATCATTTCTTGTGGAAAATCGTGGAATTTTTGTATTTGTTTAATTAATGAAAAGTTTTAAAATTTCGTATTTTTTTAAAAAACAAACCGTGCAAAGTTGTTTAAAGTGACTGCAAAGTTGTGCAAAGTGATTTCAAAGTTTATAGATGTATTTGTTTATATGACCTAAGTTGTTGGCATATAGAAACACGCAGTTGTAATGTCAAGAAATTTAATAAAGGCCAGTTGAAAGCAGCCTGTGGATGTTCACATGAGCTGACTGTAAACTGTTGGAAAACTGCGTGCAAAGTTGGAAAAAGCGGTTGAAATGTTGGCGAAGTTGCTTGTATATTTAACCTAAGTCATTGGCACAACACTCCCGCAGTTAAATTTCGAAAACATTAAGTAAATGTCTCGAGAATGCCTCATAAATAAGCAGACTATCACAATAGACCACAGGAAAATCGACGACAAACTGTGTACAAAGTTGTGAAAAGCGATTGCAAAGTTGGTAGTTTCATTCGGGATTATTACCTGTGATATCATATAAACAAGTCCCATAGTTAAAAGTTCGAAAATGTGAAAACTAGTTCCTAATTTGTTGTTAAATTACCGTAGTGTTGCTCAAAGTATGTAGAGGTCACAGGTCATTTTTAAATGGCACTTTTGCAAGCGATATCGATTTTGAAACTTTGAAAAACATGAAATAAATGAAATAGTCCATGCAGCTGTGTTGTTAGGTGAACAACTCATGTTTAAAGTAAAGCACAATCGGGCGTGGTTATTACTTGCATGGGAGACTCACTGAGAAAACAAGGTGTTGTTTTTTCTTTTTGTTTCATCACACGCACGGAAAAAATATAAGGCGACATTCATGCATTTTTTCTTACTGTGATGTCAATCATTTCTTGTGAAAATCGTGGAATTTTTGTATTTGTTTAATTAATGAAAAGTTTTAAAATTTCGTATTTTTTTAAAAACAAGTTGTTGGTGTCTGCAGGCACGTAGTGGGATTTATGCTGTTAATACTCCGTGCAAAGTTGTTCAAAGTGATTGCAAAGTTGTGCAAAGTGATTTCAAAGTTTTTAGATGTATTTGTTTATATGACCTAAGTTGTTGGCATATAGAAACACGCAGTTGTAAAGTGAAGAAATTTAATAAAGGCCAGTTGAAAGCAGCCTGTGGATGTTCACATGAGCTGACTGTAAACTGTTGGAAAACTGCGTGCAAAGTTGGAAAAAGCGGTTGAAATGTTGGCGAAGTTGCTTGTATATTTAACCTAAGTCATTGGCACAACACTCCCGCAGTTAAATTTCGAAAACATTAAGTAAATGTCTCGAGAATGCCTCATAAATAAGCAGACTATCACAATAGACCACAGGAAAATCGACGACAAACTGTGTACAAAGTTGTGAAAAGCGATTGCAAAGTTGGTAGTTTCATTCGGGATTGTTACCTGTGATATCATATAAACAAGTCCCATAGTTAAAAGTTCGAAAATGTGAAAACTAGTTCCTAATTTGTTGTTAAATTACCGTAGTGTTGCTCAAAGTATGTAGAGGTCATAGGTCATTTTTAAATGGCACTTTTGCAAGCGATATCGATTTTGAAACTTTGAAAAACATGAAATAGCCGCCAATTCGGTTCAATTTCAAATAGTCCATGCAGCTGTGTTGTTAGGTGAACAACTCATGTTTAAAGTAAAGCACAATCGGGCGTGGTTATTACTTGCATGGGAGACTCACTGAGAAAACAAGCTGTTGATTTTTCTTTTTGTTTCATCACACGCACGGAAAAAATATAAGGCGACATTCATGCATTTTTTCTTACTGTGATGTCAATCATTTCTTGTGGAAAATCGTGGAATTTTTGTATTTGTTTAATTAATGAAAAGTTTTAAAATTTCGTATTTTTTTAAAAACAAGTTGTTGGTGTCTGCAGGCACGTAGTGGGATTTATGCTGTTAATACTCCGTGCAAAGTTGTTCAAAGTGATTGCAAAGTTGTGCAAAGTGATTTCAAAGTTTTTAGATGTATTTGTTTATATGACCTAAGTTGTTGGCATATATAAACACGCAGTTGTAAAGTCAAGAAATTTAATAAAGGCCAGTTGAAAGCAGCCTGTGGATGTTCACATGAGCTGACTGTAAACTGTTGGAAAACTGCGTGCAAAGTTGGAAAAAGCGGTTGAAATGTTGGCGAAGTTGCTTGTATATTTAACCTAAGTCATTGGCACGACACTCCCGCAGTTAAATTTCGAAAACATTAAGTAAATGTCTCGAGAATGCCTCATAAATAAGCAGACTATCACAATAGACCACAGGAAAAGCGACGAGAAACTGTGTACAAAGTTGTGAAAAGCGATTGCAAAGTTGGTAGTTTCATTCGGGATTGTTACCTGTGATATCATATAAACAAGTCCCATGGTTAAAAGGTCGAAAATGTTAAAACTAGTTCCTAATTTGTTGTTAAATTACCGTAGTGTTGCTCAAAGTATGTAGAGGTCACAGGTCATTTTTAAATGGCACTTTTGCAAGCGATATCGATTTTGAAACTTTGAAAAACATGAAATAAATGAAATAGTCCATGCAGCTGTGTTGTTAGGTGAACAACTCATGTTTAAAGTAAAGCACAATCGGGCGTGGTTATTACTTGCATGGGAGACTCACTGAGAAAACAAGCTGTTGATTTTTCTTTTTGTTTCATCACACGCACGGAAAAAATATAAGGCGACATTCATGCATTTTTTCTTACTGTGATGTCAATCATTTCTTGTGGAAAATCGTGGAATTTTTGTATTTGTTTAATTAATGAAAAGTTTTAAAATTTCGTATTTTTTTAAAAACAAGTTGTTGGTGTCTGCAGGCACGTAGTGGGATTTATGCTGTTAATACTCCGTGCAAAGTTGTTCAAAGTGATTGCAAAGTTGTGCAAAGTGATTTCAAAGTTTTTAGATGTTTTTGTTTATGTGACCTAAGTTGTTGGCATATAGAAACACGCAGTTGTAAAGTCAAGAAATTTAATAAAGGCCAGTTGAAAGCAGCCTGTGGATGTTCACATGAGCTGACTGTAAACTGTTGGAAAACTGCGTGCAAAGTTGGAAAAAGCGGTTGAAATGTTGGCGAAGTTGCTTGTATATTTAACCTAAGTCATTGGCACGACACTCCCGCAGTTAAATTTCGAAAACATTAATTAAATGTCTCGAGAATGCCTCATAAATAAGCAGACTATCACAATAGACCACAGGAAAATCGACGAGAAACTGTGTACAAAGTTGTGAAAAGCGATTGCAAAGTTGGTAGTTTCATTCGGGATTGTTACCTGTGATATCATATAAACAAGTCACATGGTTAAAAGGTCGAAAATGTTAAAACTAGTTCCTAATTTGTTGTTAAATTACCGTAGTTTTGCTCAAAGTATGTAGAGGTCATAGGTCATTTTTAAATGGCACTTTTGCAAGCGATATCGATTTTGAAACTTTGAAAAACATGAAATAGCCGCCAATTCGGTTCAATTTCAAATAGTCCATGCAGCTGTGTTGTTAGGTGACCAACTCATGTTTAAAGTAAAACACAATTGGGCGTGGTTAGTACTTGCATGGGAGACTCACTGAGTAAAGAAGCTGTTATTTTTTCTTTTTGTTTCATCACACGCACGGAAAAAATATAAGGCGACATTCATGCATTTTTTCTTACTGTGATGTCAATCATTTCTTGTGGAAAATCGTGGAATTTTTGTATTTGTTTAATTAATGAAAAGTTTTAAAATTTCGTATTTTTTTAAAAAACAAACCGTGCAAAGTTGTTTAAAGTGACTGCAAAGTTGTGCAAAGTGATTTCAAAGTTTATAGATGTATTTGTTTATATGACCTAAGTTGTTGGCATATAGAAACACGCAGTTGTAATGTCAAGAAATTTAATAAAGGCCAGTTGAAAGCAGCCTATGGATGTTCACATGAGCTGACTGTAAACTGTTGGAAAACTGCGTGCAAAGTTGGAAAAAGCGGTTGAAATGTTGGCGAAGTTGCTTGTATATTTAACCTAAGTCATTGGCACAACACTCCCGCAGTTAAATTTCGAAAACATTAAGTAAATGTCTCGAGAATGCCTCATAAATAAGCAGACTATCACAATAGACCACAGGAAAATGGACGACAAACTGTGTACAAAGTTGTGAAAAGCGATTGCAAAGTTGGTAGTTTCATTCGGGATTATTACCTGTGATATCATATAAACAAGTCCCATAGTTAAAAGTTCGAAAATGTGAAAACTAGTTCCTAATTTGTTGTTAAATTACCGTAGTGTTGCTCAAAGTATGTAGAGGTCACAGGTCATTTTTAAATGGCACTTTTGCAAGCGATATCGATTTTGAAACTTTGAAAAACATGAAATAAATGAAATAGTCCATGCAGCTGTGTTGTTAGGTGAACAACTCATGTTTAAAGTAAAGCACAATCGGGCGTGGTTATTACTTGCATGGGAGACTCACTGAGAAAACAAGGTGTTGTTTTTTCTTTTTGTTTCATCACACGCACGGAAAAAATATAAGGCGACATTCATGCATTTTTTCTTACTGTGATGTCAATCATTTCTTGTGAAAATCGTGGAATTTTTGTATTTGTTTAATTAATGAAAAGTTTTAAAATTTCGTATTTTTTTAAAAACAAGTTGTTGGTGTCTGCAGGCACGTAGTGGGATTTATGCTGTTAATACTCCGTGCAAAGTTGTTCAAAGTGATTGCAAAGTTGTGCAAAGTGATTTCAAAGTTTTTAGATGTATTTGTTTATATGACCTAAGTTGTTGGCATATAGAAACACGCAGTTGTAAAGTGAAGAAATTTAATAAAGGCCAGTTGAAAGCAGCCTGTGGATGTTCACATGAGCTGACTGTAAACTGTTGGAAAACTGCGTGCAAAGTTGGAAAAAGCGGTTGAAATGTTGGCGAAGTTGCTTGTATATTTAACCTAAGTCATTGGCACAACACTCCCGCAGTTAAATTTCGAAAACATTAAGTAAATGTCTCGAGAATGCCTCATAAATAAGCAGACTATCACAATAGACCACAGGAAAATCGACGACAAACTGTGTACAAAGTTGTGAAAAGCGATTGCAAAGTTGGTAGTTTCATTCGGGATTGTTACCTGTGATATCATATAAACAAGTCCCATAGTTAAAAGTTCGAAAATGTGAAAACTAGTTCCTAATTTGTTGTTAAATTACCGTAGTGTTGCTCAAAGTATGTAGAGGTCATAGGTCATTTTTAAATGGCACTTTTGCAAGCGATATCGATTTTGAAACTTTGAAAAACATGAAATAGCCGCCAATTCGGTTCAATTTCAAATAGTCCATGCAGCTGTGTTGTTAGGTGAACAACTCATGTTTAAAGTAAAGCACAATCGGGCGTGGTTATTACTTGCATGGGAGACTCACTGAGAAAACAAGCTGTTGATTTTTCTTTTTGTTTCATCACACGCACGGAAAAAATATAAGGCGACATTCATGCATTTTTTCTTACTGTGATGTCAATCATTTCTTGTGGAAAATCGTGGAATTTTTGTATTTGTTTAATTAATGAAAAGTTTTAAAATTTCGTATTTTTTTAAAAACAAGTTGTTGGTGTCTGCAGGCACGTAGTGGGATTTATGCTGTTAATACTCCGTGCAAAGTTGTTCAAAGTGATTGCAAAGTTGTGCAAAGTGATTTCAAAGTTTTTAGATGTATTTGTTTATATGACCTAAGTTGTTGGCATATATAAACACGCAGTTGTAAAGTCAAGAAATTTAATAAAGGCCAGTTGAAAGCAGCCTGTGGATGTTCACATGAGCTGACTGTAAACTGTTGGAAAACTGCGTGCAAAGTTGGAAAAAGCGGTTGAAATGTTGGCGAAGTTGCTTGTATATTTAACCTAAGTCATTGGCACGACACTCCCGCAGTTAAATTTCGAAAACATTAAGTAAATGTCTCGAGAATGCCTCATAAATAAGCAGACTATCACAATAGACCACAGGAAAAGCGACGAGAAACTGTGTACAAAGTTGTGAAAAGCGATTGCAAAGTTGGTAGTTTCATTCGGGATTGTTACCTGTGATATCATATAAACAAGTCCCATGGTTAAAAGGTCGAAAATGTTAAAACTAGTTCCTAATTTGTTGTTAAATTACCGTAGTGTTGCTCAAAGTATGTAGAGGTCACAGGTCATTTTTAAATGGCACTTTTGCAAGCGATATCGATTTTGAAACTTTGAAAAACATGAAATAAATGAAATAGTCCATGCAGCTGTGTTGTTAGGTGAACAACTCATGTTTAAAGTAAAGCACAATCGGGCGTGGTTATTACTTGCATGGGAGACTCACTGAGAAAACAAGCTGTTGATTTTTCTTTTTGTTTCATCACACGCACGGAAAAAATATAAGGCGACATTCATGCATTTTTTCTTACTGTGATGTCAATCATTTCTTGTGGAAAATCGTGGAATTTTTGTATTTGTTTAATTAATGAAAAGTTTTAAAATTTCGTATTTTTTTAAAAACAAGTTGTTGGTGTCTGCAGGCACGTAGTGGGATTTATGCTGTTAATACTCCGTGCAAAGTTGTTCAAAGTGATTGCAAAGTTGTGCAAAGTGATTTCAAAGTTTTTAGATGTTTTTGTTTATGTGACCTAAGTTGTTGGCATATAGAAACACGCAGTTGTAAAGTCAAGAAATTTAATAAAGGCCAGTTGAAAGCAGCCTGTGGATGTTCACATGAGCTGACTGTAAACTGTTGGAAAACTGCGTGCAAAGTTGGAAAAAGCGGTTGAAATGTTGGCGAAGTTGCTTGTATATTTAACCTAAGTCATTGGCACGACACTCCCGCAGTTAAATTTCGAAAACATTAATTAAATGTCTCGAGAATGCCTCATAAATAAGCAGACTATCACAATAGACCACAGGAAAATCGACGAGAAACTGTGTACAAAGTTGTGAAAAGCGATTGCAAAGTTGGTAGTTTCATTCGGGATTGTTACCTGTGATATCATATAAACAAGTCACATGGTTAAAAGGTCGAAAATGTTAAAACTAGTTCCTAATTTGTTGTTAAATTACCGTAGTTTTGCTCAAAGTATGTAGAGGTCATAGGTCATTTTTAAATGGCACTTTTGCAAGCGATATCGAATTTGAAACTTTGAAAAACATGAAATAGCCGCCAATTCAGTTCAATTTCAAATAGTACATGCAGCTGTGTTGATAGGTGACCAACTCATGTTTAAAGTAAAGCACAATCGGGCGTGGTTAGTACTTGCATGGGAGAGTCACTGAGTAAAGAAGCTGTTGTTTTTTCTTTTTGTTTCATCACACGCACGGAAAAAATATAAGGCGACATTCATGCATTTTTTCTTACTGTGATGTCAATCATTTCTTGTGGAAAATCGTGGAATTTTTGTATTTGTTTAATTAATGAAAAGTTTTAAAATTTCGTATTTTTTTAAAAACAAGTTGTTGGTGTCTGCAGGCACGTAGTGGGATTTATGCTGTTAATACTCCGTGCAAAGTTGTTCAATGTGATTGCAAAGTTGTGCAAAGTGATTTCAAAGTTTTTAGATGTATTTGTTTATATGACCTAAGTTGTTGGCATATAGAAACACGCAGTTGTAAAGTCAAGAAATTTAATAAAGGCCAGTTGAAAGCAGCCTGTGGATGTTCACATGAGCTGACTGTAAACTGTTGGAAAACTGCGTGCAAAGTTGGAAAAAGCGGTTGAAATGTTGGCGAAGTTGCTTGTATATTTAACCTAAGTCATTGGTACGACACTCCCGCAGTTAAATTTCGAAAACATTAAATAAATGTCTCGAGAATGCCTCATAAATAAGCAGACTATCACAATAGACCACAGGAAAATCGACGAGAAACTGTGTACAAAGTTGTGAAAAGCGATTGCAAAGTTGGTAGTTTCATTCGGGATTGTTAGCTGTGATATCATATAAACAAGTCCCATGGTTAAAAGGTCGAAAATGTGAAAACTAGTTCCTAATTTGTTGTTAAATTACCGTAGTGTTGCTCAAAGTATGTAGAGGTTATAGGTCATTTTTAAATGGCACTTTTGCAAGCGATATCGATTTTGAAACTTTGAAAAACATGAAATAGCCGCCAATTCAGTTCAATTTCAAATAGTACATGCAGCTGTGTTGATAGGTGACCAACTCATGTTTAAAGTAAAGTACAATCGGGCGTGGTTAGTACTTGCATGGGAGAGTCACTGAGTAAAGAAGCTGTTGTTTTTTCTTTTTGTTTCATCACATGCACCGAAAAAATATAAGGCGACATTCATGCATTTTTTCTTACTGTGATGTCAATCATTTCTTGTGAAAATCGTGGAATTTTTGTATTTGTTTAATTAATGAAAAGTTTTAAAATTTCGTATTTTTTTAAAAACAAGTTGTTGGTGTCTGCAGGCACGTAGTGGGATTTATGCTGTTAATACTCCGTGCAAAGTTGTTCAATGTGATTGCAAAGTTGTGCAAAGTGATTTCAAAGTTTTTAGATGTATTTGTTTATATGACCTAAGTTGTTGGCATATAGAAACACGCAGTTGTAAAGTCAAGAAATTTAATAAAGGCCAGTTGAAAGCAGCCTGTGGATGTTCACATGAGCTGACTGTAAAGTGTTGGAAAACTGCGTGCAAAGTTGGAAAAAGCGGTTGAAATGTTGGCGAAGTTGCTTGTATATTTAACCTAAGTCATTGGTACGACACTCCCGCAGTTAAATTTCGAAAACATTAAATAAATGTCTCGAGAATGCCTCATAAATAAGCAGACTATCACAATAGACCACAGGAAAATCGACGAGAAACTGTGTACAAAGTTGTGAAAAGCGATTGCAAAGTTGGTAGTTTCATTCGGGATTGTTAGCTGTGATATCATATAAACAAGTCCCATGGTTAAAAGGTCGAAAATGTGAAAACTAGTTCCTAATTTGTTGTTAAATTACCGTAGTGTTGCTCAAAGTATGTAGAGGTTATAGGTCATTTTTAAATGGCACTTTTGCAAGCGATATCGATTTTGAAACTTTGAAAAACATGAAATAGCCGCCAATTCAGTTCAATTTCAAATAGTACATGCAGCTGTGTTGATAGGTGACCAACTCATGTTTAAAGTAAAGTACAATCGGGCGTGGTTAGTACTTGCATGGGAGAGTCACTGAGTAAAGAAGCTGTTGTTTTTTCTTTTTGTTTCATCACATGCACCGAAAAAATATAAGGCGACATTCATGCATTTTTTCTTACTGTGATGTCAATCATTTCTTGTGAAAATCGTGGAATTTTTGTATTTGTTTAATTAATGAAAAGTTTTAAAATTTCGTATTTTTTTAAAAACAAGTTGTTGGTGTCTGCAGGCACGTAGTGGGATTTATGCTGTTAATACTCCGTGCAAAGTTGTTCAAAGTGATTGCAAAGTTGTGCAAAGTGATTTCAAAGTTTTTAGATGTATTTGTTTATATGACCTAAGTTGTTGGCATATAGAAACACGCCGTTGTAAAGTCAAGAAATTTATTAAAGGCCAGTTGAAAGCAGCCTGTGGATGTTCACATGAGCTGACTGTAAACTGTTGGAAAACTGCGTGCAAAGTTGGAAAAAGCGGTTGAAATGTTGGCGAAGTTGCTTGTGTATTTAACCTAAGTCATTGGCACAACACTCCCGCAGTTAAATTTCGAAAACATTAAGTAAATGTCTCGAGAATGCCTCATAAATAAGCAGACTATCACAATAGACCACAGGAAAATCGACGACAAACTGTGTACAAAGTTGTGAAAAGCGATAGCAAAGTTGGTAGTTTCATTCGGGATTGTTACCTGTGATATCATATAAACAAGTCCCATAGTTAAAAGTTCAAAAATGTGAAAACTAGTTCCTAATTTGTTGTTAAATTACCGTAGTGTTGCTCAAAGTATGTAGAGGTCATAGGTCATTTTTAAATGGCACTTTTGCAAGCGATATCGATTTTGAAACTTTGAAAAACATGAAATAGCCGCCAATTCGGTTCAATTTCAAATAGTCCATGCAGCTGTGTTGTTAGGTGAACAACTCATGTTTAAAGTAAAGCACAGTCGGGCGTGGTTATCACTTGCATGGGAGACTCACTGAGAAAACAAGCTGTTGTTTTTTCTTTTTGTTTCACCACACGCACGGAAAAAATATAAGGCGACATTCATGCATTTTTCTTACTGTGATGTCAATCATTTCTTGTGGAAAATCGTGGAATTTTTGTATTTGTTTAATTAATGAAAAGTTTTAAAATTTCGTATTTTTTAAAAACAAGTTGTTGGTGTCTACAGGCACGTAGTGGGATTTATGCTGTTAATACTCCGTGCAAAGTTGTTCAAAGTGATTGCAAAGTTGTGCAAAGTGATTTCAAAGTTTTTAGATGTATTTGTTTATATGACCTAAGTTGTTGGCATATAGAAACACGCAGTTGTAAAGTGAAGAAATTTAATAAAGGCCAGTTGAAAGCAGCCTGTGGATGTTCACATGAGCTGACTGTAAACTGTTGGAAATATGCGTGCAAAGTTGAAAAAAGCGGTTGAAATGTTGGCGAAGTTGCTTGTATATTTAACCTAAGTCATTGGCACGACACTCCCGCAGTTAAATTTCGAAAACATTAAGTAAATGTCTCGAGAATGCCTCATAAATAAGCAGACTATCACAATAGACCACAGGAAAATCGACGACAAACTGTGTACAAAGTTGTGAAAAGCGATTGCAAAGTTGGTAGTTTCATTCAGGATTGTTACCTGTGATATCATATAAACAAGTCCCATAGTTAAAAGTTCGAAAATGTGAAAACTAGTTCCTAATTTGTTGTTAAATTACCGTAGTGTTGCTCAAAGTATGTAGAGGTCATAGGTCATTTTTAAATGGCACTTTTGCAAGCGATATCGATTTTGAAACTTTGAAAAACATGAAATAGCCGCCAATTCGGCTCAATTTCAAATAGTCCATGCAGCTGTGTTGTTAGGTGACCAACTCATGTTTAAAGTAAAACACAATTGGTCGTGGTTAGTACTTGCATGGGAGACTCACTGAGTAAACAAGCTGTTATTTTTTCTGTTTGTTTCATCACACGCACGGAAAAAATATAAGGCGACATTCATGCATTTTTTCTTACTGTGATGTCAATCATTTCTTGTGGAAAATCGTGGAATTTTTGTATTTGTTTAATTAATGAAAAGTTTTAAAATTTCGTATTTTTTTAAAAAACAAACCGTGCAAAGTTGTTTAAAGTGACTGCAAAGTTGTGTGAAGTGATTTCAAAGTTTATAGATGTATTTGTTTATATGACCTAAGTTGTTGGCATATAGAAACACGCAGTTGTAAAGTCAAGAAATTTAATAAAGGCCAGTTGAAAGCAGCCTGTGGATGTTCACATGAGCTGACTGTAAACTGTTGGAAAACTGCGAGCAAAGTTGGAAAAAGCGGTTGAAATGTTGGCGAAGTTGCTTGTATATTTAACCTAAGTAATTGGCACGACACTCCCGCAGTTAAATTTCGAAAACATTAAGTAAATGTCTCGAGAATGCCTCATAAATAAGCAGACTATCACAATAGACCACAGGAAAATCGACGACAAACTGTGTACAAAGTTGTGAAAAGCGATTGCAAAGTTGGTAGTTTCATTCGGGATTGTTACCTGTGATATCATATAAACAAGTCCCATAGTTAAAAGTTCGAAAATGTGAAAACTAGTTCCTAATTTGCTGTTAAATTACCGTAGTGTTGCTCAAAGTATGTAGAGGTCATAGGTCATTTTTAAATGGCACTTTTGCAAGCGATATCGATTTTGAAACTTTGAAAAACATGAAATAGCCGCCAATTCGGTTCAATTTCAAATAGTCCATGCAGCTGTGTTGTTAGGTGACCAACTCATGTTTAAAGTAAAACACAATTGGGCGTGGTTAGTACTTGCATGGGAGACTCACTGAGTAAACAAGCTGTTATTTTTTCTGTTTGTTTCATCACACGCACGGAAAAAATATAAGGCGACATTCATGCATTTTTTCTTACTGTGATGTCAATCATTTCTTGTGGAAAATCGTGGAATTTTTGTATTTGTTTAATTAATGAAAAGTTTTAAAATTTCGTATTTTTTTAAAAACAAGTTGTTGGTGTCTGCAGGCACGTAGTGGGATTTATGCTGTTAATAATCCGTGCAAAGTTGTTCAAAGTGATTGCAAAGTTGTGCAAAGTGATTTCAAAGTTTTTAGATGTATTTGTTTATATGACCTAAGTTGTTGGCATATAGAAACACGCAGTTGTAAAGTCAAGAAATTTAATAAAGGCCAGTTGAAAGCAGCCTGTGGATGTTCACATGCGCTGACTGTAAACTGTTGGAAAACTGCGTGCAAAGTTGGAAAAAGCGGTTGAAATGTTGGCGAAGTTGCTTGTATATTTAACCTAAGTCATTGGCACGACACTCGCGCAGTTAAATTTCGAAAACATTAAGTAAATGTCTCGAGAATGCCTCATAAATAAGCAGACTATCACAATAGACCACAGGAAAATCGACGACAAACTGTGTACAAAGTTGTGAAAAGCGATTTTAAAGTTGGTAGTTTCATTCGGGATTGTTACCTGTGATATCATATAAACAAGTCCCATAGTTAAAAGTTCGAAAATGTGAAAACTAGTTCCTAATTTGTTGTTAAATTACCGTAGTGTTGCTCAAAGTATGTAGAGGTCATATGTCATTTTTAAATGGCACTTTTGCAAGCGATATCGATTTTAAATCTTTGAAAAACATGAAATAGCCGCCAATTCGGTTCAATTTCAAATAGTCCATGCAGCTGTGTTGTTAGGTGACCAACTCATGTTTAAAGTAAAGCACAATCGAGCGTGGTTAGTACTTGCATGGGAGACTCACTGAGAAAACAAGCTGTTGTTTTTTCTTTTTGTTTCATCACACGCACGAAAAAAATATAAGGCGACATTCATGCATTTTTTCTTACTGTGATGTCAATCATTTTTTGTGAAAAATCGTGGAATTTTTGTATTTGTTTAATTAATGAAAAGTTTTAAAATTTCTTATTTTTTTAAAAAACAAGTTGTTGGTGTTTGCATGCACGTAGTGGGATTTATGCTGTTAATAATCCGTGCAAAAATGTTCAAAGTGATTGCAAAGTTGTGCAAAGTGATTTCAAAGTTTATAGATGTATTTGTATATATGACCAAAGTTGTTGGCATATAGAAACGCGCACTTGTAAAGTCAAGATATTTAATAAAGGCCAGTTGAAAGCAGCCTGTGGATGTTCACATGAGCTGACTGTAAACTGTTGGAAAACTGCGTGCAAAGTTGGAAAAATCGGTTGAAATGTTGGCGAAGTTGCTTGTATATTTAACCTAAGTCATTGGCACGACACTCCCGCAGTTAAATTTCGAAAACATTAAGTAAATGTCTCGAGAATGCCTCATAAATAAGCAGACTATCACAATAGACCACAGGAAAATCGACGACAAACTGTGTACAAAGTTGTGAAAGCGATTGCAAAGTTGTTAGTTTCATTCGGGATTGTTACCTGTGATATCATATAAACAAGTCCCATAGTTAAAAGTTCGAAAATGTGAAAACTAGTTCCTAATTTGTTGTTAAATTACCGTAGTGTTGCTCAAAGTATGTAGAGGTCATAGGTCATTTTTAAATGGCACTTTTGCAAGCGATATCGATTTTGAAACTTTGAAAAACATGAAATAGCCGCCAATTCGTTTCAATTTCAAATAGTCCATGCAGCTGTGTTGTTAGGTGACCAACTCATGTTTAAAGTAAAGCACAATCGGGCGTGATTAGTACTTGCATGGGAGACTCACTGAGAAAACAAGCTGTTGTTTTTTCTTTTTGTTTCATCACACGCACGGAAAAAAATATAAGGCGACATTCATGCATTTTTTCTTACTGTGATGTCAATCATTTCTTGTGGAAAATCGTGGAATTTTTGTATTTGTTTAATTAATGAAAAGTTTTAAAATTTCGTATTTTTTTAAAAAACAAGTTGTTGGTGTTTGCATGCACGTAGTGGGATTTATGCTGTTAATAATCCGTGCAAAAATGTTCAAAGTGATTGCAAAGTTGTGCAAAGTGATTTCAAAGTTTATAGATGTATTTGTATATATGACCAAAGTTGTTGGCATATAGAAACGCGCACTTGTAAAGTGAAGATATTTAATAAAGGCCAGTTGAAAGCAGCCTGTGGATGTTCACATGAGCTGACTGTAAACTGTTGGAAAACTGCGTGCAAAGTTGGAAAAATCGGTTGAAATGTTGGCGAAGTTGCTTGTATATTTAACCTAAGTCATTGGCACGACACTCCCGCAGTTAAATTTCGAAAACATTAAGTAAATGTCTCGAGAATGCCTCATAAATAAGCAGACTATCACAATAGACCACAGGAAAATCGACGACAAACTGTGTATAAAGTTGTGAAAGCGATTGCAAAGTTGTTAGTTTCATTCGGGATTGTTACCTGTGATATCATATAAACAAGTCCCATAGTTAAAAGTTCGAAAATGTGAAAACTAGTTCCTAATTTGTTGTTAAATTACCGTAGTGTTGCTCAAAGTATGTAGAGGTCATAGGCCATTTTTAAATGGCACTTTTGCAAGCGATATCGATTTTGAAACTTTGAAAATCATGAAATAGCCGCCAATTTGGTTCAAATTTAAATAGTCCATGCAGCTGTGTTGTTAGTTGACCAACTCATGTTTAAAGTAAAGCACAATCGGGTGTGGTTAGTACTTGCATTGGAGACTCACTCAGAAAACAAGCTGTTGTTTTTTCTTTTTGTTTCATCACACGCACGGAAAAAATATAAGGCGACATTCATGCATTTTTCTTACTGTGATGTCAATCATTTTTTGTGAAAAATCGTGGAATTTTTGTATTTGTTTAATTAATGAAAAGTTTTAAAATTTCTTATTTTTTTAAAAAACAAGTTGTTGGTGTTTGCAGGCACGTAGTGGGATTTATGCTGTTAATAATCCGTGCAAAAATGTTCAAAGTGATTGCAAAGTTGTGCAAAGTGATTTCAAAGTTTATAGATGTATTTGTATATATGACCTAAGTTGTTGGCATATAGAAACGCGCACTTGTAAAGTCAAAATATTTAATAAAGGCCAGTTGAAAGCAGCCTGTGGATGTTCACATGAGCTGAGTGTAAACTGTTGGAAAACTGCGTGCAAAGTTGGAAAAAGCGGTTGAAATGTTGGCCAAGTTGCTTGTATATTTAACCTAAGTCATTGGCACGACACTCCCGCAGTTAAATTTCGAAAACATTAATTAAATGTCTCGAGAATGCCTCATAAATAAGTAGACTATCACAATAGACCACAGGAAAATCGACGACAAACTGTGTACAAAGTTGTGAAAAGCGATTGCAAAGTTGGTAGTTTCGTTCGGGATTGTTACCTGTGATATCATATAAACAAGTCCCATAGTTAAAAGTTCGAAAATGTGAAAACTAGTTCCTAATTTGTTGTTAAATTACCGTAGTGTTGCTCAAAGTATGTAGAGGTCATATGTCATTTTTAAATGGCACTTTTGCAAGCGATATCGATTTTAAAACTTTGAAAAACATGAAATAGCCGCCAATTCGGTTCAATTTCAAATAGTCCATGCAGCTGTGTTGTTAGGTGACCAACTCATGTTTAAAGTAAAGCACAATCGAGCGTGGTTAGTACTTGCATGGGAGACTCACTGAGAAAACAAGCTGTTGTTTTTTCTTTTTGTTTCATCACACGCACGAAAAAAATATAAGGCGACATTCATGCATTTTTTCTTACTGTGATGTCAATCATTTTTTGTGAAAAATCGTGGAATTTTTGTATTTGTTTAATTAATGAAAAGTTTTAAAATTTCTTATTTTTTTAAAAAACAAGTTGTTGGTGTTTGCATGCACGTAGTGGGATTTATGCTGTTAATAATCCGTGCAAAAATGTTCAAAGTGATTGCAAAGTTGTGCAAAGTGATTTCAAAGTTTATAGATGTATTTGTATATATGACCAAAGTTGTTGGCATATAGAAACGCGCACTTGTAAAGTCAAGATATTTAATAAAGGCCAGTTGAAAGCAGCCTGTGGATGTTCACATGAGCTGACTGTAAACTGTTGGAAAACTGCGTGCAAAGTTGGAAAAATCGGTTGAAATGTTGGCGAAGTTGCTTGTATATTTAACCTAAGTCATTGGCACGACACTCCCGCAGTTAAATTTCGAAAACATTAAGTAAATGTCTCGAGAATGCCTCATAAATAAGCAGACTATCACAATAGACCACAGGAAAATCGACGACAAACTGTGTACAAAGTTGTGAAAGCGATTGCAAAGTTGTTAGTTTCATTCGGGATTGTTACCTGTGATATCATATAAACAAGTCCCATAGTTAAAAGTTCGAAAATGTGAAAACTAGTTCCTAATTTGTTGTTAAATTACCGTAGTGTTGCTCAAAGTATGTAGAGGTCATAGGTCATTTTTAAATGGCACTTTTGCAAGCGATATCGATTTTGAAACTTTGAAAAACATGAAATAGCCGCCAATTCGTTTCAATTTCAAATAGTCCATGCAGCTGTGTTGTTAGGTGAACAACTCATGTTTAAAGTAAAGCACAATCGGGCGTGATTAGTACTTGCATGGGAGACTCACTGAGAAAACAAGCTGTTGTTTTTTCTTTTTGTTTCATCACACGCACGGAAAAAAATATAAGGCGACATTCATGCATTTTTTCTTACTGTGATGTCAATCATTTCTTGTGGAAAATCGTGGAATTTTTGTATTTGTTTAATTAATGAAAAGTTTTAAAATTTCGTATTTTTTTAAAAAACAAGTTGTTGGTGTTTGCATGCACGTAGTGGGATTTATGCTGTTAATAATCCGTGCAAAAATGTTCAAAGTGATTGCAAAGTTGTGCAAAGTGATTTCAAAGTTTATAGATGTATTTGTATATATGACCAAAGTTGTTGGCATATAGAAACGCGCACTTGTAAAGTCAAGATATTTAATAAAGGCCAGTTGAAAGCAGCCTCTGGATGTTCACATGAGCTGACTGTAAACTGTTGGAAAACTGCGTGCAAAGTTGGAAAAAGCGGTTGAAATGTTGGCAAAGTTGCTTGTATATTTAACCTAAGTCATTGGCACGACAATCCCGCAGTTAAATTTCGAAAACATTAAGTAAATGTCTCGAGAATGCCTCATAAATAAGCAGACTATCACAATAGACTACAGGAAAATCGACGATAAACTGTGTACAAAGTTGTGAAAGCGATTGCAAAGTTGTTAGTTTCATTCGGGATTGTTACCTGTGATATCATATAAACAAGTCCCATAGTTAAAAGTTCGAAAATGTGAAAACTAGTTCCTAATTTGTTGTTAAATTACCGTAGTGTTGCTCAAAGTATGTAGAGGTCATAGGCCATTTTTAAATGGCACTTTTGCAAGCGATATCGATTTTGAAACTTTGAAAAATATGAAATAGCCGCCAATTAGGTTCAATTTCAAATAGTCCATTCAGCTGTGTTGTTAGGTGACCAACTCATGTTTAAAGTAAAGCACAATCGGGCGTGGTTAGTACTTGCATGGGAGACTCACTGAGTAAAGAAGCTGTTTTTTTTCTTTTTGTTTCATCACACGCACGGAAAAAATATAAGGCGACATTCATGCATTTTTTCTTACTGTGATGTCAATCATTTCTTGTGGAAAATCGTGGAATTTTTGTATTTGTTTAATTAATGAAAAGTTTTAAAATTTCGTATTTTTTTAAAAACAAGTTGTTTGAGTCTGCAGGCACGTAGTGGGATTTATGCTGTTAATACTCCGTGCAAAGTTGTTCAAAGTGATTGCAAAGTTGTGCAAAGTGATTTCAAAGTTTTTAGATGTATTTGTTTATATGACCTAAGTTGTTGACATATAGAAACACGCAGTTGTAAAGTCAAGAAATTTAATAAAGGCCAGTTGAAAGCAGCCTGTGGATGTTCACATGAGCTGACTGTAAACTGTTGGAAAACTGCGTGCAAAGTTGGAAAAAGCGGTTGAAATGTTGGCGAAGTTGCTTGTATATTTAACCTAAGACATTGGCACGACACTCCCGCAGTTAAATTTCGAAAACATTAATTAAATGTCTCGAGAATGCCTCATAAATAAGCAGACTATCACAATAGACCACAGGAAAATCGACGACAAACTGTGTACAAAGTTGTGAAAAGCGATTGCAAAGTTGGTAGTTTCATTCGGGATTGTTACCTGTGATATCATATAAACAAGTCCCATAGTTAAAAGTTCGAAAATGTGAAAACTAGTTCCTAATTTGTTGTTAAATTACGTAGTGTTGCTCAAAGTACGTAGAGGTCATAGGTCATTTTTAAATGGCACTTTTGCAAGCGATATCGATTTTGAAACTTTGAAAAACATGAAATAGCTGCCAATTCGGTTCAATTTCAAATAGTCCATGCAGCTGTATTGTTAGCTGACCAACTCATGTTTAAAGTAAAGCACAATCGGGCGTGGTTAGTACTTGCATGGGACACTCACTGAGTAAAGAAGCAGATGTTTTTTCTTTTTGTTTCATCACACGCACGGAAAAAATATAAGGGGACATTAATGCATTTTTTCTTACTGTGATGTCAATCATTTCTTGTGGAAAATCGTGGAATTTTTGTATTTGTTTAATTAATGAAAAGTTTTAAAATTTCGTATTTTTTTAAAAACAAGTTGTTTGAGTCTGCAGGCACGTAGTGGGATTTATGCTGTTAATACTCCGTGCAAAGTTGTTCAAAGTGATTGCAAAGTTGTGCAAAGTGATTTCAAAGTTTTTAGATGTATTTGTTTATATGACCTAAGTTGTTGACATATAGAAATACGCAGTTGTAAAGTCAAGAAATTTAATAAAGGCCAGTTGAAAGCAGCCTGTGGATGTTCACATGAGCTGACTGTAAACTGTTGGAAAACTGCGTGCAAAGTTGGAAAAAGCGGTTGAAATGTTGGCGAAGTTGCTTGTATATTTAACCTAAGTCATTGGCACGACACTCCCGCAGTTAAATTTCGAAAACATTAATTAAATGTCTCGAGAATGCCTCATAAATAAGCAGACTATCACAATAGACCACAGGAAAATCGACGACAAACTGTGTACAAAGTTGTGAAAAGCGATTGCAAAGTTGGTAGTTTCATTCGGGATTGTTACCTGTGATATCATATAAACAAGTCCCATAGTTAAAAGTTCGAAAATGTGAAAACTAGTTCCTAATTTGTTGTTAAATTACGTAGTGTTGCTCAAAGTATGTAGAGGTCATAGGTCATTTTTAAATGGCACTTTTGCAAGCGATATCGATTTTGAAACTTTGAAAAACATGAAATAGCCGCCAATTCGGTTCAATTTCAAATAGTCCATGCAGCTGTGTTGTTAGGTGAACAACTCATGTTTAAAGTAAAGCACGATCGGTCGTGATTAGTACTTGCATGGGAAACTCACTGAGAAAACAAGCTGTTGTTTTTTCTTTTTGTTTCATCACACGCACGGAAAAAAATATAAGGCGACATTCATGCATTTTTTCTTACTGTGATGTCAATCATTTTTTGTGACAAATTGTGGAATTTTTGTATTTGTTTAATTAATGAAAAGTTTTAAAATTTCGTATTTTTTTAAAAAACAAGTTTTTGGTGTTTGCAGGCACGTAGTGGGATTTATGCTGTTAATAATCCGTGCAAAAATGTTCAAAGTGATTGCAAAGTTGTGCAAAGTGATTTCAAATTTTATAGATGTATTTGTATATATGACCTAAATTGTTGGCATATAGAAACGCGCACTTGTAAAGTCAAGATATTTAATAAAGGCCAGTTGAAAGCAGCCTGTGGATGTTCACATGAGCTGACTGTAATCTGTTGGAAAACTGCGTGCAAAGTTGGAAAAAGCGGTTGACATGTTGGCGAAGTTGCTTGTATATTTAACCTAAGTCATTGGCACGACACTCCCGCAGTTAAATTTCGAAAACATTAAGTAAATGTCTCGAGAATGCCTCATAAATAAGCAGACTATCACAATAGACCACAGGAAAATCGACGACAAACTGTGTACAAAGTAGTGAAAAGCGATTGCAAAGTTGGTAGTTTCATTCGGGATTGTTACCTGTGATATCATATAAACAAGTCCCATAGTTAAAAGTTCGAAAATGTGAAAACTAGTTCCTAATTTGTTGTTAAATTACGTAGTGTTGCTCAAAGTATGTAGAGGTCATAGGTCATTTTTAAATGGCACTTTTGCAAGCGATATCGATTTTGAAACTTTGAAAAACATGAAATAGCTGCCAATTCGGTTCAATTTCAAATAGTCCATGCAGCTGTATTGTTAGGTGACCAACTCATGTTTAAAGTAAAGCACAATCGGGCGTGGTTAGTACTTGCATGGGACACTCACTGAGTAAAGAAGCAGATGTTTTTTCTTTTTGTTTCATCACACGCACGGAAAAAATATAAGGGGACATTAATGCATTTTTTCTTACTGTGATGTCAATCATTTCTTGTGGAAAATCGTGGAATTTTTGTATTTGTTTAATTAATGAAAAGTTTTAAAATTTCGTATTTTTTTAAAAACAAGTTGTTTGAGTCTGCAGGCACGTAGTGGGATTTATGCTGTTAATACTCCGTGCAAAGTTGTTCAAAGTGATTGCAAAGTTGTGCAAAGTGATTTCAAAGTTTTTAGATGTATTTGTTTATATGACCTATGTTGTTGACATATAGAAATACGCAGTTGTAAAGTCAAGAAATTTAATAAAGGCCAGTTGAAAGCAGCCTGTGGATGTTCACATGAGCTGACTGTAAACTGTTGGAAAACTGCGTGCAAAGTTGGAAAAAGCGGTTGAAATGTTGGCGAAGTTGCTTGTATATTTAACCTAAGTCATTGGCACGACACTCCCGCAGTTAAATTTCGAAAACATTAATTAAATGTCTCGAGAATGCCTCATAAATAAGCAGACTATCACAATAGACCACAGGAAAATCGACGACAAACTGTGTACAAAGTTGTGAAAAGCGATTGCAAAGTTGGTAGTTTCATTCGGGATTGTTACCTGTGTTATCATATAAACAAGTCCCATAGTTAAAAGTTCGAAAATGTGAAAACTAGTTCCTAATTTGTTGTTAAATTACGTAGTGTTGCTCAAAGTATGTAGAGGTCATAGGTCATTTTTAAATGGCACTTTTGCAAGCGATATCGATTTTGAAACTTTGAAAAACATGAAATAGCCGCCAATTCGGTTCAATTTCAAATAGTCCATGCAGCTGTGTTGTTAGGTGAACAACTCATGTTTAAAGTAAAGCACGATCGGTCGTGATTAGTACTTGCATGGGAAACTCACTGAGAAAACAAGCTGTTGTTTTTTCTTTTTGTTTCATCACACGCACGGAAAAAAATATAAGGCGACATTCATGCATTTTTTCTTACTGTGATGTCAATCATTTTTTGTGAAAAATTGTGGAATTTTTGTATTTGTTTAATTAATGAAAAGTTTTAAAATTTCGTATTTTTTTAAAAAACAAGTTTTTGGTGTTTGCAGGCACGTAGTGGGATTTATGCTGTTAATAATCCGTGCAAAAATGTTCAAAGTGATTGCAAAGTTGTGCAAAGTGATTTCAAATTTTATAGATGTATTTGTATATATGACCTAAATTGTTGGCATATAGAAACGCGCACTTGTAAAGTCAAGATATTTAATAAAGGCCAGTTGAAAGCAGCCTGTGGATGTTCACATGAGCTGACTGTAATCTGTTGGAAAACTGCGTGCAAAGTTGGAAAAAGCGGTTGACATGTTGGCGAAGTTGCTTGTATATTTAACCTAAGTCATTGGCACGACACTCCCGCAGTTAAATTTCGAAAACATTAAGTAAATGTCTCGAGAATGCCTCATAAATAAGCAGACTATCACAATAGACCACAGGAAAATCGACGACAAACTGTGTACAAAGTAGTGAAAAGCGATTGCAAAGTTGGTAGTTTCATTCGGGATTGTTACCTGTGATATCATATAAACAAGTCCCATAGTTAAAAGTTCGAAAATGTGAAAACTAGTTCCTAATTTGTTGTTAAATTACGTAGTGTTGCTCAAAGTATGTAGAGGTCATAGGTCATTTTTAAATGGCACTTTTGCAAGCGATATCGATTTTGAAACTTTGAAAAACATGAAATAGCTGCCAATTCGGTTCAATTTCAAATAAGTCCATGCAGCTGTATTGTTAGGTGACCAACTCATGTTTAAAGTAAAGCACAATCGGGCGTGGTTAGTACTTGCATGGGACACTCACTGAGTAAAGAAGCAGATGTTTTTTCTTTTTGTTTCATCACACGCACGGAAAAAATATAAGGGGACATTAATGCATTTTTTCTTACTGTGATGTCAATCATTTCTTGTGGAAAATCGTGGAATTTTTGTATTTGTTTAATTAATGAAAAGTTTTAAAATTTCGTATTTTTTTAAAAACAAGTTGTTTGAGTCTGCAGGCACGTAGTGGGATTTATGCTGTTAATACTCCGTGCAAAGTTGTTCAAAGTGATTGCAAAGTTGTGCAAAGTGATTTCAAAGTTTTTAGATGTATTTGTTTATATGACCTAAGTTGTTGACATATAGAAATACGCAGTTGTAAAGTCAAGATATTTAATAAAGGCCAGTTGAAAGCAGCCTGTGGATGTTCACATGAGCTGACTGTAATCTGTTGGAAAACTGCGTGCGAAGTTGGAAAAAGCGGTTGACATGTTGGCGAAGTTGCTTGTATATTTAACCTAAGTCATTGGCACGACACTCCCGCAGTTAAATTTCGAAAACATTAAGTAAATGTCTCGAGAATGCCTCATAAATAAGCAGACTATCACAATAGACCACAGGAAAATCGACGACAAACTGTGTACAAAGTAGTGAAAAGCGATTGCAAAGTTGGTAGTTTCATTCGGGATTGTTACCTGTGATATCATATAAACAAGTCCCATAGTTAAAAGTTCGAAAATGTGAAAACTAGTTCCTAATTTGTTGTTAAATTACCGTAGTGTTGCTCAAAGTATGTAGAGGTCATAGGTCATTTTTAAATGGCACTTTTGCAAGCGATATCGATTTTGAGACTTTGAAAAACATGAAATAGCCGCCAATTCGGTTCAATTTCAAATAGTCCATGCAGCTGTGTTGTTAGGTGACCAACTCATGTTTAAAGTAAAGCACAATCGGGCGTGGTTAGTACTTGCATGGGAAACTCACTGAGTAAACAAGCTGTTTTTTTTTTCTTTTTGTTTCATCACACGCACGGAAAAAATATAAGGCGACATTCATGCATTTTTTCTTACTGTGATGTCAATCATTTTTTGTGAAAAATCGTGGAATTTTTGTATTTGTTTAATTAATGAAAAGTTTTAAAATTTCGTATTTTTTTAAAAAACAAGTTGTTGGTGTTTGCAGGCACGTAGTGGGATTTATGCTGTTAATAATCCGTGCAAAAATGTTCAAAGTGATTGCAAAGTTGTGCAAAGTGATTTCAAAGTTTATAGATGTATTAGTATATATGACCTAAGGTGTTGGCATATAGAAACGCGCACTTGTAAAGTCAAGATATTTAATAAAGGCCAGTTGAAAGCAGCTTGTGGATGTTCACATGAGCTGACTGTAAACTGTTGGAAAACTGCGTGCAAAGTTGGAAAAAGCGGTTAAAATGTTGGCGAAGTTGCTTGTATATTTAACCTAAGTCATTGGCACGACACTCCCGCAGTTAAATTTCGAAAACATTAATTAAATGTCTCGAGAATGCCTCATAAATAAGCAGACCATCACAATAGACCACAGGAAAATCGACGACAAACTGTGTACAAAGTTGTGAAAAGCGATTGCAAAGTTGGTAGTTTCATTCGGGATCGTTACCTGTGATATCATATAAACAAGTCCCATAGTTAAAAGTTCGAAAATGTGAAAACTAGTTCCTAATTTGTTGTTAAATTACCGTAGTGTTGCTCAAAGTATGTAGAGGTCATAGGTCATTTTTAAATGGCACTTTTGCAAGCGATATCGATTTTGAAACTTTGAAAAACATGAAATAGCCGCCAATTCGGTTCAATTTCAAATAGTCCATGCAGCTGTGTTGTTAGGTGACCAACTCATGTTTAAAGTAAAGCACAATCGGGCGTGGTTAGTACTTGCATGGGAGACTAACTGAGAAAACAAGCTGTTGTTTTTTCTTTTTGTTTCATCACACGCACGGAAAAAATTTAAAGCGACATTCATGCATTTTTTCTTACTGTGATGTCAATCATTTCTTGTGGAAAATCGTGGAATTTTTGTATTTGTTTAATTAATGAAAAGTTTTAAAATTTCGTATTTTTTTAAAAACAAGTTGTTGGTGTCTGCAGGCACGTAGTGGGATTTATGCTGTTAATACTACGTGCAAAGTTGTTCAAAGTGATTGCAAAGTTGTGCAAAGTGATTTCAAAGTTTATAGATGTATTTGTTTATATGACCTAAGTTGTTGGCATATAGAAACACGCAGTTGTAAAGTCAAGAAATTTAATAAAGGCCAGTTGAAAGCAGCCTGTGGATGTTCACATGAGCTGACTGTAAACTGTTGTAAAACTGCGTGCAAAGTTGGAAAAAGCGGTTGAAATGTTGGCGAAGTTGCTTGTATATTTAACCCATGTAATTGGCACGACACTCCCGCAGTTAAATTTCGAAAACATTAAGTAAATGTCTCGAGAATGCCTCATAAATAAGCAGACTATCACAATAGACCACAGGAAAATCGACGACAAACTGTGTACAAAGTTGTGAAAAGCGATTGCAAAGTTGGCAGTTTCATTCGGGATTGTTCCCTGTGATATCATATAAACAAGTCCCATAGTTAAAAGTTCGAAAATGTGAAAAATAGTTCCTAATTTGTTGTTATATTACCGTAGTGTTGCTCAAAGTATGTAGAGGTCATTTTTAAATGGCACTTTTGCAAGCGATATCGATTTTGAAACTTTGAAAAACATGAAATAGCCGCCAATTCGGTTCAATTTCAAATAGTCCATGCAGCTGTGTTGTTAGGTGACCAACTCATGTTTAAAGTAAAGCATAATTGGGCGAGGTTAGTACTTGCATGGGAGACTCACTGATTAAAGAAGCTGTTGTTTTTTCTTTGTGTTTCATCACACGCACGGAAAAAATATAAGGCGACATTCATGCATTTTTTCTTACTGTGATGTCACTCATTTCTTGTGGAAAATCGTGGAATTTTTGTATTTGTTTAATTAATGAAAAGTTTTAAAATTTCGTATTCTTTTTTAAAAACAAACCGTGCAAAGTTGTTCAAAGTGATTGCAAAGTTGTGCAAAGTGATTTCAAAGTTTATAGATGTATTTGTTTCTATGACCTAAGTTGTTGGCATATAGAAACACGCAGTTGTAAAGTCAAGAAATTTAATAAAGGCCAGTTGAAAGCAGCCTGTGTATGTTCACATGAGCTGACTGTAAACTGTTGGAAAACTGCGTGCAAAGTTGGAAAAAGCGGTTGAAATGTTGGCGAAGTTGCTTGTATATTTAACCTAAGTCATTGGCACGACACTCCCGCAGTTAAATTTCGAAAACATTAAGTAAATGTCTCGAGAATGCCTCATAAATAAGCAGACTATCACAATAGACCACAGGAAAATCGACGACAAACTGTGTACAAAGTTGTGAAAAGCGATTGCAAAGTTGGCAGTTTCATTCGGGATTGTTCCCTGTGATATCATATAAACAAGTCCCATAGTTAAAAGTTCGAAAATGTGAAAACTAGTTCCTAATTTGTTGTAAAATTACCGTAGTGTTGCTCAAAGTATGTAGAGGTCATAAGTCATTTTTAAATAGCACTTTTGCAAGCGATATCGATTTTGAAACTTTGAAAAATATGAAATAGCCGCCAATTCGGTTCAATTTCAAATAGTCCATGCAGCTGTGTTGTTAGGTGACCAACTCATGTTTAAAGTAAAGCATAATTGGGCGTGGTTAGTACTTGCATGGGAGACTCACTGAGAAAATAAGCTGTTGTTTTTTCTTTTTGTTTCATCACACGCACGGAAAAAATATAAGGCGACATTCATGCATTTTTTCTTACTGTGATGTCAATCATTTTTTGTGAAAAATCGTGGAATTTTTGTATTTGTTTAATTAATGAAAAGTTTTAAAATTTCTTATTTTTTTAAAAAACAAGTTGTTGGTGTTTGCAGGCACGTAGTGGGATTTATGCTGTTAATAATCCGTGCAAAAATGTTCAAAGTGATTGCAAAGTTGTGCAAAGTGATTTCAAAGTTTATAGATGTATTTTTATATATGACCTAAGTTGTTGGCATATAGAAACGCGCTCTTGTAAAGTCAAGATATTTAATAAAGGCCAGTTGAAAGCAGCCTGTGGATGTTCACATGAGCTGACTGTAAACTGTTGGAAAACTGCGTGCAAAGTTGGAAAAAGCGGTTGAAATGTTGGCGAAGTTGCTTGTATATTTAACCTAAGTCATTGGCACGACACTCCCGCAGTTAAATTTCGAAAACATTAAGTAAATGTCTCGAGAATGCCTCATAAATAAGCAGACTATCACAATAGACCACAGGAAAATCGACGACAAACTGTGTACAAAGTTGTGAAAAGCGATTGCAAAGTTGGTAGTTTCATTCGGGATTGTTACCTGTGATATCATATAAACAAGTCCCATAGTTAAAAGTTCGAAAATGTGAAAACTAGTTCCTAATTTGTTGTTAAATTACCGTAGTGTTGCTCAAAGTATGTAGAGGTCATAGGTCATTTTTAAATGGCACTTTTGCAAGCGATATCGATTTTGAAACTTTGAAAAACATGAAATAGCCGCCAATTCGGTTCAATTTCAAATAGTCCATGCAACTGTGTTTTTAGGTGACCAACTCATGTTTAAAGTAAAGCACAATCGGGCGTGGTTAGTACTTGCATGGGAGACTCACTGAGAAAACAAGCTGTTGTTTTTTCTTTTTGTTTCATCACACGCACGGAAAAAATATCAGGCGACATTCATGCATTTTTTCTTACTGTGATGTCAATCATTTCTTGTGGAAAATCGGGGAATTTTTGTATTTGTTTAATTAATGAAAAGTTTTAAAATTTCGTATTTTTTTAAAAAACAAACCGTGCAAAGTTGTTCAAAGTGATTGCAAAGTTGTGCAAAGTGATTTCAAAGTTTATAGATGTATTTGTTTATATGACCTAAGTTGTTGGCATATAGAAACACGCAGTTGTAAAGTCAAGAAATTTAATAAAGGCCAGTTGAAAGCAGCCTGTGGATGTTCACATGAGCTGACTGTAAACTGTTGGAAAACTGCGAGCAAAGTTGGAAAAAGCGGTTGAAATGTTGGCGAAGTTGCTTGTATATTTAACCTAAGTCATTGGCACGACACTCCCGCAGTTAAATTTCGAAAACATTAAGTAAATGTCTCGAGAATGCCTCATAAATAAGCAGACTATCACAATAGACCACAGGAAAATCGACGACAAACTGTGTACAAAGTTGTGAAAAGCGATTGCAAAGTTGGCAGTTTCATTCGGGATTGTTCCCTGTGATATCATATAAACAAGTCCCATAGTTAAAAGTTCGAAAATGTGAAAACTAGTTCCTAATTTGTTGTTAAATTACCGTAGTGTTGCTCAAAGTATGTAGAGGTCATAGGTCATTTTTAAATGGCACTTTTGCAAGCGATATCGATTTTGAAACTTTGAAAAACATGAAATAGCCGCCAATTCGGTTCAATTTCAAATAGTCCATGCAGCTGTGTTGTTAGGTGACCAACTCATGTTTAAAGTAAAGCATAATTGGGCGTGGTTAGTACTTGCATGGGTGACTTACTGAGTAAACAAGATGTTGTTTTTTCTTTTTGTTTCATCACACGCACGGAAAAAATATAAGGCGACATTCATGCATTTTTTCTTACTGTGATGTCAATCATTTCTTGTGGAAAATCGGGGAATTTTTGTATTTGTTTAATTAATGAAAAGTTTTAAAATTTCGTATTTTTTTAAAAACAAGTTGTTGGTGTCTGCAGGCACGTAGTGGGATTTATGCTGTTAATACTCCGTGCAAAGTTGTTCAAAGTGATTGCAAAGTTGTGCAAAGTGATTTCAAAGTTTATAGATGTATTTGTTTATATGACCTAAGTTGTTGGCATATAGAAACACGCAGTTGTAAAGTCAAGAAATTTAATAAAGGCCAGTTGAAAGCAGCCTGTGGATGTTCACATGAGCTGACTGTAAACTGTTGGAAAACTGCGTGCAAAGTTGGAAAAAGCGGTTGAAATGTTGGCGAAGTTTCTTGTATATTTAACCTAAGTAATTGGCACGACACTCCCGCAGTTAAATTTCGAAAACATTAAGTAAATGTCTCGAGAATGCCTCATAAATAAGCAGACTATCACAATAGACCACAGGAAAATCGACGACAAACTGTGTACAAAGTTGTGAAAAGCGATTGCAAAGTTGGCAGTTTCATTCGGGATTGTTCCCTGTGATATCATATAAGCAAGTCCCATAGTTAAAAGTTCGAAAATGTGAAAACTAGTTCCTAATTTGTTGTTAAATTACCGTAGTGTTGCTCAAAGTATGTAGAGGTCATAGATCATTTTTAAATGGCACTTTTGCAAGCGATATCGATTTTGAAACTTTGAAAAACATGAAATAGCCGCCAATTCGGTTCAATTTCAAATAGTCCATGCAGCTGTGTTGTTAGGTGACCAACTCATGTTTAAAGTAAAGCATAATTGGGCGTGGTTAGTACTTGCATGGGAGACTCACTGAGTAAACAAGCTGTTGTTTTTTCTTTTTGTTTCATCACACGCACGGAAAAAATATAAGGCGACATTCATGCATTTTTTCTTACTGTGATGTCAATCATTTCTTGTGGAAAATCGTGGAATTTTTGTATTTGTTTAATTAATGAAAAGTTTTAAAATTTCGTATTTTTTTTAAAAACAAACCGTGCAAAGTTGTTCAAAGTGATTGCAAAGTTGTGCAAAGTGATTTCAAAGTTTATAGATGTATTTGTTTATATGACAATGTTTATATCACTTTATATGACCTAAGTGATATCATATAAACAAGTCCCATAGTTAAAAGTTCGAAAATGTGAAAACTAGTTCCTAATTTGTTGTTAAATTACCGTAGTGTTGCTCAAAGTATGTAGAGGTCATAGGTCATTTTCAAATAGTCCATGGAGCTGTGTTGTTAGGTGACCAACTCATGTTTAAAGTAAAGCATAATTGGGCGTGGTTAGTACTGGCATGGGAGACTCACTGAGTAAACAAGCTGTTGTTTTTTCTTTTTGTTTCATCACACGCACGGAAAAAATATAAGGCGACATTCATGCATTTTTTCTTACTGTGATGTCAATCATTTCTTGTGGAAAATCGTGGAATTTTTGTATTTGTTTAATTAATGAAAAGTTTTAAAATTTCGTATTTTTTTTAAAAACAAACCGTGCAAAGTTGTTCAAAGTGATTGCAAAGTTGTGCAAAGTGATTTCAAAGTTTATAGATGTATTTGTTTATATGACCTAAGTTGTTGGCATATAGAAACACGCAGTTGTAAAGTCAAGAAATTTAATAAAGGCCAGTTGAAAGCAGCCTGTGGATGTTCACATGAGCTGACTGTAAACTGTTGGAAAACTGCGTGCAAAGTTGGAAAAAGCGGTTGAAATGTTGGCGAAGTTGCTTGTATATTTAACCTAAGTCATTGGCACGACACTCCCGCAGTTAAATTTCGAAAACATTAAGTAAATGTCTCGAGAATGCCTCATAAATAAGCAGACTATCACAATAGACCACAGGATAATCGACGAAAAACTGTGTACAAAGTTGTGAAAAGCGATTGCAAAGTTGGTAGTTTCATTCGGGATTGTTACCTGTGATATCATATAAACAAGTCCCATAGTTAAAAGTTCGAAAATGTGAAAACTAGTTCTTAATTTGTTGTTAAATTACCGTAGTGTTGCTCAAAGTATGTAGAGGTCATAGGTCATTTTTAAAAGGCACTTTTGCAAGCGATATCGATTTTGAAACTTTGAAAAACAGGAAATAGCCGCCAATTCGGTTCAATTTCAAATAGTCCATGCAGCTGTGTTGTTAGGTGACCAACTCATGTTTAAAGTAAAGCACAATCGGGCGTGGTTAGTACTTGCATGGGAGACTCACTGAGAAAACAAGCTGTTGTTTTTTCTTTTTGTTTCATCACACGCACGGAAAAAATATAAGGCGACATTCATGCATTTTTTCTTACTGTGATGTCAATCATTTCTTGTGGAAAGTCGGGGAATTTTTGTATTTGTTTAATTAATGAAAAGTTTTAAAATTTCGTATTTTTTTAAAAACAAGTTGTTGGTGTCTGCAGGCACGTAGTGGGATTTATGCTGTTAATACTCCGTGCAAAGTTGTTCAAAGTGATTGCAAAGTTGTGCAAAGTGATTTCAAAGTTTTTAGATGTATTTGTTTATATGACCTAAGTTGTTGGCATATAGAAACACGCAGTTGTAAAGTCAAGAAATTTAATAAAGGCCAGTTGAAAGCAGCCTGTGGATGTTCACATGAGCTGACTGTAAACTGTTGGAAAACTGCGTGCAAAGTTGGAAAAAGCGGTTGAAATTTTGGCGAAGTTGCTTGTATATTTAACCTAAGTCATTGGCACGACACTCCCGCAGTTAAATTTCGAAAACATTAAGTAAATGTCTCGAGAATGCCTCATAAATAAGCAGACTATCTCAATAGACCACATTAAAACCGACGACAAACTGTGTACAATGTTGTGAAAAGCGATTGCAAAGTTGGCAGTTTCATTCGGGATTGTTCCCTGTGATATCATATAAACAAGTCCCATAGTTAAAAGTTCGAAAATGTGAAAACTAGTTCCTAATTTGTTGTTAAAATACCGTAGTGTTGCTCAAAGTATGTAGAGGTCATAGGTCATTTTTAAATGGCACTTTTGCAATCGATATCGATTTTGAAACTTTGAAAAACATGAAATAGCCGCCAATTCGGTTCAATTTCAAATAGTCCATGCAGCTGTGTTGTTAGGTGACCAACTCATGTTTAAAGTAAAGCACAATCGGGCGTGGTTAGTACTTGCATGGGAGACTCACTGAGAAAACAAGCTTTTGTTTTTTCTTTTTGTTTCATCACACGCACGGAAAAAATATAAGGCGACATTCATGCATTTTTTCTTACTGTGATGTCAATCATTTCTTGTGGAAAATCGGGGAATTTTTGTATTTGTTTAATTAATGAAAAGTTTTAAAATTTCGTATTTTTTTAAAAACAAGTTGTTGGTGTCTGCAGGCACGTAGTGGGATTTATGCTGTTAATACTCCGTGCAAAGTTGTTCAAAGTGATTGCAAAGTTGTGCAAAGTGATTTCAAAGTTGTTAGATGTATTTGTTTATATGACCTAAGTTGTTGGCATATAGAAACACGCAGTTGTAAAGTCAAGAAATTTAATAAAGGCCAGTTGAAAGCAGCCTGTGGATGTTCACATGAGCTGACTGTAAACTGTTGGAAAACTGCGTGCAAAGTTGGAAAAAGCGGTTGAAATGTTGGCGAAGTTGCTTGTATATTTAACCTAAGTCATTGGCACGACACTCCCACAGTTAAATTTCGTAAACATTAAGTAAATGTCTCGAGAATGCCTCATAAATAAGCAGACTATCACAATAGACCACAGGAAAATCGACGACAAACTGTGTACAAAGTTGTGAAAAGCGATTGCAAAGTTGGCAGTTTCATTCGGGATTGTTCCCTGTGATATCATATAAACAAGTCCCATAGTTAAAAGTTCGAAAATGTGAAAACTAGTTCCTAATTTGTTGTTAAATTACCGTAGTGTTGCTCAAAGTATGTAGAGGTCATAGGTAATTTTTAAATGGCACTTTTGCAAGCGATATCGATTTTGAAACTTTGAAAAACATGAAATAGCCGCCAATTCGGTTCAATTTCAAATAGTCCATGCAGCTGTGTTGTTAGGTGACCAACTCATGTTTAAAGTAAAGCATAATTAGGCGTGGTTAGTACTTGCATGGGAGACTCACTGATTAAAGAAGCTGTTCTTTTTTCTTTGTGTTTCATCACACGCACGGAAAAGATATAAGGCGACATTCATGCATTTTTTCTTACTGTGATGTCAATCATTTCTTGCGGAAAATCGTGGAATTTTTGTATTTGTTTAATTAATGAAAAGTTTTAAAATGTCGTATTTTTTTTAAAAACAAACCGTGCAAAGTTGTTCAAAGTGATTGCAAAGTTGTGCAAAGTGATTTCAAAGTTTATAGATGTATTTGTTTATATGACCTAAGTTGTTGGCATATAGAAACACACAGTTGTAAAGTCAAGAAATTTAATAAAGGCCAGTTGAAAGCAGCCTGTGGATGTTCACATGAGCTGACTGTATACTGTTGGAAAACTGCGTGCAAAGTTGGAAAAAGCGGTTGAAATGTTGGCGAAGTTGCTTGTATATTTAACCTAAGTCATTGGCACGACACTCCCGCAGTTAAATTTCGAAAACATTAAGTAAATGTCTCGAGAATGCCTCATAAATAAGCAGACAATCACAATAGACCACAGGAAAATCGACGACAAACTGTGTACAAAGTTGTGAAAAGCGATTGCAAAGTTGGCAGTTTCATTCGGGATTGTTCCCTGTGATATCATATAAACAAGTCCCATAGTTAAAAGTTCGAAAATGTGAAAACTAGTTCCTAATTTGTTGTAAAATTACCGTAGTGTTGCTCAAAGTATGTAGAGGTCATAGGTCATTTTTAAATGGCACTTTTGCAAGCGATATCGATTTTGAAACTTTGAAAAACATGAAATAGCCGCCAATTCGGTTCAATTTCAAATAGTCCATGCAGCTGTGTTGTTAGGTGACCAACTCATGTTTAAAGTAAAGCATAATTGGGCGTGGTTAGTACTTGCATGGGAGACTCACTGAGTAAACAAGCTGTTGTTTTTTCTTTTTGTTTCATCACACGCACGGAAAAAATATAAGGCGACATTCATGCATTTTTTCTTACTGTGATGTCAATCATTTCTTGTGGAAAATCGGGGAATTTTTGTATTTGTTTAATTAATGAAAAGTTTTAAAATTTCGTATTTTTTTAAAAACAAGTTGTTGGTGTCTGCAGGCACGTAGTGGGATTTATGCTGTTAATACTCCGTGCAAAGTTGTTCAAAGTGATTGCAAAGTTGTGCAAAGTGATTTCAAAGTTTTTAGATGTATTTGTTTATATGACCTAAGTTGTTGGCATATAGAAACACGCAGTTGTAAAGTCAAGAAATTTAATAAAGGCCAGTTGAAAGCAGCCTGTGGATGTTCACATGAGCTGACTGTAAACTGTTGGAAAACTGCGTGCAAAGTTGGAAAAAGCGGTTGAAATGTTGGCGAAGTTGCTTGTATTTTTAACCTAAGTCATTGGCACGACACTCCCGCAGTTAAATTTCGTAAACATTAAGTAAATGTCTCGAGAATGCCTCATAAATAAGCAGACTATCACAATAGACCACAGGAAAATCGACGACAAACTGTGTACAAAGTTGTGAAAAGCGATTGCAAAGTTGGCAGTTTCATTCGGGATTGTTCCCTGTGATATCATATAAACAAGTCCCATATTTAAAAGTTCGAAAATGTGAAAACTAGTTCCTAATTTGTCGTTAAATTACCGTAGTGTTGCTCAAAAAATGTAGAGGTCATAGGTCATTTTTAAATGGCACTTTTGCAAGCGATATCGATTTTGAAACTTTGAAAAACATGAAATAGCCGCCAATTCGGTTCTATTTCAAATAGTCCATGCAGCTGTGTTGTTAGGTGACCAACTCATGTTTAAAGTAAAGCACAATCGGGCGTGGTTAGTACTTGCATGGGAGACTCACTGAGAAAACAAGCTGTTGTTTTTTTCTTTTTGTTTCATCACACGCACGGAAAAAATATAAGGAGACATTCATGCATTTTTTCTTACTGTGATGTCAATCATTTCTTGTGGAAAATCGTGGAATTTTTGTATTTGTTTAATTAATGAAAAGTTTTAAAATTTCGTATTTTTTTAAAAACAAGTTGTTGGTGTCTGCAGGCACGTAGTGGGATTTATGCTGTTAATACTCCATGCAAAGTTGTTCAAAGTGATTGCAAAGTTGTGCAAAGTGATTTCAAAGTTTTTAGATGTATTTGTTTATATGACCTAAGTTGTTGGCATATAGAAACACGCAGTTGTAAAGTCAAGAAATTTAATAAAGGCCAGTTGAAAGCAGCCTGTGGATGTTCACATGAGCTGACTGTAAACTGTTGGAAAACTGCGTGCAAAGTTGGAAAAAGCGGTTGAAATGTTGGCGAAGTTGCTTGTATATTTAACCTAAGTCATTGGCACGACACTCCCGCAGTTAAATTTCGTAAACATTAAGTAAATGTCTCGAGAATGCCTCATAAATAAGCAGACTATCACAATAGACCACAGGAAAATCGACGACAAACTGTGTACAAAGTTGTGAAAAGCGATTGCAAAGTTGGCAGTTTCATTCGGGATTGTTCCCTGTGATATCATATAAACAAGTCCCATAGTTAAAAGTTCGAAAATGTGAAAACTAGTTCCTAATTTGTTGTTAAATTATCGTAGTGTTGCTCAAAGTATGTAGAGGTCATAGGTCATTTTTAAATGGCACTTTTGCAAGCGATATCGATTTTGAAACTTTGAAAAACATGAAATAGCCGCCAATTCGGTTCAATTTCAAATAGTCCATGCAGCTGTGTTGTTAGGTGACCAACTCATGTTTAAAGTAAAGCATAATTGGGCGTGGTTAGTACTTGCATGGGAGACTCACTGAGTAAACAAGCTGTTGTTTTTTCTTTTTGTTTCATCACACGCACGGAAAAAATATACGGCGACATTCATGCATTTTTTCTTATTGTGATGTCAATCATTTCTTGTGGAAAATCGTGGAATTTTTGTATTTGTTTAATTAATGAAAAGTTTTAAAATTTCGTATTTTTTTTAAAAACAAACCGTGCAAAGTTGTTCAAAGTGATTGCAAAGTTGTGCAAAGTGATTTCAAAGTTTATAGATGTATTTGTTTATATGACCTAAGTTGTTGGCATATAGAAACACGCAGTTGTAAAGTCAAGAAATTTAATAAAGGCCAGTTGAAAGCAGCCTGTGGATGTTCACATGAGCTGACTGTAAACTGTTGGAAAACTGCGTGCAAAGTAGGAAAAAGCGGTTGAAATGTTGGCGAAGTTGCTTGTATATTTAACCTAAGTCATTGGCACGACACTCCCGCAGTTAAATTTCGTAAACATTAAGTAAATGTCTCGAGAATGCCTCATAAATAAGCAGACTATCACAATAGACCACAGGAAAATCGACGACAAACTGTGTACAAAGTTGTGAAAAGCGATTGCAAAGTTGGCAGTTTCATTCGGGATTGTTACCTGTGATATCATATAAACAAGTCCCATAGTTAAAAGTTCGAAAATGTGAAAACTAGTTCCTAATTTGTTGTTAAATTACCGTAGTGTTGCTCAAAGTATGTAGAGGTCATAGGTCATTTTTAAATGGCACTTTTGCAAGCGATATCGATTTTGAAACTTTGAAAAACATGAAATAGCCGCCAATTCGGTTCAATTTCAAATAGTCCATGCAGCTGTGTTGTTAGGTGACCAACTCATGTTTAAAGTAAAGCATAATTGGGCGTGGTTAGTACTTGCATGGGAGACTCACTGAGTAAACAAGCTGTTGTTTTTTTCTTTTTGTTTCATCACACGCACGGAAAAAATATAAGGCGACATTCATGCATTTTTTCTTACTGTGATGTCAATCATTTCTTGTGGAAAATCGGGGAATTTTTGTATTTGTTTAATTAATGAAAAGTTTTAAAATTTCGTATTTTTTTAAAAACAAGTTGTTGGTGTCTGCAGGCACGTAGTGGGATTTATGCTGTTAATACTCCGTGCAAAGTTGTTCAAAGTGATTGCAAAGTTGTGCAAAGTGATTTCAAAGTTTTTAGATGTATTTGTTTATATGACCTAAGTTGTTGGCATATAGAAACACGCAGTTGTAAAGTCAAGAAATTTAATGAAGGCCAGTTGAAAGCAGCCTGTGGATGTTCACATGAGCTGACTGTAAACTGTTGGAAAACTGCGTGCAAAGTTGGAAAAAGCGGTTGAAATGTTGGCGAAGTTGCTTGTATATTTAACCTATGTCATTGGCACGACACTCCCGCAGTTAAATTTCGTAAACATTAAGTAAATGTCTCGAGAATGCCTCATAAATAAGCAGACTATCACAATAGACCACAGGAAAATCGACGACAAACTGTGTACAAAGTTGTGAAAAGCGATTGCAAAGTTGGCAGTTTCATTCGGGATTGTTCCCTGTGATATCATATAAACAAGTCCCATAGTTAAAAGTTCGAAAATGTGAAAACTAGTTCCTAATTTGTCGTTAAATTACCGTAGTGTTGCTCAAAGTATGTAGAGGTCATAGGTCATTTTTAAATGGCACTTTTGCAAGCGATATCGATTTTGAAACTTTGAAAAACATGAAATAGCCGCCAATTCTGTTCAATTTCAAATAGTCCATGCAGCTGTGTTGTTAGGTGACCAACTCATGTTTAAAGTAAAGCACAATCGGGCGTGGTTAGTACTTGCATGGGAGACTCACTGAGTAAACAAGCTGTTGTTTTTTCTTTTTGTTTCATCACACGCACGGAAAAAATATACGGCGACATTCATGCATTTTTTCGTACTGTGATGTCAATCATTTCTTGTGGAAAATCGTGGAATTTTTGTATTTGTTTAATTAATGAAAAGTTTTAAAATTTCGTATTTTTTTTAAAAACAAACCGTGCAAAGTTGTTCAAAGTGATTGCAAAGTTGTGCAAAGGGATTTCAAAGTTTATAGATGTATTTGTTTATATGACCTAAGTTGTTGGCATATAGAAACACGCAGTTGTAAAGTCAAGAAATTTAATAAAGGCCAGTTGAAAGCAGCCTGTGGATGTTCACATGAGCTGACTGTAAACTGTTGGAAAACTGCGTGCAAAGTAGGAAAAAGCGGTTGAAATGTTGGCGAAGTTGCTTGTATATTTAACCTAAGTCATTGGCACGACACTCCCGCAGTTAAATTTCGTAAACATTAAGTAAATGTCTCGAGAATGCCTCATAAATAAGCAGACTATCACAATAGACCACAGGAAAATCGACGACAAACTGTGTACAAAGTTGTGAAAAGCGATTGCAAAGTTGGCAGTTTCATTCGGGATTGTTACCTGTGATATCATATAAACAAGTCCGATAGTTAAAAGTTCGAAAATGTGAAAACTAGTTCCTAATTTGTTGTTAAATTACCGTAGTGTTGCTCAAAGTATGTAGAGGTCATAGGTCATTTTTAAATGGCACTTTTGCAAGCGATATCGATTTTGAAACTTTGAAAAACATGAAATAGCCGCCAATTCGGTTCAATTTCAAATAGTCCATGCAGCTGTGTTGTTAGGTGACCAACTCATGTTTAAAGTAAAGCATAATTGGGCGTGGTTAGTACTTGCATGGGAGACTCACTGAGTAAACAAGCTGTTGTTTTTTCTTTTTGTTTCATCACACGCACGGAAAAAATATAAGGCGACATTCATGCATTTTTTCTTACTGTGATGTCAATCATTTCTTGTGGAAAATCGGGGAATTTTTGTATTTGTTTAATTAATGAAAAGTTTTAAAATTTCGTATTTTTTTAAAAACAAGTTGTTGGTGTCTGCAGGCACGTAGTGGGATTTATGCTGTTAATACTCCGTGCAAAGTTGTTCAAAGTGATTGCAAAGTTGTGCAAAGTGATTTCAAAGTTTTTAGATGTATTTGTTTATATGACCTAAGTTGTTGGCATATAGAAACACGCAGTTGTAAAGTCAAGAAATTTAATAAAGGCCAGTTGAAAGCAGCCTGTGGATGTTCACATGAGCTGACTGTAAACTGTTGGAAAACTGCGTGCAAAGTTGGAAAAAGCGGTTGAAATGTTGGCAAAGTTGCTTGTATATTTAACCTATGTCATTGGCACGACACTCCCGCAGTTAAATTTCGTAAACATTAAGTAAATGTCTCGAGAATGCCTCATAAATAAGCAGACTATCACAATAGACCACAGGAAAATCGACGACAAACTGTGTACAAAGTTGTGAAAAGCGATTGCAAAGTTGGCAGTTGCATTCGGGATTGTTCCCTGTGATATCATATAAACAAGTCCCATAGTTAAAAGTTCGAAAATGTGAAAACTAGTTCCTAATTTGTCGTTAAATTACCGTAGTGTTGCTCAAAGTATGTAGAGGTCATAGGTCATTTTTAAATGGCACTTTTGCAAGCGATATCGATTTTGAAACTTTGAAAAACATGAAATAGCCGCCAATTCGGTTCAATTTCAAATAGTCCATGCAGCTGTGTTGTTAGGTGACCAACTCATGTTTAAAGTAAAGCACAATCGGGCGTGGTTAGTACTTGCATGGGAGACTCACTGAGAAAACAAGCTGTTGTTTTTTTCTTTTTGTTTCATCACATGCACGGAAAAAATATAAGGAGACATTCATGCATTTTCTCTTACTGTGATGTCAATCATTTCTTGTGGAAAATCGTGGAATTTTTGTATTTGTTTAATTAATGAAAAGTTTTAAAATTTCGTATTTTTTTTAAAAACAAACCGTGCAAAGTTGTTCAAAGTGATTGCAAAGTTGTGCAAAGTGATTTCAAAGTTTTTAGATGTATTTGTTTATATGACCTAAGTTGTTGGCATATAGAAACACGCAGTTGTAAAGTCAAGACATTTAATAAAGGCCAGTTGAAAGCAGCCTGTAGATGTTCACATGAGCTGACTGTAAACTGTTGGAAAACTGCGTGCAAAGTTGGAAAAAGCGGTTGAAATGTTGGCGAAGTTGCTTGTATATTTAACCTAAGTCATTGGCACGACACTCCCGCAGTTAAATTTCGAAAACATTAAGTAAATGTCTCGAGAATGCCTCATAAATAAGCAGACTATCACAATAGACCACAGAAAAATCGACGACAAACTGTGTACAAAGTTGTGAAAAGCGATTGCAAAGTTGGCAGTTTCATTCGGGATTGTTCCCTGTGATATCATATAAACAAGTCCCATAGTTAAAAGTTCGAAAATGTGAAAACTAGTTCCTAATTTGTTGTTAAATTACCGTAGTGTTGCTCAAAGTATGTAGAGGTCATAGGTCATTTTTAAATGGCACTTTTGCAAGCGATATCGATTTTGAAACTTTGAAAAACATGAAATAGCCGCCAATTCGGTTCAATTTCAAATAGTCCATGCAGCTGTGTTGTTAGGTGACCAACTCATGTTTAAAGTAAAGCATAATTGGGCGTGGTTAGTACTTGCATGGGAGACTCACTGAGTAAACAAGCTGTTGTTTTTTCTTTTTGTTTCATCACACGCACGGAATAAATATACGGCGACATTCATGCATTTTTTCTTACTGTGATGTCAATCATTTCTTGTGGAAAATCGTGGAATTTTTGTATTTGTTTAATTAATGAAAAGTTTTAAAATTTCATATTTTTTTTAAAAACAAACCGTGCAAAGTTGTTCAAAGTGATTGCAAAGTTGTGCAAAGTGATTTCAAAGTTTATAGATGTATTTGTTTATATGACCTAAGTTGTTGGCATATAGAAACACGCAGTTGTAAAGTCAAGAAATTTAATAAAGGCCAGTTGAAAGCAGCCTGTGGATGTTCACATGAGCTGACTGTAAACTGTTGGAAAACTGCGTGCAAAGTTGGAAAAAGCGGTTGAAATGTTGGCGAAGTTGCTTGTATATTTAACCTAAGTCATTGGCACGACACTCCCGCAGTTAAATTTCGAAAACATTAAGTAAATGTCTCGAGAATGCCTCATAAATAAGCAGACTATCGCAATAGACCACAGGATAATCGACGAAAAACTGTGTACAAAGTTGTGAAAAGCGATTGCAAAGTTGGTAGTTTCATTCGGGATTGTTACCTGTGATATCATATAAACAAGTCCCATAGTTAAAAGTTCGAAAATGTGAAAACTAGTTCCTAATTTGTTGTTAAATTATCGTAGTGTTGCTCAAAGTATGTAGAGGTCATAGGTCATTTTAAATGGCACTTTTGCAAGCGATATCGATTTTGAAACTTTGAAAAATATGAAATAGCCGCCAATTCGGTTCAATTTCAAATAGTCCATGCAGCTGTGTTGTTAGGTGACCAACTCATGTTTAAAGTAAAGCATAATTGGGCGTGGTTAGTACTTGCATGGGAGACTCACTGAGTAAACAAGCTGTTGTTTTTTCTTTTTGTTTCATCACACGCACGGAAAAAATATACGGCGACATTCATGCATTTTTTCTTACTGTGATGTCAATCATTTCTTGTGGAAAATCGTGGAATTTTTGTATTTGTTTAATTAATGAAAAGTTTTAAAATTTCGTATTTTTTTTAAAAACAAACCGTGCAAAGTTGTTCAAAGTGATTGCAAAGTTGTGCAAAGTGATTTCAAAGTTTATAGATGTATTTGTTTATATGACATAAGTTGTTGGCATATAGAAACACGCAGTTGTAAAGTCAAGAAATTTAATAAAGGCCAGTTGAAAGCAGCCTGTGGATGTTCACATGAGCTGACTGTAAACTGTTGGAAAACTGCGTGCAAAGTTGGAAAAAGCGGTTGAAATGTTGGCGAAGTTGCTTGTATATTTAACCTAAGTCATTGGCACGACACTCCCGCAGTTAAATTTCGAAAACATTAAGTAAATGTCTCGAGAATGCCTCATAAATAAGCAGACTATCACAATAGACCACAGGATAATCGACGAAAAACTGTGTACAAAGTTGTGAAAAGCGATTGCAAAGTTGGTAGTTTCATTCGGGATTGTTACCTGTGATATCATATTAACAAGTCCCATAGTTAAAAGTTCGAAAATGTGAAAACTAGTTCTTAATTTGTTGTTAAATTACCGTAGTGTTGCTCAAACTATGTAGAGGTCATAGGTCATTTTTAAAAGGCACTTTTGCAAGCGATATCGATTTTGAAACTTTCAAAAACATGAAATAGCCGCCAATTCGGTTCAATTTCAAATAGTCCATGCAGCTGTGTTGTTAGGTGACCAACTCATGTTTAAAGTAAAGCGCAATCGGGAGTGGTTAGTACTTGCATGGGAAACTCACTGAGTAAACAAGTTGTTGTTTTTTCTTTTTGTTTCATCACACGCATGGAAAAAATATAAGGCGACATTCATGCATTTTTTCTTACTGTGATATCAATCATTTCTTGTGGAAAATCGTGGAATTTTTGTATTTGTTTAATTAATGAAAAGTTTTAAAATTTCGTATTTTTTTTAAAAACAAACCGTGCAAAGTTGTTCAAAGTGATTGCAAAGTTGTGCAAAGTGATTTCAAAGTTTATAGATGTATTTGTTTATATGACATAAGTTGTTGGCATATAGAAACACGCAGTTGTAAAGTCAAGAAATTTAATAAAGGCCAGTTGAAAGCAGCCTGTGGATGTTCACATGAGCTGACTGTAAACTGTTGGAAAACTGCGTGCAAAGTTGGAAAAAGCGGTTGAAATGTTGGCGAAGTTGCTTGTATATTTAACCTAAGTCATTGGCACGACACTCCCGCAGTTAAATTTCGAAAACATTAAGTAAATGTCTCGAGAATGCCTCATAAATAAGCAGACTATCACAATAGACCACAGGATAATCGACGAAAAACTGTGTACAAAGTTGTGAAAAGCGATTGCAAAGTTGGTAGTTTCATTCGGGATTGTTACCTGTGATATCATATTAACAAGTCCCATAGTTAAAAGTTCGAAAATGTGAAAACTAGTTCTTAATTTGTTGTTAAATTACCGTAGTGTTGCTCAAACTATGTAGAGGTCATAGGTCATTTTTAAAAGGCACTTTTGCAAGCGATATCGATTTTGAAACTTTCAAAAACATGAAATAGCCGCCAATTCGGTTCAATTTCAAATAGTCCATGCAGCTGTGTTGTTAGGTGACCAACTCATGTTTAAAGTAAAGCGCAATCGGGAGTGGTTAGTACTTGCATGGGAAACTCACTGAGTAAACAAGTTGTTGTTTTTTCTTTTTGTTTCATCACACGCATGGAAAAAATATAAGGCGACATTCATGCATTTTTTCTTACTGTGATATCAATCATTTCTTGTGGAAAATCGTGGAATTTTTGTATTTGTTTAATTAATGAAAAGTTTTAAAATTTCGTATTTTTTTAAAAACAAGTTGTTGGTGTCTGCAGGCACGTAATGGGATTTATGCTGTTAATACTCCGTGCAAAGTTGTTCAAAGTGATTGCAAAGTTGTGCAAAGTGATTTCAAAGTTTTTAGATGTATTTGTTTATATGACCTAAGTTGTTGGCATATAGAAACACGCAGTTGTAAAGTCAAGAAATTTAATAAAGGCCAGTTGAAAGCAGCCTGTGGATGTTCACATGAGCTGACTGTAAACTGTTGGAAAACTGCGTGCAAAGTTGGAAAAAGCGGTTGAAATGTTGGCGAAGTTGCTTGTATTTTTAACCTAAGTCATTGGCACGACACTCCCGCAGTTAAATTTCGTAAACATTAAGTAAATGTCTCGAGAATGCCTCATAAATAAGCAGACTATCACAATAGACCACAGGAAAATCGACGACAAACTGTGTACAAAGTTGTGAAAAGCGATTGCAAAGTTGGCAGTTTCATTCGGGATTGTTCCCTGTGATATCATATAAACAAGTCCCATATTTAAAAGTTCGAAAATGTGAAAACTAGTTCCTAATTTGTCGTTAAATTACCGTAGTGTTGCTCAAAAAATGTAGAGGTCATAGGTCATTTTTAAATGGCACTTTTGCAAGCGATATCGATTTTGAAACTTTGAAAAACATGAAATAGCCGCCAATTCGGTTCAATTTCAAATAGTCCATGCAGCTGTGTTGTTAGGTGACCAACTCATGTTTAAAGTAAAGCACAATCGGGCGTGGTTAGTACTTGCATGGGAGACTCACTGAGAAAACAAGCTGTTGTTTTTTTCTTTTTGTTTCATCACACGCACGGAAAAAATATAAGGAGACATTCATGCATTTTTTCTTACTGTGATGTCAATCATTTCTTGTGGAAAATCGTGGAATTTTTGTATTTGTTTAATTAATGAAAAGTTTTAAAATTTCGTATTTTTTTAAAAACAAGTTGTTGGTGTCTGCAGGCACGTAGTGGGATTTATGCTGTTAATACTCCGTGCAAAGTTGTTCAAAGTGATTGCAAAGTTGTGCAAAGTGATTTCAAAGTTTTTAGATGTATTTGTTTATATGACCTAAGTTGTTGGCATATAGAAACACGCAGTTGTAAAGTCAAGAAATTTAATAAAGGCCAGTTGAAAGCAGCCTGTGGATGTTCACATGAGCTGACTGTAAACTGTTGGAAAACTGCGTGCAAAGTTGGAAAAAGCGGTTGAAATGTTGGCGAAGTTGCTTGTATATTTAACCTAAGTCATTGGCACGACACTCCCGCAGTTAAATTTCGTAAACATTAAGTAAATGTCTCGAGAATGCCTCATAAATAAGCAGACTATCACAATAGACCACAGGAAAATCGACGACAAACTGTGTACAAAGTTGTGAAAAGCGATTGCAAAGTTGGCAGTTTCATTCGGGATTGTTCCCTGTGATATCATATAAACAAGTCCCATAGTTAAAAGTTCGAAAATGTGAAAACTAGTTCCTAATTTGTTGTTAAATTACCGTAGTGTTGCTCAAAGTATGTAGAGGTCATAGGTCATTTTTAAATGGCACTTTTGCAAGCGATATCGATTTTGAAACTTTGAAAAACATGAAATAGCCGCCAATTCGGTTCAATTTCAAATAGTCCATGCAGCTGTGTTGTTAGGTGACCAACTCATGTTTAAAGTAAAGCATAATTGGGCGTGGTTAGTACTTGCATGGGAGACTCACTGAGTAAACAAGCTGTTGTTTTTTCTTTTTGTTTCATCACACGCACGGAAAAAATATACGGCGACATTCATGCATTTTTTCTTACTGTGATGTCAATCATTTCTTGTGGAAAATCGTGGAATTTTTGTATTTGTTTAATTAATGAAAAGTTTTAAAATTTCGTATTTTTTTTAAAAACAAACCGTGCAAAGTTGTTCAAAGTGATTGCAAAGTTGTGCAAAGTGATTTCAAAGTTTATAGATGTATTTGTTTATATGACCTAAGTTGTTGGCATATAGAAACACGCAGTTGTAAAGTCAAGAAATTTAATAAAGGCCAGTTGAAAGCAGCCTGTGGATGTTCACATGAGCTGACTGTAAACTGTTGGAAAACTGCGTGCAAAGTTGGAAAAAGCGGTTGAAATGTTGGCGAAGTTGCTTGTATATTTAACCTAAGTCATTGGCACGACACTCCCGCAGTTAAATTTCGAAAACATTAAGTAAATGTCTCGAGAATGCCTCATAAATAAGCAGACTATCACAATAGACCACAGGATAATCGACAAAAAACTGTGTACAAAGTTGTGAAAAGCGATTGCAAAGTTGGTAGTTTCATTCGGGATTGTTACCTGTGATGTCATATAAACAAGTCCCATAGTTAAAAGTTCGAAAATGTGAAAACTAGTTCCTAATTTGTTGTTAAATTATCGTAGTGTTGCTCAAAGTATGTAGAGGTCATAGGTCATTTTTAAATGGCACTTTTGCAAGCGATATCGATTTTGAAACTTTGAAAAACATGAAATAGCCGCCAATTCGGTTCAATTTCAAATAGTCCATGCAGCTGTGTTGTTAGGTGACCAACTCATGTTTAAAGTAAAGCATAATTGGGCGTGGTTAGTACTTGCATGGGAGACTCACTGAGTAAACAAGCTGTTGTTTTTTCTTTTTGTTTCATCACACGCACGGAAAAAATATACGGCGACATTCATGCATTTTTTCTTATTGTGATGTCAATCATTTCTTGTGGAAAATCGTGGAATTTTTGTATTTGTTTAATTAATGAAAAGTTTTAAAATTTCGTATTTTTTTTAAAAACAAACCGTGCAAAGTTGTTCAAAGTGATTGCAAAGTTGTGCAAAGTGATTTCAAAGTTTATAGATGTATTTGTTTATATGACCTAAGTTGTTGGCATATAGAAACACGCAGTTGTAAAGTCAAGAAATTTAATAAAGGCCAGTTGAAAGCAGCCTGTGGATGTTCACATGAGCTGACTGTAAACTGTTGGAAAACTGCGTGCAAAGTTGGAAAAAGCGGTTGAAATGTTGGCGAAGTTGCTTGTATTTTTAACCTAAGTCATTGGCACGACACTCCCGCAGTTAAATTTCGTAAACATTAAGTAAATGTCTCGAGAATGCCTCATAAATAAGCAGACTATCACAATAGACCACAGGAAAATCGACGACAAACTGTGTACAAAGTTGTGAAAAGCGATTGCAAAGTTGGCAGTTTCATTCGGGATTGTTCCCTGTGATATCATATAAACAAGTCCCATATTTAAAAGTTCGAAAATGTGAAAACTAGTTCCTAATTTGTCGTTAAATTACCGTAGTGTTGCTCAAAAAATGTAGAGGTCATAGGTCATTTTTAAATGGCACTTTTGCAAGCGATATCGATTTTGAAACTTTGAAAAACATGAAATAGCCGCCAATTCGGTTCAATTTCAAATAGTCCATGCAGCTGTGTTGTTAGGTGACCAACTCATGTTTAAAGTAAAGCACAATCGGGCGTGGTTAGTACTTGCATGGGAGACTCACTGAGAAAACAAGCTGTTGTTTTTTTCTTTTTGTTTCATCACACGCACGGAAAAAATATAAGGAGACATTCATGCATTTTTTCTTACTGTGATGTCAATCATTTCTTGTGGAAAATCGTGGAATTTTTGTATTTGTTTAATTAATGAAAAGTTTTAAAATTTCGTATTTTTTTAAAAACAAGTTGTTGGTGTCTGCAGGCACGTAGTGGGATTTATGCTGTTAATACTCCATGCTAAGTTGTTCAAAGTGATAGCAAAGTTGTGCAAAGTGATTTCAAAGTTTTTAGATGTATTTGTTTATATGACCTAAGTTGTTGGCATATAGAAACACGCAGTTGTAAAGTCAAGAAATTTAATAAAGGCCAGTTGAAAGCAGCCTGTGGATGTTCACATGAGCTGACTGTAAACTGTTGGAAAACTGCGTGCAAAGTTGGAAAAAGCGGTTGAAATGTTGGCGAAGTTGCTTGTATATTTAACCTAAGTCATTGGCACGACACTCCCGCAGTTAAATTTCGTAAACATTAAGTAAATGTCTCGAGAATGCCTCATAAATAAGCAGACTATCACAATAGACCACAGGAAAATCGACGACAAACTGTGTACAAAGTTGTGAAAAGCGATTGCAAAGTTGGCAGTTTCATTCGGGATTGTTCCCTGTGATATCATATAAACAAGTCCCATAGTTAAAAGTTCGAAAATGTGAAAACTAGTTCCTAATTTGTTGTTAAATTACCGTAGTGTTGCTCAAAGTATGTAGAGGTCATAGGTCATTTTTAAATGGCACTTTTGCAAGCGATATCGATTTTGAAACTTTGAAAAACATGAAATAGCCGCCAATTCGGTTCAATTTCAAATAGTCCATGCAGCTGTGTTGTTAGGTGACCAACTCATGTTTAAAGTAAAGCATAATTGGGCGTGGTTAGTACTTGCATGGGAGACTCACTGAGTAAACAAGCTGTTGTTTTTTCTTTTTGTTTCATCACACGCACGGAAAAAATATACGGCGACATTCATGCATTTTTTCTTACTGTGATGTCAATCATTTCTTGTGGAAAATCGTGGAATTTTTGTATTTGTTTAATTAATGAAAAGTTTTAAAATTTCGTATTTTTTTTAAAAACAAACCGTGCAAAGTTGTTCAAAGTGATTGCAAAGTTGTGCAAAGTGATTTCAAAGTTTATAGATGTATTTGTTTATATGACCTAAGTTGTTGGCATATAGAAACACGCAGTTGTAAAGTCAAGAAATTTAATAAAGGCCAGTTGAAAGCAGCCTGTGGATGTTCACATGAGCTGACTGTAAACTGTTGGAAAACTGCGTGCAAAGTTGGAAAAAGCGGTTGAAATGTTGGCGAAGTTGCTTGTATATTTAACCTAAGTCATTGGCACGACACTCCCGCAGTTAAATTTCGAAAACATTAAGTAAATGTCTCGAGAATGCCTCATAAATAAGCAGACTATCACAATAGACCACAGGATAATCGACAAAAAACTGTGTACAAAGTTGTGAAAAGCGATTGCAAAGTTGGTAGTTTCATTCGGGATTGTTACCTGTGATGTCATATAAACAAGTCCCATAGTTAAAAGTTCGAAAATGTGAAAACTAGTTCCTAATTTGTTGTTAAATTATCGTAGTGTTGCTCAAAGTATGTAGAGGTCATAGGTCATTTTTAAATGGCACTTTTGCAAGCGATATCGATTTTGAAACTTTGAAAAACATGAAATAGCCGCCAATTCGGTTCAATTTCAAATAGTCCATGCAGCTGTGTTGTTAGGTGACCAACTCATGTTTAAAGTAAAGCATAATTGGGCGTGGTTAGTACTTGCATGGGAGACTCACTGAGTAAACAAGCTGTTGTTTTTTCTTTTTGTTTCATCACACGCACGGAAAAAATATACGGCGACATTCATGCATTTTTTCTTATTGTGATGTCAATCATTTCTTGTGGAAAATCGTGGAATTTTTGTATTTGTTTAATTAATGAAAAGTTTTAAAATTTCGTATTTTTTTTAAAAACAAACCGTGCAAAGTTGTTCAAAGTGATTGCAAAGTTGTGCAAAGTGATTTCAAAGTTTATAGATGTATTTGTTTATATGACCTAAGTTGTTGGCATATAGAAACACGCAGTTGTAAAGTCAAGAAATTTAATAAAGGCCAGTTGAAAGCAGCCTGTGGATGTTCACATGAGCTGACTGTAAACTGTTGGAAAACTGCGTGCAAAGTAGGAAAAAGCGGTTGAAATGTTGGCGAAGTTGCTTGTATATTTAACCTAAGTCATTGGCACGACACTCCCGCAGTTAAATTTCGTAAACATTAAGTAAATGTCTCGAGAATGCCTCATAAATAAGCAGACTATCACAATAGACCACAGGAAAATCGACGACAAACTGTGTACAAAGTTGTGAAAAGCGATTGCAAAGTTGGCAGTTTCATTCGGGATTGTTACCTGTGATATCATATAAACAAGTCCCATAGTTAAAAGTTCGAAAATGTGAAAACTAGTTCCTAATTTGTTGTTAAATTACCGTAGTGTTGCTCAAAGTATGTAGAGGTCATAGGTCATTTTTAAATGGCACTTTTGCAAGCGATATCGATTTTGAAACTTTGAAAAACATGAAATAGCCGCCAATTCGGTTCAATTTCAAATAGTCCATGCAGCTGTGTTGTTAGGTGACCAACTCATGTTTAAAGTAAAGCATAATTGGGCGTGGTTAGTACTTGCATGGGAGACTCACTGAGTAAACAAGCTGTTGTTTTTTTCTTTTTGTTTCATCACACGCACGGAAAAAATATAAGGCGACATTCATGCATTTTTTCTTACTGTGATGTCAATCATTTCTTGTGGAAAATCGGGGAATTTTTGTATTTGTTTAATTAATGAAAAGTTTTAAAATTTCGTATTTTTTTAAAAACAAGTTGTTGGTGTCTGCAGGCACGTAGTGGGATTTATGCTGTTAATACTCCGTGCAAAGTTGTTCAAAGTGATTGCAAAGTTGTGCAAAGTGATTTCAAAGTTTTTAGATGTATTTGTTTATATGACCTAAGTTGTTGGCATATAGAAACACGCAGTTGTAAAGTCAAGAAATTTAATGAAGGCCAGTTGAAAGCAGCCTGTGGATGTTCACATGAGCTGACTGTAAACTGTTGGAAAACTGCGTGCAAAGTTGGAAAAAGCGGTTGAAATGTTGGCGAAGTTGCTTGTATATTTAACCTATGTCATTGGCACGACACTCCCGCAGTTAAATTTCGTAAACATTAAGTAAATGTCTCGAGAATGCCTCATAAATAAGCAGACTATCACAATAGACCACAGGAAAATCGACGACAAACTGTGTACAAAGTTGTGAAAAGCGATTGCAAAGTTGGCAGTTTCATTCGGGATTGTTCCCTGTGATATCATATAAACAAGTCCCATAGTTAAAAGTTCGAAAATGTGAAAACTAGTTCCTAATTTGTCGTTAAATTACCGTAGTGTTGCTCAAAGTATGTAGAGGTCATAGGTCATTTTTAAATGGCACTTTTGCAAGCGATATCGATTTTGAAACTTTGAAAAACATGAAATAGCCGCCAATTCGGTTCAATTTCAAATAGTCCATGCAGCTGTGTTGTTAGGTGACCAACTCATGTTTAAAGTAAAGCACAATCGGGCGTGGTTAGTACTTGCATGGGAGACTCACTGAGTAAACAAGCTGTTGTTTTTTCTTTTTGTTTCATCACACGCACGGAAAAAATATACGGCGACATTCATGCATTTTTTCGTACTGTGATGTCAATCATTTCTTGTGGAAAATCGTGGAATTTTTGTATTTGTTTAATTAATGAAAAGTTTTAAAATTTCGTATTTTTTTTAAAAACAAACCGTGCAAAGTTGTTCAAAGTGATTGCAAAGTTGTGCAAAGGGATTTCAAAGTTTATAGATGTATTTGTTTATATGACCTAAGTTGTTGGCATATAGAAACACGCAGTTGTAAAGTCAAGAAATTTAATAAAGGCCAGTTGAAAGCAGCCTGTGGATGTTCACATGAGCTGACTGTAAACTGTTGGAAAACTGCGTGCAAAGTAGGAAAAAGCGGTTGAAATGTTGGCGAAGTTGCTTGTATATTTAACCTAAGTCATTGGCACGACACTCCCGCAGTTAAATTTCGTAAACATTAAGTAAATGTCTCGAGAATGCCTCATAAATAAGCAGACTATCACAATAGACCACAGGAAAATCGACGACAAACTGTGTACAAAGTTGTGAAAAGCGATTGCAAAGTTGGCAGTTTCATTCGGGATTGTTACCTGTGATATCATATAAACAAGTCCGATAGTTAAAAGTTCGAAAATGTGAAAACTAGTTCCTAATTTGTTGTTAAATTACCGTAGTGTTGCTCAAAGTATGTAGAGGTCATAGGTCATTTTTAAATGGCACTTTTGCAAGCGATATCGATTTTGAAACTTTGAAAAACATGAAATAGCCGCCAATTCGGTTCAATTTCAAATAGTCCATGCAGCTGTGTTGTTAGGTGACCAACTCATGTTTAAAGTAAAGCATAATTGGGCGTGGTTAGTACTTGCATGGGAGACTCACTGAGTAAACAAGCTGTTGTTTTTTCTTTTTGTTTCATCACACGCACGGAAAAAATATAAGGCGACATTCATGCATTTTTTCTTACTGTGATGTCAATCATTTCTTGTGGAAAATCGGGGAATTTTTGTATTTGTTTAATTAATGAAAAGTTTTAAAATTTCGTATTTTTTTAAAAACAAGTTGTTGGTGTCTGCAGGCACGTAGTGGGATTTATGCTGTTAATACTCCGTGCAAAGTTGTTCAAAGTGATTGCAAAGTTGTGCAAAGTGATTTCAAAGTTTTTAGATGTATTTGTTTATATGACCTAAGTTGTTGGCATATAGAAACACGCAGTTGTAAAGTCAAGAAATTTAATAAAGGCCAGTTGAAAGCAGCCTGTGGATGTTCACATGAGCTGACTGTAAACTGTTGGAAAACTGCGTGCAAAGTTGGAAAAAGCGGTTGAAATGTTGGCAAAGTTGCTTGTATATTTAACCTATGTCATTGGCACGACACTCCCGCAGTTAAATTTCGTAAACATTAAGTAAATGTCTCGAGAATGCCTCATAAATAAGCAGACTATCACAATAGACCACAGGAAAATCGACGACAAACTGTGTACAAAGTTGTGAAAAGCGATTGCAAAGTTGGCAGTTGCATTCGGGATTGTTCCCTGTGATATCATATAAACAAGTCCCATAGTTAAAAGTTCGAAAATGTGAAAACTAGTTCCTAATTTGTCGTTAAATTACCGTAGTGTTGCTCAAAGTATGTAGAGGTCATAGGTCATTTTTAAATGGCACTTTTGCAAGCGATATCGATTTTGAAACTTTGAAAAACATGAAATAGCCGCCAATTCGGTTCAATTTCAAATAGTCCATGCAGCTGTGTTGTTAGGTGACCAACTCATGTTTAAAGTAAAGCACAATCGGGCGTGGTTAGTACTTGCATGGGAGACTCACTGAGAAAACAAGCTGTTGTTTTTTTCTTTTTGTTTCATCACATGCACGGAAAAAATATAAGGAGACATTCATGCATTTTCTCTTACTGTGATGTCAATCATTTCTTGTGGAAAATCGTGGAATTTTTGTATTTGTTTAATTAATGAAAAGTTTTAAAATTTCGTATTTTTTTTAAAAACAAACCGTGCAAAGTTGTTCAAAGTGATTGCAAAGTTGTGCAAAGTGATTTCAAAGTTTTTAGATGTATTTGTTTATATGACCTAAGTTGTTGGCATATAGAAACACGCAGTTGTAAAGTCAAGACATTTAATAAAGGCCAGTTGAAAGCAGCCTGTAGATGTTCACATGAGCTGACTGTAAACTGTTGGAAAACTGCGTGCAAAGTTGGAAAAAGCGGTTGAAATGTTGGCGAAGTTGCTTGTATATTTAACCTAAGTCATTGGCACGACACTCCCGCAGTTAAATTTCGAAAACATTAAGTAAATGTCTCGAGAATGCCTCATAAATAAGCAGACTATCACAATAGACCACAGAAAAATCGACGACAAACTGTGTACAAAGTTGTGAAAAGCGATTGCAAAGTTGGCAGTTTCATTCGGGATTGTTCCCTGTGATATCATATAAACAAGTCCCATAGTTAAAAGTTCGAAAATGTGAAAACTAGTTCCTAATTTGTTGTTAAATTACCGTAGTGTTGCTCAAAGTATGTAGAGGTCATAGGTCATTTTTAAATGGCACTTTTGCAAGCGATATCGATTTTGAAACTTTGAAAAACATGAAATAGCCGCCAATTCGGTTCAATTTCAAATAGTCCATGCAGCTGTGTTGTTAGGTGACCAACTCATGTTTAAAGTAAAGCATAATTGGGCGTGGTTAGTACTTGCATGGGAGACTCACTGAGTAAACAAGCTGTTGTTTTTTCTTTTTGTTTCATCACACGCACGGAATAAATATACGGCGACATTCATGCATTTTTTCTTACTGTGATGTCAATCATTTCTTGTGGAAAATCGTGGAATTTTTGTATTTGTTTAATTAATGAAAAGTTTTAAAATTTCATATTTTTTTTAAAAACAAACCGTGCAAAGTTGTTCAAAGTGATTGCAAAGTTGTGCAAAGTGATTTCAAAGTTTATAGATGTATTTGTTTATATGACCTAAGTTGTTGGCATATAGAAACACGCAGTTGTAAAGTCAAGAAATTTAATAAAGGCCAGTTGAAAGCAGCCTGTGGATGTTCACATGAGCTGACTGTAAACTGTTGGAAAACTGCGTGCAAAGTTGGAAAAAGCGGTTGAAATGTTGGCGAAGTTGCTTGTATATTTAACCTAAGTCATTGGCACGACACTCCCGCAGTTAAATTTCGAAAACATTAAGTAAATGTCTCGAGAATGCCTCATAAATAAGCAGACTATCGCAATAGACCACAGGATAATCGACGAAAAACTGTGTACAAAGTTGTGAAAAGCGATTGCAAAGTTGGTAGTTTCATTCGGGATTGTTACCTGTGATATCATATAAACAAGTCCCATAGTTAAAAGTTCGAAAATGTGAAAACTAGTTCCTAATTTGTTGTTAAATTATCGTAGTGTTGCTCAAAGTATGTAGAGGTCATAGGTCATTTTTAAATGGCACTTTTGCAAGCGATATCGATTTTGAAACTTTGAAAAACATGAAATAGCCGCCAATTCGGTTCAATTTCAAATAGTCCATGCAGCTGTGTTGATAGGTGACCAACTCATGTTTAAAGTAAAGCACAATCGGGCGTGGTTAGTACTTGCATGGGAGACTCACTGAGAAAACAAGCTGTTGTTTTTTTCTTTTTGTTTCATCACATGCACGGAAAAAATATAAGGAGACATTCATGCATTTTCTCTTACTGTGATGTCAATCATTTCTTGTGGAAAATCGTGGAATTTTTGTATTTGTTTAATTAATGAAAAGTTTTAAAATTTCGTATTTTTTTTAAAAACAAACCGTGCAAAGTTGTTCAAAGTGATTGCAAAGTTGTGCAAAGTGATTTCAAAGTTTTTAGATGTATTTGTTTATATGACCTAAGTTGTTGGCATATAGAAACACGCAGTTGTAAAGTCAAGACATTTAATAAAGGCCAGTTGAAAGCAGCCTGTAGATGTTCACATGAGCTGACTGTAAACTGTTGGAAAACTGCGTGCAAAGTTGGAAAAAGCGGTTGAAATGTTGGCGAAGTTGCTTGTATATTTAACCTAAGTCATTGGCACGACACTCCCGCAGTTAAATTTCGAAAACATTAAGTAAATGTCTCGAGAATGCCTCATAAATAAGCAGACTATCACAATAGACCACAGAAAAATCGACGACAAACTGTGTACAAAGTTGTGAAAAGCGATTGCAAAGTTGGCAGTTTCATTCGGGATTGTTCCCTGTGATATCATATAAACAAGTCCCATAGTTAAAAGTTCGAAAATGTGAAAACTAGTTCCTAATTTGTTGTTAAATTACCGTAGTGTTGCTCAAAGTATGTAGAGGTCATAGGTCATTTTTAAATGGCACTTTTGCAAGCGATATCGATTTTGAAACTTTGAAAAACATGAAATAGCCGCCAATTCGGTTCAATTTCAAATAGTCCATGCAGCTGTGTTGTTAGGTGACCAACTCATGTTTAAAGTAAAGCATAATTGGGCGTGGTTAGTACTTGCATGGGAGACTCACTGAGTAAACAAGCTGTTGTTTTTTCTTTTTGTTTCATCACACGCACGGAATAAATATACGGCGACATTCATGCATTTTTTCTTACTGTGATGTCAATCATTTCTTGTGGAAAATCGTGGAATTTTTGTATTTGTTTAATTAATGAAAAGTTTTAAAATTTCATATTTTTTTTAAAAACAAACCGTGCAAAGTTGTTCAAAGTGATTGCAAAGTTGTGCAAAGTGATTTCAAAGTTTATAGATGTATTTGTTTATATGACCTAAGTTGTTGGCATATAGAAACACGCAGTTGTAAAGTCAAGAAATTTAATAAAGGCCAGTTGAAAGCAGCCTGTGGATGTTCACATGAGCTGACTGTAAACTGTTGGAAAACTGCGTGCAAAGTTGGAAAAAGCGGTTGAAATGTTGGCGAAGTTGCTTGTATATTTAACCTAAGTCATTGGCACGACACTCCCGCAGTTAAATTTCGAAAACATTAAGTAAATGTCTCGAGAATGCCTCATAAATAAGCAGACTATCGCAATAGACCACAGGATAATCGACGAAAAACTGTGTACAAAGTTGTGAAAAGCGATTGCAAAGTTGGTAGTTTCATTCGGGATTGTTACCTGTGATATCATATAAACAAGTCCCATAGTTAAAAGTTCGAAAATGTGAAAACTAGTTCCTAATTTGTTGTTAAATTATCGTAGTGTTGCTCAAAGTATGTAGAGGTCATAGGTCATTTTTAAATGGCACTTTTGCAAGCGATATCGATTTTGAAACTTTGAAAAACATGAAATAGCCGCCAATTCGGTTCAATTTCAAATAGTCCATGCAGCTGTGTTGATAGGTGACCAACTCATGTTTAAAGTAAAGCACAATCGGGCGTGGTTAGTACTTGCATGGGAGACTCACTGAGAAAACAAGCTGTTGTTTTTTTCTTTTTGTTTCATCACATGCACGGAAAAAATATAAGGAGACATTCATGCATTTTCTCTTACTGTGATGTCAATCATTTCTTGTGGAAAATCGTGGAATTTTTGTATTTGTTTAATTAATGAAAAGTTTTAAAATTTCGTATTTTTTTTAAAAACAAACCGTGCAAAGTTGTTCAAAGTGATTGCAAAGTTGTGCAAAGTGATTTCAAAGTTTTTAGATGTATTTGTTTATATGACCTAAGTTGTTGGCATATAGAAACACGCAGTTGTAAAGTCAAGACATTTAATAAAGGCCAGTTGAAAGCAGCCTGTAGATGTTCACATGAGCTGACTGTAAACTGTTGGAAAACTGCGTGCAAAGTTGGAAAAAGCGGTTGAAATGTTGGCGAAGTTGCTTGTATATTTAACCTAAGTCATTGGCACGACACTCCCGCAGTTAAATTTCGAAAACATTAAGTAAATGTCTCGAGAATGCCTCATAAATAAGCAGACTATCACAATAGACCACAGAAAAATCGACGACAAACTGTGTACAAAGTTGTGAAAAGCGATTGCAAAGTTGGCAGTTTCATTCGGGATTGTTCCCTGTGATATCATATAAACAAGTCCCATAGTTAAAAGTTCGAAAATGTGAAAACTAGTTCCTAATTTGTTGTTAAATTACCGTAGTGTTGCTCAAAGTATGTAGAGGTCATAGGTCATTTTTAAATGGCACTTTTGCAAGCGATATCGATTTTGAAACTTTGAAAAACATGAAATAGCCGCCAATTCGGTTCAATTTCAAATAGTCCATGCAGCTGTGTTGTTAGGTGACCAACTCATGTTTAAAGTAAAGCATAATTGGGCGTGGTTAGTACTTGCATGGGAGACTCACTGAGTAAACAAGCTGTTGTTTTTTCTTTTTGTTTCATCACACGCACGGAATAAATATACGGCGACATTCATGCATTTTTTCTTACTGTGATGTCAATCATTTCTTGTGGAAAATCGTGGAATTTTTGTATTTGTTTAATTAATGAAAAGTTTTAAAATTTCATATTTTTTTTAAAAACAAACCGTGCAAAGTTGTTCAAAGTGATTGCAAAGTTGTGCAAAGTGATTTCAAAGTTTATAGATGTATTTGTTTATATGACCTAAGTTGTTGGCATATAGAAACACGCAGTTGTAAAGTCAAGAAATTTAATAAAGGCCAGTTGAAAGCAGCCTGTGGATGTTCACATGAGCTGACTGTAAACTGTTGGAAAACTGCGTGCAAAGTTGGAAAAAGCGGTTGAAATGTTGGCGAAGTTGCTTGTATATTTAACCTAAGTCATTGGCACGACACTCCCGCAGTTAAATTTCGAAAACATTAAGTAAATGTCTCGAGAATGCCTCATAAATAAGCAGACTATCGCAATAGACCACAGGATAATCGACGAAAAACTGTGTACAAAGTTGTGAAAAGCGATTGCAAAGTTGGTAGTTTCATTCGGGATTGTTACCTGTGATATCATATAAACAAGTCCCATAGTTAAAAGTTCGAAAATGTGAAAACTAGTTCCTAATTTGTTGTTAAATTATCGTAGTGTTGCTCAAAGTATGTAGAGGTCATAGGTCATTTTAAATGGCACTTTTGCAAGCGATATCGATTTTGAAACTTTGAAAAACATGAAATAGCCGCCAATTCGGTTCAATTTCAAATAGTCCATGCAGCTGTGTTGTTAGGTGACCAACTCATGTTTAAAGTAAAGCATAATTGGGCGTGGTTAGTACTTGCATGGGAGACTCACTGAGTAAACAAGCTGTTGTTTTTTCTTTTTGTTTCATCACACGCACGGAAAAAATATACGGCGACATTCATGCATTTTTTCTTACTGTGATGTCAATCATTTCTTGTGGAAAATCGTGGAATTTTTGTATTTGTTTAATTAATGAAAAGTTTTAAAATTTCGTATTTTTTTTAAAAACAAACCGTGCAAAGTTGTTCAAAGTGATTGCAAAGTTGTGCAAAGTGATTTCAAAGTTTATAGATGTATTTGTTTATATGACATAAGTTGTTGGCATATAGAAACACGCAGTTGTAAAGTCAAGAAATTTAATAAAGGCCAGTTGAAAGCAGCCTGTGGATGTTCACATGAGCTGACTGTAAACTGTTGGAAAACTGCGTGCAAAGTTGGAAAAAGCGGTTGAAATGTTGGCGAAGTTGCTTGTATATTTAACCTAAGTCATTGGCACGACACTCCCGCAGTTAAATTTCGAAAACATTAAGTAAATGTCTCGAGAATGCCTCATAAATAAGCAGACTATCACAATAGACCACAGGATAATCGACGAAAAACTGTGTACAAAGTTGTGAAAAGCGATTGCAAAGTTGGTAGTTTCATTCGGGATTGTTACCTGTGATATCATATTAACAAGTCCCATAGTTAAAAGTTCGAAAATGTGAAAACTAGTTCTTAATTTGTTGTTAAATTACCGTAGTGTTGCTCAAACTATGTAGAGGTCATAGGTCATTTTTAAAAGGCACTTTTGCAAGCGATATCGATTTTGAAACTTTCAAAAACATGAAATAGCCGCCAATTCGGTTCAATTTCAAATAGTCCATGCAGCTGTGTTGTTAGGTGACCAACTCATGTTTAAAGTAAAGCGCAATCGGGAGTGGTTAGTACTTGCATGGGAAACTCACTGAGTAAACAAGTTGTTGTTTTTTCTTTTTGTTTCATCACACGCATGGAAAAAATATAAGGCGACATTCATGCATTTTTTCTTACTGTGATATCAATCATTTCTTGTGGAAAATCGTGGAATTTTTGTATTTGTTTAATTAATGAAAAGTTTTAAAATTTCGTATTTTTTTAAAAACAAGTTGTTGGTGTCTGCAGGCACGTAATGGGATTTATGCTGTTAATACTCCGTGCAAAGTTGTTCAAAGTGATTGCAAAGTTGTGCAAAGTGATTTCAAAGTTTTTAGATGTATTTGTTTATATGACCTAAGTTGTTGGCATATAGAAACACGCAGTTGTAAAGTCAAGAAATTTAATAAAGGCCAGTTGAAAGCAGCCTGTGGATGTTCACATGAGCTGACTGTAAACTGTTGGAAAACTGCGTGCAAAGTTGGAAAAAGTGGTTGAAATGTTGGCGAAATTGCTTGTATATTTAACCTAAGTCATTGGCACGATACTCCCGCAGATAAATTTCGTAAACATTAAGTAAATGTCTCGAGAATGCCTCATAAATAAGCAGACTATCACAATAGAACACAGGAAAATCGACGACAAACTGTGTACAAAGTTGTGAAAAGCGATTGCAAAGTTGGCAGTTTCATTCGGGATTGTTACCTGTGATATCATATAAACAAGTCCCATAGTTAAAAGTTCGAAAATGTGAAAACTAGTTCTTAATTTGTTGTTAAATTACCGTAGTGTTGCTCAAACTATGTAGAGGTCATAGGTCATTTTTAAAAGGCACTTTTGCAAGCGATATCGATTTTGAAACTTTCGAAAACATGAAATAGCCGCCAATTCGGTTCAATTTCAAATAGTCCATGCAGCTGTGTTGTTAGGTGACCAACTCATGTTTAAAGTAAAGCGCAATCGGGAGTGGTTAGTACTTGCATGGGAAACTCACTGAGTAAACAAGTTGTTGCTTTTTCTTTTTGTTTCATCACACGCATGGAAAAAATATAAGGAGACATTCATGCATTTTTTCTTACTGTGATGTCAATCATTTCTTGTGGAAAATCGTGGAATTTTTGTATTTGTTTAATTAATGAAAAGTTTTAAAATTTCGTATTTTTTTAAAAACAAGTTGTTGGTGTCTGCAGGCACGTAGTGGGATTTATGCTGTTAATACTCCGTGCAAAGTTGTTCAAAGTGATTGCAAAGTTGTGCAAAGTGATTTCAAAGTTTTTAGATGTATTTGTTTATATGACCTAAGTTGTTGGCATATAGAAACACGCAGTTGTAAAGTCAAGAAATTTAATAAAGGCCAGTTGAAAGCAGCCTGTGGATGTTCACATGAGCTGACTGTAAACTGTTGGAAAACTGCGTGCAAAGTTGGAAAAAGTGGTTGAAATGTTGGCGAAGTTGCTTGTATATTTAACCTAAGTCATTGGCACGACACTCCCGCAGATAAATTTCGTAAACATTAAGTAAATGTCTCGAGAATGCCTCATAAATAAGCAGACTATGACAATAGACCACAGGAAAATCGACGACAAACTGTGTACAAAGTTGTGAAAAGCGATTGCAAAGTTGGCAGTTTCATTCGGGATTGTTCCCTGTGATATCATATAAACAAATCCCATAGTTAAAAGTTCGACAATGTGAAAACTAGTTCCTAATTTGTTGTTAAATTACCGTAGTGTTGCTCACAGTATGTAGAGGTCATAGGTCATTTTTAAATGGCACTTTTGCAAGCGATATCGATTTTGAAACTTTGAAAAACATGAAATAGCCGCCAATTCGGTTCAATTTCAAATAGTCCATGCAGCTGTGTTGTTAGGTGACCAACTCATGTTTAAAGTAAAGCACAATCGGGCGTGGTTAGTACTTGCATGGGAGACTCACTGAGAAAACAAGCTGTTGTTTGTTTCTTTTTGTTTCATCACACGCACGGAAAAAATATAAGGAGACATTCATGCATTTTTTCTTACTGTGATGTCAATCATTTCTTGTGGAAAATCGTGGAATTTTTGTATTTGTTTAATTAATGAAAAGTTTTAAAATTTCGTATTTTTTTTAAAAACAAACCGTGCAAAGTTGTTCAAAGTGATTGCAAAGTTGTGCAAAGTGATTTCAAAGTTTTTAGATGTATTTGTTTACATGACCTAAGTTAATGGCATATAGAAACACGCAGTTGTAAAGTCAAGAAATTTAATAAAGGCCAGTTGAAAGCAGCCTGTGGATGTTCACATGAGCTGACTGTAAACTGTTGGAAAACTGCGTGCAAAGTTGGAAAAAGCGGTTGAAATGTTGGCGAAGTTGCTTGTATATTTAACCTAAGTAATTGGCACGACACTCCCGCAGTTAAATTTCGAAAACATTAAGTAAATGTCTCGAGAATGCCTCATAAATAAGCAGACTATCACAATAGACCACAGGAAAATCGACGACAAACTGTGTACAAAGTTGTGAAAAGCGATTGCAAAGTTGGTAGTTTCATTCGGGATTGTTACCTGTGATATCATATAAACAAGTCCCATGGTTAAAAGGTCGAAAATGTGAAAACTAGTTCCTAATTTGTTGTAAAATTACCGTAGTGTTGCTCAAAGTATGTAGAGGTCATAGGTCATTTTTAAATGGCACTTTTGCAAGCGATATCGATTTTGAAACTTTGAAAAACATGAAATAGCCGCCAATTCGGTTCAATTTCAAATAGTCCATGCAGCTGTGTTGTTAGGTGACCAACTCATGTTTAAAGTAAAGCATAATTGGGCGTGGTTAGTTCTTGCATGGGAGACTCACTGAGTAAACAAGCTGTTGTTTTTTCTTTTTGTTTCATCACACGCACGGAAAAAATATACGGCGACATTCATGCATTTTTTCTTACTGTGATGTCAATCATTTCTTGTGGAAAATCGTGGAATTTTTGTATTTGTTTTATTAATGAAAAGTTTTAAAATTTCGTATTTTTTTTAAAAACAAACCGTGCAAAGATGTTCAAAGTGATTGCAAAGTTGTGCAAAGTGATTTCAAAGTTTATAGATGTATTTGTTTATATGACCTAAGTTGTTGGCATATATAAACACGCAGTTGTAAAGTCAAGAAATTTAATAAAGGCCAGTTGAAAGCAGCCTGTGGATGTTCACATGAGCTGACTGTAAACTGTTGGAAAACTGCGTGCAAAGTTGGAAAAAGCGGTTGAAATGTTGGCGAAGTTGCTTGTATATTTAACCTAAGTCATTGGCACGACACTCCCGCAGTTAAATTTCGTAAACATTAAGTAAATGTCTCGAGAATGCCTCATAAATAAGCAGACTATCACAATAGACCACAGGAAAATCGACGACAAACTGTGTACAAAGTTGTGAAAAGCGATTGCAAAGTTGGCAGTTTCATTCGGGATTGTTCCCTGTGATATCATATAAACAAGTCCCATAGTTAAAAGTTCGAAAATGTGAAAACTAGTTCTTAATTTGTCGTTAAATTACCGTAGTGTTGCTCAAAGTATGTAGAGGTCATAGGTCATTTTTAAATGGCACTTTTGCAAGCGATATCGATTTTGAAACTTTGAAAAACATGAAATAGCCGCCAATTCGGTTCAATTTCAAATAGTCCATGCAGCTGTGTTGTTAGGTGACCAACTCATGTTTAAAGTAAAGCATAATTGGGCGTGGTTAGTACTTGCATGGGAGACTCACTGAGTAAACAAGCTGTTGTTTTTTCTTTTTGTTTCATCACACGCACGGAAAAAATATACGGCGACATTCATGCATTTTTTCTTACTGTGATGTCAATCATTTCTTGTGGAAAATCGTGGAATTTTTGTATTTGTTTAATTAATGAAAAGTTTTAAAATTTCGTATTTTTTTTAAAAACAAACCGTGCAAAGTTGTTCAAAGTGATTGCAAAGTTGTGCAAAGTGATTTCAAAGTTTATAGATGTATTTGTTTATATGACCTAAGTTGTTGGCATATATAAACACGCAGTTGTAAAGTCAAGAAATTTAATAAAGGCCAGTTGAAAGCAGCCTGTGGATGTTCACATGAGCTGACTGTAAACTGTTGGAAAACTGCGTGCAAAGTAGGAAAAAGCGGTTGAAATGTTGGCGAAGTTGCTTGTATATTTAACCTAAGTCATTGGCACGACACACCCGCAGTTAAATTTCGTAAACATTAAGTAAATGTCTCGAGAATGCCTCATAAATAAGCAGACTATCACAATAGACCATAGGAAAATCGACGACAAACTGTGTACAAAGTTGTGAAAAGCGATTGCAAAGTTGGCAGTTTCATTCGGGATTGTTACCTGTGATATCATATAAACAAGTCCCATAGTTAAAAGTTCGAAAATGTGAAAACTAGTTCCTAATTTGTTGTTAAATTACCGTAGTGTTGCTCAAAGTATGTAGAGGTCATAGGTCATTTTTAAATGGCACTTTTGCAAGCGATATCGATTTTGAAACTTTGAAAAACATGAAATAGCCGCCAATTCGGTTCAATTTCAAATAGTCCATGCAGCTGTGTTGTTAGGTGACCAACTCATGTTTAAAGTAAAGCATAATTGGGCGTGGTTAGTACTTGCATGGGAGACTCACTGAGTAAACAAGCTGTTGTTTTTTCTTTTTGTTTCATCACACGCACGGAAAAAATATAAGGCGACATTCATGCATTTTTTCTTACTGTGATGTCAATCATTTCTTGTGGAAAATCGGGGAATTTTTGTATTTGTTTAATTAATGAAAAGTTTTAAAATTTCGTATTTTTTTAAAAACAAGTTGTTGGTGTCTGCAGGCACGTAGTGAGATTTATGCTGTTAATACTCCGTGCAAAGTTGTTCAAAGTGATTGCAAAGTTGTGCAAAGTGATTTCAAAGTTTTTAGATGTATTTGTTTATATGACCTAAGTTGTTGGCATATAGAAACACGCAGTTGTAAAGTCAAGAAATTTAATAAAGGCCAGTTGAAAGCAGCCTGTGGATGTTCACATGAGCTGACTGTAAACTGTTGGAAAACTGCGTGCAAAGTTGGAAAAAGCGGTTGAAATGTTGGCGAAGTTGCTTGTATATTTAACCTAAGTCATTGGCACGACACTCCCGCAGTTAAATTTCGTAAACATTAAGTAAATGTCTCGAGAATGCCTCATAAATAAGCAGACTATCACAATAGACCACAGGAAAATCGACGACAAACTGTGTACAAAGTTGTGAAAAGCGATTGCAAAGTTGGCAGTTTCATTCGGGATTGTTCCCTGTGATATCATATAAACAAGTCCCATAGTTAAAAGTTCGAAAATGTGAAAACTAGTTCTTAATTTGTCGTTAAATTACCGTAGTGTTGCTCAAAGTATGTAGAGGTCATAGGTCATTTTTAAATGGCACTTTTGCAAGCGATATCGATTTTGAAACTTTGAAAAACATGAAATAGCCGCCAATTCGGTTCAATTTCAAATAGTCCATGCAGCTGTGTTGTTAGGTGACCAACTCATGTTTAAAGTAAAGCATAATTGGGCGTGGTTAGTACTTGCATGGGAGACTCACTGAGTAAACAAGCTGTTGTTTTTTCTTTTTGTTTCATCACACGCACGGAAAAAATATACGGCGACATTCATGCATTTTTTCTTACTGTGATGTCAATCATTTCTTGTGGAAAATCGTGGAATTTTTGTATTTGTTTAATTAATGAAAAGTTTTAAAATTTCGTATTTTTTTTAAAAACAAACCGTGCAAAGTTGTTCAAAGTGATTGCAAAGTTGTGCAAAGTGATTTCAAAGTTTATAGATGTATTTGTTTATATGACCTAAGTTGTTGGCATATATAAACACGCAGTTGTAAAGTCAAGAAATTTAATAAAGGCCAGTTGAAAGCAGCCTGTGGATGTTCACATGAGCTGACTGTAAACTGTTGGAAAACTGCGTGCAAAGTTGGAAAAAGCGGTTGAAATGTTGGCGAAGTTGCTTGTATATTTAACCTAAGTCATTGGCACGACACTCCCGCAGTTAAATTTCGTAAACATTAAGTAAATGTCTCGAGAATGCCTCATAAATAAGCAGACTATCACAATAGACCACAGGAAAATCGACGACAAACTGTGTACAAAGTTGTGAAAAGCGATTGCAAAGTTGGCAGTTTCATTCGGGATTGTTCCCTGTGATATCATATAAACAAGTCCCATAGTTAAAAGTTCGAAAAGGTGAAAACTAGTTCCTAATTTGTCGTTAAATTACCGTAGTGTTGCTCAAAGTATGTAGAGGTCATAGGTCATTTTTAAATGGCACTTTTGCAAGCGATATCGATTTTGAAACTTTGAAAAACATGAAATAGCCGCCAATTCGGTTCAATTTCAAATAGTCCATGCAGCTGTGTTGTTAGGTGACCAACTCATGTTTAAAGTAAAGCATAATTGAGCGTGGTTAGTACTTGCATGGGAGACTCACTGAGTAAACAAGCTGTTGTTTTTTCTTTTTGTTTCATCACACGCACGGAAAAAATATACGGCGACATTCATGCATTTTTTCTTACTGTGATGTCAATCATTTCTTGTGGAAAATCGTGGAATTTTTGTATTTGTTTAATTAATGAAAAGTTTTAAAATTTCGTATTTTTTTTAAAAACAAACCGTGCAAAGTTGTTCAAAGTGATTGCAAAGTTGTGCAAAGTGATTTCAAAGTTTATAGATGTATTTGTTTATATGACCTAAGTTGTTGGCATATATAAACACGCAGTTGTAAAGTCAAGAAATTTAATAAAGGCCAGTTGAAAGCAGCCTGTGGATGTTCACATGAGCTGACTGTAAACTGTTGGAAAACTGCGTGCAAAGTAGGAAAAAGCGGTTGAAATGTTGGCGAAGTTGCTTGTATATTTAACCTAAGTCATTGGCACGACACACCCGCAGTTAAATTTCGTAAACATTAAGTAAATGTCTCGAGAATGCCTCATAAATAAGCAGACTATCACAATAGACCACAGGAAAATCGACGACAAACTGTGTACAAAGTTGTGAAAAGCGATTGCAAAGTTGGCAGTTTCATTCGGGATTGTTCCCTGTGATATCATATAAACAAGTCCCATAGTTAAAAGTTCGAAAATGTGAAAACTAGTTCTTAATTTGTCGTTAAATTACCGTAGTGTTGCTCAAAGTATGTAGAGGTCATAGGTCATTTTTAAATGGCACTTTTGCAAGCGATATCGATTTTGAAACTTTGAAAAACATGAAATAGCCGCCAATTCGGTTCAATTTCAAATAGTCCATGCAGCTGTGTTGTTAGGTGACCAACTCATGTTTAAAGTAAAGCATAATTGGGCGTGGTTAGTACTTGCATGGGAGACTCACTGAGTAAACAAGCTGTTGTTTTTTCTTTTTGTTTCATCACACGCACGGAAAAAATATACGGCGACATTCATGCATTTTTTCTTACTGTGATGTCAATCATTTCTTGTGGAAAATCGTGGAATTTTTGTATTTGTTTAATTAATGAAAAGTTTTAAAATTTCGTATTTTTTTTAAAAACAAACCGTGCAAAGTTGTTCAAAGTGATTGCAAAGTTGTGCAAAGTGATTTCAAAGTTTATAGATGTATTTGTTTATATGACCTAAGTTGTTGGCATATATAAACACGCAGTTGTAAAGTCAAGAAATTTAATAAAGGCCAGTTGAAAGCAGCCTGTGGATGTTCACATGAGCTGACTGTAAACTGTTGGAAAACTGCGTGCAAAGTAGGAAAAAGCGGTTGAAATGTTGGCGAAGTTGCTTGTATATTTAACCTAAGTCATTGGCACGACACACCCGCAGTTAAATTTCGTAAACATTAAGTAAATGTCTCGAGAATGCCTCATAAATAAGCAGACTATCACAATAGACCATAGGAAAATCGACGACAAACTGTGTACAAAGTTGTGAAAAGCGATTGCAAAGTTGGCAGTTTCATTCGGGATTGTTACCTGTGATATCATATAAACAAGTCCCATAGTTAAAAGTTCGAAAATGTGAAAACTAGTTCCTAATTTGTTGTTAAATTACCGTAGTGTTGCTCAAAGTATGTAGAGGTCATAGGTCATTTTTAAATGGCACTTTTGCAAGCGATATCGATTTTGAAACTTTGAAAAACATGAAATAGCCGCCAATTCGGTTCAATTTCAAATAGTCCATGCAGCTGTGTTGTTAGGTGACCAACTCATGTTTAAAGTAAAGCATAATTGGGCGTGGTTAGTACTTGCATGGGAGACTCACTGAGTAAACAAGCTGTTGTTTTTTCTTTTTGTTTCATCACACGCACGGAAAAAATATAAGGCGACATTCATGCATTTTTTCTTACTGTGATGTCAATCATTTCTTGTGGAAAATCGGGGAATTTTTGTATTTGTTTAATTAATGAAAAGTTTTAAAATTTCGTATTTTTTTAAAAACAAGTTGTTGGTGTCTGCAGGCACGTAGTGAGATTTATGCTGTTAATACTCCGTGCAAAGTTGTTCAAAGTGATTGCAAAGTTGTGCAAAGTGATTTCAAAGTTTTTAGATGTATTTGTTTATATGACCTAAGTTGTTGGCATATAGAAACACGCAGTTGTAAAGTCAAGAAATTTAATAAAGGCCAGTTGAAAGCAGCCTGTGGATGTTCACATGAGCTGACTGTAAACTGTTGGAAAACTGCGTGCAAAGTTGGAAAAAGCGGTTGAAATGTTGGCGAAGTTGCTTGTATATTTAACCTAAGTCATTGGCACGACACTCCCGCAGTTAAATTTCGTAAACATTAAGTAAATGTCTCGAGAATGCCTCATAAATAAGCAGACTATCACAATAGACCACAGGAAAATCGACGACAAACTGTGTACAAAGTTGTGAAAAGCGATTGCAAAGTTGGCAGTTTCATTCGGGATTGTTCCCTGTGATATCATATAAACAAGTCCCATAGTTAAAAGTTCGAAAATGTGAAAACTAGTTCTTAATTTGTCGTTAAATTACCGTAGTGTTGCTCAAAGTATGTAGAGGTCATAGGTCATTTTTAAATGGCACTTTTGCAAGCGATATCGATTTTGAAACTTTGAAAAACATGAAATAGCCGCCAATTCGGTTCAATTTCAAATAGTCCATGCAGCTGTGTTGTTAGGTGACCAACTCATGTTTAAAGTAAAGCATAATTGGGCGTGGTTAGTACTTGCATGGGAGACTCACTGAGTAAACAAGCTGTTGTTTTTTCTTTTTGTTTCATCACACGCACGGAAAAAATATACGGCGACATTCATGCATTTTTTCTTACTGTGATGTCAATCATTTCTTGTGGAAAATCGTGGAATTTTTGTATTTGTTTAATTAATGAAAAGTTTTAAAATTTCGTATTTTTTTTAAAAACAAACCGTGCAAAGTTGTTCAAAGTGATTGCAAAGTTGTGCAAAGTGATTTCAAAGTTTATAGATGTATTTGTTTATATGACCTAAGTTGTTGGCATATATAAACACGCAGTTGTAAAGTCAAGAAATTTAATAAAGGCCAGTTGAAAGCAGCCTGTGGATGTTCACATGAGCTGACTGTAAACTGTTGGAAAACTGCGTGCAAAGTTGGAAAAAGCGGTTGAAATGTTGGCGAAGTTGCTTGTATATTTAACCTAAGTCATTGGCACGACACTCCCGCAGTTAAATTTCGTAAACATTAAGTAAATGTCTCGAGAATGCCTCATAAATAAGCAGACTATCACAATAGACCACAGGAAAATCGACGACAAACTGTGTACAAAGTTGTGAAAAGCGATTGCAAAGTTGGCAGTTTCATTCGGGATTGTTCCCTGTGATATCATATAAACAAGTCCCATAGTTAAAAGTTCGAAAAGGTGAAAACTAGTTCCTAATTTGTCGTTAAATTACCGTAGTGTTGCTCAAAGTATGTAGAGGTCATAGGTCATTTTTAAATGGCACTTTTGCAAGCGATATCGATTTTGAAACTTTGAAAAACATGAAATAGCCGCCAATTCGGTTCAATTTCAAATAGTCCATGCAGCTGTGTTGTTAGGTGACCAACTCATGTTTAAAGTAAAGCATAATTGAGCGTGGTTAGTACTTGCATGGGAGACTCACTGAGTAAACAAGCTGTTGTTTTTTCTTTTTGTTTCATCACACGCACGGAAAAAATATACGGCGACATTCATGCATTTTTTCTTACTGTGATGTCAATCATTTCTTGTGGAAAATCGTGGAATTTTTGTATTTGTTTAATTAATGAAAAGTTTTAAAATTTCGTATTTTTTTTAAAAACAAACCGTGCAAAGTTGTTCAAAGTGATTGCAAAGTTGTGCAAAGTGATTTCAAAGTTTATAGATGTATTTGTTTATATGACCTAAGTTGTTGGCATATATAAACACGCAGTTGTAAAGTCAAGAAATTTAATAAAGGCCAGTTGAAAGCAGCCTGTGGATGTTCACATGAGCTGACTGTAAACTGTTGGAAAACTGCGTGCAAAGTAGGAAAAAGCGGTTGAAATGTTGGCGAAGTTGCTTGTATATTTAACCTAAGTCATTGGCACGACACACCCGCAGTTAAATTTCGTAAACATTAAGTAAATGTCTCGAGAATGCCTCATAAATAAGCAGACTATCACAATAGACCACAGGAAAATCGACGACAAACTGTGTACAAAGTTGTGAAAAGCGATTGCAAAGTTGGCAGTTTCATTCGGGATTGTTACCTGTGATATCATATAAACAAGTCCCATAGTTAAAAGTTCGAAAATGTGAAAACTAGTTCCTAATTTGTTGTTAAATTACCGTAGTGTTGCTCAAAGTATGTAGAGGTCATAGGTCATTTTTAAATGGCACTTTTGCAAGCGATATCGATTTTGAAACTTTGAAAAACATGAAATAGCCGCCAATTCGGTTCAATTTCAAATAGTCCATGCAGCTGTGTTGTTAGGTGACCAACTCATGTTTAAAGTAAAGCATAATTGGGCGTGGTTAGTACTTGCATGGGAGACTCACTGAGTAAACAAGCTGTTGTTTTTTCTTTTTGTTTCATCACACGCACGGAAAAAATATAAGGCGACATTCATGCATTTTTTCTTACTGTGATGTCAATCATTTCTTGTGGAAAATCGGGGAATTTTTGTATTTGTTTAATTAATGAAAAGTTTTAAAATTTCGTATTTTTTTAAAAACAAGTTGTTGGTGTCTGCAGGCACGTAGTGAGATTTATGCTGTTAATACTCCGTGCAAAGTTGTTCAAAGTGATTGCAAAGTTGTGCAAAGTGATTTCAAAGTTTTTAGATGTATTTGTTTATATGACCTAAGTTGTTGGCATATAGAAACACGCAGTTGTAAAGTCAAGAAATTTAATAAAGGCCAGTTGAAAGCAGCCTGTGGATGTTCACAATAGCTGACTGTAAACTGTTGGAAAACTGCGTGCAAAGTTGGAAAAAGCGGTTGAAATGTTGGCGAAGTTGCTTGTATATTTAACCTAAGTCATTGGCACGACACTCCCGCAGTTAAATTTCGTAAACATTAAGTAAATGTCTCGAGAATGCCTCATAAATAAGCAGACTATCACAATAGACCACAGGAAAATCGACGACAAACTGTGTACAAAGTTGTGAAAAGCGATTGCAAAGTTGGCAGTTTCATTCGGGATTGTTCCCTGTGATATCATATAAACAAGTCCCATAGTTAAAAGTTCGAAAATGTGAAAACTAGTTCCTAATTTGTCGTTAAATTACCGTAGTGTTGCTCAAAGTATGTAGAGGTCATAGGTCATTTTTAAATGGCACTTTTGCAAGCGATATCGATTTTGAAACTTTGAAAAACATGAAATAGCCGCCAATTCGGTTCAATTTCAAATAGTCCATGCAGCTGTGTTGTTAGGTGACCAACTCATGTTTAAAGTAAAGCACAATCGGGCGTGGTTAGTACTTGCATGGGAGACTCACTGAGAAAACAAGCTGTTGATTTTTGCTTTTTGTTTCATCACATGCACGGAAAAAATATAAGGAGACATTCATGCATTTTTTCTTACTGTGATGTCAATCATTTCTTGTGGAAAATCGTGGAATTTTTGTATTTGTTTAATTAATGAAAAGTTTTAAAATTTCGTATTTTTTTTTTAAAAACAAACCGTGCAAAGTTGTTCAAAGTGATTGCAAAGTTGTGCAAAGTGATTTCAAAGTTTTTAGATGTATTTGTTTATATGACCTAAGTTGTTGGCATATAGAAACACGCAGTTGTAAAGTCAAGACATTTAATAAAGGCCAGTTGAAAGCAGCCTGTAGACGTTCACATGAGCTGACTGTAAACTGTTGGAAAACTGCGTGCAAAGTTGGAAAAAGCGGTTGAAATGTTGGCGAAGTTGCTTGTATATTTAACCTAAGTCATTGGCACGACACTCCCGCAGTTAAATTTCGAAAACATTAAGTAAATGTCTCGAGAATGCCTCATAAATAAGCAGACTATCACAATAGACCACAGGAAAATCGACGACAAACTGTGTACAAAGTTGTGAAAAGCGATTGCAAAGTTGGCAGTTTCATTCGGGATTGTTCCCTGTGATATCATATAAACAAGTCCCATAGTTAAAAGTTCGAAAATGTGAAAACTAGTTCCTAATTTGTTGTTAAATTACCGTAGTGTTGCTCAAAGTATGTAGAGGTCATAGGTCATTTTTAAATGGCACTTTTGCAAGCGATATCGAATTTGAAACTTTGAAAAACATGAAATAGCCGCCAATTCGGTTCAATTTCAAATAGTCCATGCAGCTGTGTTGTTAGGTGACCAACTCATGTTTAATGTAAAGCATAATTGGGCGTGGTTAGTACTTGCATGGGAGACTCACTGAGTAAACAAGCTGTTGTTTTTTCTTTTTGTTTCATCACACGCACGGAAAAAATATACGGCGACATTCATGCATTTTTTCTTACTGTGATGTCAATCATTTCTTGTGGAAAATCGTGGAATTTTTTGTATTTGTTTAATTAATGAAAAGTTTTAAAATTTCGTATTTTTTTTAAAAACAAACCGTGCAAAGTTGTTCAAAGTGATTGCAAAGTTGTGCAAAGTGATTTCAAAGTTTATAGATGTATTTGTTTATATGACCTAAGTTGTTGGCATATAGAAACACGCAGTTGTAAAGTCAAGAAATTTAATAAAGGCCAGTTGAAAGCAGCCTGTGGATGTTCACATGAGCTGACTGTAAACTGTTGGAAAACTGCGTGCAAAGTTGGAAAAAGCGGTTGAAATGTTGGCGAAGTTGCTTGTATATTTAACCTAAGTCATTGGCACGACACTCCCGCAGTTAAATTTCGAAAACATTAAGTAAATGTCTCGAGAATGCCTCATAAATAAGCAGACTATCACAATAGACCACAGGATAATCGACGAAAAACTGTGTACAAAGTTGTGAAAAGCGATTGCAAAGTTGGTAGTTTCATTCGGGATTGTTACCTGTGATATCATATAAACAAGTCCCATAGTTAAAAGGTCGAAAATGTGAAAACTAGTTCATAATTTGTTGTTAAATTATCGTAGTGTTGCTCAAAGTATGTAGAGGTCATAGGTCATTTTAAATGGCACTTTTGCAAGCGATATCGATTTTGAAACTTTGAAAAACATGAAATAGCCGCCAATTCGGTTCAATTTCAAATAGTCCATGCAGCTGTGTTGTTAGGTGACCAACTCATGTTTAAAGTAAAGCATAATTGGGCGTGGTTAGTACTTGCATGGGAGACTCACTGAGTAAACAAGCTGTTGTTTTTTCTTTTTGTTTCATCACACGCACGGAAAAAATATACGGCGACATTCATGCATTTTTTCTTACTGTGATGTCAATCATTTCTTGTGGAAAATCGTGGAATTTTTGTATTTGTTTAATTAATGAAAAGTTTTAAAATTTCGTATTTTTTTTAAAAACAAACCGTGCAAAGTTGTTCAAAGTGATTGCAAAGTTGTGCAAAGTGATTTCAAAGTTTATAGATGTATTTGTTTATATGACCTAAGTTGTTGGCATATAGAAACACGCAGTTGTAAAGTCAAGAAATTTAATAAAGGCCAGTTGAAAGCAGCCTGTGGATGTTCACATGAGCTGACTGTAAACTGTTGGAAAACTGCGTGCAAAGTTGGAAAAAGCGGTTGAAATGTTGGCGAAGTTGCTTGTATATTTAATCTAAGTCATTGGCACGACACTCCCGCAGTTAAATTTCGAAAACATTAAGTAAATGTCTCGAGAATGCCTCATAAATAAGCAGACTATCACAATAGACCACAGGATAATCGACGAAAAACTGTGTACAAAGTTGTGAAAAGCGATTGCCAAGTTGGTAGTTTCATTCGGGATTGTTACCTGTGATATCATATTAACAAGTCCCATAGTTAAAAGTTCGAAAATGTGAAAACTAGTTCTTAATTTGTTGTTAAATTACCGTAGTGTTGCTCAAACTATGTAGAGGTCATAGGTCATTTTTAAAAGGCACTTTTGCAAGCGATATCGATTTTGAAACTTTCAAAAACATGAAATAGCCGCCAATTCGGTTCAATTTCAAATAGTCCATGCAGCTGTGTTGTTAGGTGACCAACTCATGTTTAAAGTAAAGCGCAATCGGGAGTGGTTAGTACTTGCATGGGAAACTCACTGAGTAAACAAGTTGTTGTTTTTTCTTTTTGTTTCATCACACGCATGGAAAAAATATAAGGCGACATTCATGCATTTTTTCTTACTGTGATGTCAATCATTTCTTGTGGAAAATCGTGGAATTTTTGTATTTGTTTAATTAATGAAAAGTTTTAAATTTTCGTATTTTTTTAAAAAACAAACCGTGCAAAGCTGTTCAAAGTGATTGCAAAGTTGTGCAAAGTGATTTCAAAGTTTATAGATGTATTTGTTTATATGACCTAAGTTGTTGGCATATAGAAACACGCAGTTGTAAAGTCAAGAAATGTAATAAAGGCCAGTTGAAAGCAGCCTGTGGATGTTCACATGAGCTGAATGAAAACTGTTGGAAAACTGCGTGCAAAGTTGGAAAAAGCGGTTGAAATGTTGGCGAAGTAGCTTGTATATTTAACCTAAGTAATTGGCACGACACTCCCGCAGTTAAATTTCGAAAACATTAAGTAAATGTCTCGAGAATGCCTCATAAATAAGCAGACTATCACAATAGACCACAGGAAAATCGACGACAAACTGTGTACAAAGTTGTGAAAAGCGATTGCAAAGTTGGCAGTTTCATTCGGGATTGTTCCCTGTGATATCATATAAACAAGTCCCATAGTTAAAAGTTCGAAAATGTGAAAACTAGTTCCTAATTTGTTGTTAAATTACCGTAGTGTTGCTCAAATTATGTAGAGGTCATAGGTCATTTATAAATGGCACTTTTGCAAGCGATATCGATTTTGAAACTTTGAAAAACATGAAATAGCCGCCAATTCGGTTCAATTTCAAATAGTCCATGCAGCTGTGTTGTTAGGTGACCAACTCATGTTTAAAGTAAAGCATAATTGGGCGTGGTTAGTACTTGCATGTGAGACTCACTGATTAAAGAAGCTGTTGTTTTTTCTTTGTGTTTCATCACACGCACGGAAAAAATATAAGGCGACATTCATGCATTTTTTCTTACTGTGATGTCAATCATTTCTTGTGGAAAATCGTGGAATTTGTGTGTTTGTTTAATTAATGAAAAGTTTTAAAATTTCGTATTTTTTTAAAAACAAGTTGTTTGTGTCTGCAGGCACGTAGTGGGATTTATGCTGTTAATACTCCGTGCAAAGTTGTTCAAAGTGATTGCAAAGTTGTGAAAATTGATATCAAAGTTTATAGATGTATTTGTTTATATGACCTAAGTTGTTGGCACATAGAAACACGCAGTTGTAAAGTCAAGAAATTTAATAAAGGCCAGTTGAAAGCAGCCTGTGGATGTTCACATGAGCTGACTGTAAACTGTTGGAAAACTGCGTGCAAAGTTGGAAAAAGCGGTTGAAATATTGGCGAAGTTGCTTGTATATTTAACCTAAGTTTTTGGCACGACACTCCCGCAGTTCAATTTCGAAAACATTAAGTAAATGTCTCGAGAATGCCTCATAAATAAGCAGACTATCACAATAGACCACAGGAAAATCGACGACAAACTGTGTACAAAGTTGTGAAAAGCGATTGCAAAGTTGGTAGTTTCATTCGGGATTGTTACCTGTGATATCATATAAACAAGTCCCATAGTTAAAAGGTCGAAAATGTGAAAACTAGTTCATAATTTGTTGTTAAATTACCGTAGTGTTGCTCAAAGTATGTAGAGGTCATAGGTCATTTTTAAATGGCACTTTTGCAAGCGATATCGATTTTGAAACTTTGAAAAACATGAAATAGCCGCCAATTCGGTTCAATTTCAAATAGTCCATGCAGCTGTGTTGTTAGGTGACCAACTCATGTTTAAAGTAAAGCACAATCGGGCGTGGTTAGTACTTGCATGGGAGACTCTCTGAGTAAAGAAGCAGATGTTTTTTCTTTTTGTTTCATCACACGCACGGAAAAAATATAAGGCGACATTCATGCATTTTTTCTTACTGTGATGTCAATCATTTCTTGTGAAAAATCGTGGAATTTTTGTATTTGTTTAATTAATGAAAAGTTTTAAAATTTCGTATTTTTTAAAAACAAGTTGTTGGTGTCTGCAGGCACGTAGTGGGATTTATGCTGTTAATACTCCGTGCAAAGTTGTTCAAAGTGATTGCAAAGTTGTGAAAAGTGATTTCAAAGTTTATAGATGTATTTGTTTATATGACCTAAGTTGTTGGCATATAGAAACACGCAGTTGTAAAGTCAAGAAATTTAATAAAGGCCAGTTGAATGCAGACTGTGGATGTTCACATGAGCTGACTGTAAACTATTGGAAAACTGCGTGCAAAGTAGGAAAAAGCGGTTGAAATGTTGGCGAAGTTGCTTGTATATTTAACCTAAGTCATTGGCACGACACTCCCGCAGTTAAATTTCGAAAACATTAAGTAAATGTCTCGAGAATGCCTCATAAATAAGCAGACTATCACAATAGACCACAGGAAAATCGACGACAAACTGTGTACAAAGTTGTGAAAAGCGATTGCAAAGTTGGTAGTTTCATTCGGGATTGTTACCTGTGATATCATATAAACAAGTCCCAAAGTTAAAAGGTCGAAAATGTGAAAACTAGTTCCTAATTTGTTGTTAAATTACCGTAGTGTTGCTCAAAGTATGTAGAGGTCATAGGTCATTTTTAAATGGCACTTTTGCAAGCGATATCGATTTTGAAACTTTGAAAACCATGAAATAGCCGCCAATTCGGTTCAATTTCAAATAGTCCATGCAGCTGTGTTGTTAGGTGACCAACTCATGTTTAAAGTAAAGCGCAATCGGGAGTGGTTAGTACTTGCATGGGAAACTCACAGAGTAAACATGTTGTTGTTTTTTCTTTTTGTTTCATCACACGCATGGAAAAAATACAAGGCGACATTCATGCATTTTTTCTTACTGTGATGTCAATCATTTCTTGTGGAAAATCGTGGAATTTGTGTATTTGTTTAATTAATGAAAAGTTTTAAAATTTCGTATTTTTTTAAAAACAAGTTGTTGGTGTTTGCAGGCACGTAGTGGGATTTATGCTGTTAATACTCCGTGCAAAGTTGTTCAAAGTGATTGCAAAGTTGTGCAAAGTGATTTCAAAGTTTTTAGATGTATTTGTTTATATGACCTAAGTTGTTGGCATATAGAAACACGCAGTTGTAAAGTCAAGAAATTTAATAAAGGCCAGTTGAAAGCAGCCTGTGGATGTTCACATGAGCTGACTGTAAACTGTTGGAAAACTGCGTGCAAAGTTGGAAAAAGCGGTTGAAATGTTGGCGAAGTTGCTTGTATATTTAACCTAAGTCATTGGCACGACACTCCCGCAGATAAATTTCGTAAACATTAAGTAAGTGTCTCGAGAATGCCTCATAAATAAGCAGACTATCACAATAGACCACAGGAAAATCGACGACAAACTGTGTACTAAGTTGTGAAAAGCGATTGCAAAGTTGGCAGTTTCATTCGGGATTGTTCCCTGTGATATCATATAAACAAGTCCCATAGTTAAAAGTTCGAAAATGTGAAAACTAGTTCCTAATTTGTTGTTAAATTACCGTAGTGTTGCTCAAAGTATGTAGAGGTCATAGGTCATTTTTAAATGGCACTTTTGCAAGCGATATCGATTTTGAAACTTTCAAAAACATGAAATAGCCGCCAATTCGGTTCAATTTCAAATAGTCCATGCAGCTGTGTTGTTAGGTGACCAACTCATGTTTAAAGTAAAGCGCAATTGGGAGTGGTTAGTACTTGCATGGGAGACTCACTGAGTAAAGAAACAGATGTTTTTTCTTTTTGTTTCATCACACGCACGGAAAAAATATAAGGCGACATTCATGCATTTTTTCTTACTGTGATGTCAATCATTTCTTGTGAAAAATCGTGCGTGGAATTTTTGTATTTGTTTAATTAATGAAAAGTTTTAAAATTTCGTATTTTTTTAAAAACAAGTTGTTTGTGTCTGCAGGCACGTAGTGGGATTTATGCTGTTAATACTCCGTGCAAAGTTGTTCAAAGTGATTGCAAAGTTGTGCAAAGTGATTTCAAAGTTTATAGATGTATTTGTTTATATGACCTAAGTTGTTGGCATATAGAAACACGCAGTTGTAAGGTGAAGAAATTTAATAAAGGCCAGTTGAAAGCAGCCTGTGGATGTTCACATGAGCTGACTGTAAACTGTTGGAAAACTGCGTGCAAAGTTGGAAAAAGCGGTTGAAATGTTGGCGAAGTTGCTTGTATATTTATCCTAAGTTATTGGCACGACACTCCCGCAGTTAAATTTCGAAAACATTAAGTAAATGTCTCGAGAATGCCTCATAAATAAGCAGACTATCACAATAGACCACAGCAAAATCGACGACAAACTGTGTACAAAGTTGTGAAAAGCGATTGCAAAGTTGGTAGTTTCATTCGGGATTGTTACCTGTGATATCATATAAACAAGTCCCATAGTTAAAAGTTCGAAAATGTGAAAACTAGTTCCTAATTTGTTGTTAATTTACCGTAGTGTTGCTCAAAGTATGTAGAGGTCATAGGTCATTTTTAAATGGCACTTTTGCAAGCGATATCGATTTTGAAACTTTGAAAAACATGAAATAGCCGCCAATTCGGTTCAATTTCAAATAGTCCATGCAGCTGTGTTGTTAGGTGACCAACTCATGTTTAAAGTAAAGCGCAATCGGGAGTTGTTAGTACTTGCATGGGAAACTCACAGAGTAAACAAGTTGTTGTTTTTTCTTTTTGTTTCATCACACGCATGGAAAAAATACAAGGCGACATTCATGCATTTTTTCTTACTGTGATGTCAATCATTTCTTGTGGAAAATCGTGGAATTTGTGTATTTGTTTAATTAATGAAAAGTTTTAAAATTTCGTATTTTTTTAAAAACAAGTTGTTGGTGTTTGCAGGCACGTAGTGGGATTTATGCTGTTAATACTCCGTGCAAAGTTGTTCAAAGTGATTGCAAAGTTGTGCAAAGTGATTTCAAAGTTTTTAGATGTATTTGTTTATATGACCTAAGTTGTTGGCATATAGAAACACGCAGTTGTAAAGTCAAGAAATTTAATAAAGGCCAGTTGAAAGCAGCCTGTGGATGTTCACATGAGCTGACTGTAAACTGTTGGAAAACTGCGTGCAAAGTTGGAAAAAGCGGTTGAAATGTTGGCGAAGTTGCTTGTATATTTAACCTAAGTCATTGGCACGACACTCCCGCAGATAAATTTCGTAAACATTAAGTAAATGTCTCGAGAATGCCTCATAAATAAGCAGACTATCACAATAGACCACAGGAAAATCGACGACAAACTGTGTACTAAGTTGTGAAAAGCGATTGCAAAGTTGGCAGTTTCATTCGGGATTGTTCCCTGTGATATCATATAAACAAGTCCCATAGTTAAAAGTTCGAAAATGTGAAAACTAGTTCCTAATTTGTTGTTAAATTACCGTAGTGTTGCTCAAAGTATGTAGAGGTCATAGGTCATTTTTAAATGGCACTTTTGCAAGCGATATCGATTTTGAAACTTTCAAAAACATGAAATAGCCGCCAATTCGGTTCAATTTCAAATAGTCCATGCAGCTGTGTTGTTAGGTGACCAACTCATGTTTAAAGTAAAGCGCAATTGGGAGTGGTTAGTACTTGCATGGGAGACTCACTGAGCAAAGAAACAGATGTTTTTTCTTTTTGTTTCATCACACGCACGGAAAAAATATAAGGCGACATTCATGCATTTTTTCTTACTGTGATGTCAATCATTTCTTGTGAAAAATCGTGCGTGGAATTTTTGTATTTGTTTAATTAATGAAAAGTTTTAAAATTTCGTATTTTTTTAAAAACAAGTTGTTTGTGTCTGCAGGCACGTAGTGGGATTTATGCTGTTAATACTCCGTGCAAAGTTGTTCAAAGTGATTGCAAAGTTGTGCAAAGTGATTTCAAAGTTTATAGATGTATTTGTTTATATGACCTAAGTTGTTGGCATATAGAAACACGCAGTTGTAAGGAGAAGAAATTTAATAAAGGCCAGTTGAAAGCAGCCTGTGGATGTTCACATGAGCTGACTGTAAACTGTTGGAAAACTGCGTGCAAAGTTGGAAAAAGCGGTTGAAATGTTGGCGAAGTTGCTTGTATATTTAACCTAAGTCATTGGCACGACACTCCCGCAGTTAAATTTCGAAAACATTAAGTAAATGTCTCGAGAATGCCTCATAAATAAGCTGACTATCACAATAGACCACAGGGAAATCGACGACAAACTGTGTACAAAGTTGTGAAAAGCGATTGCAAAGTTGGTAGTTTCATTCGGGATTGTTACCTGTGATATCATATAAACAAGTCCCATAGTTAAAAGGTCGAAAATGTGAAAACTAGTTCCTAATTTGTTGTTAAATTACCGTAGTGTTGCTCAAAGTATGTAGAGGTCATAGGTCATTTTTAAAAGGCACTTTTGCAAGCGATATCGATTTTGAAACTTTGAAAAACATGAAATAGCCGCTAATTCGGTTCAATTTCAAATAGTCCATGCAGCTGTGTTGTCAGGTGACCAACTCATGTTTAAAGTAAAGCGCAATCGGGAGTGGTTAGTACTTGCATGGGAAACTCACTGAGTAAACAAGTTGTTGTTTTTTCTTTTTGTTTCATCACACGCATGGAAAAAATATAAGGCGACATTCATGCATTTTTTCTTACTGTGATGTCAATCATTTTTTGTGAAAAATCGTGGAATTTTTGTATTTGTTTAATTAATGAAAAGTTTTAAAATTTCGTATTTTTTTAAAAACAAGTTGTTTGTTGTTGGCACATAGAAACACGCAGTTGTAAAGTCAAGAAATTTAATAAAGGCCAGTTGAAAGCAGCCTGTGGATGTTCACATGAGCTGACTGTAAACTGTTGGAAAACTGCGTGCAAAGTTGGAAAAAGCGGTTGAAATGTTGGCGAAGTTGTTTGTATATTTAACCTAAGTCATTGGCACGACACTCCCGCAGTTAAATTTCGAAAACATTAATTAAATGTCTCGAGAATGCCTCATAAATAAGCAGACTATCACAATAGACCACAGGAAAATCGACGACAAACTGTGTACAAAGTTGTGAAAAGCGATTGCAAAGTTGGCAGTTTCATTCGGGATTGTTCCCTGTGATATCATATAAACAATTCCCATAGTTAAAAGTTCGAAAATGTGAAAACTAGTTCCTAATTTGTTGTTAAATTACCGTAGTGTTGCTCAAACTATGTAGAGGTCATAGGTCATTTTTAAAAGGCACTTTTGCAAGCGATATCGTTTTTGAAACTTTCAAAAACATGAAATAGCCGCCAATTCGGTTCAATTTCAAATAGTCCATGCAGCTGTGTTGTTAGGTGACCAACTCATGTTTAAAGTAAAGCGCAATCGGGAGTGGTTAGTACTTGCATGGGAAACTCACTGAGTAAACAAGTTGTTGTTTTTTCTTTTTGTTTCATCACACGCATGGAAAAAATATAAGGCGACATTCATGCATTTTTTCTTACTGTGATGTCAATCATTTTTTGTGAAAAATCGTGGAATTTTTGTATTTGTTTAATTAATGAAAAGTTTTAATATTTCGTATTTTTTTAAAAACAAGTTGTTTGTGTCTGCAGGCACGTAGTGGGATTTATGCTGTTAATACTCCGTGCAAAGTTGTTCAAAGTGATTGCAACGTTGTGAAAAGTGATTTCAAAGTTTATAGATGTATTTGTTTATATGACCTAAGTTGTTGGCATATAGAAACTCGCAGTTGTAAAGTCAAGAAATTTAATAAAGGCCAGTTGAAAGCAGCCTGTGGATGTTCACATGAGCTGACTGTAAACTGTTGGAAAACTGCGTGCAAAGTTGGAAAAAGCGGTTGAAATGTTGGCGAAGTTGCTTGTATATTTATCCTAAGTTATTGGCACGACACTCCCGCAGTTAAATTTCGAAAACATTAAGTAAATGTCTCGAGAATGCCTCATAAATAAGCAGACTATCACAATAGACCACAGCAAAATCGACGACAAACTGTGTACAAAGTTGTGAAAAGCGATTGCAAAGTTGGTAGTTTCATTCGGGATTGTTACCTGTGATATCATATAAACAAGTCCCATAGTTAAAAGTTCGAAAATGTGAAAACTAGTTCCTAATTTGTTGTTAATTTACCGTAGTGTTGCTCAAAGTATGTAGAGGTCATAGGTCATTTTTAAATGGCACTTTTGCAAGCGATATCGATTTTGAAACTTTGAAAAACATGAAATAGCCGCCAATTCGGTTCAATTTCAAATAGTCCATGCAGCTGTGTTGTTAGGTGACCAACTCATGTTTAAAGTAAAGCGCAATCGGGAGTTGTTAGTACTTGCATGGGAAACTCACAGAGTAAACAAGTTGTTGTTTTTTCTTTTTGTTTCATCACACGCATGGAAAAAATACAAGGCGACATTCATGCATTTTTTCTTACTGTGATGTCAATCATTTCTTGTGGAAAATCGTGGAATTTGTGTATTTGTTTAATTAATGAAAAGTTTTAAAATTTCGTATTTTTTTAAAAACAAGTTGTTGGTGTTTGCAGGCACGTAGTGGGATTTATGCTGTTAATACTCCGTGCAAAGTTGTTCAAAGTGATTGCAAAGTTGTGCAAAGTGATTTCAAAGTTTTTAGATGTATTTGTTTATATGACCTAAGTTGTTGGCATATAGAAACACGCAGTTGTAAAGTCAAGAAATTTAATAAAGGCCAGTTGAAAGCAGCCTGTGGATGTTCACATGAGCTGACTGTAAACTGTTGGAAAACTGCGTGCAAAGTTGGAAAAAGCGGTTGAAATGTTGGCGAAGTTGCTTGTATATTTAACCTAAGTCATTGGCACGACACTCCCGCAGATAAATTTCGTAAACATTAAGTAAATGTCTCGAGAATGCCTCATAAATAAGCAGACTATCACAATAGACCACAGGAAAATCGACGACAAACTGTGTACTAAGTTGTGAAAAGCGATTGCAAAGTTGGCAGTTTCATTCGGGATTGTTCCCTGTGATATCATATAAACAAGTCCCATAGTTAAAAGTTCGAAAATGTGAAAACTAGTTCCTAATTTGTTGTTAAATTACCGTAGTGTTGCTCAAAGTATGTAGAGGTCATAGGTCATTTTTAAATGGCACTTTTGCAAGCGATATCGATTTTGAAACTTTGAAAAACATGAAATAGCCGCCAATTCGGTTCAATTTCAAATAGTCCATGCAGCTGTGTTGTTAGGTGACCAACTCATGTTTAAAGTAAAGCGCAATTGGGAGTGGTTAGTACTTGCATGGGAGACTCACTGAGCAAAGAAACAGATGTTTTTTCTTTTTGTTTCATCACACGCACGGAAAAAATATAAGGCGACATTCATGCATTTTTTCTTACTGTGATGTCAATCATTTCTTGTGAAAAATCGTGCGTGGAATTTTTGTATTTGTTTAATTAATGAAAAGTTTTAAAATTTCGTATTTTTTTAAAAACAAGTTGTTTGTGTCTGCAGGCACCTAGTGGGATTTATGCTGTTAATACTCCGTGCAAAGTTGTTCAAAGTGATTGCAAAGTTGTGCAAAGTGATTTCAAAGTTTATAGATGTATTTGTTTATATGACCTAAGTTGTTGGCATATAGAAACACGCAGTTGTAAGGTGAAGAAATTTAATAAAGGCCAGTTGAAAGCAGCCTGTGGATGTTCACATGAGCTGACTGTAAACTGTTGGAAAACTGCGTGGAAAGTTGGAAAAAGCGGTTGAAATGTTGGCGAAGTTGCTTGTATATTTAACCTAAGTCATTGGCACGACACTCCCGCAGTTAAATTTCGAAAACATTAAGTAAATGTCTCGAGAATGCCTCATAAATAAGCAGACTATCACAATAGACCACAGGAAAATCGACGACAAACTGTGTACAAAGTTGTGAAAAGCGATTGCAAAGTTGGTAGTTTCATTCGGGATTGTTACCTGTGATATCATATAAACAAGTCCCATAGTTAAAAGGTCGAAAATGTGAAAACTAGTTCCTAATTTGTTGTTAAATTACAGTAGTGTTGCTCAACGTATGTAGAGGTCATAAGTCATTTTTAAATGGCACTTTTGCAAGCGATATCGATTTTGAAACTTTGAAAAACATGAAATAGCCGCCAATTCGGTTCAATTTCAAATAGTCCATGCAGCTGTGTTGTTAGGTGACCAACTCATGTTTAAAGTAAAGCACAAGCGGGCGTGGTTAGTACTTGCATGGGAAACTCATTGAGTAAACAAGTTGTTGTTTTTTCTTTTTGTTTCATCACACGCAAGGAAAAAATATAAGGCGACATTCATGCATTTTTTCTTACTGTGATGTCAATCATTTCTTGTGAAAAATCGTGGAATTTTTGTATTTGTTTAATTAATGAAAAGTTTTAAAATTTCGTATTTTTTTAAAAACAAGTTGTTTGTGTCTGCAGGCACGTAGTGGGATTTATGCTGTTAATACTCCGTGCAAAGTTGTTCAAAGTGATTGCAAAGTTGTGAAAAGTGATTTCAAAGTTTATAGATGTATTTGTTTATATGACCTAAGTTGTTGGCACATAGAAACACGCAGTTGTAAAGTCAAGAAATTTAATAAAGGCCAGTTGAAAGCAGCCTGTGGATGTTCACATGAGCTGACTGTAAACTGTTGGAAAACTGCGTGCAAAGTTGGAAAAAGCGGTTGAAATATTGGCGAAGTTGCTTGTATATTTAACCTAAGTCATTGGCACGACACTCCCGCTGTTAAATTTCGAAAACATTAATTAAATGTCTCGAGAATGCCTCATAAATAAGCAGACTATCACAATAGACCACAGAAAAATCGACGACAAACTGTGTACAAAGTTGTGAAAAGCGATTGCAAAGTTGGTAGTTTCATTCGGGATTGTTACCTGTGATATCATATAAACAAGTCCCATAGTTAAAAGTTCGAAAATGTGAAAACTAGTTCCTAATTTGTTGTTAAATTACCGTAGTGTTGCTCAAAGTATGTAGAGGTCATAGGTCATTTTTAAATGGCACTTTTGCAAGCGATATCGATTTTGAAACTTTGAAAAACATGAAATAGCCGCCAATTCGGTTCAATTTCAAATAGTCCATGCAGCTGTGTTGTTAGGTGACCATCTCATGTTTAAAGTAACGCACAATCGGGCGTGGTTAGTACTTGCATGGGAGACTCACTGAGAAAACAAGCTGTTGTTTTTTCTTTTTGTTTCATCACACGCACGGAAAAAATATAAGGCGACATTCATGCATTTTTTCTTACTGTGATGTCAATCATTTCTTGTGGAAAATCGTGGAATTTTTGTATTTGTTTAATTAATGAAAAGTTTTAAAATTTCGTATTTTTTTTAAAAACAAGTTGTTGGTGTCTGCAGGCACGTAGTGGGATTTATGCTGTTAATACTCCGTGCAAAGTTGTTCAAAGTGATTGCAAAGTTGTGCAAAGTGATTTCAAAGTTTGTAGATGTATTTGTTTATATGACCTAAGTTGTTGGCATATAGAAACACGCAGTTGTAAAGTCAAGAAATTTAATAAAAGCCAGTTGAAAGCAGCCTGTGGATGTTCACATGAGCTGACTGTAAACTGTTGGAAAACTGCGTGCAAAGTTGGAAAAAGCGGTTGAAATGTTGGCGAAGTTGCTTGTATATTTATCCTAAGTCATTGGCACGACACTCCCGTAGTTAAATTTCGAAAACATTAAGTAAATGTCTCGAGAATGCCTCATAAATAAGCAGACTATCACAATAGACCACAGGAAAATCGACGACAAACTGTGTACAAAGTTGTGAAAAGCGATTGCAAAGTTGGTAGTTTCATTCGGGATTGTTACCTGTGATATCATATAAACAAGTCCCATAGTTAAAAGGTCGAAAATGTGAAAACTAGTTCCTAATTTGTTGTTAAATTACCGTAGTGTTGCTCAACGTATGTAGAGGTCATAAGTCATTTTTAAATGGCACTTTTGCAAGCGATATCGATTTTGAAACTTTGAAAAACATGAAATAGCCGCCAATTCGGTTCAATTTAAAATAGTCCATGCAGCTGTGTTGCTAGGTGACCAACTCATGTTTAAAGTAAAGCACAAGCGGGCGTGGTTAGTACTTGCATGGGAGACTCACTGAGTAAAGAAGCTGATGTTTTTTCTTTTTGTTTCATCACACGCACGGAAAAAATATAAGGCGACATTCATGCATTTTTTCTTACTGTGATGTCAATCATTTCTTGTGAAAAATCGTGGAATTTTTGTATTTGTTTAATTAATGAAAAATTTTAAAATTTCGTATTTTTTTAAAAACAAGTTGTTTGTGTCTGCAGGCACGTAGTGGGATTTATGCTGTTAATACTCCGTGCAAAGTTGTTCAAAGTGATTGCAAAGTTGTGAAAAGTGATTTCAAAGTTTATAGATGTATTTGTTTATATGACCTAAGTTGTTGGCACACAGAAACACGCAGTTGTAAAGTCAAGAAATTTAATAAAGGCCAGTTGAAAGCAGCCTGTGGATGTTCACATGAGCTGACTGTAAACTGTTGGAAAACTGCGTGCAAAGTTGGAAAAAGCGGTTGAATATTGGCGAAGTTGCTTGTATATTTAACCTAAGTCATTGGCACGACACTCCCGCAGTTAAATTTCGAAAACATTAATTAAATGTCTCGAGAATGCCTCATAAATAAGCAGACTATCACAATAGACCACAGGAAAATCGACGACAAACTGTGTACAAAGTTGTGAAAAGCGATTGCAAAGTTGGCAGTTTCATTCGGGATTGTTCCCTGTGATATCATATAAACAATTCCCATAGTTAAAAGGTCGATAATGTGAAAACTAGTTCCTAATTTGTTGTTAAATTACCGTAGTGTTGCTCAACGTATGTAGAGGTCATAAGTCATTTTTAAATGGCACTTTTGCAAGCGATATCGATTTTGAAACTTTGAAAAACATGAAATAGCCGCCAATTCGGTTCAATTTCAAATAGTCCATGCAGCTGTGTTGCTAGGTGACCAACTCATGTTTAAAGTAAAGCACAAGCGGGCGTGGTTAGTACTTGCATGGGAGACTCACTGAGTAAAGAAGCTGATGTTTTTTCTTTTTGTTTCATCACACGCACGGAAAAAATATAAGGCGACATTCATGCATTTTTTCTTACTGTGATGTCAATCATTTCTTGTGAAAAATCGTGGAATTTTTGTATTTGTTTAATTAATGAAAAATTTTAAAATTTCGTATTTTTTTAAAAACAAGTTGTTTGTGTCTGCAGGCACGTAGTGGGATTTATGCTGTTAATACTCCGTGCAAAGTTGTTCAAAGTGATTGCAAAGTTGTGAAAAGTGATTTCAAAGTTTATAGATGTATTTGTTTATATGACCTAAGTTGTTGGCACATAGAAACACGCAGTTGTAAAGTCAAGAAATTTAATAAAGGCCAGTTGAAAGCAGCCTGTGTATGTTCACATGAGCTGACTGTAAACTGTTGGAAAACTGCGTGCAAAGTTGGAAAAAGCGGTTGAATATTGGCGAAGTTGCTTGTATATTTAACCTAAGTCATTGGCACGACACTCCCGCAGTTAAATTTCGAAAACATTAATTAAATGTCTCGAGAATGCCTCATAAATAAGCAGACTATCACAATAGACCACAGGAAAATCGACGACAAACTGTGTACAAAGTTGTGAAAAGCGATTGCAAAGTTGGCAGTTTCATTCGGGATTGTTCCCTGTGATATCATATAAACAAGTCCCATAGTTAAAAGTTCGAAAATGTGAAAACTAGTTCCTAATTTGTTGTTAAATTACCGTAGTGTTGCTCAAAGTATGTAGAGGTCATAGGTAATTTTTAAATGGCACTTTTGCAAGCGATATCGATTTTGAAACTTTGAAAAACATGAAATAGCCGCCAATTCGGTTCAATTTCAAATAGTCCATGCAGCTGTGTTGTTAGGTGACCAACTCATGTTTAATGTAAAGCATAATTGGGCGTGGTTAGTACTTGCATGGGAGACTCACTGAGTAAACAAGCTGTTGTTTTTTCTTTTTGTTTCATCACACGCACGGAAAAAATATAAGGCGACATTCATGCATTTTTTCTTACTGTGATGTCAATCATTTCTTGTGGAAAATCGTGGAATTTTTGTATTTGTTTAATTAATGAAAAGTTTTAAAATTTCGTATTTTTTTTTAAAAACAAGTTGTTGGTGTCTGCAGGCACGTAGTGGGATTTATGCTGTTAATATTCCGTGCAAAGTTGTTCAAAGTGATTGCAAAGTTGTGCAAAGTGATTTCAAAGTTTGTAGATGTATTTGTTTATATGACCTAAGTTGTTGGCATATAGAAACACGCAGTTGTAAAGTCAAGAAATTTAATAAAAGCCAGTTGAAAGCAGCCTGTGGATGTTCACATGAGCTGACTGTAAACTGTTGGAAAACTGCGTGCAAAGTTGGAAAAAGCGGTTGAAATGTTGGCGAAGTTGCTTGTATATTTATCCTAAGTCATTGGCACGACACTCCCGTAGTTAAATTTCGAAAACATTAAGTAAATGTCTCGAGAATGCCTCATAAATAAGCAGACTATCACAATAGACCACAGGAAAATCGACGACAAACTGTGTACAAAGTTGTGAAAAGCGATTGCAAAGTTGGTAGTTTCATTCGGGATTGTTCCCTGTGATATCATATAAACAAGTCCCATAGTTAAAAGGTCGAAAATGTGAAAACTAGTTCCTAATTTGTTGTTAAATTACCGTAGTGTTGCTCAACGTATGTAGAGGTCATAAGTCATTTTTAAATGGCACTTTTGCAAGCGATATCGATTTTGAAACTTTGAAAAACATGATATAGCCGCCAATTCGGTTCAATTTCAAATAGTCCATGCAGCTGTGTTGCTAGGTGACCAACTCATGTTTAAAGTAAAGCACAAGCGGGCGTGGTTAGTACTTGCATGGGAGACTCACTGAGTAAAGAAGCTGATGTTTTTTCTTTTTGTTTCATCACACGCACGGAAAAAATATAAGGCGACATTCATGCATTTTTTCTTACTGTGATGTCAATCATTTCTTGTGAAAAATCGTGGAATTTTTGTATTTGTTTAATTAATGAAAAATTTTAAAATTTCGTATTTTTTTAAAAACAAGTTGTTTGTGTCTGCAGGCACGTAGTGGGATTTATGCTGTTAATACTCCGTGCAAAGTTGTTCAAAGTGATTGCAAAGTTGTGAAAAGTGATTTCAAAGTTTATAGATGTATTTGTTTATATGACCTAAGTTGTTGGCACATAGAAACACGCAGTTGTAAAGTCAAGAAATTTAATAAAGGCCAGTTGAAAGCAGCCTGTGTATGTTCACATGAGCTGACTGTAAACTGTTGGAAAACTGCGTGCAAAGTTGGAAAAAGCGGTTGAATATTGGCGAAGTTGCTTGTATATTTAACCTAAGTCATTGGCACGACACTCCCGCAGTTAAATTTCGAAAACATTAATTAAATGTCTCGAGAATGCCTCATAAATAAGCAGACTATCACAATAGACCACAGGAAAATCGACGACAAACTGTGTACAAAGTTGTGAAAAGCGATTGCAAAGTTGGCAGTTTCATTCGGGATTGTTCCCTGTGATATCATATAAACAAGTCCCATAGTTAAAAGTTCGAAAATGTGAAAACTAGTTCCTAATTTGTTGTTAAATTACCGTAGTGTTGCTCAAAGTATGTAGAGGTCATAGGTAATTTTTAAATGGCACTTTTGCAAGCGATATCGATTTTGAAACTTTGAAAAACATGAAATAGCCGCCAATTCGGTTCAATTTCAAATAGTCCATGCAGCTGTGTTGTTAGGTGACCAACTCATGTTTAATGTAAAGCATAATTGGGCGTGGTTAGTACTTGCATGGGAGACTCACTGAGTAAACAAGCTGTTGTTTTTTCTTTTTGTTTCATCACACGCACGGAAAAAATATAAGGCGACATTCATGCATTTTTTCTTACTGTGATGTCAATCATTTCTTGTGGAAAATCGTGGAATTTTTGTATTTGTTTAATTAATGAAAAGTTTTAAAATTTCGTATTTTTTTTTAAAAACAAGTTGTTGGTGTCTGCAGGCACGTAGTGGGATTTATGCTGTTAATATTCCGTGCAAAGTTGTTCAAAGTGATTGCAAAGTTGTGCAAAGTGATTTCAAAGTTTGTAGATGTATTTGTTTATATGACCTAAGTTGTTGGCATATAGAAACACGCAGTTGTAAAGTCAAGAAATTTAATAAAAGCCAGTTGAAAGCAGCCTGTGGATGTTCACATGAGCTGACTGTAAACTGTTGGAAAACTGCGTGCAAAGTTGGAAAAAGCGGTTGAAATGTTGGCGAAGTTGCTTGTATATTTATCCTAAGTCATTGGCACGACACTCCCGTAGTTAAATTTCGAAAACATTAAGTAAATGTCTCGAGAATGCCTCATAAATAAGCAGACTATCACAATAGACCACAGGAAAATCGACGACAAACTGTGTACAAAGTTGTGAAAAGCGATTGCAAAGTTGGTAGTTTCATTCGGGATTGTTACCTGTGATATCATATAAACAAGTCCCATAGTTAAAAGGTCGAAAATGTGAAAACTAGTTCCTAATTTGTTGTTAAATTACCGTAGTGTTGCTCAACGTATGTAGAGGTCATAAGTCATTTTTAAATGGCACTTTTGCAAGCGATATCGATTTTGAAACTTTGAAAAACATGAAATAGCCGCCAATTCGGTTCAATTTCAAATAGTCCATGCAGCTGTGTTGCTAGGTGACCAACTCATGTTTAAAGTAAAGCACAAGCGGGCGTGGTTAGTACTTGCATGGGAGACTCACTGAGTAAAGAAGCTGATGTTTTTTCTTTTTGTTTCATCACACGCATGGAAAAAATATAAGGCGACATTCATGCATTTTTTCTTACTGTGATGTCAATCATTTCTTGTGAAAAATCGTGGAATTTTTGTATTTGTTTAATTAATGAAAAATTTTAAAATTTCGTATTTTTATAAAAACAAGTTGTTTGTGTCTGCAGGCACGTAGTGGGATTTATGCTGTTAATACTCCGTGCAAAGTTGTTCAAAGTGATTGCAAAGTTGTGAAAAGTGATTTCAAAGTTTATAGATGTATTTGTTTATATGACCTAAGTTGTTGGCACATAGAAACACGCAGTTGTAAAGTCAAGAAATTTAATAAAGGCCAGTTGAAAGCAGCCTGTGTATGTTCACATGAGCTGACTGTAAACTGTTGGAAAACTGCGTGCAAAGTTGGAAAAAGCGGTTGAATATTGGCGAAGTTGCTTGTATATTTAACCTAAGTCATTGGCACGACACTCCCGCAGTTAAATTTCGAAAACATTAATTAAATGTCTCGAGAATGCCTCATAAATAAGCAGACTATCACAATAGACCACAGGAAAATCGACGACAAACTGTGTACAAAGTTGTGAAAAGCGATTGCAAAGTTGGCAGTTTCATTCGGGATTGTTCCCTGTGATATCATATAAACAAGTCCCATAGTTAAAAGTTCGAAAATGTGAAAACTAGTTCCTAATTTGTTGTTAAATTACCGTAGTGTTGCTCAAAGTATGTAGAGGTCATAGGTAATTTTTAAATGGCACTTTTGCAAGCGATATCGATTTTGAAACTTTGAAAAACATGAAATAGCCGCCAATTCGGTTCAATTTCAAATAGTCCATGCAGCTGTGTTGTTAGGTGACCAACTCATGTTTAATGTAAAGCATAATTGGGCGTGGTTAGTACTTGCATGGGAGACTCACTGAGTAAACAAGCTGTTGTTTTTTCTTTTTGTTTCATCACACGCACGGAAAAAATATAAGGCGACATTCATGCATTTTTTCTTACTGTGATGTCAATCATTTCTTGTGAAAAATCGTGGAATTTTTGTATTTGTTTAATTAATGAAAAATTTTAAAATTTCGTATTTTTTTAAAAACAAGTTGTTTGTGTCTGCAGGCACGTAGTGGGATTTATGCTGTTAATACTCCGTGCAAAGTTGTTCAAAGTGATTGCAAAGTTGTGAAAAGTGATTTCAAAGTTTATAGATGTATTTGTTTATATGACCTAAGTTGTTGGCACATAGAAACACGCAGTTGTAAAGTCAAGAAATTTAATAAAGGCCAGTTGAAAGCAGCCTGTGGATGGTCACATGAGCTGACTGTAAACTGTTGGAAAACTGCGTGCAAAGTTGGAAAAAGCGGTTGAAATGTTGGCGAAGTTGCTTGTATATTTAACCTAAGTCATTGGCACAACACTCCCGCAGTTAAATTTCGAAAACATTAAGTAAATGTCTCGAGAATGCCTCATAAATAAGCAGACTATCACAATAGACCACAGGAAAATCGACGACAAACTGAGTACAAAGTTGTGAAAAGCGATTGCAAAGTTGGCAGTTTCATTCGGGATTGTTCCCTGTGATATCATATAAACAAGTCCCATAGTTAAAAGTTCGAAAATGTGAAAACTAGTTCCTAATTTGTTGTTAAATTACCGTAGTGTTGCTCAAAGTATGTAGAGGTCATAGGTCATTTTTAAATGGCACTTTTGCAAGCGATATCGATTTTGAAACTTTGAAAAACATGAAATAGCCACCAATTCGGTTCAATTTCAAATAGTCCATGCAGCTGTGTTGTTAGGTGACCAACTCATGTGTAAAGTAAAGCATAATTGGGCGTGGTTAGTACTTGCATGGGAGACTCACTGATTAAACAAGCTGTTATTTTTTTCTTTTTGTTTCATCACACGCACGGAAAAATATAAGGCGACATTCATGCATTTTTTCTTACTGTGATGTCAATCATTTCTTGTGGAAAATCGTGGAATTTTTGTATTTGTTTAATTAATGAAAAGTTTTAAAATTTCGTATTTTTTTTAAAAACAAACCGTGCAAAGTTGTTCAAAGTGATTGCAAAGTTGTGCAAAGTGATTTCAAAGTTTATAGATGTATTTGTTTATATGACCTAAGTTGTTGGCATATAGAAACACGCAGTTGTAAAGTCAAGAAATTTAATAAAGGCCAGTTGAATGCAGCCTGTGGATGTTCACATGAGCTGACTGTAAACTGTTGGAAAACTGCGTGCAAAGTTGGAAAAAGCGGTTGAAATGTTGGCGAAGTTGCTTGTATATTTAACCTAAGTCATTGGCACGACACTCCCGCAGTTAAATTTCGAAAACATTAAGTAAATGTCTCGAGAATGCCTCATAAATAAGCAGACTATCACAATAGACCACAGGAAAATCGACGACAAACTGTGTACAAAGTTGTGAAAAGCGATTGCAAAGCTGGTAGTTTCATTCGGGATTGTTACCTGTGATATCATATTAACAAGTCCCATAGTTAAAAGTTCGAAAATGTGCAAAACTAGTTCCTAATTTGTTGTTAAATTACCGTAGTGTTGCTCAAAGTATGTAGAGGTCATAGGTCATTTTTAAAAGGCACTTTTGCAAGCGATATCGATTTTGAAACTTTCAAAAACATGAAATAGCCGACAATTCGGTTCAATTTTAAATAGTCCATGCAGCTGTGTTGTTAGGTGACCAACTCATGTTTAAAGTAAAGCACAAGCGGGCGTGGTTAGTACTTGCATGGGAGACTCACTGAGTAAAGAAGCTGATGTTTTTTCTTTTTGTTTCATCACACGCACGGAAAAAATATAAGGCGACATTCATGCATTTTTTCTTACTGTGATGTCAATCATTTCTTGTGAAAAATCGTGGAATTTTTGTATTTGTTTAATTAATGAAAATTTTTAAAATTTCGTATTTTTTTAAAAACAAGTTGTTTGTGTCTGCAGGCACGTAGTGGGATTTATGCTGTTAATACTCCGTGCAAAGTTGTTCAAAGTGATTGCAAAGTTGTGAAAAGTGATTTCAAAGTTTATAGATGTATTTGTTTATATGACCTAAGTTGTTGGCACATAGAAACACGCAGTTGTAAAGTCAAGAAATTTAATAAAGGCCAGTTGAAAGCAGCCTGTGTATGTTCACATGAGCTGACTGTAAACTGTTGGAAAACTGCGTGCAAAGTTGGAAAAAGCGGTTGAATATTGGCGAAGTTGCTTGTATATTTAACCTAAGTCATTGGCACGACACTCCCGCAGTTAAATTTCGAAAACATTAATTAAATGTCTCGAGAATGCCTCATAAATAAGCAGACTATCACAATAGACCACAGGAAAATCGACGACAAACTGTGTACAAAGTTGTGAAAAGCGATTGCAAAGTTGGCAGTTTCATTCGGGATTGTTCCCTGTGATATCATATAAACAAGTCCCATAGTTAAAAGTTCGAAAATGTGAAAACTAGTTCCTAATTTGTTGTTAAATTACCGTAGTGTTGCTCAAAGTATGTAGAGGTCATAGGTAATTTTTAAATGGCACTTTTGCAAGCGATATCGATTTTGAAACTTTGAAAAACATGAAATAGCCGCCAATTCGGTTCAATTTCAAATAGTCCATGCAGCTGTGTTGTTAGGTGACCAACTCATGTTTAATGTAAAGCATAATTGGGCGTGGTTAGTACTTGCATGGGAGACTCACTGAGTAAACAAGCTGTTGTTTTTTTCTTTTTGTTTCATCACACGCACGGAAAAAATATAAGGCGACATTCATGCATTTTTTCTTACTGTGATGTCAATCATTTCTTGTGGAAAATCGTGGAATTTTTGTATTTGTTTAATTAATGAAAAGTTTTAAAATTTCGTATTTTTTTTTAAAAACAAGTTGTTGGTGTCTGCAGGCACGTAGTGGGATTTATGCTGTTAATATTCCGTGCAAAGTTGTTCAAAGTGATTGCAAAGTTGTGCAAAGTGATTTCAAAGTTTGTAGATGTATTTGTTTATATGACCTAAGTTGTTGGCATATAGAAACACGCAGTTGTAAAGTCAAGAAATTTAATAAAAGCCAGTTGAAAGCAGCCTGTGGATGTTCACATGAGCTGACTGTAAACTGTTGGAAAACTGCGTGCAAAGTTGGAAAAAGCGGTTGAAATGTTGGCGAAGTTGCTTGTATATTTATCCTAAGTCATTGGCACGACACTCCCGTAGTTAAATTTCGAAAACATTAAGTAAATGTCTCGAGAATGCCTCATAAATAAGCAGACTATCACAATAGACCACAGGAAAATCGACGACAAACTGTGTACAAAGTTGTGAAAAGCGATTGCAAAGTTGGTAGTTTCATTCGGGATTGTTACCTGTGATATCATATAAACAAGTCCCATAGTTAAAAGGTCGAAAATGTGAAAACTAGTTCCTAATTTGTTGTTAAATTACCGTAGTGTTGCTCAAAGTATGTAGAGGTCATAGGTCATTTTTAAATGGCACTTTTGCAAGCGATATCGATTTTGAAACTTTGAAAAACATGAAATAGCCACCAATTCGGTTCAATTTCAAATAGTCCATGCAGCTGTGTTGTTAGGTGACCAACTCATGTGTAAAGTAAAGCATAATTGGGCGTGGTTAGTACTTGCATGGGAGACTCACTGATTAAACAAGCTGTTATTTTTTTCTTTTTGTTTCATCACACGCACGGAAAAATATAAGGCGACATTCATGCATTTTTTCTTACTGTGATGTCAATCATTTCTTGTGGAAAATCGTGGAATTTTTGTATTTGTTTAATTAATGAAAAGTTTTAAAATTTCGTATTTTTTTTAAAAACAAACCGTGCAAAGTTGTTCAAAGTGATTGCAAAGTTGTGCAAAGTGATTTCAAAGTTTATAGATGTATTTGTTTATATGACCTAAGTTGTTGGCATATAGAAACACGCAGTTGTAAAGTCAAGAAATTTAATAAAGGCCAGTTGAATGCAGCCTGTGGATGTTCACATGAGCTGACTGTAAACTGTTGGAAAACTGCGTGCAAAGTTGGAAAAAGCGGTTGAAATGTTGGCGAAGTTGCTTGTATATTTAACCTAAGTCATTGGCACGACACTCCCGCAGTTAAATTTCGAAAACATTAAGTAAATGTCTCGAGAATGCCTCATAAATAAGCAGACTATCACAATAGACCACAGGAAAATCGACGACAAACTGTGTACAAAGTTGTGAAAAGCGATTGCAAAGCTGGTAGTTTCATTCGGGATTGTTACCTGTGATATCATATTAACAAGTCCCATAGTTAAAAGTTCGAAAATGTGCAAAACTAGTTCCTAATTTGTTGTTAAATTACCGTAGTGTTGCTCAAAGTATGTAGAGGTCATAGGTCATTTTTAAAAGGCACTTTTGCAAGCGATATCGATTTTGAAACTTTCAAAAACATGAAATAGCCGACAATTCGGTTCAATTTTAAATAGTCCATGCAGCTGTGTTGTTAGGTGACCAACTCATGTTTAAAGTAAAGCACAAGCGGGCGTGGTTAGTACTTGCATGGGAGACTCACTGAGTAAAGAAGCTGATGTTTTTTCTTTTTGTTTCATCACACGCACGGAAAAAATATAAGGCGACATTCATGCATTTTTTCTTACTGTGATGTCAATCATTTCTTGTGAAAAATCGTGGAATTTTTGTATTTGTTTAATTAATGAAAATTTTTAAAATTTCGTATTTTTTTAAAAACAAGTTGTTTGTGTCTGCAGGCACGTAGTGGGATTTATGCTGTTAATACTCCGTGCAAAGTTGTTCAAAGTGATTGCAAAGTTGTGAAAAGTGATTTCAAAGTTTATAGATGTATTTGTTTATATGACCTAAGTTGTTGGCACATAGAAACACGCAGTTGTAAAGTCAAGAAATTTAATAAAGGCCAGTTGAAAGCAGCCTGTGTATGTTCACATGAGCTGACTGTAAACTGTTGGAAAACTGCGTGCAAAGTTGGAAAAAGCGGTTGAATATTGGCGAAGTTGCTTGTATATTTAACCTAAGTCATTGGCACGACACTCCCGCAGTTAAATTTCGAAAACATTAATTAAATGTCTCGAGAATGCCTCATAAATAAGCAGACTATCACAATAGACCACAGGAAAATCGACGACAAACTGTGTACAAAGTTGTGAAAAGCGATTGCAAAGTTGGCAGTTTCATTCGGGATTGTTCCCTGTGATATCATATAAACAAGTCCCATAGTTAAAAGTTCGAAAATGTGAAAACTAGTTCCTAATTTGTTGTTAAATTACCGTAGTGTTGCTCAAAGTATGTAGAGGTCATAGGTAATTTTTAAATGGCACTTTTGCAAGCGATATCGATTTTGAAACTTTGAAAAACATGAAATAGCCGCCAATTCGGTTCAATTTCAAATAGTCCATGCAGCTGTGTTGTTAGGTGACCAACTCATGTTTAATGTAAAGCATAATTGGGCGTGGTTAGTACTTGCATGGGAGACTCACTGAGTAAACAAGCTGTTGTTTTTTTCTTTTTGTTTCATCACACGCACGGAAAAAATATAAGGCGACATTCATGCATTTTTTCTTACTGTGATGTCAATCATTTCTTGTGGAAAATCGTGGAATTTTTGTATTTGTTTAATTAATGAAAAGTTTTAAAATTTCGTATTTTTTTTTAAAAACAAGTTGTTGGTGTCTGCAGGCACGTAGTGGGATTTATGCTGTTAATATTCCGTGCAAAGTTGTTCAAAGTGATTGCAAAGTTGTGCAAAGTGATTTCAAAGTTTGTAGATGTATTTGTTTATATGACCTAAGTTGTTGGCATATAGAAACACGCAGTTGTAAAGTCAAGAAATTTAATAAAAGCCAGTTGAAAGCAGCCTGTGGATGTTCACATGAGCTGACTGTAAACTGTTGGAAAACTGCGTGCAAAGTTGGAAAAAGCGGTTGAAATGTTGGCGAAGTTGCTTGTATATTTATCCTAAGTCATTGGCACGACACTCCCGTAGTTAAATTTCGAAAACATTAAGTAAATGTCTCGAGAATGCCTCATAAATAAGCAGACTATCACAATAGACCACAGGAAAATCGACGACAAACTGTGTACAAAGTTGTGAAAAGCGATTGCAAAGTTGGTAGTTTCATTCGGGATTGTTACCTGTGATATCATATAAACAAGTCCCATAGTTAAAAGGTCGAAAATGTGAAAACTAGTTCCTAATTTGTTGTTAAATTACCGTAGTGTTGCTCAACGTATGTAGAGGTCATAAGTCAATTTTAAATGGCACTTTTGCAAGCGATATCGATTTTGAAACTTTGAAAAACATGAAATAGCCGCCAATTCGGTTCAATTTAAAATAGTCCATGCAGCTGTGTTGCTAGGTGACCAACTCATGTTTAAAGTAAAGCACAAGCGGGCGTGGTTAGTACTTGCATGGGAGACTCACTGAGTAAAGAAGCTGATGTTTTTTCTTTTTGTTTCATCACACGCACGGAAAAAATATAAGGCGACATTCATGCATTTTTTCTTACTGTGATGTCAATCATTTCTTGTGAAAAATCGTGGAATTTTTGTATTTGTTTAATTAATGAAAAATTTTAAAATTTCGTATTTTTTTAAAAACAAGTTGTTTGTGTCTGCAGGCACGTAGTGGGATTTATGCTGTTAATACTCCGTGCAAAGTTGTTCAAAGTGATTGCAAAGTTGTGAAAAGTGATTTCAAAGTTTATAGATGTATTTGTTTATATGACCTAAGTTGTTGGCACACAGAAACACGCAGTTGTAAAGTCAAGAAATTTAATAAAGGCCAGTTGAAAGCAGCCTGTGGATGTTCACATGAGCTGACTGTAAACTGTTGGAAAACTGCGTGCAAAGTTGGAAAAAGCGGTTGAATATTGGCGAAGTTGCTTGTGTATTTAACCTAAGTCATTGGCACGACACTCCCGCAGTTAAATTTCGAAAACATTAATTAAATGTCTCGAGAATGCCTCATAAATAAGCAGACTATCACAATAGACCACAGGAAAATCGACGACAAACTGTGTACAAAGTTGTGAAAAGCGATTGCAAAGTTGGCAGTTTCATTCGGGATTGTTCCCTGTGATATCATATAAACAAGTCCCATAGTTAAAAGGTCGAAAATGTGAAAACTAGTTCCTAATTTGTTGTTAAATTACCGTAGTGTTGCTCAACGTATGTAGAGGTCATAAGTCATTTTTAAATGGCACTTTTGCAAGCGATATCGATTTTGAAACTTTGAAAAACATGAAATAGCCGCCAATTCGGTTCAATTTCAAATAGTCCATGCAGCTGTGTTGCTAGGTGACCAACTCATCTTTAAAGTAAAGCACAAGCGGGCGTGGTTAGTACTTGCATGGGAGACTCACTGAGTAAAGAAGCTGATTTTTTTTTCTTTTTGTTTCATCACACGCACGGAAAAAATATAAGGCGACATTCATGCATTTTTTCTTACTGTGATGTCAATCATTTCTTGTGAAAAATCGTGGAATTTTTGTATTTGTTTAATTAATGAAAAATTTTAAAATTTCGTATTTTTTTAAAAACAAGTTGTTTGTGTCTGCAGGCACGTAGTGGGATTTATGCTGTTAATACTCCGTGCAAAGTTGTTCAAAGTGATTGCAAAGTTGTGAAAAGTGATTTCAAAGTTTATAGATGTATTTGTTTATATGACCTAAGTTGTTGGCACATAGAAACACGCAGTTGTAAAGTCAAGAAATTTAATAAAGGCCAGTTGAAAGCAGCCTGTGTATGTTCACATGAGCTGACTGTAAACTGTTGGAAAACTGCGTGCAAAGTTGGAAAAAGCGGTTGAATATTGGCGAAGTTGCTTGTATATTTAACCTAAGTCATTGGCACGACACTCCCGCAGTTAAATTTCGAAAACATTAATTAAATGTCTCGAGAATGCCTCATAAATAAGCAGACTATCACAATAGACCACAGGAAAATCGACGACAAACTGTGTACAAAGTTGTGAAAAGCGATTGCAAAGTTGGCAGTTTCATTCGGGATTGTTCCCTGTGATATCATATAAACAAGTCCCATAGTTAAAAGTTCGAAAATGTGAAAACTAGTTCCTAATTTGTTGTTAAATTACCGTAGTGTTGCTCAAAGTATGTAGAGGTCATAGGTAATTTTTAAATGGCACTTTTGCAAGCGATATCGATTTTGAAACTTTGAAAAACATGAAATAGCCGCCAATTCGGTTCAATTTCAAATAGTCCATGCAGCTGTGTTGTTAGGTGACCAACTCATGTTTAATGTAAAGCATAATTGGGCGTGGTTAGTACTTGCATGGGAGACTCACTGAGTAAACAAGCTGTTGTTTTTTCTTTTTGTTTCATCACACGCACGGAAAAAATATAAGGCGACATTCATGCATTTTTTCTTACTGTGATGTCAATCATTTCTTGTGAAAAATCGTGGAATTTTTGTATTTGTTTAATTAATGAAAAATTTTAAAATTTCGTATTTTTTTAAAAACAAGTTGTTTGTGTCTGCAGGCACGTAGTGGGATTTATGCTGTTAATACTCCGTGCAAAGTTGTTCAAAGTGATTGCAAAGTTGTGAAAAGTGATTTCAAAGTTTATAGATGTATTTGTTTATATGACCTAAGTTGTTGGCACATAGAAACACGCAGTTGTAAAGTCAAGAAATTTAATAAAGGCCAGTTGAAAGCAGCCTGTGGATGTTCACATGAGCTGACTGTAAACTGTTGGAAAACTGCGTGCAAAGTTGGAAAAAGCGGTTGAATATTGGCGAAGTTGCTTGTATATTTAACCTAAGTCATTGGCACGACACTCCCGCAGTTAAATTTCGAAAACATTAATTAAATGTCTCGAGAATGCCTCATAAATAAGCAGACTATCACAATAGACCACAGGAAAATCGACGACAAACTGTGTACAAAGTTGTGAAAAGCGATTGCAAAGTTGGCAGTTTCATTCGGGATTGTTCCCTGTGATATCATATAAACAAGTCCCATAGTTAAAAGTTCGAAAATGTGAAAACTAGTTCCTAATTTGTTGTTAAATTACCATAGTGTTGCTCAAAGTATGTAGAGGTCATAGGTCATTTTTAAATGGCACTTTTGCAAGCGATATCGATTTTGAAACTTTGAAAAACATGAAATAGCCGCCAATTCGGTTCAATTTCAAATAGTCCATGCAGCTGTGTTGTTAGGTGACCAACTCATGTTTAATGTAAAGCATAATTGGGCGTGGTTAGTACTTGCATGGGAGACTCACTGAGTAAACAAGCTGTTGTTTTTTCTTTTTGTTTCATCACACGCACGGAAAAAATATAAGGCGACATTCATGCATTTTTTCTTACTGTGATGTCAATCATTTCTTGTGGAAAATCGTGGAATTTTTGTATTTGTTTAATTAATGAAAAGTTTTAAAATTTCGTATTTTTTTAAAAACAAGTTGTTGGTGTCTGCAGGCACGTAGTGGGATTTATGCTGTTAATACTCCGTGCAAAGTTGTTCAAAGTGATTGCAAAGTTGTGCAAAGTGATTTCAAAGTTTGTAGATGTATTTGTTTATATGACCTAAGTTGTTGGCATATAGAAACACGCAGTTGTAAAGTCAAGAAATTTAATAAAAGCCAGATGAGTTGAAAGCAGCCTGTGGATGTTCACATGAGCTGACTGTAAACTGTTGGAAAACTGCGTGCAAAGTTGGAAAAAGCGGTTGAAATGTTGGCGAAGTTGCTTGTATATTTATCCTAAGTCATTGGCACGTCACTCCCGTAGTTAAATTTCGAAAACATTAAGTAAATGTCTCGAGAATGCCTCATAAATAAGCAGACTATCACAATAGACCACAGGAAAATCGACGACAAACTGTGTACAAAGTTGTGAAAAGCGATTGCAAAGTTGGCAGTTTCATTCGGGATTGTTCCCTCTGATATCATATAAACAAGTCCCATAGTTAAAAGTTCGAAAATGTGAAAACTAGTTCCTAATTTGTTGTTAAATTACCGTAGTGTTGCTCAAAGTATGTAAAGGTCATAGGTCATTTTTAAATGGCACTTTTGCAAGCGATATCGATTTTGAAACTTTGAAAAACATGAAATAGCCGCCAATTCGGTTCAATTTCAAATAGTCCATGCAGTTGTGTTGTTAGGTGACCAACTCATGTTTAACGTAAAGCGCAATCCGGAGTGGTTAGTACTTGCATGGGAAACTCACTGAGTAGACAAGTTGTTGTTTTTTCTTTTTGTTTCATCACACGCATGGAAAAAATATAAGGCGACATTCATGCATTTTTTCTTACTGTGATGTCAATCATTTTTTGGGAAAAATCGTTGAATTTTTGTATTTGTTTAATTAATGAAAAGTTTTAAAATTTCGTATTTTTTAAAAACAAGTTGTTTGTGTCTGCAGGCACGTAGTGGGATTTATGCTGTTAATACTCCGTGCAAAGTTGTTGAAAGTGATTGCAAAGTTGTGAAAAGTGATTTCAAAGTTTATAGATGTATATGTTTATATGACCTAAGTTGTTGGCACATAGAAATACGCAGTTGTAAAGTCAAGAAATTTAATAAAGGCCAGTTGAAAGCAGCCTGTGGATGTTCACATGAGCTGACTGTAAACTGTTGGAAAACTGCGTGCAAAGTTGGAAAAAGCGGTTGAAATGTTGGCGAAGTTGCTTGTATATTTAACCTAAGTCATTGGCACGACACTCCCGCAGTTAAATTTCGAAAACATTAAGTAAATGTCTCGAGAATGCCTCATAAATAAGCAGACTATCACAATAGACCACAGGAAAATCGACGACAAACTGTGTACAAAGTTGTGAAAAGCGATTGCAAAGTTGGTAGTTTCATTCGGGATTGTTACCTGTGATATCATATAAACAAGTCCCATAGTTAAAAGGTCGAAAATGTGAAAACTAGTTCCTAATTTGTTGTTAAATTACCGTAGTGTTGCTCAACGTATGTAGAGGTCATAAGTCATTTTTAAATGGCACTTTTGCAAGCGATATCGATTTTGAAACTTTGAAAAACATGAAATAGCCGCCAATTCGGTTCAATTTCAAATAGTCCATGCAGCTGTGTTGTTAGGTGACCAACTCTTGTATAAAGTAAAGCACAAGCGGGCGTGGTTAGTACTTGCATGGGAGACTCACTGAGTAAAGAAGCTGATGTTTTTTCTTTTTGTTTCATCACACGCACGGAAAAAATATAAGGCGACATTCATGCATTTTTTCTTACTGTGATGTCAATCATTTCTTGTGAAAAATCGTGGAATTTTTGTATTTGTTTAATTAATGAAAAGTTTTAAAATTTCGTATTTTTTTAAAAACAAGTTGTTTGTGTCTGCAGGCACGTAGTGGGATTTATGCTGTTAATACTCCGTGCAAAGTTGTTCAAAGTGATTGCAAAGTTGTGAAAAGTGATTTCAAAGTTTATAGATGTATTTGTTTATATGACCTAAGTTGTTGGCACATAGAAACACGCAGTTGTAAAGTCAAGAAATTTAATAAAGGCCAGTTGAAAGCAGAGTGTGGATGTTCACATGAGCTGACTGTAAACTGTTGGAAAACTGCGTGCAAAGTTGGAAAAAGCGGTTGAAATATTGGCGAAGTTGCTTGTATATTTAACCTAAGTCATTGGCACGACACTCCCGCAGTTAAATTTCGAAAACATTAATTAAATGTCTCGAGAATGCCTCATAAATAAGCAGACTATCACAATAGACCACAGGAAAATCGACGACAAACTGTGTACAAAGTTGTGAAAAGCGATTGCAAAGTTGGTAGTTTCATTCGGGATTGTTACCTGTGATATCATATAAACAAGTCCCATAGTTAAAAGTTCGAAAATGTGAAAACTAGTTCCTAATTTGTTGTTAAATTACCGTAGTGTTGCTCAAAGTATGTAGAGGTCATAGGTCATTTTTAAATGGCACTTTTACAAGCGATATCGATTTTGAAACTTTGAAAAACATGAAATAGCCGCCAATTCGGTTCAATTTCAAATAGTCCATGCAGCTGTGTTGTTAGGTGACCAACTCATGTTTAAAGTAAAGCACAATCGGGCGTGGTTAGTACTTGCATGGGAGACTCACTGAGAAAACAAGCTGTTGTTTTTTCTTTTTGTTTCATCACACGCACGGAAAAAATATAAAGCGACATTCATGCATTTTTTCTTACTGTGATGTCAATCATTTCTTGTGGAAAATCGTGGAATTTTTGTATTTGTTTAATTAATGAAAAGTTTTAAAATTTCGTATTTTTTTTAAAAACAAACCGTGCAAAGTTGTTCAAAGTGATTGCAAAGTTGTGCAAAGTGATTTCAAAGTTTATAGATGTATTTGTTTATATGACCTAAGTTGTTGGCATATAGAAACACGCAGTTGTAAAGTCAAGAAATTTAATAAAGGCCAGTTGAAAGCAGCCTGTGGATGTTCACATGAGCTGACTGTAAACTGTTGAAAAACGGCGTGCAAAGTTGGAAAAAGCGGTTGAAATGTTGGCGAAGTTGCTTGTATATTTAACCTAAGTCATTGGCACGACACTCCCGCAGTTAAATTTCGAAAACATTAATTAAATTTCTCGAGAATGCCTCATAAATAAGCAGACTATCACAATAGACCACAGGAAAATCGACGACAAACTGTGTACAAAGTTGTGAAAAGCGATTGCAAAGTTGGTAGTTTCATTCGGGATTGTTACCTGTGATATCATATAAACAAGTCCCATAGTTAAAAGTTCGAAAATGTGAAAACTAGTTCCTAATTTGTTGTTAAATTACCGTAGTGTTGCTCAAAGTATGTAGAGGTCATAGGTCATTTTTAAATGGCACTTTTGCAAGCGATATCGATTTTGAAACTTTGAAAAACATGAAATAGCCGCCAATTCGGTTCACTTTCAAATAGTCCATGCAGCTGTGTTGTTAGGTGACCAACTCTTGTTTAATGTAAAGCATAATTGGGCGTGGTTAGTACTTGCATGGGAGACTCACTGAGTAAACAAGCTGTTGTTTTTTCTTTTTGTTTCATCACACGCACGGAAAAAATATAAGGCGACATTCATGCATTTTTTCTTACTGTGATGTCAATCATTTCTTGTGGAAAATCGCGGATTTTTTGTATTTGTTTAATTAATGAAAAGTTTTAAAATTTCGTATTTTTTTAAAAAACAAACCGTGCAAAGTTGTTCAAAGTGATTGCAAAGTTGTGCAAAGTGATTTCAAAGTTTATAGATGTATTTGTTTATATGACTTAAGTTGTTGGCATATAGAAACACGCAGTTGTAAAGTCAAGAAATTTGATAAAGGCCAGTTGAAAGCAGCCTGTGGATGATCACATGAGCTGACTGTAAACTGTTGGAAAACTGCGTGCAAAGTTGGAAAAAGCGGTTGAAATGTTGGCGAAGTTGCTTGTATATTTAACCTAAGTCATTGGCACGACACTCCCGCAGTTAAATTTCGAAAACATTAAGTAAATGTCTCGAGAATGCCTCATAAATAAGCAGACTATCACAATGGACCACAGGAAAATCGACGACAAACTGTGTACAAAGTTGTGAAAAGCGATTGCAAAGTTGGCAGTTTCATTCGGGATTGTTCCCTGTGATATCATATAAACAAGTCCCATAGTTAAAAGTTCGAAAATGTGAAAACTAGTTCCTAATTTGTTGTTAAATTACCGTAGTGTTGCTCAAAGTATGTAGAGGTCATAGGTCATTTTTAAATGGCACTTTTGCAAGCGATATCGATTTTGAAACTTTGAAAAACATGAAATAGCCGCCAATTCGGTTCAATTTCAAATAGTCCATGCAGCTGTGTTGTTAGGTGACCAACTCATGTTTAAAGTAAAGCACAATCGGGCGTGGTTAGTACTTGCATGGGAGACTCAATGAGTAAACCAGCTGTTGTTTTTTCTTTTTGTTTCATCACACGCACGGAAAAAAATATAAGGCGACATTCATGCATTTTTTCTTACTGTGATGTCAATCATTTCTTGTGGAAAATCGTGGAATTTTTGTATTTGTTTAATTAATGAAAAGTTTTAAAATTTCGTATTTTTTTTAAAAACAAACCGTGCAAAGTTGTTCAAAGTGATTGCAAAGTTGTGCAAAGTGATTTCAAAGTTTATAGATGTATTTGTTTATATGACCTAAGTTGTTGGCATATAGAAACACGCAGTTGTAAAGTCAAGAAATTTAATAAAGGCCAGTTGAAAGCAGCCTGTCGATGTTCACATGAGCTGACTGTAAACTGTTGGAAAACTGCGTGCAAAGTTGGAAAAAGCGGTTGAAATGTTGGCGAAGTTGCTTGTATATTTAACCTAAGTCATTGGCACGACACTCCCGCAGTTAAATTTCGAAAACATTAAGTAAATGTCTCGAGAATGCCTCATAAATAAGCAGACTATCACAATAGACCACAGGAAAATCGACGAGAAACTGTGTACAAAGTTGTGTGAAGCGATTGCAAAGTTGGTAGTTTCATTCGGGATTGTTACCTGTGATATCATATAAACAAGTCCCATAGTTAAAAGGTCGAAAATTTGAAAACTAGTTCCTAATTTGTTGTTAAATTACCGTAGTGTTGCTCAAACTATGTAGAGGTCATATGTCTTTTTTAAAAGGCACTTTTGCAAGCGATATCGATTTTGAAACTTTCAAAAACATGAAATAGCCGCCAATTCGGTTCAATTTTAAATAGTCCATGCAGCTGTGTTGTTAGATGACCAACTCATGTTTAAAGTAAAGTGCAGTCGGGAGTGGTTAGTACTTGCATGGGAAACTCACTGAGTAAACAAGTTGTTGTTTTTTCTTTTTGTTTCATCACACGCATGGAAAAAATATAAGGCGACATTCATGCATTTTTTCTTACTGTGATGTCAATCATTTTTTTGTGAAAAATCGTGGAATTTTTGTAATTGTTTAATTAATGAAAAGTTTTAAAATTTCCTATTTTTTTAAAAACAAGTTGTTTGTGTCTGCAGGCACGTAGTGGGATTTATGCTGTTAATACTCCGTGCAAAGTTGTTCAAAGTGATTGCAAAGTTGTGAAAAGTGATTTCAAAGTTTATAGATGTATTTGTTTATATGACCTAAGTTGTTGGCATATAGAAACACGCAGTTGTAAAGTCAAGAAATTTAATAAAGGCCAGTTGAAAGCAGCCTGTGGATGTTCACATGAGCTGACTGTAAACTGTTGGAAAACTGCGTGCAAAGTAGGAAAAAGCGGTTGAAATGTTGGCGAAGTTGCTTGTATATTTAACCTAAGTCATTGGCACGACACTCCCGCAGTTAAATTTCGAAAACATTAAGTAAATGTCTCGAGAATGCCTCATAAATAAGCAGACTATCACAATAGACCACAGGAAAATCGACGACAAACTGTGTACAAAGTTGTGAAAAGCGATTGCAAAGTTGGTAGTTTCATTCGGGATTGTTACCTGTGATATCATATTAACAAGTCCCATAGTTAAAAGTTCGAAAATGTGAAAACTAGTTCCTAATTTGTTGTTAAATTACCGTAGTGTTGCTCAAACTATGTAGAGGTCATATGTCATTTTTAAAAGGCACTTTTGCAAGCGATATCGATTTTGAAACTTTCAAAAACATGAAATAGCCGCCAATTCGGTTCAATTTTAAATAGTCCATGCAGCTGTGTTGTTAGGTGACCAACTCATGTTTAAAGTAAAGCATAATTGGGCGTGGTAGGTACTTGCATGGGAGACTCACTGAGTAAACAAGCTGTTGTTTTTTCTTTTTGTTTCATCACACGCACGGAAAAAATATAAGGCGACATTCATGCATTTTTTCTTACTGTGATGTCAATCATTTCTTGTGGAAAATCGTGGAATTTTTGTATTTGTTTAATTAATGAAAAGTTTTAAAATTTCGTATTTTTTTAAAAACAAGTTGTTTGTGTCTGCAGGCACGTAGTGGGATTTATGCTGTTAATACTCCGTGCAAAGTTGTTCAAAGTGATTGCAAAGTTGTGAAAAGTGATTTCAAAGTTTATAGATGTCATTGTTTATATGACCTAAGTTGTTGGCATATAGAAACACGCAGTTGTAAAGTCAAGAAATTTAATAAAGGCCAGTTGAAAGCAGCCTGTGGATGTTCACATGAGCTGACTGTAAACTGTTGGAAAACTGCGTGCAAAGTAGGAAAAAGCGGTTGAAATGTTGGCGAAGTTGCTTGTATATTTAACCTAAGTCATTGGCACGACACTCCCGCAGATAAATTTCGAAAACATTAAGTAAATGTCTCGAGAATGCCTCATAAATAAGCAGACTATCACAATAGACCACAGGAAAATCGACGAGAAACTGTGTACAAAGTTGTGAAAAGCGATTGCAAAGTTGGTAGTTTCATTCGGGGATTGTTACCTGTGGTATCATATAAACAAGTCCCATAGTTAAAAGGTCGAACATGTGAAAACTAGTTCCTAATTTGTTGTTACATTACCGTAGTGTTGCTCAAAGTATGTAGAGGTCATAGGTCATTTTAAAATGGCACTTTTGCAAGCGATATCGATTTTGAAACTTTGAAAAACATGAAATAGCCGCCAATTCGGTTCAATTTCAAATAGTCCATGCAGCTGTGTTGTTAGGTGACCAACTCGTGTTTAAAGTAAAGCGCAATCGGGCGTGGTTAGTACTTGCATGGGAGACTCACTGAGTAAAGAAGCTGTTGTTTTTTCTTTTTGTTTCATCACACGCACGGAAAAAATATAAGGCGACATTCATGCATTTTTTCTTACTGTGATGTCAATCATTTCTTGTGGAAAATCGTGGAATTTTTGTATTTGTTTAATTAATGAAAAGTTTTAAAATTTCGTATTTTTTTAAAAAACAAACCGTGCAAATTTGTTCAAAGTGATTGCAAAGTTGTGCAACGTGTTTTCAAAGTTTATAGATGTATTTGTTTATATGACCTAAGTTGTTGGCATATAGAAACACGCAGTTGTAAAGTCAAGAAATTTAATAAAGGCCAGTTGAAAGCAGCCTGTCGATGTTCACATGAGCTGACTGTAAACTGTTGGAAAACTGCATGCAAAGTTGGAAAAAGCGGTTGAAATGTTGGCGAAGTTGCTTGTATATTTAACCTAAGTCATTGGCACGACACTCCCGCAGTTAAATTTCGAAAACATTAAGTAAATGTCTCGAGAATGCCTCATAAATAAGCAGACTATCACAATAGACCACAGGAAAATCGACGAGAAACTGTGTACAAAGTTGTGTGAAGCGATTGCAAAGTTGGTAGTTTCATTCGGGATTGTTACCTGTGATATCATATAAACAAGTCCCATAGTTAAAAGGTCGAAAATTTGAAAACTAGTTCCTAATTTGTTGTTAAATTACCGTAGTGTTGCTCAAAGTATGTAGAGGTCATAGGTCATTTTTAAATGGCACTTTTGCAAGCGATATCGATTTTGAAACTTTGAAAAACATGAAATAGCCGCCAATTCTGTTCAATTTCAAATAGTCCATGCAGCTGTGTTGTTAGGTGACCAACTCATGTTTAAAGTAAAGCATAATTGGGCGTGGTTAGTACTTGCATGGGAGACTCACTGAGTAAACAAGCTGTTGTTTTTTCTTTTTGTTTCATAACACGCACGGAAAAAATATAAGGCGACATTCATGCATTTTTCTTACTGTGATGTCAATCATTTCTTGTGGAAAATCGCGGAATTTTTGTATTTGTTTAATTAATGAAAAGTTTTAAAATTTCGTATTTTTTTAAAAAACAAACCGTGCAAAGTTGTTCAAAGTGATTGCAAAGTTGTGCAAAGTGATTTCAAAGTTTATAGATGTATTTGTTTATATGACTTAAGTTGTTGGCATATAGAAACACGCAGTTGTAAAGTCAAGAAATTTGATAAAGGCCAGTTGAAAGCAGCCTGTGGATGATCACATGAGCTGACTGTAAACTGTTGGAAAACTGCGTGCAAAGTTGGAAAAAGCGGTTGAAATGTTGGCGAAGTTGCTTGTATATTTAACCTAAGTCATTGGCACGACACTCCCGCAGTTAAATTTCGAAAACATTAAGTAAATGTCTCGAGAATGCCTCATAAATAAGCAGACTATCACAATAGACCACAGGAAAATCGACGACAAACTGTGTACAAAGTTGTGAAAAGCGATTGCAAAGTTGGCAGTTTCATTCGGGATTGTTCCCTGTGATATCATATAAACAAGTCCCATAGTTAAAAGTTCGAAAATGTGAAAACTAGTTCCTAATTTGTTGTTAAATTACCGTAGTGTTGCTCAAAGTATGTAGAGGTCATAGGTCATTTTTAAATGGCACTTTTGCAAGCGATATCGATTTTGAAACTTTGAAAAACATGAAATAGCCGCCAATTCGGTTCAATTTCAAATAGTCCATGCAGCTGTGTTGTTAGGTGACCAACTCATGTTTAAAGTAAAGCACAATCGGGCGTGGTTAGTACTTGCATGGGAGACTCACTGAGTAAACCAGCTGTTGTTTTTTCTTTTTGTTTCATCACACGCACAGACAAAAATATAAGGCGACATTCATGCATTTTTTCTTACTGTGATGTCAATCATTTCTTGTGGAAAATCGTGGAATTTTTGTATTTGTTTAATTAATGAAAAGTTTTAAAATTTCGTATTTTTTTTAAAAACAAACCGTGCAAAGTTGTTCAAAGTGATTGCAAAGTTGTGCAAAGAGATTTCAAAGTTTATAGATGTATTTGTTTATATGACCTAAGTTGTTGGCATATAGAAACACGCAGTTGTAAAGTCAAGGAATTTAATAAAGGCCACTTGAAAGCAGCCTGTGGATGTTCACATGAGCTGATTGTATACTGTTGGAAAACTGCGTGCAAAGTTGGAAAAAGCGGTTGAAATGTTGGCGAAGTTGCTTGTATATTTAACCTAAGTCATTGGCACGACACTCCCGCAGTTAAATTTCGAAAACATTAAGTAAATGTCTCGAGAATGCCTCATAAATAAGCAGACTATCACAATAGACCACAGGAAAATCGACGACAAACTGTGTACAAAGTTGTGAAAAGCGATTGCAAAGTTGGTAGTTTCATTCGGGATTGTTACCTGTGATATCATATTAACAAGTCCCATAGTTAATAGTTCGAAAATGTGAAAACTAGTTCCTAATTTGTTGTTAAATTACCGTAGTGTTGCTCAAACTATGTAGAGGTCATATGTCATTTTTAAAAGGCACTTTTGCAAGCGATATCGATTTTGAAACTTTCAAAAACATGAAATAGCCGCCAATTCGGTTCAATTTTAAATAGTCCATGCAGCTGTGTTGTTAGGTGACCAACTCATGTTTAAAGTAAAGTGCAATCGGGAGTGGTTAGTACTTGCATGGGAGACTCACTGAGTAAAGAAGCTGTTGTTTTTTCTTTTTGTTTCATCACACGCACGGAAAAAATATAAGGCGACATTCATGCATTTTTTCTTACTGTGATGTCAATCATTTCTTGTAGAAAATCGTGGAATTTTTGTATTTGTTTAATTAATGAAAAGTTTTAAAATTTCGTATTTTTTTAAAAAACAAACCGTGCAAAGTTGTTCAAAGTGATTGCAAAGTTGTGCAAAGTGATTTCAAAGTTTATAGATGTATTTGTTTATATGACCTAAGTTGTTGGCATATAGAAACACGCAGTTGTAAAGTCAAGAAATTTAATAAAGGCCACTTGAAAGCAGCCTGTGGATGTTCACATGAGCTGATTGTTAAAATTTCCTATTTTTTTAAAAACAAGTTGTTTGTGTCTGCAGGCACGTAGTGGGATTTATGCTGTTAATACTCCGTGCAAAGTTGTTCAAAGTGATTGCAAAGTTGTGAAAAGTGATTTCAAAGTTTATAGATGTATTTGTTTATATGACCTAAGTTGTTGGCATATAGAAACACGCAGTTGTAAAGTCAAGAATTTTAATAAAGCCTGTGGATGTTCACATGAGCTGACTGTAAACTGTTGGAAAACTGCGTGCAAAGTAGGAAAAAGCGGTTGAAATGTTGGCGAAGTTGCTTGTATATTTAACCTAAGTCATTGGCACGACACTCCCGCAGTTAAATTTCGAAAACATTAAGTAAATGTCTCGAGAATGCCTCATAAATAAGCAGACTATCACAATAGACCACAGGACAATCGACGAGAAACTGTGTACAAAGTTGTGAAAAGCGATTGCAAAGTTGGCAGTTTCATTCGGGGATTGTTACCTGTGATATCATATAAACAAGTCCCATGGTTAAAAGGTCGAACATGTGAAAACTAGTTCCTAATTTGTTGTTACATTACCGTAGTATTGCTCAAAGTATGTAGAGGTCATAGGTCATTTTTAAATGGCACTTTTGCAAGCGATATCGATTTTGAAACTTTGAAAAACATGAAATAGCCGCCAATTCGGTTCAATTTCAAATAGTCCATGCAGCTGTGTTGTTAGGTGACCAACTCGTGTTTAAAGTAAAGCGCAATCGGGCGTGGTTAGTACTTGCATGGGAGACTCACTGAGTAAAGAAGCTGTTGTTTTTTCTTTTTGTTTCATCACACGCACGGAAAAAATATAAGACGACATTCATGCATTTTTTCTTACTGTGATGTCAATCATTTCTTGTGGAAAATCGTGGAATTTTTGTATTTGTTTAATTAATGAAAAGTTTTAAAATTTCGGATTTTTTTAAAAAACAAACCGTGCAAATTTGTTCAAAGTGATTGCAAAGTTGTGCAAAGTGTTTTCAAAGTTTATAGATGTATTTGTTTATATGACCTAAGTTGTTGGCATATAGAAACACGCAGTTGTAAAGTCAAGAAATTTAATAAAGGCCAGTTGAAAGCAGCCTGTCGATGTTCACATGAGCTGACTGTAAACTGTTGGAAAACTGCGTGCAAAGTTGGAAAAAGCGGTTGAAATATTGGCGAAGTTGCTTGTATATTTAACCTAAGTCATTGGCACGACACTCCCGCAGTTAAATTTCGAAAACATTAAGTAAATGTCTCGAGAATGCCTCATAAATAAGCAGACTATCACAATAGACCACAGGAAAATCGACGACAAACTGTGTACACAGTTGTGAAAAGCGATTGCAAAGTTGGCAGTTTCATTCGGGATTGTTCCCTGTGATATCATATAAACAAGTCCCATAGTTAATAGTTCGAAAATGTGAAAACTAGTTCCTAATTTGTTGTTAAATTACCGTAGTGTTGCTCAAACTATGTAGAGGTCATATGTCATTTTTAAAAGGCACTTTTGCAAGCGATATCGATTTTGAAACTTTCAAAAACATGAAATAGCCGCCAATTCGGTTCAATTTTAAATAGTCCATGCAGCTGTGTTGTTAGGTGACCAACTCATGTTTAAAGTAAAGTGCAATCGGGAGTGGTTAGTACTTGCATGGGAGACTCACTGAGTAAAGAAGCTGTTGTTTTTACTTTTTGTTTCATCACACGCACGGAAAAAATATTAGGCGACATTCATGCATTTTTTCTTACTGTGATGTCAATCATTTCTTGTAGAAAATCGTGGAATTTTTGTATTTGTTTAATTAATGAAAAGTTTTAAAATTTCGTATTTTTTTAAAAAACAAACCGTGCAAAGTTGTTCAAAGTGATTGCAAAGTTGTGCAAAGTGATTTCAAAGTTTATAGATGTATTTGTTTATATGACCTAAGTTGTTGGCATATAGAAACACGCAGTTGTAAAGTCAAGAAATTTAATAAAGGCCACTTGAAAGCAGCCTGTGGATGTTCACATGAGCTGATTGTATACTGTTGGAAAACTGCGTGCAAAGTTGGAAAAAGCGGTTGAAATGTTGGCGAAGTTGCTTGTATATTTAACCTAAGTCATTGGCACGACACTCCCGCAGTTAAATTTCGAAAACATTAAGTAAATGTCTCGAGAATGCCTCATAAATAAGCAGACTATCACAATAGACCACAGGAAAATCGACGACAAACTGTGTACAAAGTTGTGAAAAGCGATTGCAAAGTTGGTAGTTTCATTCGGGATTGTTACCTGTGATATCATATTAACAAGTCCCATAATTAAAAGTTCGAAAATGTGAAAACTAGTTCCTAATTTCTTGTTAAATTACCGTAGTGTTGCTCAAACTATGTAGAGGTCATATGTCATTTTTAAAAGGCACTTTTGCATGCGATATCGATTTTGAAACTTTCAAAAACATGAAATAGCCGCCAATTCGGTTCAATTTTAAATAGTCCATGCAGCTGTGTTGTTAGGTGACCAACTCATGTTTAAAGTAAAGTGCAATCGGGAGTGGTTAGTACTTGCATGGGAAACTCACTGAGTAAACAAGTTGTTGTTTTTTCTTTTTGTTTTATCACACGCATGGAAAAAATATAAGGCGACATTCATGCATTTTTTCTTACTGTGATGTCAATCATTTTTGTGTGAAAAATCGTGGAATTTTTGTAATTGTTTAATTAATGAAAAGTTTTAAAATTTCCTATTTTTTTAAAAACAAGTTGTTTGTGTCTGCAGGCACGTAGTGGGATTTATGCTGTTAATACTCCGTGCAAAGTTGTTCAAAGTGATTGCAAAGTTGTGAAAAGTGATTTCAAAGTTTATAGATGTATTTGTTTATATGACCTAAGTTGTTGGCATATAGAAACACGCAGTTGTAAAGTCAAGAATTTTAATAAAGCCTGTGGATGTTCACATGAGCTGACTGTAAACTGTTGGAAAACTGCGTGCAAAGTAGGAAAAAGCGGTTGAAATGTTGGCGAAGTTGCTTGTATATTTAACCTAAGTCATTGGCACGACACTCCCGCAGTTAAATTTCGAAAACATTAAGTAAATGTCTCGAGAATGCCTCATAAATAAGCAGACTATCACAATAGACCACAGGAAAATCGACGAGAAACTGTGTACAAAGTTGTGAAAAGCGATTGCAAAGTTGGTAGTTTCATTCGGGGATTGTTACCTGTGATATCATATAAACAAGTCCCATAGTTAAAAGGTCGAACATGTGAAAACTAGTTCCTAATTTGTTGTTACATTACCGTAGTATTGCTCAAAGTATGTAGAGGTCATAGGTCATTTTTAAATGGCACTTTTGCAAGCGATATCGATTTTGAAACTTTGAAAAACATGAAATAGCCGCCAATTCGGTTCAATTTCAAATAGTCCATGCAGCTGTGTTGTTAGGTGACCAACTCGTGTTTAAAGTAAAGCGCAATCGGGCGTGGTTAGTACTTGCATGGGAGACTCACTGAGTAAAGAAGCTGTTGTTTTTTCTTTTTGTTTCATCACACGCACGGAAAAAATATAAGACGACATTCATGCATTTTTTCTTACTGTGATGTCAATCATTTCTTGTGGAAAATCGTGGAATTTTTGTATTTGTTTAATTAATGAAAAGTTTTAAAATTTCGTATTTTTTTAAAAACAAGTTGTTGGTGTCTGCAGGCACGTAGTGGGATTTATGCTGTTAATACTCCGTGCAAAGTTGTTCAAAGTGATTGCAAAGTTGTGCAAAGTGATTTCAAAGTTTGTAGATGTATTTGTTTATATGACCTAAGTTGTTGGCATATAGAAACACGCAGTTGTAAAGTCAAGAAATTTAATAAAGGCCAGTTGAAAGCAGCCTGTGTATGTTCACATGAGCTGACTGTAAACTGTTGGAAAACTGCGTGCAAAGTTGGAAAAAGCGGTTGAAATATTGGCGAAGTTGCTTGTATATTTAACCTAAGTCATTGGCACGACACTCCCGCAGTTAAATTTCGAAAACATTAAGTAAATGTCTCGAGAATGCCTCATAAATAAGCAGACTATCACAATAGACCACAGGAAAATAGACGACAAACTGTGTACAGAGTTGTGAAAAGCGATTGCAAAGTTGGTAGTTTCATTCGGGATTGTTACCTGTGATATCATATTAACAAGTCCCATAGTTAAAAGTTCGAAAATGTGAAAACTAGTTCCTAATTTGTTGTTAAATTACCGTAGTGTTGCTCAAACTATGTAGAGGTCATAGGTCATTTTTAAATGGCACTTTTGCAAGCGATATCGATTTTGAAACTTTGAAAAACATGAAATAGCCGCCAATTCGGTTCAATTTCAAATAGTCCATGCAGCTGTGTTGTTAGGTGACAACTCCTGTTTAAAGTAAAGCACAATCGGGCGTGCTTAGTACTTGCATGGGAGACTCACTGAGAAAACAAGCTGTTGTTTTTTCTTTTTGTTTCATCACACGCACAGAAAAAATATAAGGCGACATTCATGCATTTTTTCTTACTGTGATGTCAATCATTTGTTTGTGAAAAATCGTGGAATGTTTGTATTTGTTTAATAAATGAAAAGTTTTAAAATTTCGTATTTTTTTAAAAACAAGTTGTTTGTGTCTGCATACACGTAGTGGGATTTATGCTGTTAATACTCCGTGCAAAGTTGTTCAAAGTGATTGCAAAGTTGTGAAAAGTGATTTCAAAGTTTATAGATGTATTTGTTTATATGACCTAAGTTGTTGGCACATAGAAACACGCAGTTGTAAAGTCAAGAAATTTAATAAAGGCCAGTTGAAATCAGCCTGTCGATGTTCACATGAGCTGACTGTAAACTGTTGGAAAACTGCATGCAAAGTTGGAAAAAGCGGTTGAAATGTTGGCGAAGTTGCTTGTATATTTAACCTAAGTCATTGGCACGACACTCCCGCAGTTAAATTTCGAAAACATTAAGTAAATGTCTCGAGAATGCCTCATAAATAAGCAGACTATCACAATAGACCACAGGAAAATCGACGACAAACTGTGTACAAAGTTGTGAAAAGCGATTGCAAAGTTGGTAGTTTCATTCGGGATTGTTACCTGTGATATCATATAAACAAGTCCCATAGTTAAAAGTTCGAAAATGTGAAAACTAGTTCCTAATTTGTTGTTAAATTACCGTAGTGTTGCTCAAAGTATGTAGAGGTCATAGGTCATTTTTAAATGGCACTTTTGCAAGCGATATCGATTTTGAAACTTTGAAAAACATGAAATAGCCGCCAATTCGGTTCAATTTCAAATAGTCCATGCAGCTGTGTTGTTAGGTGACCAACTCATGTTTAAAGTAAAGCACAATCGGGCGTGGTTAGTACTTGCATCGGAGACTCACTGAGAAAACAAGCCGTTGTTTTTTCTTTTTGTTTCATCACACGCACGGAAAAAATATAAGGCGACATTTATACATTTTTTCTTACTGTGATGTCAATAATTTCTTGTGGAAAATCGTGGAATTTTTGTATTTGTTTAATTAATGAAAAGTTTTAAAATTTCGTATTTTTTTAAAAACAAGTCGTTGGAGTCTGCAGGCACGTAGTGGGATTTATGCTGTTAATACTCCGTGCAAAGTTGTTCAAAGTGATTGCAAAGTTGGTAGTTTCATTCGGGATTGTTACCTGTGATATCATATAAACAAGTCCCATAGTTAAAAGTTCGAAAATGTGAAAACTAGTTCCTAATTTGTTGTTAAATTACCGTAGTGTTGCTCAAAGTATGTAGAGGTCATAGATCATTTTTAAATGGCACTTTTGCAAGCGATATCGATTTTGAAACTTTGAAAAACATGAAATAGCCGCCAATTCGGTTCAATTTCAAATAGTCCATGCAGCTGTGTTGTTAGGTGACCAACTCATGTTTAAAGTAAAGCATAATTGGGCGTGGTTAGTACTTGCATGGGAGACTCACTGATTAAACAAGCTGTTATTTTTTCTTTTTGTTTCATCACACGCACGGAAAAAATATAAGGCGACATTCATGCATTTTTTCTTACTGTGATGTCAATCATTTCTTGTGGAAAATCGTGGAATTTTTGTATTTGTTTAATTAATGAAAAGTTTTAAAATTTCGTATTTTTTTTTAAAACAAACCGTGCAAAGTTGTTCAAAGTGATTGCAAAGTTGTGCAAAGTGATTTCAAAGTTTATAGATGTATTTGTTTATATGACCTAAGTTGTTGGCATATAGAAACACGCAGTTGTAAAGTCAAGAAATTTAATAAAGGCCAGTTGAAAGCAGCCTGTGGATGTTCACATGAGCTGACTGTAAACTGTTGGAAAACTGCGTGCAAAGTTGGAAAAAGCGGTTGAAATGTTGGCGAAATTGCTTGTATATTTAACCTAAGTCATTGGCACGACACTCCCGCAGTTAAATTTCGAAAACATTAAGTAAATGTCTCGAGAATGGATCATAAATAAGCAGACTATCACAATAGACCACAGGAAAATCGACGACAAACAGTGTACAAATTTGAGAAAAGCGATTGCAAAGTTGGTAGTTTCATTCGGGATTGTTACCTGTGATATCATATTAACAAGTCCCATAGTTAAAAGTTCGAAAATGTGAAAACTAGTTCCTAATTTGTTGTTAAATTACCGTAGTGTTGCTCAAACTATGTAGAGGTCATAGGTCATTTTTAAAAGGCACTTTTGTAAGCGATATCGATTTTGAAGCTTTCAAAAACATGAAATAGCCGCCAATTCGGTTCAATTTCAAATAGTCCATGCAGCTGTGTTGTTAGGTGACGAACTCATGTTTAAAGTAAAGCGCAATCGGGAGTGGTTAGTACTTGCATGGGAAACTCACTGAGTAAACAAGCTGTTGTTTTTTCTTTTTGTTTCATCACACGCATGGAAAAAATATAAGGCGACATTCATGCATTTTTTCTTACTGTGATGTCAATCATTTTTTTTGAAAAATCGCGGAATTTTTGTATTTGTTTAATTAATGAAAAGTTTTAAAAATTCGTATTTTTAAAAAAAACAAGTTGTTGGTATTTGCAGGCACGTAGTGGGATTTATGCTGTTAATAATCCGTGCAAAAATGTTCAAAGTGATTGCAAAGTTGTGCAAAGTGATTTCAAAGTTTATAGATGTATTTGTATATATGACCTAAGTTGTTGGCATATAGAAACGCGCACTTGTAAAGTCAAGAAATTTAATAAAGGCCAGTTGAAAGCAGCCTGTGGATGTTCACATGAGCTGACTGTAAACTGTTGGAAAACTGCGTGCAAAGTTGGAAAAAGCGGTTGAAATGTTGGCGAAGTTGCTTGTATATTTAACCTAAGTCATTGGCACGACACTCCCGCAGTTAAATTTCGAAAACATTAAGTAAATGTCTCGAGAATGCCTCATAAATAAGCAGACTATCACAATAGACCACAGGAAAATCGACGACAAACTGTGTACAAAGTTGTGAAAAGCGATTGCAAAGTTGGTAGTTTCATTCGGGATTGTTACCTGTGATATCATATTAACAAGTCCCATAGTTAAAAGTTCGAAAATGTGAAAACTAGTTCCTAATTTGTTGTTAAATTACCGTAGTGTTGCTCAAACTATGTAGAGGTCATATGTCATTTTTAAAAGGCACTTTTGCAAGCGATATCGATTTTGAAACTTTCAAAAACATGAAATAGCCGCCAATTCGGTTCAATTTTAAATAGTCCATGCAGCTGTGTTGTTAGGTGACCAACTCATGTTTAAAGTAAAGTGCAATCGGGAGTGGTTAGTACTTGCATGGGAAACTCACTGAGTAAACAAGTTGTTGTTTTTTCTTTTTGTTTCATCACACGCATGGAAAAAATATAAGGCGACATTCATGCATTTTTTCTTACTGTGATGTCAATCATTTTTTTGTGAAAAATCGTGGAATTTTTGTAATTGTTTAATTAATGAAAAGTTTTAAAATTTCCTATTTTTTTAAAAACAAGTTGTTTGTGTCTGCAGGCATGTAGTGGGATTTATGCTGTTAATACTCCGTGCAAAGTTGTTCAAAGTGATTGCAAAGTTGTGAAAAGTGATTTCAAAGTTTATAGATGTATTTGTTTATATGACCTAAGTTGTTGGCATATAGAAACACGCAGTTGTAAAGTCAAGAAATTTAATAAAGGCCAGTTGAAAGCAGCCTGTGGATGTTCACATGAGCTGACTGTAAACTGTTGGAAAACTGCGTGCAAAGTAGGAAAAAGCGGTTGAAATGTTGGCGAAGTTGCTTGTATATTTAACCTAAGTCATTGGCACGACACTCCCGCAGTTAAATTTCGAAAACATTAAGTAAATGTCTCGAGAATGCCTCATAAATAAGCAGACTATCACAATAGACCACAGGAAAATCGACGAGAAACTGTGTACAAAGTTGTGAAAAGCGATTGCAAAGTTGGTATTTTCATTCGGGGATTGTTACCTGTGATATCATATAAACAAGTCCCATAGTTAAAAGGTCGAACATGTGAAAACTAGTTCCTAATTTGTTGTTACATTACCGTAGTGTTGCTCAAAGTATGTAGAGGTCATAGGTCATTTTTAAATGGCACTTTTGCAAGCGATATCGATTTTGAAACTTTGAAAAACATGAAATAGCCGCCAATTCGGTTCAATTTCAAATAGTCCATGCATCTGTGTTGTTAGGTGACCAACTCGTGTTTAAAGTAAAGCACAATCGGGCGTGGTTAGTACTTGCATGGGAGACTCACTGAGTAAAGAAGCTGTTGTTTTTTCTTTTTGTTTCATCACACGCACGGAAAAAATATAAGGCGACATTCATGCATTTTTTCTTACTGTGATGTCAATCATTTCTTGTGGAAAATCGTGGAATTTTTGTATTTGTTTAATTAATGAAAAGTTTTAAAATTTCGTATTTTTTTAAAAAACAAACCGTGCAAATTTGTTCAAAGTGATTGCAAAGTTTATCAAAGTGATTTCAAAGTTTATAGATGTATTTGTTTATATGACCTAAGTTGTTGGCATATAAAAACACGCAGTTGTAAAGTCAAGAAATTTAATAAAGGCCAGTTGAAAGCAGCCTGTGGATGTTCACATGAGCTGACTGTAAACTGTTGGAAAACTGCGTGCAAAGTTGGAAAAAGCGGTTGAAATGTTGGCGAAATTGCTTGTATATTTAACCTAAGTCATTGGCACGACACTCCCGCAGTTAAATTTCGAAAACATTAAGTAAATGTCTCGAGAATGCCTCATAAATAAGCAGACTATCACAATAGACCACAGGAAAATCGACGAGAAACTGTGTACAAAGTTGTGTGAAGCGATTGCAAAGTTGGTAGTTTCATTCGGGATTGTTACCTGTGATATCATATAAACAAGTCCCATAGTTAAAAGGTCGAAAATTTGAAAACTAGTTCCTAATTTGTTGTTAAATTACCGTAGTGTTGCTCAAAGTATGTAGAGGTCATAGGTCATTTTTAAATGGCACTTTTGCAAGCGATATCGATTTTGAAACTTTGAAAAACATGAAATAGCCGCCAATTCTGTTCAAATTCAAATAGTCCATGCAGCTGTGTTGTTAGGTGACCAACTCATGTTTAAAGTAAAGCACAATCGGGCGTGGTTAGTACTTGCATGGGAGACTCACTGAGTAAAGAAGCTGTTGTTTTTTCTTTTTGTTTCATCACACGCACGGAAAAAATATAAGGCGACATTCATGCATTTTTTCTTACTGTGATGTCAATCATTTCTTGTAGAAAATCGTGGAATTTTTGTATTTGTTTAATTAATGAAAAGTTTTAAAATTTCGTATTTTTTTAAATAACAAGTTGTTGGAGTCTGCAGGCACGTAGTGGGATTTATGCTGTTAATACTCCGTGCAAAGTTGTTCAAAGTGATTGCAAAGTTGTGCAAAGTGTTTTCAAAGTTCATAGATGTATTTGTTTATATGACCTAAGTTGTTGGCATATAGAAACACGCAGTTGTAAAGTCAAGAAATTTAATAAAGGCCAGTTGAAATCAGCCTGTCGATGTTCACATGAGCTGACTGTAAACTGTTGGAAAACTGCATGCAAAGTTGGAAAAAGCGGTTGAAATGTTGGCGAAGTTGCTTGTATATTTAACCTAAGTCATTGGCACGACACTCCCGCAGTTAAATTTCGAAAACATTAAGTAAATGTCTCGAGAATGCCTCATAAATAAGCAGACTATCACAATAGACCACAGGAAAATCGACGACAAACTGTGTACAAAGTTGTGAAAAGCGGTTGCAAAGTTGGCAGTTTCATTCGGGATTGTTACCTGTGATATCATATAAACAAGTCCCATAGTTAAAAGTTCGAAAATGTGAAAACTAGTTCCCAATTTGTTGTTAAATTATCGTAGTGTTGCTCAAAGTATGTAGAGGTCATAGGTCATTTTTAAATGGCACTTTTGCAAGCGATATCGATTTTGAAACTTTGAAAAACATGAAATAGCCGCCAATTCGGTTCAATTTCAAATAGTCCATGCAGCTGTGTTGTTAGGTGACCAACTCATGTTTAAAGTAAAGCACAATCGGGCGTGGTTAGTACTTGCATCGGAGACTCACTGAGAAAACAAGCCGTTGTTTTTTCTTTTTGTTTCATCACACGCACGGAAAAAATATAAGGCGACATTTATACATTTTTTCTTACTGTGATGTCAATAATTTCTTGTGGAAAATCGTGGAATTTTTGTATTTGTTTAATTAATGAAAAGTTTTAAAATTTCGTATTTTTTTAAAAACAAGTCGTTGGAGTCTGCAGGCACGTAGTGGAATTTATGCTGTTAATACTCCGTGCAAAGTTGTTCAAAGTGATTGCAAAGTTGGTAGTTTCATTCGGGATTGTTACCTGTGATATCATATAAACAAGTCCCATAGTTAAAAGTTCGAAAATGTGAAAACTAGTTCCTAATTTGTTGTTAAATTACCGTAGTGTTGCTCAAAGTATGTAGAGGTCATAGGTCATTTTTAAATGGCACTTTTGCAAGCGATATCGATTTTGAAACTTTGAAAAACATGAAATAGCCGCCAATTCGGTTCAATTTCTAATAGTCCATGCAGCTGTGTTGTTAGGTGACCAACTCATGTTTAAAGTAAAGCAAAATCGGGCGTGGTTAGTACTTGCATGGGAGACTCACTGAGAAAACAAGCTGTTGTTTTTTTCTTTTTGTTTCATCACTCGCACGGAAAAAACATAAGGCGACATTCATGCATTTTTTCTTACTGTGATGTTAATCATTTCTTGTGGAAAATCGTGGAATTTTTGTATTTGTTTAATTAATGAAAAGTTTTAAAATTTCGTATTTTTTTAAAAACAAGTTATTGGTGTCTGCAGGCACGTAGGGGGATTTATGCTGTTAATACTCCGTGCAAAGTTGTTCAAAGTGATTGCAAAGTTGTGCAAAGTGATTTCAAAGTTTATAGATGCATTTGTTTATATGACCTAAGTTGTTGGCATATAGAAACACGCAGTTGTAAAGTCAAGAAATTTAATAAAGGCCAGTTGAAAGCAGCCTGTGGATGTTCACATGAGCTGACTGTAAACTGTTGGAAAACTGCGTGCAAAGTTGGAAAAAGCGGTTGAAATGTTGGCGAAGTTGCTTGTATATTTAACCTAAGTCATTGGCACGACAATCCCGCAGTTAAATTTCGAAAACATTAATTAAATGTCTCGAGAATGCCTCATAAATAAGCAGACTATTACAATAGACCACAGGAAAATCGACGACAAACTGTGTACAAAGTTGTGAAAAACGATTGCAAAGTTGGTAGCTTCATTGGGGATTGTTACCTGTGATATCATATAAACAAGTCCCATAGTTAAAAGTTCGAAAATGTGAAAACTAGTTCCTAATTTGTTGTTAAATTACCGTAGTGTTGCTCAAAGTATGTAGAGGTCATAGGTCATTTTTAAATGGCACTTTTGCAAGCGATATCGATTTTGAAACTTTGAAAATCATGAAATAGCCGCCAATTCGGTTCAATTTCTAATAGTCCATACAGCTGTGTTGTTAGGTGACCAACTCATGTTTAAAGTAAAGCAAAATCGGGCGTGGTTAGTACTTGCATGGGAGACTCACTGAGAAAACAAGCTGTTGTTTTTTTCTTTTTGTTGTATCACTCGCACGGAAAAAATATAAGGCGACATTCATGCATTTTTTCTTACTGTGATGTTAATCATTTCTTGTGGAAAATCGTGGAATTTTTGTATTTGTTTAATTAATGAAAAGTTTTAAAATTTCGTATTTTTTTAAAAACAAGTTATTGGTGTCTGCAGGCACGTAGTGGGATCTATGCTGTTAATACTCCGTGCAAAGTTGTTCAAAGTGATTGCAAAGTTGTGCAAAGTGATTTCAAAGTTTATAGATGTATTTGTATATATGACCTAAGTTGTTGGCATATAGAAACGCGCACTTGTAAAGTCAAGAAATTTAATAAAGGCCAGTTGAAAGCAGCCTGTGGATGTTCACATGAGCTGACTGTAAACTGTTGGAAAACTGCGTGCAAAGTTGGAAAAAGCGGTTGAAATGTTGGCGAAGTTGCTTGTATATTTAACCTAAGTCATTGGCACGACACTCCCGCAGTTAAATTTCGAAAACATTAATTAAATGTCTCGAGAATGCCTCATAAATAAGCAGACTATCACAATAGACCACAGGAAAATCGACGACAAACTGTGTACAAAGTTGTGAAAAGCGATTGCAAAGTTGGTAGTTTCATTCGGGATTGTTACCTGTGATATCATATAAACAAGTCCCATAGTTAAAAGTTCGAAAATGTGAAAACTAGTTCCTAATTTGTTGTTAAATTACCGTAGTGTTGCTCAAAGTATGTAGAGGTCATAGGTCATTTTTAAATGGCACTTTTGCAAGCGATATCGATTTTGAAACTTTGAAAAACATGAAATAGCCGCCAATTCGGTTCAATTTCTAATAGTCCATGCAGCTGTGTTGTTAGGTGACCAACTCATGTTTAAAGTAAAGCAAAATCGGGCGTGGTTAGTACTTGCATGGGAGACTCACTGAGAAAACAAGCTGTTGTTTTTTTCTTTTTGTTTCATCACTCGCACGGAAAAAATATAAGGCGACATTCATGCATTTTTTCTTACTGTGATGTTAATCATTTCTTGTGGAAAATCGTGGAATTTTTGTATTTGTTTAATTAATGAAAAGTTTTAAAATTTCGTATTTTTTTAAAAACAAGTTATTGGTGTCTGCAGGCACGTAGGGGGATTTATGCTGTTAATACTCCGTGCAAAGTTGTTCAAAGTGATTGCAAAGTTGTGCAAAGTGATTTCAAAGTTTATAGATGTATTTGTTTATATGACCTAAGTTGTTGGCATATAGAAACACGCAGTTGTAAAGTCAAGAAATTTAATAAAGGCCAGTTGAAAGCAGCCTGTGGATGTTCACATGAGCTGACTGTAAACTGTTGGAAAACTGCGTGCAAAGTTGGAAAAAGCGGTTGAAATGTTGGCGAAGTTGCTTGTATATTTAACCTAAGTCATTGGCACGACACTCCCGCAGTTAAATTTCGAAAACATTAATTAAATGTCTCGAGAATGCCTCATAAATAAGCAGACTATCACAATAGACCACAGGAAAATCGACGACAAACTGTGTACATAGTTGTGAAAAGCGATTGCAAAGTTGGTAGCTTCATTGGGGATTGTTACCTGTGATATCATATAAACAAGTCCCATAGTTAAAAGTTCGAAAATGTGAAAACTAGTTCCTAATTTGTTGTTAAATTACCGTAGTGTTGCTCAAAGTATGTAGAGGTCATAGGTCATTTTTAAATGGCACTTTTGCAAGCGATATCGATTTTGAAACTTTGAAAATCATGAAATAGCCGCCAATTCGGTTCAATTTCTAATAGTCCATACAGCTGTGTTGTTAGGTGACCAACTCATGTTTAAAGTAAAGCAAAATCGGGCGTGGTTAGTACTTGCATGGGAGACTCACTGAGAAAACAAGCTGTTGTTTTTTTCTTTTTGTTGTATCACTCGCACGGAAAAAATATAAGGCGACATTCATGCATTTTTTCTTACTGTGATGTTAATCATTTCTTGTGGAAAATCGTGGAATTTTTGTATTTGTTTAATTAATGAAAAGTTTTAAAATTTCGTATTTTTTTAAAAACAAGTTATTGGTGTCTGCAGGCACGTAGTGGGATCTATGCTGTTAATACTCCGTGCAAAGTTGTTCAAAGTGATTGCAAAGTTGTGCAAAGTGATTTCAAAGTTTATAGATGTATTTGTATATATGACCTAAGTTGTTGGCATATAGAAACGCGCACTTGTAAAGTCAAGAAATTTAATAAAGGCCAGTTGAAAGCAGCCTGTGGATGTTCACATGAGCTGACTGTAAACTGTTGGAAAACTGCGTGCAAAGTTGGAAAAAGCGGTTGAAATGTTGGCGAAGTTGCTTGTATATTTAACCTAAGTCATTGGCACGACACTCCCGCAGTTAAATTTCGAAAACATTAATTAAATGTCTCGAGAATGCCTCATAAATAAGCAGACTATCACAATAGACCACAGGAAAATCGACGACAAACTGTGTACAAAGTTGTGAAAAGCGATTGCAAAGTTGGTAGTTTCATTCGGGATTGTTACCTGTGATATCATATAAACAAGTCCCATAGTTAAAAGTTCGAAAATGTGAAAACTAGTTCCTAATTTGTTGTTAAATTACCGTAGTGTTGCTCAAAGTATGTAGAGGTCATAGGTCATTTTTAAATGGCACTTTTGCAAGCGATATCGATTTTGAAACTTTGAAAAACATGAAATAGCCGCCAATTCGGTTCAATTTCTAATAGTCCATGCAGCTGTGTTGTTAGGTGACCAACTCATGTTTAAAGTAAAGCAAAATCGGGCGTGGTTAGTACTTGCATGGGAGACTCACTGAGAAAACAAGCTGTTGTTTTTTTCTTTTTGTTTCATCACTCGCACGGAAAAAATATAAGGCGACATTCATGCATTTTTTCTTACTGTGATGTTAATCATTTCTTGTGGAAAATCGTGGAATTTTTGTATTTGTTTAATTAATGAAAAGTTTTAAAATTTCGTATTTTTTTAAAAACAAGTTATTGGTGTCTGCAGGCACGTAGGGGGATTTATGCTGTTAATACTCCGTGCAAAGTTGTTCAAAGTGATTGCAAAGTTGTGCAAAGTGATTTCAAAGTTTATAGATGTATTTGTTTATATGACCTAAGTTGTTGGCATATAGAAACACGCAGTTGTAAAGTCAAGAAATTTAATAAAGGCCAGTTGAAAGCAGCCTGTGGATGTTCACATGAGCTGACTGTAAACTGTTGGAAAACTGCGTGCAAAGTTGGAAAAAGCGGTTGAAATGTTGGCGAAGTTGCTTGTATATTTAACCTAAGTCATTGGCACGACACTCCCGCAGTTAAATTTCGAAAACATTAATTAAATGTCTCGAGAATGCCTCATAAATAAGCAGACTATCACAATAGACCACAGGAAAATCGACGACAAACTGTGTACATAGTTGTGAAAAGCGATTGCAAAGTTGGTAGTTTCATTCGGGATTGTTACCTGTGATATCATATAAACAAGTCCCATAGTTAAAAGTTCGAAAATGTGAAAACTAGTTCCTAATTTGTTGTTAAATTACCGTAGTGTTGCTCAAAGTATGTAGAGGTCATAGGTCATTTTTAAATGGCACTTTTGCAAGCGATATCGATTATGAAACTTTGAAAAACATGAAATAGCCGCCAATTCGGTTCAATTTCTAATAGTCCATGCAGCTGTGTTGTTAGGTGACCAACTCATGTTTAAAGTAAAGCAAAATCGGGCGTGGTTAGTACTTGCATGGGAGACTCACTGAGAAAACAAGCTGTTGTTTTTTTCTTTTTGTTTCATCACTCGCACGGAAAAAATATAAGGCGACATTCATGCATTTTTTCTTACTGTGATGTTAATCATTTCTTGTGGAAAATCGTGGAATTTTTGTATTTGTTTAATTAATGAAAAGTTTTAAAATTTCGTATTTTTTTAAAAACAAGTTATTGGTGTCTGCAGGCACGTAGGGGGATTTATGCTGTTAATACTCCGTGCAAAGTTGTTCAAAGTGATTGCAAAGTTGTGCAAAGTGATTTCAAAGTTTATAGATGTATTTGTTTATATGACCTAAGTTGTTGGCATATAGAAACACGCAGTTGTAAAGTCAAGAAATTTAATAAAGGCCAGTTGAAAGCAGCCTGTGGATGTTCACATGAGCTGACTGTAAACTGTTGGAAAACTGCGTGCAAAGTTGGAAAAAGCGGTTGAAATGTTGGCGAAGTTGCTTGTATATTTAACCTAAGTCATTGGCACGACACTCCCGCAGTTAAATTTCGAAAACATTAATTAAATGTCTCGAGAATGCCTCATAAATAAGCAGACTATTACAATAGACCACAGGAAAATCGACGACAAACTGTGTACAAAGTTGTGAAAAGCGATTGCAAAGTTGGTAGCTTCATTCGGGATTGTTACCTGTGATATCATATAAACAAGTCCCATAGTTAAAAGTTCGAAAATGTGAAAACTAGTTCCTAATTTGTTGTTAAATTACCGTAGTGTTGCTCAAAGTATGTAGAGGTCATAGGTCATTTTTAAATGGCACTTTTGCAAGCGATATCGATTTTGAAACTTTGAAAAACATGAAATAGCCGCCAATTCGGTTCAATTTCAAATAGTCCATGCAGCTGTGTTGTTAGGTGACCAACTCATGTTTAAAGTAAAGCATAATTGGGCGTGGTAGGTACTTGCATGGGAGACTCACTGAGTAAACAAGCTGTTGTTTTTTCTTTTTGTTTCATCACACGCACGGAAAAAATATAAGGCGACATTCATGCATTTTTTCTTACTGTGATGTCAATCATTTCTTGTGGAAAATCGTGGATTTTTTGTATTTGTTTAATTAATGAAAAGTTTTAAAATTTCGTATTTCTTTAAAAACAAGTTATTGGTGTCTGCAGGCACGTAGTTGGATTTATGCTGTTAATACTCCGTGCAAAGTTGTTCAAAGTGATTGCAAAGTTGTACAAAGTGATTTCAAAGTTTATAGATGTATTTGTTTATATGACCTAAGTTGTTGGCATATAAAAACACGCAGTTGTAAAGTCAAGAAATTTAATAAAGGCCAGTTGAAAGCAGCCTGTGGATGTTCACATGAGCTGACTGTAAACTGTTGGAAAACTGCGTGCAAAGTTGGAAAAAGCGGTTGAAATGTTGGCGAAATTGCTTGTATATTTAACCTAAGTCATTGGCACGACACTCCCGCAGTTAAATTTCGAAAACATTAATTAAATGTCTCGAGAATGCCTCATAAATAAGCAGACTATCACAATAGACCACAGGAAAATCGACGACAAACTGTGTACAAAGTTGTGAAAAGCGATTGCAAAGTTGGTAGTTTCATTCGGGATTGTTACCTGTGATATCATATAAACAAGTCCCATAGTTAAAAGTTCGAAAATGTGAAAACTAGTTCCTAATTTGTTGTTAAATTACCGTAGTGTTGCTCAAAGTATGTAGAGGTCATAGGTCATTTTTAAATGGCACTTTTGCAAGCGATATCGATTTTGAAACTTTGAAAAACATGAAATAGCCGCCAATTCGGTTCAATTTCTAATAGTCCATGCAGCTGTGTTGTTAGGTGACCAACTCATGTTTAAAGTAAAGCAAAATCGGGCGTGGTTAGTACTTGCATGGGAGACTCACTGAGAAAACAAGCTGTTGTTTTTTTCTTTTTGTTTCATCACTCGCACGGAAAAAATATAAGGCGACATTCATGCATTTTTTCTTACTGTGATGTTAATCATTTCTTGTGGAAAATCGTGGAATTTTTGTATTTGTTTAATTAATGAAAAGTTTTAAAATTTCGTATTTCTTTAAAAACAAGTTATTGGTGTCTGCAGGCACGTAGTTGGATTTATGCTGTTAATACTCCGTGCAAAGTTGTTCAAAGTGATTGCAAAGTTGTACAAAGTGATTTCAAAGTTTATAGATGTATTTGTTTATATGACCTAAGTTGTTGGCATATAAAAACACGCAGTTGTAAAGTCAAGAAATTTAATAAAGGCCAGTTGAAAGCAGCCTGTGGATGTTCACATGAGCTGACTGTAAACTGTTGGAAAACTGCGTGCAAAGTTGGAAAAAGCGGTTGAAATGTTGGCGAAATTGCTTGTATATTTAACCTAAGTCATTGGCACGACACTCCCGCAGTTAAATTTCGAAAACATTAATTAAATGTCTCGAGAATGCCTCATAAATAAGCAGACTATCACAATAGACCACAGGAAAATCGACGACAAACTGTGTACAAAGTTGTGAAAAGCGATTGCAAAGTTGGTAGTTTCATTCGGGATTGTTACCTGTGATATCATATAAACAAGTCCCATAGTTAAAAGTTCGAAAATGTGAAAACTAGTTCCTAATTTGTTGTTAAATTACCGTAGTGTTGCTCAAAGTATGTAGAGGTCATAGGTCATTTTTAAATGGCACTTTTGCAAGCGATATCGATTTTGAAACTTTGAAAAACATGAAATAGCCGCCAATTCGGTTCAATTTCAAATAGTCCATGCAGCTGTGTTGTTAGGTGACCAACTCATGTTTAAAGTAAAGCATAATTGGGCGTGGTAGGTACTTGCATGGGAGACTCACTGAGTAAACAAGCTGTTGTTTTTTCTTTTTGTTTCATCACACGCACGGAAAAAATATAAGGCGACATTCATGCATTTTTTCTTACTGTGATGTCAATCATTTCTTGTGGAAAATCGTGGATTTTTTGTATTTGTTTAATTAATGAAAAGTTTTAAAATTTCGTATTTCTTTAAAAACAAGTTATTGGTGTCTGCAGGCACGTAGTTGGATTTATGCTGTTAATACTCCGTGCAAAGTTGTTCAAAGTGATTGCAAAGTTGTACAAAGTGATTTCAAAGTTTATAGATGTATTTGTTTATATGACCTAAGTTGTTGGCATATAAAAACACGCAGTTGTAAAGTCAAGAAATTTAATAAAGGCCAGTTGAAAGCAGCCTGTGGATGTTCACATGAGCTGACTGTAAACTGTTGGAAAACTGCGTGCAAAGTTGGAAAAAGCGGTTGAAATGTTGGCGAAATTGCTTGTATATTTAACCTAAGTCATTGGCACGACACTCCCGCAGTTAAATTTCGAAAACATTAATTAAATGTCTCGAGAATGCCTCATAAATAAGCAGACTATCACAATAGACCACAGGAAAATCGACGACAAACTGTGTACAAAGTTGTGAAAAGCGATTGCAAAGTTGGTAGTTTCATTCGGGATTGTTACCTGTGATATCATATAAACAAGTCCCATAGTTAAAAGTTCGAAAATGTGAAAACTAGTTCCTAATTTGTTGTTAAATTACCGTAGTGTTGCTCAAAGTATGTAGAGGTCATAGGTCATTTTTAAATGGCACTTTTGCAAGCGATATCGATTTTGAAACTTTGAAAAACATGAAATAGCCGCCAATTCGGTTCAATTTCTAATAGTCCATGCAGCTGTGTTGTTAGGTGACCAACTCATGTTTAAAGTAAAGCAAAATCGGGCGTGGTTAGTACTTGCATGGGAGACTCACTGAGAAAACAAGCTGTTGTTTTTTTCTTTTTGTTTCATCACTCGCACGGAAAAAATATAAGGCGACATTCATGCATTTTTTCTTACTGTGATGTTAATCATTTCTTGTGGAAAATCGTGGAATTTTTGTATTTGTTTAATTAATGAAAAGTTTTAAAATTTCGTATTTCTTTAAAAACAAGTTATTGGTGTCTGCAGGCACGTAGTTGGATTTATGCTGTTAATACTCCGTGCAAAGTTGTTCAAAGTGATTGCAAAGTTGTACAAAGTGATTTCAAAGTTTATAGATGTATTTGTTTATATGACCTAAGTTGTTGGCATATAAAAACACGCAGTTGTAAAGTCAAGAAATTTAATAAAGGCCAGTTGAAAGCAGCCTGTGGATGTTCACATGAGCTGACTGTAAACTGTTGGAAAACTGCGTGCAAAGTTGGAAAAAGCGGTTGAAATGTTGGCGAAATTGCTTGTATATTTAACCTAAGTCATTGGCACGACACTCCCGCAGTTAAATTTCGAAAACATTAATTAAATGTCTCGAGAATGCCTCATAAATAAGCAGACTATCACAATAGACCACAGGAAAATCGACGACAAACTGTGTACAAAGTTGTGAAAAGCGATTGCAAAGTTGGTAGTTTCATTCGGGATTGTTACCTGTGATATCATATAAACAAGTCCCATAGTTAAAAGTTCGAAAATGTGAAAACTAGTTCCTAATTTGTTGTTAAATTACCGTAGTGTTGCTCAAAGTATGTAGAGGTCATAGGTCATTTTTAAATGGCACTTTTGCAAGCGATATCGATTTTGAAACTTTGAAAAACATGAAATAGCCGCCAATTCGGTTCAATTTCTAATAGTCCATGCAGCTGTGTTGTTAGGTGACCAACTCATGTTTAAAGTAAAGCAAAATCGGGCGTGGTTAGTACTTGCATGGGAGACTCACTGAGAAAACAAGCTGTTGTTTTTTTCTTTTTGTTTCATCACTCGCACGGAAAAAATATAAGGCGACATTCATGCATTTTTTCTTACTGTGATGTTAATCATTTCTTGTGGAAAATCGTGGAATTTTTGTATTTGTTTAATTAATGAAAAGTTTTAAAATTTCGTATTTTTTTAAAAACAAGTTATTGGTGTCTGCAGGCACGTAGGGGGATTTATGCTGTTAATACTCCGTGCAAAGTTGTTCAAAGTGATTGCAAAGTTGTGCAAAGTGATTTCAAAGTTTATAGATGTATTTGTTTATATGACCTAAGTTGTTGGCATATAGAAACACGCAGTTGTAAAGTCAAGAAATTTAATAAAGGCCAGTTGAAAGCAGCCTGTGGATGTTCACATGAGCTGACTGTAAACTGTTGGAAAACTGCGTGCAAAGTTGGAAAAAGCGGTTGAAATGTTGGCGAAGTTGCTTGTATATTTAACCTAAGTCATTGGCACGACACTCCCGCAGTTAAATTTCGAAAACATTAATTAAATGTCTCGAGAATGCCTCATAAATAAGCAGACTATTACAATAGACCACAGGAAAATCGACGACAAACTGTGTACAAAGTTGTGAAAAGCGATTGCAAAGTTGGTAGCTTCATTCGGGATTGTTACCTGTGATATCATATAAACAAGTCCCATAGTTAAAAGTTCGAAAATGTGAAAACTAGTTCCTAATTTGTTGTTAAATTACCGTAGTGTTGCTCAAAGTATGTAGAGGTCATAGGTCATTTTTAAATGGCACTTTTGCAAGCGATATCGATTTTGAAACTTTGAAAATCATGAAATAGCCGCCAATTCGGTTCAATTTCTAATAGTCCATGCAGCTGTGTTGTTAGGTGACCAACTCATGTTTAAAGTAAAGCAAAATCGGGCGTGGTTAGTACTTGCATGGGAGACTCACTGAAAAAACAAGCTGTTGTTTTTTTCTTTTTGTTTCATCACTCGCACGGAAAAAATATAAGGCGACATTCATGCATTTTTTCTTACTGTGATGTTAATCATTTCTTGTGGAAAATCGTGGAATTTTTGTATTTGTTTAATTAATGAAAAGTTTTAAAATTTCGTATTTTTTTAAAAACAAGTTATTGGTGTCTGCAGGCACGTAGTGGGATTTATGCTGTTAATACTCCGTGCAAAGTTGTTCAAAGTGATTGCAAAGTTGTGCAAAGTGATTTCAAAGTTTATAGATGTATTTGTATATATGACCTAAGTTGTTGGCATATAGAAACACGCAGTTGTAAAGTCAAGAAATTTAATAAAAGCCAGTTGAAAGCAGCCTGTGGATGTTCACATGAGCTGACTGTAAACTGTTGGAAAACTGCGTGCAAAGTTGGAAAAAGCGGTTGAAATGTTGGCGAAGTTGCTTGTATATTTAACCTAAGTTATTGGCACGACACTCCCGCAGTTAAATTTCGAAAACATTAAGTAAATGTCTCGAGAATACCTCATAAATGAGCAGACTATCACAATAGACCACAGGAAAATCGACGACAAACTGTGTACAAAGTTGTTAAAAGCGATTTCAAAATTGGCAGTTTCATTCGGGATTTTGTTACCTGTGATATCATATAAACAAGTCCCATAGTTAAAAGTTCGAAAATGTGAAAACTAGTTCCCAATTTGTTGTTAAATTACCGTAGTGTTGCTCAAAGTATGTAGAGGTCATAGGTCATTTTTAAATGGCACTTTTGCAAGCGATATCGATTTTGAAACTTTGAAAAACATGAAATAGCCGCCAATTCGGTTCAATTTCAAATAGTCCATGCAGCTGTGTTGTTAGGTGACCAACTCATGTTTAAAGTAAAGCATAATTGGGCGTGGTAGGTACTTGCATGGGAGACTCACTGAGTAAACAAGCTGTTGTTTTTTCTTTTTGTTTCATCACACGCACGGAAAAAATATAAGGCGACATTCATGCATTTTTTCTTACTGTGATGTCAATCATTTCTTGTGGAAAATCGTGGATTTTTTGTATTTGTTTAATTAATGAAAAGTTTTAAAATTTCGTATTTCTTTAAAAACAAGTTATTGGTGTCTGCAGGCACGTAGTGGGATTTATGCTGTTAATACTCCGTGCAAAGTTGTTCAAAGTGATTGCAAAGTTGTGCAAAGTGATTTCAAAGTTTATAGATGTATTTGTTTATATGACCTAAGTTGTTGGCATATAAAAACACGCAGTTGTAAAGGCAAGAAATTTAATAAAGGCCAGTTGAAAGCAGCCTGTGGATGTTCACATGAGCTGACTGTAAACTGTTGGAAAACTGCGTGCAAAGTTGGAAAAAGCGGTTGAAATGTTGGCGAAATTGCTTGTATATTTAACCTAAGTCATTGGCACGACACTCCCGCAGTTAAATTTCGAAAACATTAAGTAAATGTCTCGAGAATGCCTCATAAATAAGCAGACTATCACAATAGTCCACAGGAAAATCGACGACAAACTGTGTACAAAGTTGTGAAAAGCGATTGCAAAGTTGGTAGTTTCATTCGGGATTGTTACCTGTGATATCATATTAACAAGTCCCATAGTTAAAAGTTCGAAAATGTGAAAACTAGTTCCTAATTTGTTGTTAAATTACCGTAGTGTTGCTCAAACTATGTAGAGGTCATAGGTCATTTTTAAAAGGCACTTTTGCAAGCGATATCGATTTTGAAACTTTCAAAAACATGAAATAGCCGCCAATTCGGTTCAATTTCAAATAGTCCATGCAGCTGTGTTGTTAGGTGACCAACTCATGTTTAAAGTAAAGCGCAATCGGGAGTGGTTAGTACTTGCATGGGAAACTCACTGAGTAAACAAGTTGTTGTTTTTTCTTTTTGTTTCATCACACGCATGGAAAAAATATAAGGCGACATTCATGCATTTTTTCTTACTGTGATGTCAATCATTTCTTGTAGAAAATCGTGGAATTTTTGTATTTGTTTAATTAATGAAAAGTTTTAAAATTTCGTATTTTTTTAAATAACAAGTTGTTGGAGTCTGCAGGCACGTAGTGGGATTTATGCTGTTAATACTCCGTGCAAAGTTGTTCAAAGTGATTGCAAAGTTGTGCAAAGTGTTTTCAAAGTTTATAGATGTATTTGTTTATATGACCTAAGTTGTTGGCATATAGAAACACGCAGTTGTAAAGTCAAGAAATTTAATAAAGGCCAGTTGAAATCAGCCTGTCGATGTTCACATGAGCTGACTGTAAACTGTTGGAAAACTGCATGCAAAGTTGGAAAAAGCGGTTGAAATGTTGGCGAAGTTGCTTGTATATTTAACCTAAGTCATTGGCACGACACTCCCGCAGTTAAATTTCGAAAACATTAAGTAAATGTCTTGAGAATGCCTCATAAATAAGCAGACTATCACAATAGACCACAGGAAAATCGACGAGAAACTGTGTACAAAGTTGTGTGAAGCGATTGCAAAGTTGGTAGTTTCATTCGGGATTGTTACCTGTGATATCATATAAACAAGTCCCATAGTTAAACGGTCGAAAATTTGAAAACTAGTTCCTAATTTGTTGTTAAATTACCGTAGTGTTGCTCAAAGTATGTAGAGGTCATAGGTCATTTTTAAATGGCACTTTTGCAAGCGATATCGATTTTGAAACTTTGAAAAACATGAAATAGCCGCCAATTCTGTTCAATTTCAAATAGTCCATGCAGCTGTGTTGTTAGGTGACCAACTCATGTTTAAAGTAAAGCACAATCGGGCGTGGTTAGTACTTGCATGGGAGACTCACTGAGTAAAGAAGCTGTTGTTTTTTCTTTTTGTTTCATCACACGCACGGTAAAAATATAAGGCGACATTCATGCATGTTTTCTTACTGTGATGTCAATAATTTCTTGTAGAAAATCGTGGAATTTTTGTATTTGTTTAATTAATGAAAAGTTTTAAAATTTCGTATTTTTTTAAATAACAAGTTGTTGGAGTCTGCAGGCACGTAGTGGGATTTATGCTGTTAATACTCCGTGCAAAGTTGTTCAAAGTGATTGCAAAGTTGTGCAAAGTGTTTTCAAAGTTTATAGATGATGTATTTGTTTATATGACCTAAGTTGTTGGCATATAGAAACACGCAGTTGTAAAGTCAAGAAATTTAATAAAGGCCAGTTGAAATCAGCCTGTCGATGTTCACATGAGCTGACTGTAAACTGTTGGAAAACTGCATGCAAAGTTGGAAAAAGCGGTTGAAATGTTGGCGAAGTTGCTTGTATATTTAACCTAAGTCATTGGCACGACACTCCCGCAGTTAAATTTCGAAAACATTAAGTAAATGTCTTGAGAATGCCTCATAAATAAGCAGACTATCACAATAGACCACAGGAAAATCGACGAGAAACTGTGTACAAAGTTGTGTGAAGCGATTGCAAAGTTGGTAGTTTCATTCGGGATTGTTACCTGTGATATCATATAAACAAGTCCCATAGTTAAAAGGTCGAAAATTTGAAAACTAGTTCCTAATTTGTTGTTAAATTACCGTAGTGTTGCTCAAAGTATGTAGAGGTCATTGGTCATTTTTAAATGGCACTTTTGCAAGCGATATCGATTTTGAAACTTTGAAAAACATGAAATAGCCGCCAATTCTGTTCAATTTCAAATAGTCCATGCAGCTGTGTTGTTAGGTGACCAACTCATGTTTAAAGTAAAGCACAATCGGGCGTGGTTAGTACTTGCATGGGAGACTCACTGAGTAAAGAAGCTGTTGTTTTTTCTTTTTCTTTCATCACACGCACGGAAAAAATATAAGGCGACATTCATGCATTTTTTCTTACTGTGATGTCAATCATTTCTTGTAGAAAATCGTGGAATTTTTGTATTTGTTTAATTAATGAAAAGTTTTAAAATTTCGTATTTTTTTAAATAACAAGTTGTTGGAGTCTGCAGGCACGTAGTGGGATTTATGCTGTTAATACTCCGTGCAAAGTTGTTCAAAGTGATTGCAAAGTTGTGCAAAGTGATTTCAATGTTTTTAGATGTATTTGTTTATATGACCTAAGTTGTTGGCATATAGAAACACGCAGTTGTAAAGTCAAGAAATTTAATAAAGGCCAGTTGAAAGCAGCCTGTGGATGTTCACATGAGCTGACTGTAAACTGTTGGAAAACTGCGTGCAATGTTGGAAAAAGCGGTTGAAATGTTGGCGAAGTTGCTTATATATTTAACCTAAGTCATTGGCACGACACTCCCGCAGTTAAATTTCGAAAACATTAAGTAAATGTCTCGAGAATGCCTCATAAATAAGCAGACTATCACAATAGACCACAGGAAAATCGACGACAAACTGTGTACAAAGTTGTGAAAAGCGATTGCAAAGTTGGCAGTTTCATTCGGGATTGTTACCTGTGATATCATATAAACAAGTCCCATAGTTAAAAGTTCGAAAATGTGAAAACTAGTTCCCAATTTGTTGTTAAATTACCGTAGTGTTGCTCAAAGTATGTAGAGGTCATAGGTCATTTTTAAATGGCACTTTTGCAAGCGATATCGATTTTGAAACTTTGAAAAACATGAAATAGCCGCCAATTCGGTTCAATTTCAAATAGTCCATGCATCTGTGTTGTTAGGTGACCAACTCATGTTTAAAGTAAAGCACAATCGGGCGTGGTTAGTGCTTGCATGGGAGACTCACTGAGAAAACAAGCCGTTGTTTTTTCTTTTTGTTTCATCACACGCACGGAAAAAATATAAGGCGACATTTATACATATTTTCTTACTGTGATGTCAATCATTTCTTATGGAAAATCGTGGAATTTTTGTATTTCTTTAATTAATGAAAAGTTTTAAAATTTCGTATTTTTTTAAAAACAAGTTGTTGGAGTCTGAAGGCACGTAGTGGGATTTATGCTGTTAATACTCCGTGCAAAGTTGTTCAAAGTGATTGCAAAGTTGGTAGTTTCATTCGGGATTGTTACCTGTGATATCATATAAACAAGTCCCATAGTTAAAAGTTCGAAAATGTGAAAACTAGTTCCTAATTTGTTGTTAAATTACCGTAGTGTTGCTCAAAGTATGTAGAGGTCATAGATCATTTTTAAATGGCACTTTTGCAAGCGATATCGATTTTGAAACTTTGAAAAACATGAAATAGCCGCCAATTCGGTTCAATTTCAAATAGTCCATGCAGCTGTGTTGTTAGGTGACCAACTTATGTTTAAAGTAAAGCATAATTGGGCGTGGTTAGTACTTGCATGGGAGACTCACTGAGTAAAGAAGCTGTTGTTTTTTCTTTTTGTTTCATCACACGCACGGAAAAAATATAAGGCGACATTCATGCATTTTTTCTTACTGTGATGTCAATCATTTCTTGTGGAAAATCGTGGAATTTTTGTATTTGTTTAATTAATGAAAAGTTTTAAAATTTCGTATTTTTTTTTAAAACAAACCGTGCAAAGTTGTTCAAAGTGATTGCAAAGTTGTGCAAAGTGATTTCAAAGTTTATAGATGTATTTGTTTATATGACCTAAGTTGTTGGCATATAGAAACACGCAGTTGTAAAGTCAAGAAATTTAATAAAGGCCAGTTGAAAGCAGCCTGTGGATGTTCACATGAGCTGACTGTAAACTGTTGGAAAACTGCGTGCAAAGTTGGAAAAAGCGGTTGAAATGTTGGCGAAATTGCTTGTATATTTAACCTAAGTCATTGGCACGACACTCCCGCAGTTAAATTTCGAAAACATTAAGTAAATGTCTCGAGAATGGATCATAAATAAGCAGACTATCACAATAGACCACAGGAAAATCGACGACAAACAGTGTACAAATTTGAGAAAAGCGATTGCAAAGTTGGTAGTTTCATTCGGGATTGTTACCTGTGATATCATATTAACAAGTCCCATAGTTAAAAGTTCGAAAATGTGAAAACTATTTCCTAATTTGTTGTTAAATTACCGTAGTGTTGCTCAAACTATGTAGAGGTCATAGGTCATTTTTAAAAGTCACTTTTGTAAGCGATATCGATTTTGAAGCTTTCAAAAACATGAAATAGCCGCCAATTCGGTTCAATTTCAAATAGTCCATGCAGCTGTGTTGTTAGGTGACGAACTCATGTTTAAAGTAAAGCGCAATCGGGAGTGGTTAGTACTTGCATGGGAAACTCACTGAGTAAACAAGCTGTTGTTTTTTCTTTTTGTTTCATCACACGCATGGAAAAAATATAAGGCGACATTCATGCATTTTTTCTTATTGTGATGTCAATCATTTCTTGTAGAAAATCGTGGAATTTTTGTATTTGTTTAATTAATGAAAAGTTTTAAAATTTCGTATTTTTTTAAATAACAAGTTGTTGGAGTCTGCAGGCACGTAGTGGGATTTATGCTGTTAATACTCCGTGCAAAGTTGTTCAAAGTGATTGCAAAGTTGTGCAAAGTGTTTTCAAAGTTTATAGATGTATTTGTTTATATGACCTAAGTTGTTGGCATATAGAAACACGCAGTTGTAAAGTCAAGAAATTTAATAAAGGCCAGTTGAAATCAGCCTGTCGATGTTCACATGAGCTGACTGTAAACTGTTGGAAAACTGCATGCAAAGTTGGAAAAAGCGGTTGAAATGTTGGCGAAGTTGCTTGTATATTTAACCTAAGTCATTGGCACGACACTCCCGCAGTTAAATTTCGAAAACATTAAGTAAATGTCTTGAGAATGCCTCATAAATAAGCAGACTATCACAATAGACCACAGGAAAATCGACGAGAAACTGTGTACAAAGTTGTGTGAAGCGATTGCAAAGTTGGTAGTTTCATTTGGGATTGTTACCTGTGATATCATATAAACAAGTCCCATAGTTAAAAGGTCGAAAATTTGAAAACTAGTTCCTAATTTGTTGTTAAATTACCGTAGTGTTGCTCAAAGTATGTAGAGGTCATAGGTCATTTTTAAATGGCACTTTTGCAAGCGATATCGATTTTGAAACTTTGAAAAACATGAAATAGCCGCCAATTCTGTTCAATTTCAAATAGTCCATGCAGCTGTGTTGTTAGGTGACCAACTCATGTTTAAAGTAAAGCACAATTGGGCGTGGTTAGTACTTGCATGGGAGACTCACTGAGTAAAGAAGCTGTTGTTTTTTCTTTTTGTTTCATCACACGCACGGAAAAAATATAAGGCGACATTCATGCATTTTTTCTTACTGTGATGTCAATCATTTCTTGTAGAAAATCGTGGAATTTTTGTATTTGTTTAATTAATGAAAAGTTTTAAAATTTCGTATTTTTTTAAATAACAAGTTGTTGGAGTCTGCAGGCACGTAGTGGGATTTATGCTGTTAATACTCCGTGCAAAGTTGTTCAAAGTGATTGCAAAGTTGTGCAAAGTGTTTTCAAAGTTTATAGATGTATTTGTTTATATGACCTAAGTTGTTGGCATATAGAAACACGCAGTTGTAAAGTCAAGAAATTTAATAAAGGCCAGTTGAAATCAGCCTGTCGATGTTCACATGAGCTGACTGTAAACTGTTGGAAAACTGCATGCAAAGTTGGAAAAAGCGGTTGAAATGTTGGCGAAGTTGCTTGTATATTTAACCTAAGTCATTGGCACGACACTCCCGCAGTTAAATTTCGAAAACATTAAGTAAATGTCTTGAGAATGCCTCATAAATAAGCAGACTATCACAATAGACCACAGGAAAATCGACGAGAAACTGTGTACAAAGTTGTGTGAAGCGATTGCAAAGTTGGTAGTTTCATTCGGGATTGTTACCTGTGATATCATATAAACAAGTCCCATAGTTAAAAGGTCGAAAATTTGAAAACTAGTTCCTAATTTGTTGTTAAATTACCGTAGTGTTGCTCATAGTATGTAGAGGTCATAGGTCATTTTTAAATGGCACTTTTGCAAGCGATATCGATTTTGAAACTTTGAAAAACATGAAATAGCCGCCAATTCGGTTCAATTTCAAATAGTCCATGCAGCTGTGTTGTTAGGTGACCAACTCATGTTTAAAGTAAAGCATAATTGGGCGTGGTAGGTACTTGCATGGGAGACTCACTGAGTAAACAAGCTGTTGTTTTTTCTTTTTGTTTCATCACACGCACGGAAAAAATATAAGGCGACATTCATGCATTTTTTCTTACTGTGATGTCAATCATTTCTTGTGGAAAATCGTGGATTTTTTGTATTTGTTTAATTAATGAAAAGTTTTAAAATTTCGTATTTCTTTAAAAACAAGTTATTGGTGTCTGCAGGCACGTAGTGGGATTTATGCTGTTAATACTCCGTGCAAAGTTGTTCAAAGTGATTGCAAAGTTGTGCAAAGTGATTTCAAAGTTTATAGATGTATTTGTTTATATGACCTAAGTTGTTGGCATATAAAAACACGCAGTTGTAAAGGCAAGAAATTTAATAAAGGCCAGTTGAAAGCAGCCTGTGGATGTTCACATGAGCTGACTGTAAACTGTTGGAAAACTGCGTGCAAAGTTGGAAAAAGCGGTTGAAATGTTGGCGAAATTGCTTGTATATTTAACCTAAGTCATTGGCACGACACTCCCGCAGTTAAATTTCGAAAACATTAAGTAAATGTCTCGAGAATGCCTCATAAATAAGCAGACTATCACAATAGTCCACAGGAAAATCGACGACAAACTGTGTACAAAGTTGTGAAAAGCGATTGCAAAGTTGGTAGTTTCATTCGGGATTGTTACCTGTGATATCATATTAACAAGTCCCATAGTTAAAAGTTCGAAAATGTGAAAACTAGTTCCTAATTTGTTGTTAAATTACCGTAGTGTTGCTAAAACTATGTAGAGGTCATAGGTCATTTTTAAAAGGCACTTTTGCAAGCGATATCGATTTTGAAACTTTCAAAAACATGAAATAGCCGCCAATTCGGTTCAATTTCAAATAGTCCATGCAGCTGTGTTGTTAGGTGACCAACTCATGTTTAAAGTAAAGCGCAATCGGGAGTGGTTAGTACTTGCATGGGAAACTCACTGAGTAAACAAGTTGTTGTTTTTTCTTTTTGTTTCATCACACGCATGGAAAAAATATAAGGCGACATTCATGCATTTTTTCTTACTGTGATGTCAATCATTTCTTGTAGAAAATCGTGGAATTTTTGTATTTGTTTAATTAATGAAAAGTTTTAAAATTTCGTATTTTTTTAAATAACAAGTTGTTGGAGTCTGCAGGCACGTAGTGGGATTTATGCTGTTAATACTCCGTGCAAAGTTGTTCAAAGTGATTGCAAAGTTGTGCAAAGTGTTTTCAAAGTTTATAGATGTATTTGTTTATATGACCTAAGTTGTTGGCATATAGAAACACGCAGTTGTAAAGTCAAGAAATTTAATAAAGGCCAGTTGAAATCAGCCTGTCGATGTTCACATGAGCTGACTGTAAACTGTTGGAAAACTGCATGCAAAGTTGGAAAAAGCGGTTGAAATGTTGGCGAAGTTGCTTGTATATTTAACCTAAGTCATTGGCACGACACTCCCGCAGTTAAATTTCGAAAACATTAAGTAAATGTCTTGAGAATGCCTCATAAATAAGCAGACTATCACAATAGACCACAGGAAAATCGACGAGAAACTGTGTACAAAGTTGTGTGAAGCGATTGCAAAGTTGGTAGTTTCATTCGGGATTGTTACCTGTGATATCATATAAACAAGTCCCATAGTTAAACGGTCGAAAATTTGAAAACTAGTTCCTAATTTGTTGTTAAATTACCGTAGTGTTGCTCAAAGTATGTAGAGGTCATAGGTCATTTTTAAATGGCACTTTTGCAAGCGATATCGATTTTGAAACTTTGAAAAACATGAAATAGCCGCCAATTCTGTTCAATTTCAAATAGTCCATGCAGCTGTGTTGTTAGGTGACCAACTCATGTTTAAAGTAAAGCACAATCGGGCGTGGTTAGTACTTGCATGGGAGACTCACTGAGTAAAGAAGCTGTTGTTTTTTCTTTTTGTTTCATCACACGCACGGTAAAAATATAAGGCGACATTCATGCATGTTTTCTTACTGTGATGTCAATAATTTCTTGTAGAAAATCGTGGAATTTTTGTATTTGTTTAATTAATGAAAAGTTTTAAAATTTCGTATTTTTTTAAATAACAAGTTGTTGGAGTCTGCAGGCACGTAGTGGGATTTATGCTGTTAATACTCCGTGCAAAGTTGTTCAAAGTGATTGCAAAGTTGTGCAAAGTGTTTTCAAAGTTTATAGATGATGTATTTGTTTATATGACCTAAGTTGTTGGCATATAGAAACACGCAGTTGTAAAGTCAAGAAATTTAATAAAGGCCAGTTGAAATCAGCCTGTCGATGTTCACATGAGCTGACTGTAAACTGTTGGAAAACTGCATGCAAAGTTGGAAAAAGCGGTTGAAATGTTGGCGAAGTTGCTTGTATATTTAACCTAAGTCATTGGCACGACACTCCCGCAGTTAAATTTCGAAAACATTAAGTAAATGTCTTGAGAATGCCTCATAAATAAGCAGACTATCACAATAGACCACAGGAAAATCGACGAGAAACTGTGTACAAAGTTGTGTGAAGCGATTGCAAAGTTGGTAGTTTCATTCGGGATTGTTACCTGTGATATCATATAAACAAGTCCCATAGTTAAAAGGTCGAAAATTTGAAAACTAGTTCCTAATTTGTTGTTAAATTACCGTAGTGTTGCTCAAAGTATGTAGAGGTCATTGGTCATTTTTAAATGGCACTTTTGCAAGCGATATCGATTTTGAAACTTTGAAAAACATGAAATAGCCGCCAATTCTGTTCAATTTCAAATAGTCCATGCAGCTGTGTTGTTAGGTGACCAACTCATGTTTAAAGTAAAGCACAATCGGGCGTGGTTAGTACTTGCATGGGAGACTCACTGAGTAAAGAAGCTGTTGTTTTTTCTTTTTGTTTCATCACACGCACGGAAAAAATATAAGGCGACATTCATGCATTTTTTCTTACTGTGATGTCAATCATTTCTTGTAGAAAATCGTGGAATTTTTGTATTTGTTTAATTAATGAAAAGTTTTAAAATTTCGTATTTTTTTAAATAACAAGTTGTTGGAGTCTGCAGGCACGTAGTGGGATTTATGCTGTTAATACTCCGTGCAAAGTTGTTCAAAGTGATTGCAAAGTTGTGCAAAGTGATTTCAAAGTTTTTAGATGTATTTGTTTATATGACCTAAGTTGTTGGCATATAGAAACACGCAGTTGTAAAGTCAAGAAATTTAATAAAGGCCAGTTGAAAGCAGCCTGTGGATGTTCACATGAGCTGACTGTAAACTGTTGGAAAACTGCGTGCAATGTTGGAAAAAGCGGTTGAAATGTTGGCGAAGTTGCTTATATATTTAACCTAAGTCATTGGCACGACACTCCCGCAGTTAAATTTCGAAAACATTAAGTAAATGTCTCGAGAATGCCTCATAAATAAGCAGACTATCACAATAGACCACAGGAAAATCGACGACAAACTGTGTACAAAGTTGTGAAAAGCGATTGCAAAGTTGGCAGTTTCATTCGGGATTGTTACCTGTGATATCATATAAACAAGTCCCATAGTTAAAAGTTCGAAAATGTGAAAACTAGTTCCCAATTTGTTGTTAAATTACCGTAGTGTTGCTCAAAGTATGTAGAGGTCATAGGTCATTTTTAAATGGCACTTTTGCAAGCGATATCGATTTTGAAACTTTGAAAAACATGAAATAGCCGCCAATTCGGTTCAATTTCAAATAGTCCATGCATCTGTGTTGTTAGGTGACCAACTCATGTTTAAAGTAAAGCACAATCGGGCGTGGTTAGTGCTTGCATGTGAGACTCACTGAGAAAACAAGCCGTTGTTTTTTCTTTTTGTTTCATCACACGCACGGAAAAAATATAAGGCGACATTTATACATATTTTCTTACTGTGATGTCAATCATTTCTTATGGAAAATCGTGGAATTTTTGTATTTCTTTAATTAATGAAAAGTTTTAAAATTTCGTATTTTTTTAAAAACAAGTTGTTGGAGTCTGCAGGCACGTAGTGGGATTTATGCTGTTAATACTCCGTGCAAAGTTGTTCAAAGTGATTGCAAAGTTGGTAGTTTCATTCGGGATTGTTACCTGTGATATCATATAAACAAGTCCCATAGTTAAAAGTTCGAAAATGTGAAAACTAGTTCCTAATTTGTTGTTAAATTACCGTAGTGTTGCTCAAAGTATGTAGAGGTCATAGATCATTTTTAAATGGCACTTTTGCAAGCGATATCGATTTTGAAACTTTGAAAAACATGAAATAGCCGCCAATTCGGTTCAATTTCAAATAGTCCATGCAGCTGTGTTGTTAGGTGACCAACTCATGTTTAAAGTAAAGCATAATTGGGCGTGGTTAGTACTTGCATGGGAGACTCACTGAGTAAAGAAGCTGTTGTTTTTTCTTTTTGTTTCATCACACGCACGGAAAAAATATAAGGCGACATTCATGCATTTTTTCTTACTGTGATGTCAATCATTTCTTGTGGAAAATCGTGGAATTTTTGTATTTGTTTAATTAATGAAAAGTTTTAAAATTTCGTATTTTTTTTTAAAACAAACCGTGCAAAGTTGTTCAAAGTGATTGCAAAGTTGTGCAAAGTGATTTCAAAGTTTATAGATGTATTTGTTTATATGACCTAAGTTGTTGGCATATAGAAACACGCAGTTGTAAAGTCAAGAAATTTAATAAAGGCCAGTTGAAAGCAGCCTGTGGATGTTCACATGAGCTGACTGTAAACTGTTGGAAAACTGCGTGCAAAGTTGGAAAAAGCGGTTGAAATGTTGGCGAAATTGCTTGTATATTTAACCTAAGTCATTGGCACGACACTCCCGCAGTTAAATTTCGAAAACATTAAGTAAATGTCTCGAGAATGGATCATAAATAAGCAGACTATCACAATAGACCACAGGAAAATCGACGACAAACAGTGTACAAATTTGAGAAAAGCGATTGCAAAGTTGGTAGTTTCATTCGGGATTGTTACCTGTGATATCATATTAACAAGTCCCATAGTTAAAAGTTCGAAAATGTGAAAACTATTTCCTAATTTGTTGTTAAATTACCGTAGTGTTGCTCAAACTATGTAGAGGTCATAGGTCATTTTTAAAAGTCACTTTTGTAAGCGATATCGATTTTGAAGCTTTCAAAAACATGAAATAGCCGCCAATTCGGTTCAATTTCAAATAGTCCATGCAGCTGTGTTGTTAGGTGACGAACTCATGTTTAAAGTAAAGCGCAATCGGGAGTGGTTAGTACTTGCATGGGAAACTCACTGAGTAAACAAGCTGTTGTTTTTTCTTTTTGTTTCATCACACGCATGGAAAAAATATAAGGCGACATTCATGCATTTTTTCTTACTGTGATGTCAATCATTTCTTGTAGAAAATCGTGGAATTTTTGTATTTGTTTAATTAATGAAAAGTTTTAAAATTTCGTATTTTTTTAAATAACAAGTTGTTGGAGTCTGCAGGCACGTAGTGGGATTTATGCTGTTAATACTCCGTGCAAAGTTGTTCAAAGTGATTGCAAAGTTGTGCAAAGTGTTTTCAAAGTTTATAGATGTATTTGTTTATATGACCTAAGTTGTTGGCATATAGAAACACGCAGTTGTAAAGTCAAGAAATTTAATAAAGGCCAGTTGAAATCAGCCTGTCGATGTTCACATGAGCTGACTGTAAACTGTTGGAAAACTGCATGCAAAGTTGGAAAAAGCGGTTGAAATGTTGGCGAAGTTGCTTGTATATTTAACCTAAGTCATTGGCACGACACTCCCGCAGTTAAATTTCGAAAACATTAAGTAAATGTCTTGAGAATGCCTCATAAATAAGCAGACTATCACAATAGACCACAGGAAAATCGACGAGAAACTGTGTACAAAGTTGTGTGAAGCGATTGCAAAGTTGGTAGTTTCATTCGGGATTGTTACCTGTGATATCATATAAACAAGTCCCATAGTTAAAAGGTCGAAAATTTGAAAACTAGTTCCTAATTTGTTGTTAAATTACCGTAGTGTTGCTCAAAGTATGTAGAGGTCATAGGTCATTTTTAAATGGCACTTTTGCAAGCGATATCGATTTTGAAACTTTGAAAAACATGAAATAGCCGCCAATTCTGTTCAATTTCAAATAGTCCATGCAGCTGTGTTGTTAGGTGACCAACTCATGTTTAAAGTAAAGCACAATTGGGCGTGGTTAGTACTTGCATGGGAGACTCACTGAGTAAAGAAGCTGTTGTTTTTTCTTTTTGTTTCATCACACGCACGGAAAAAATATAAGGCGACATTCATGCATTTTTTCTTACTGTGATGTCAATCATTTCTTGTAGAAAATCGTGGAATTTTTGTATTTGTTTAATTAATGAAAAGTTTTAAAATTTCGTATTTTTTTAAATAACAAGTTGTTGGAGTCTGCAGGCACGTAGTGGGATTTATGCTGTTAATACTCCGTGCAAAGTTGTTCAAAGTGATTGCAAAGTTGTGCAAAGTGTTTTCAAAGTTTATAGATGTATTTGTTTATATGACCTAAGTTGTTGGCATATAGAAACACGCAGTTGTAAAGTCAAGAAATTTAATAAAGGCCAGTTGAAATCAGCCTGTCGATGTTCACATGAGCTGACTGTAAACTGTTGGAAAACTGCATGCAAAGTTGGAAAAAGCGGTTGAAATGTTGGCGAAGTTGCTTGTATATTTAACCTAAGTCATTGGCACGACACTCCCGCAGTTAAATTTCGAAAACATTAAGTAAATGTCTTGAGAATGCCTCATAAATAAGCAGACTATCACAATAGACCACAGGAAAATCGACGAGAAACTGTGTACAAAGTTGTGTGAAGCGATTGCAAAGTTGGTAGTTTCATTCGGGATTGTTACCTGTGATATCATATAAACAAGTCCCATAGTTAAAAGGTCGAAAATTTGAAAACTAGTTCCTAATTTGTTGTTAAATTACCGTAGTGTTGCTCAAAGTATGTAGAGGTCATAGGTCATTTTTAAATGGCACTTTTGCAAGCGATATCGATTTTGAAACTTTGAAAAACATGAAATAGCCGCCAATTCTGTTCAATTTCAAATAGTCCATGCAGCTGTGTTGTTAGGTGACCAACTCATGTTTAAAGAAAAGCACAATCGGGCGTGGTTAGTACTTGCATGGGAGACTCACTGAGTAAAGAAGCTGTTGTTTTTTCTTTTTGTTTCATCACACGCACGGAAAAAATATAAGGCGACATTCATGCATTTTTTCTTACTGTGATGTCAATCATTTCTTGTAGAAAATCGTGGAATTTTTGTATTTGTTTAATTAATGAAAAGTTTTAAAATTTCGTATTTTTTTAAATAACAAGTTGTTGGAGTCTGCAGGCACGTAGTGGGATTTATGCTGTTAATACTCCGTGCAAAGTTGTTCAAAGTGATTGCAAAGTTGTGCAAAGTGATTTCAAAGTTTTTAGATGTATTTGTTTATATGACCTAAGTTGTTGGCATATAGAAACACGCAGTTGTAAAGTCAAGAAATTTAATAAAGGCCAGTTGAAAGCAGCCTGTGGATGTTCACATGAGCTGACTGTAAACTGTTGGAAAACTGCGTGCAAAGTTGGAAAAAGCGGTTGAAATGTTGGCGAAGTTGCTTATATATTTAACCTAAGTCATTGGCACGACACTCCCGCAGTTAAATTTCGAAAACATTAAGTAAATGTCTCGAGAATGCCTCATAAATAAGCAGACTATCACAATAGACCACAGGAAAATCGACGACAAACTGTGTACAAAGTTGTGAAAAGCGATTGCAAAGTTGGCAGTTTCATTCGGGATTGTTACCTGTGATATCATATAAACAAGTCCCATAGTTAAAAGTTCGAAAATGTGAAAACTAGTTCCCAATTTGTTGTTAAATTACCGTAGTGTTGCTCAAAGTATGTAGAGGTCATAGGTCATTTTTAAATGGCACTTTTGCAAGCGATATCGATTTTGAAACTTTGAAAAACATGAAATAGCCGCCAATTCGGTTCAATTTCAAATAGTCCATGCAGCTGTGTTGTTAGGTGAACAACTCATGTTTAAAGTAAAGCACAATCGGGCGTGGTTAGTGCTTGCATGGGAGACTCACTGAGAAAACAAGCCGCTGTTTTTTCTTTTTGTTTCATCACACGCACGGAAAAAATATAAGGCGACATTTATACATATTTTCTTACTGTGATGTCAATCATTTCTTATGGAAAATCGTGGAATTTTTGTATTTCTTTAATTAATGAAAAGTTTTAAAATTTCGTATTTTTTTAAAAACAAGTTGTTGGAGTCTGCAGGCACGTAGTGGGATTTATGCTGTTAATACTCCGTGCAAAGTTGTTCAAAGTGATTGCAAAGTTGGTAGTTTCATTCGGGATTGTTACCTGTGATATCATATAAACAAGTCCCATAGTTAAAAGTTCGAAAATGTGAAAACTAGTTCCTAATTTGTTGTTAAATTACCGTAGTGTTGCTCAAAGTATGTAGAGGTCATAGATCATTTTTAAATGGCACTTTTGCAAGCGATATCGATTTTGAAACTTTGAAAAACATGAAATAGCCGCCAATTCGGTTCAATTTCAAATAGTCCATACAGCTGTGTTGTTAGGTGACCAACTCATGTTTAAAGTAAAGCATAATTGGGCGTGGTTAGTACTTGCATGGGAGACTCACTGAGTAAAGAAGCTGTTGTTTTTTCTTTTTGTTTCATCACACGCACGGAAAAAATATAAGGCGACATTCATGCATTTTTTCTTACTGTGATGTCAATCATTTCTTGTGGAAAATCGTGGAATTTTTGTATTTGTTTAATTAATGAAAAGTTTTAAAAATTCGTATTTTTTTAAAAAACAAGTTGTTGGTATTTGCAGGCACGTAGTGGGATTTATGCTGTTAATAATCCGTGCAAAAATGTTCAAAGTGATTGCAAAGTTGTGCAAAGTGATTTCAAAGTTTATAGATGTATTTGTATATATGACCTAAGTTGTTGGCATATAGAAACGCGCACTTGTAAAGTCAAGAAATTTAATAAAGGCCAGTTGAAAGCAGCCTGTGGATGTTCACATGAGCTGACTGTAAACTGTTGGAAAACTGCGTGCAAAGTTGGAAAAAGCGGTTGAAATGTTGGCGAAGTTGCTTGTATATTTAACCTAAGTCATTGGCACGACACTCCCGCAGTTAAATTTCGAAAACATTAATTAAATGTCTCGAGAATGCCTCATAAATAAGCAGACTATCACAATAGACCACAGGAAAATCGACGACAAACTGTGTACAAAGTTGTGAAAAGCGATTGCAAAGTTGGTAGTTTCATTCGGGATTGTTACCTGTGATATCATATAAACAAGTCCCATAGTTAAAAGTTCGAAAATGTGAAAACTAGTTCCTAATTTGTTGTTAAATTACCGTAGTGTTGCTCAAAGTATGTAGAGGTCATAGGTCATTTTTAAATGGCACTTTTGCAAGCGATATCGATTTTGAAACTTTGAAAAACATGAAATAGCCGCCAATTCGGTTCAATTTCTAATAGTCCATGCAGCTGTGTTGTTAGGTGACCAACTCATGTTTAAAGTAAAGCAAAATCGGGCGTGGTTAGTACTTGCATGGGAGACTCACTGAGAAAACAAGCTGTTGTTTTTTTCTTTTTGTTTCATCACTCGCACGGAAAAAATATAAGGCGACATTCATGCATTTTTTCTTACTGTGATGTTAATCATTTCTTGTGGAAAATCGTGGAATTTTTGTATTTGTTTAATTAATGAAAAGTTTTAAAATTTCGTATTTTTTTAAAAACAAGTTATTGGTGTCTGCAGGCACGTAGGGGGATTTATGCTGTTAATACTCCGTGCAAAGTTGTTCAAAGTGATTGCAAAGTTGTGCAAAGTGATTTCAAAGTTTATAGATGTATTTGTTTATATGACCTAAGTTGTTGGCATATAGAAACACGCAGTTGTAAAGTCAAGAAATTTAATAAAGGCCAGTTGAAAGCAGCCTGTGGATGTTCACATGAGCTGACTGTAAACTGTTGGAAAACTGCGTGCAAAGTTGGAAAAAGCGGTTGAAATGTTGGCGAAGTTGCTTGTATATTTAACCTAAGTCATTGGCACGACACTCCCGCAGTTAAATTTCGAAAACATTAATTAAATGTCTCGAGAATGCCTCATAAATAAGCAGACTATTACAATAGACCACAGGAATATCGACGACAAACTGTGTACAAAGTTGTGAAAAGCGATTGCAAAGTTGGTAGCTTCATTCGGGATTGTTACCTGTGATATCATATAAACAAGTCCCATAGTTAAAAGTTCGAAAATGTGAAAACTAGTTCCTAATTTGTTGTTAAATTACCGTAGTGTTGCTCAAAGTATGTAGAGGTCATAGGTCATTTTAAATGGCACTTTTGCAAGCGATATCGATTTTGAAACTTTGAAAATCATGAAATAGCCGCCAATTCGGTTCAATTTCTAATAGTCCATGCAGCTGTGTTGTTAGGTGACCAACTCATGTTTAAAGTAAAGCAAAATCGGGCGTGGTTAGTACTTGCATGGGAGACTCACTGAGAAAACAAGTTGTTGTTTTTTCTTTTTGTTTCATCACACGCATGGAAAAAATATAAGGCGACATTCATGCATTTTTTCTTACTGTGATGTTAATCATTTCTTGTAGAAAATCGTGGAATTTTTGTATTTGTTTAATTAATGAAAAGTTTTAAAATTTCGTATTTTTTTAAATAACAAGTTGTTGGAGTCTGCAGGCACGTAGTGGGATTTATGCTGTTAATACTCCGTGCAAAGTTGTTCAAAGTGATTGCAAAGTTGTGCAAAGTGTTTTCAAAGTTTATAGATGTATTTGTTTATATGACCTAAGTTGTTGGCATATAGAAACACGCAGTTGTAAAGTCAAGAAATTTAATAAAGGCCAGTTGAAATCAGCCTGTCGATGTTCACATGAGCTGACCGTAAACTGTTGGAAAACTGCGTGCAAAGTTGGAAAAAGCGGTTGAAATGTTGGCGAAGTTGCTTGTATATTTAACCTAAGTCATTGGCACGACACTCCCGCAGTTAAATTTCGAAAACATTAAGTAAATGTCTCGAGAATGCCTCATAAATAAGCAGACTATCACAATAGACCACAGGAAAATCGACGAGAAACTGTGTACAAAGTTGTGTGAAGCGATTGCAAAGTTGGTAGTTTCATTCGGGATTGTTACCTGTGATATCATATAAACAAGTCCCATAGTTAAAAGGTCGAAAATTTGAAAACTAGTTCCTAATTTGTTGTTAAATTACCGTAGTGTTGCTCAAAGTATGTAGAGGTCATAGGTCATTTTTAAATGGCACTTTTGCAAGCGATATCGATTTTGAAACTTTGAAAAACATGAAATAGCCGCCAATTCTGTTCAATTTCAAATAGTCCATGCAGCTGTGTTGTTAGGTGACCAACTCATGTTTAAAGAAAAGCACAATCGGGCGTGGTTAGTACTTGCATGGGAGACTCACTGAGTAAAGAAGCTGTTGTTTTTTCTTTTTGTTTCATCACACGCACGGAAAAAATATAAGGCGACATTCATGCATTTTTTCTTACTGTGATGTCTATCATTTCTTGTAGAAAATCGTGGAATTTTTGTATTTGTTTAATTAATGAAAAGTTTTAAAATTTCGTATTTTTTTAAATAACAAGTTGTTGGAGTCTGCAGGCACGTAGTGGGATTTATGCTGTTAATACTCCGTGCAAAGTTGTTCAAAGTGATTGCAAAGTTGTGCAAAGTGATTTCAAAGTGTTTAGATGTATTTGTTTATATGACCTAAGTTGTTGGCATATAGAAACACGCAGTTGTAAAGTCAAGAAATTTAATAAAGGCCAGTTGAAAGCAGCCTGTGGATGTTCACATGAGCTGACTGTAAACTGTTGGAAAACTGCGTGCAAAGTTGGAAAAAGCGGTTGAAATGTTTGCGAAGTTGCTTATATATTTAACCTAAGTCATTGGCACGACACTCCCGCAGTTAAATTTCGAAAACATTAAGTAAATGTCTCGAGAATGCCTCATAAATAAGCAGACTATCACAATAGTCCACAGGAAAATCGACGACAAACTGTGTACAAAGTTGTGAAAAGCGATTGCAAAGTTGGTAGTTTCATTCGGGATTGTTACCTGTGATATCATATTAACAAGTCCCATAGTTAAAAGTTCGAAAATGTGAAAACTAGTTCCTAATTTGTTGTTAAATTACCGTAGTGTTGCTCAAACTATGTAGAGGTCATAGGTCATTTTTAAAAGGCACTTTTGCAAGCGATATCGATTTTGAAACTTTCAAAAACATGAAATAGCCGCCAATTCGGTTCAATTTCAAATAGTCCATGCAGCTGTGTTGTTAGGTGACCAACTCATGTTTAAAGTAAAGCGCAATCGGGAGTGGTTAGTACTTGCATGGGAAACTCACTGAGTAAATAAGTTGTTGTTTTTTCTTTTTGTTTCATCACACGCATGGAAAAAATATAAGGCGACATTCATGCATTTTTTCTTACTGTGATGTCAATCATTTCTTGTAGAAAATCGTGGAATTTTTGTATTTGTTTAATTAATGAAAAGTTTTAAAATTTCGTATTTTTTTAAATAACAAGTTGTTGGAGTCTGCAGGCACGTAGTGGGATTTATGCTGTTAATACTCCGTGCAAAGTTGTTCAAAGTGATTGCAAAGTTGTGCAAAGTGTTTTCAAAGTTTATAGATGTATTTGTTTATATGACCTAAGTTGTTGGCATATAGAAACACGCAGTTGTAAAGTCAAGAAATTTAATAAAGGCCAGTTGAAATCAGCCTGTCGATGTTCACATGAGCTGACCGTAAACTGTTGGAAAACTGCGTGCAAAGTTGGAAAAAGCGGTTGAAATGTTGGCGAAGTTGCTTGTATATTTAACCTAAGTCATTGGCACGACACTCCCGCAGTTAAATTTCGAAAACATTAAGTAAATGTCTCGAGAATGCCTCATAAATAAGCAGACTATCACAATAGACCACAGGAAAATCGACGACAAACTGTGTACAAAGTTGTGAAAAGCGATTGCAAAGTTGGTAGTTTCATTCGGGATTGTTACCTGTGATATCATATTAACAAGTCCCATAGTTAAAAGTTCGAAAATGTGAAAACTAGTTCCTAATTTGTTGTTAAATTACCGTAGTGTTGCTCAAACTATGTAGAGGTCATAGGTCATTTTTAAAAGGCACTTTTGCAAGCGATATCGATTTTGAAACTTTCAAAAACATGAAATAGCCGCCAATTCGGTTCAATTTCAAATAGTCCATGCAGCTGTGTTGTTAGGTGACCAACTCATGTTTAAAGTAAAGCGCAATCGGGAGTGGTTAGTACTTGCATGGGAAACTCACTGAGTAAATAAGTTGTTGTTTTTTCTTTTTGTTTCATCACACGCATGGAAAAAATATAAGGCGACATTCATGCATTTTTTCTTACTGTGATGTCAATCATTTCTTGTAGAAAATCGTGGAATTTTTGTATTTGTTTAATTAATGAAAAGTTTTAAAATTTCGTATTTTTTTAAATAACAAGTTGTTGGAGTCTGCAGGCACGTAGTGGGATTTATGCTGTTAATACTCCGTGCAAAGTTGTTCAAAGTGATTGCAAAGTTGTGCAAAGTGTTTTCAAAGTTTATAGATGTATTTGTTTATATGACCTAAGTTGTTGGCATATAGAAACACGCAGTTGTAAAGTCAAGAAATTTAATAAAGGCCAGTTGAAATCAGCCTGTCGATGTTCACATGAGCTGACCGTAAACTGTTGGAAAACTGCGTGCAAAGTTGGAAAAAGCGGTTGAAATGTTGGCGAAGTTGCTTGTATATTTAACCTAAGTCATTGGCACGACACTCCCGCAGTTAAATTTCGAAAACATTAAGTAAATGTCTCGAGAATGCCTCATAAATAAGCAGACTATCACAATAGACCACAGGAAAATCGACGACAAACTGTGTACAAAGTTGTGAAAAGCGATTGCAAAGTTGGTAGTTTCATTCGGGATTGTTACCTGTGATATCATATTAACAAGTCCCATAGTTAAAAGTTCGAAAATGTGAAAACTAGTTCCTAATTTGTTGTTAAATTACCGTAGTGTTGCTCAAACTATGTAGAGGTCATAGGTCATTTTTAAAAGGCACTTTTGCAAGCGATATCGATTTTGAAACTTTCAAAAACATGAAATAGCCGCCAATTCGGTTCAATTTCAAATAGTCCATGCAGCTGTGTTGTTAGGTGACCAACTCATGTTTAAAGAAAAGCGCAATCGGGAGTGGTTAGTACTTGCATGGGAAACTCACTGAGTAAATAAGTTGTTGTTTTTTCTTTTTGTTTCATCACACGCATGGAAAAAATATAAGGCGACATTCATGCATTTTTTCTTACTGTGATGTCAATCATTTCTTGTAGAAAATCGTGGAATTTTTGTATTTGTTTAATTAATGAAAAGTTTTAAAATTTCGTATTTTTTTAAATAACAAGTTGTTGGAGTCTGCAGGCACGTAGTGGGATTTATGCTGTTAATACTCCGTGCAAAGTTGTTCAAAGTGATTGCAAAGTTGTGCAAAGTGTTTTCAAAGTTTATAGATGTATTTGTTTATATGACCTAAGTTGTTGGCATATAGAAACACGCAGTTGTAAAGTCAAGAAATTTAATAAAGGCCAGTTGAAATCAGCCTGTCGATGTTCACATGAGCTGACCGTAAACTGTTGGAAAACTGCGTGCAAAGTCGGAAAAAGCGGTTGAAATGTTGGCGAAGTTGCTTGTATATTTAACCTAAGTCATTGGCACGACACTCCCGCAGTTAAATTTCGAAAACATTAAGTAAATGTCTCGAGAATGCCTCATAAATAAGCAGACTATCACAATAGACCACAGGAAAATCGACGAGAAACTGTGTACAAAGTTGTGTGAAGCGATTGCAAAGTTGGTAGTTTCATTCGGGATTGTTACCTGTGATATCATATAAACAAGTCCCATAGTTAAAAGGTCGAAAATTTGAAAACTAGTTCCTAATTTGTTGTTAAATTACCGTAGTGTTGCTCAAAGTATGTAGAGGTCATAGGTCATTTTTAAATGGCACTTTTGCAAGCGATATCGATTTTGAAACTTTGAAAAACATGAAATAGCCGCCAATTCTGTTCAATTTCAAATAGTCCATGCAGCTGTGTTGTTAGGTGACCAACTCATGTTTAAAGTAAAGCACAATCGGGCGTGGTTAGTACTTGCATGGGAGACTCACTGAGTAAAGAAGCTGTTGTTTTTTCTTTTTGTTTCATCACACGCACGGAAAAAATATAAGGCGACATTCATGCATTTTTTCTTACTGTGATGTCTATCATTTCTTGTAGAAAATCGTGGAATTTTTGTATTTGTTTAATTAATGAAAAGTTTTAAAATTTCGTATTTTTTTAAATAACAAGTTGTTGGAGTCTGCAGGCACGTAGTGGGATTTATGCTGTTAATACTCCGTGCAAAGTTGTTCAAAGTGATTGCAAAGTTGTGCAAAGTGATTTCAAAGTGTTTAGATGTATTTGTTTATATGACCTAAGTTGTTGGCATATAGAAACACGCAGTTGTAAAGTCAAGAAATTTAATAAAGGCCAGTTGAAAGCAGCCTGTGGATGTTCACATGAGCTGACTGTAAACTGTTGGAAAACTGCGTGCAAAGTTGGAAAAAGCGGTTGAAATGTTGGCGAAGTTGCTTATATATTTAACCTAAGTCATTGGCACGACACTCCCGCAGTTAAATTTCGAAAACATTAAGTAAATGTCTCGAGAATGCCTCATAAATAAGCAGACTATCACAATAGACCACAGGAAAATCGACGACAAACTGTGTACAAAGTTGTGAAAAGCGATTGCAAAGTTGGCAGTTTCATTCGGGATTGTTACCTGTGATATCATATAAACAAGTCCCATAGTTAAAAGTTCGTAAATGTGAAAACTAGTTCCCAATTTGTTGTTAAATTACCGTAGTGTTGCTCAAAGTATGTAGAGGTCATAGGTCATTTTTAAATGGGACTTTTGCAAGCGATATCGATTTTGAAACTTTGAAAAACATGAAATAGCCGCCAATTCGGTTCAATTTCAAATAGTCCATGCAGCTGTGTTGTTAGGTGACCAACTCATGTTTAAAGTAAAGCACAATCGGGCGTGGTTAGTACTTGCATGGGAGACTCACTGAGAAAACAAGCCGTTGTTTTTTCTTTTTGTTTCATCACACGCACGGAAAAAATATAAGGCGACATTTATACATTTTTTCTTACTGTGATGTCAATCATTTCTTGTGGAAAATCGTGGAATTTTTGTATTTGTTTAATTAATGAAAAGTTTTAAAATTTCGTATTTTTTTAAAAACAAGTTGTTGGAGTCGGCAGGCACGTAGTGGGATTTATGCTGTTAATACTCCGTGCAAAGTTGTTCAAAGTGATTGCAAAGTTGGTAGTTTCATTCGGGATTGTTACCTGTGATATCATATAAACAAGTCCCATAGTTAAAAGTTCGAAAATGTGAAAACTAGTTCCTAATTTGTTGTTAAATTACCGTAGTGTTGCTCAAAGTATGTAGAGGTCATAGATCATTTTTAAATGGCACTTTTGCAAGCGATATCGATTTTGAAACTTTGAAAAACATGAAATAGCCGCCAATTCGGTTCAATTTCAAATAGTCCATGCAGCTGTGTTGTTAGGTGACCAACTCATGTTTAAAGTAAAGCATAATTGGGCGTGGTTAGTACTTGCATGGGATACTCACTGAGTAAAGAAGCTGTTGTTTTTTCTTTTTGTTTCATCACACGCACGGAAAAAATATAAGGCGACATTCATGCATTTTTTCTTACTGTGATGTCAATCATTTCTTGTGGAAAATCGTGGAATTTTTGTATTTGTTTAATTAATGAAAAGTTTTAAAATTTCGTATTTTTTTTTAAAACAAACCGTGCAAAGTTGTTCAAAGTGATTGCAAAGTTGTGCAAAGTGATTTCAAAGTTTATAGATGTATTTGTTTATATGACCTAAGTTGTTGGCATATAGAAACACGCAGTTGTAAAGTCAAGAAATTTAATAAAGGCCAGTTGAAAGCAGCCTGTGGATGTTCACATGAGCTGACTGTAAACTGTTGGAAAACTGCGTGCAAAGTTGGAAAAAGCGGTTGAAATGTTGGCGAAATTGCTTGTATATTTAACCTAAGTCATTGGCACGACACTCCCGCAGTTAAATTTCGAAAACATTAAGTAAATGTCTCGAGAATGGATCATAAATAAGCAGACTATCACAATAGACCACAGGAAAATCGACGACAAACTGTGTACAAAGTTGTGAAAAGCGATTGCAAAGTTGGTAGTTTCATTCGGGATTGTTACCTGTGATATCATATTAACAAGTCCCATAGTTAAAAGTTCGAAAATGTGAAAACTAGTTCCTAATTTGTTGTTAAATTACCGTAGTGTTGCTCAAACTATGTAGAGGTCATAGGTCATTTTTAAAAGGCACTTTTGTAAGCGATATCGATTTTGAAACTTTCAAAAACATGAAATAGCCGCCAATTCGGTTCAATTTCAAATAGTCCATGCAGCTGTGTTGTTAGGTGACGAACTCATGTTTAAAGTAAAGCGCAATCGGGATTGTTTAGTACTTGCATGGGAAACTCACTGAGTAAACAAGCTGTTGTTTTTTCTTTTTGTTTCATCACACGCATGGAAAAAATATAAGGCGACATTCATGCATTTTTTCTTACTGTGATGTCAATCATTTTTTTTGAAAAATCGCGGAATTTTTGTATTTGTTTAATTAATGAAAAGTTTTAAAAATTCGTATTTATTTAAAAAACAAGTTGTTGGTATTTGCAGGCACGTAGTGGGATTTATGCTGTTAATAATCCGTGCAAAAATGTTCAAAGTGATTGCAAAGTTGTGCAAAGTGATTTCAAAGTTTATAGATGTATTTGTATATATGACCTAAGTTGTTGGCATATAGAAACGCGCACTTGTAAAGTCAAGAAATTTAATAAAGGCCAGTTGAAAGCAGCCTGTGGATGTTCACATGAGCTGACTGTAAACTGTTGGAAAACTGCGTGCAAAGTTGGAAAAAGCGGTTGAAATGTTGGCGAAGTTGCTTGTATATTTAACCTAAGTCATTGGCACGACACTCCCGCAGTTAAATTTCGAAAACATTAATTAAATGTCTCGAGAATGCCTCATAAATAAGCAGACTATCACAATAGACCACAGGAAAATCGACGACAAACTGTGTACAAAGTTGTGAAAAGCGATTGCAAAGTTGGTAGTTTCATTCGGGATTGTTACCTGTGATATCATATAAACAAGTCCCATAGTTAAAAGTTCGAAAATGTGAAAACTAGTTCCTAATTTGTTGTTAAATTACCGTAGTGTTGCTCAAAGTATGTAGAGGTCATAGGTCATTTTTAAATGGCACTTTTGCAAGCGATATCGATTTTGAAACTTTGAAAAACGTGAAATAGCCGCCAATTCGGTTCAATTTCTAATAGTCCATGCAGCTGTGTTGTTAGGTGACCAACTCATGTTTAAAGTAAAGCAAAATCGGGCGTGGTTAGTACTTGCATGGGAGACTCACTGAGAAAACAAGCTGTTGTTTTTTTCTTTTTGTTTCATCACTCGCACGGAAAAAATATAAGGCGACATTCATGCATTTTTTCTTACTGTGATGTTAATCATTTCTTGTGGAAAATCGTGGAATTTTTGTATTTGTTTAATTAATGAAAAGTTTTAAAATTTCGTATTTTTTTAAAAACAAGTTATTGGTGTCTGCAGGCACGTAGTGGGATTTATGCTGTTAATACTCCGTGCAAAGTTGTTCAAAGTGATTGCAAAGTTGTGCAAAGTGATTTCAAAGTTTATAGATGTATTTGTATATATGACCTAAGTTGTTGGCATATAGAAACACGCAGTTGTAAAGTCAAGAAATTTAATAAAGGCCAGTTGAAAGCAGCCTGTGGATGTTCACATGAGCTGACTGTAAACTGTTGGAAAACTGCGTGCAAAGTTGGAAAAAGCGGTTGAAATGTTGGCGAAGTTGCTTGTATATTTAACCTAAGTTATTGGCACGACACTCCCGCAGTTAAATTTCGAAAACATTAAGTAAATGTCTCGAGAATGCCTCATAAATGAGCAGACTATCACAATAGACCACAGGAAAATCGACGACAAACTGTGTACAAAGTTGTGAAAAGCGATTGCAAAGTTGGTAGTTTCATTCGGGATTGTTACCTGTGATATCATATTAACAAGTCCCATAGTTAAAAGTTCGAAAATGTGAAAACTAGTTCCTAATTTGTTGTTAAATTACCGTAGTGTTGCTCAAACTATGTAGAGGTCATAGGTCATTTTTAAAAGGCACTTTTGTAAGCGATATCGATTTTGAAACTTTCAAAAACATGAAATAGCCGCCAATTCGGTTCAATTTCAAATAGTCCATGCAGCTGTGTTGTTAGGTGACGAACTCATGTTTAAAGTAAAGCGCAATCGGGATTGTTTAGTACTTGCATGGGAAACTCACTGAGTAAACAAGCTGTTGTTTTTTCTTTTTGTTTCATCACACGCATGGAAAAAATATAAGGCGACATTCATGCATTTTTTCTTACTGTGATGTCAATCATTTTTTTTGAAAAATCGCGGAATTTTTGTATTTGTTTAATTAATGAAAAGTTTTAAAAATTCGTATTTATTTAAAAAACAAGTTGTTGGTATTTGCAGGCACGTAGTGGGATTTATGCTGTTAATAATCCGTGCAAAAATGTTCAAAGTGATTGCAAAGTTGTGCAAAGTGATTTCAAAGTTTATAGATGTATTTGTATATATGACCTAAGTTGTTGGCATATAGAAACGCGCACTTGTAAAGTCAAGAAATTTAATAAAGGCCAGTTGAAAGCAGCCTGTGGATGTTCACATGAGCTGACTGTAAACTGTTGGAAAACTGCGTGCAAAGTTGGAAAAAGCGGTTGAAATGTTGGCGAAGTTGCTTGTATATTTAACCTAAGTCATTGGCACGACACTCCCGCAGTTAAATTTCGAAAACATTAATTAAATGTCTCGAGAATGCCTCATAAATAAGCAGACTATCACAATAGACCACAGGAAAATCGACGACAAACTGTGTACAAAGTTGTGAAAAGCGATTGCAAAGTTGGTAGTTTCATTCGGGATTGTTACCTGTGATATCATATAAACAAGTCCCATAGTTAAAAGTTCGAAAATGTGAAAACTAGTTCCTAATTTGTTGTTAAATTACCGTAGTGTTGCTCAAAGTATGTAGAGGTCATAGGTCATTTTTAAATGGCACTTTTGCAAGCGATATCGATTTTGAAACTTTGAAAAACATGAAATAGCCGCCAATTCGGTTCAATTTCTAATAGTCCATGCAGCTGTGTTGTTAGGTGACCAACTCATGTTTAAAGTAAAGCAAAATCGGGCGTGGTTAGTACTTGCATGGGAGACTCACTGAGAAAACAAGCTGTTGTTTTTTTCTTTTTGTTTCATCACTCGCACGGAAAAAATATAAGGCGACATTCATGCATTTTTTCTTACTGTGATGTTAATCATTTCTTGTGGAAAATCGTGGAATTTTTGTATTTGTTTAATTAATGAAAAGTTTTAAAATTTCGTATTTTTTTAAAAACAAGTTATTGGTGTCTGCAGGCACGTAGTGGGATTTATGCTGTTAATACTCCGTGCAAAGTTGTTCAAAGTGATTGCAAAGTTGTGCAAAGTGATTTCAAAGTTTATAGATGTATTTGACATATATGACCTAAGTTGTTGGCATATAGAAACACGCAGTTGTAAAGTCAAGAAATTTAATAAAGGCCAGTTGAAAGCAGCCTGTGGATGTTCACATGAGCTGACTGTAAACTGTTGGAAAACTGCGTGCAAAGTTGGAAAAAGCGGTTGAAATGTTGGCGAAGTTGCTTGTATATTTAACCTAAGTTATTGGCACGACACTCCCGCAGTTAAATTTCGAAAACATTAAGTAAATGTCTCGAGAATGCCTCATAAATGAGCAGACTATCACAATAGACCACAGGAAAATCGACGACAAACTGTGTACAAAGTTGTTAAAAGCGATTGCAAAATTGGCAGTTTCATTCGGGATTTTGTTACCTGTGATATCATATAAACAAGTCCCATAGTTAAAAGTTCGAAAATGTGAAAACTAGTTCACAATTTGTTGTTAAATTACCGTAGTGTTGCTCAAAGTATGTAGAGGTCATAGGTCATTTTTAAATGGCACTTTTGCAAGCGATATCGATTTTGAAACTTTGAAAAACATGAAATAGCCGCCAATTCGGTTCAATTTCAAATAGTCCATGCAGCTGTGTTGTTAGGTGACCAACTCATGTTTAAAGTAAAGCATAATTGGGCGTGGTAGGTACTTGCATGGGAGACTCACTGAGTAAACAAGCTGTTGTTTTTTCTTTTTGTTTCATCACACGCACGGAAAAAATATAAGGCGACATTCATGCATTTTTTCTTACTGTGATGTCAATCATTTCTTGTGGAAAATCGTGGATTTTTTGTATTTGTTTAATTAATGAAAAGTTTTAAAATTTCGTATTTCTTTAAAAACAAGTTATTGGTGTCTGCAGGCACGTAGTGGGATTTATGCTGTTAATACTCCGTGCAAAGATGTTCAAAGTGATTGCAAAGTTGTGCAAAGTGATTTCAAAGTTTATAGATGTATTTGTATATATGACCTAAGTTGTTGGCATATAGAAACACGCAGTTGTAAAGTCAAGAAATTTAATAAAGGCCAGTTGAAAGCAGCCTGTGGATGTTCACATGAGCTGACTGTAAACTGTTGGAAAACTGCGTGCAAAGTTGGAAAAAGCGGTTGAAATGTTGGCGAAGTTGCTTGTATATTTAACCTAAGTTATTGGCACGACACTCCCGCAGTTAAATTTCGAAAACATTAAGTAAATGTCTCGGGAATGCCTCATAAATGAGCAGACTATCACAATAGACCACAGGAAAATCGACGACAAACTGTGTACAAAGTTGTTAAAAGCGATTGCAAAATTGGCAGTTTCATTCGGGATTTTGTTACCTGTGATATCATATAAACAAGTCCCATAGTTAAAAGTTCGAAAATGTGAAAACTAGTTCACAATTTGTTGTTAAATTACCGTAGTGTTGCTCAAAGTATGTAGAGGTCATAGGTCATTTTTAAATGGCACTTTTGCAAGCGATATCGATTTTGAAACTTTGAAAAACATGAAATAGCCGCCAATTCGGTTCAATTTCAAATAGTCCATGCAGCTGTGTTGTTAGGTGACCAACTCATGTTTAAAGTAAAGCATAATTGGGCGTGGTAGGTACTTGCATGGGAGACTCACTGAGTAAACAAGCTGTTGTTTTTTCTTTTTGTTTCATCACACGCACGGAAAAAATATAAGGCGACATTCATGCATTTTTTCTTACTGTGATGTCAATCATTTCTTGTGGAAAATCGTGGATTTTTTGTATTTGTTTAATTAATGAAAAGTTTTAAAATTTCGTATTTCTTTAAAAACAAGTTATTGGTGTCTGCAGGCACGTAGTGGGATTTATGCTGTTAATACTCCGTGCAAAGATGTTCAAAGTGATTGCAAAGTTGTGCAAAGTGATTTCAAAGTTTATAGATGTATTTGTTTATATGACCTAAGTTGTTGGCATATAGAAACACGCAGTTGTAAAGTCAAGAAATTTAATAAAGGCCAGTTGAAAGCAGCCTGTGGATGTTCACATGAGCTGACTGTAAACTGTTGGAAAACTGCGTGCAAAGTTGGAAAAAGCGGTTGAAATGTTGGCGAAGTTGCTTGTATATTTAACCTAAGTCATTGGCACGACACTCCCGCAGTTAAATTTCGAAAACATTAAGTAAATGTCTCGAGAATGCCTCATAAATAAGCAGACTATCACAATAGACCACAGGAAAATCGACGACAAACTGTGTACAAAGTTGTGAAAAGCGATTGCAAAGTTGGTAGTTTCATTCGGGATTGTTACCTGTGATATCATATAAACAAGTCCCATAGTTAAGGGGTCGAAAATGTGAAAACTAGTTCCTAATTTGTTGTTAAATTACCGTAGTGTTGCTCAAAGTATGTAGAGGTCATAGGTCATTTTTAAATGGCACTTTTGCAAGCGATATCGATTTTGAAACTTTGAAAAACATGAAATAGCCGCCAATTCGTTTCAATTTCAAATAGTCCATGCAGCTGTGTTGTTAGGTGACCAACTCATGTTTAAAGTAAAGCACAATCGGGCGTGGTTAGTACTTGCATGGGAGACTCACTGAGAAAACAAGCTGTTGTTTTTTCTTTTTGTTTCATCACACGCACGGAAAAAATATAAGGCGACATTCATGCATTTTTTCTTACTGTGATGTCAATCATTTCTTGTGGAAAATCGTGGAATTTTTGTATTTGTTTAAGATGTGACACAGGTTCTTTGAACCTCAAATATATCCCCCCTTTGTTAACACTAATTGAATTTGTTTATATCCAGAAACCTTGTGTATTCATTAACAGGGCATTTGCCTAACTATTTCGGATTAGCGCCCTCACAGGTCAATTGCACTGTCTTGCTTGTGTGACCTTTCACCTCTCTATGATCTGTTGTTACTTAGGTAAGATTTTTGTATTGACTCAAAATATCCATCGTAATCCTATCATTTAATATTGCCATCCTTATTTAATTAATATCTTGTTTGAAACATGAGCACCTTGGCATTATGCCTGTATAGTTTTGTTAGGATTGATTGTTTCTTAATATTATTTACTCAAGATTTTAAATTTGATATGAGTTATAGGTAAACGCGCATAGTCATTTTTGCTAACTTTTGTTAGAAATTTTCATGTATGACAAAGTTATGCATCCCTATTGAAAGGTGTGACCTTTCACCTCTCTATGATCTGTTGTTACTTAGGCTAAATGAAAATAAAGATCCGAGATTATTATCAGCAACCACAATTACTCGAACTCTTGTGTGTGTGTTTTTCCGTAAATTGCGTAAACACTGCACTCAAAATACGCAATTCACTGTTCCGGCCCCCACCGCCAGTGAGACCTGTGACAAATGGTGACCCCGACGTGATTGTGATTTCCTGATTATCTTGGAGAGGCTATGGTACTGGTTTCTTGTTTATATTGATCCCTGTGTTGTGACTGAAGACAAACGCGTTTTCCATTGCTGTCTGCTGTTGTGAACTGCCAGCTGTGAGGTGACCAGTCATTGCCATTTTTGAACATTTCTGCATTTGAAATAACTGAATAGTTGAAGACTGAACTTTTATTATTATTGAACTCTTAATAAGTGCCTAATAATTTTATTCCTTGATTGATGTGACTGATATGCTGTATTTTTTTTTTTTTGCATAGATTATTTATGTACTGATTGATGCATAATTTAATGCAATTGATATAGCTGTGTACAACTTTTTCTTGCAGGCATTTGTGTACTTGATATCTTATGAAACATTTGCTTGTGTGTGATTTGTGCATTAGTGTCAATGCGTAGCAATTTTTAAAAAAAAATTTAATTATTCGTGCTAGATCCATTTTTTAGCAACTAGATTTTTTTTTTTTTTGAAAACAGTTTTTTGCACCTGAAATTAAGTAATGCAGTGTTGCTTTTGTTTGTTTTATTCTGTAGGCTTATATTCTGTAGGCCCATGCCATCACTAGTCTAGGTATACTGTGTATTTTGTACAATTTTAGCGTAGTTTCACTGTCACTGAGTTTGCAATTTTCCATCATTCTCTATTGTGGTATTTGTAGCATAGTAGTTTTGCGCTCATACCATATATGTAATTTCAATTTATGCAAATTTCTTGTGTGATGTTGTATATCCACTGTTTGTAATTTCAGCATACTGGAAATTCTGCTTTCTAGTATTTTCTTGCCTTGTTAATTTGCTGTCAGTATTTGCAGGACATTGCACTGTTTGTGGTTATATTGGAGATATTGCTGTTGTTAATATTGACACAATATTAATAACAGTTCTTCTTCTTACTTCTCACTATAGGGTACTAGTAGTTAGTGTTGCAGTTGTATTGTTTTTTTCTGGTCTGCATTCTTTGTTTGGTTTTATTCTTTGTTGCTATGGCTACTGACTCTAAATCTGTTTTATACTTACCATCATCTCTTGAGTCTGGGAGCGGATCAGGTACTACAGGTATGCAAACACCACACACTCCACATGGAGCCAGTTCAAAGGTAAACATTAATCAACCTCACCCTGGTGCAGTACCTACACGTCAACCTCCAGCCATTCCGACAGTTACCAATTCATCACAGCAAAATAACTACATGACTACAGCTACACCACCGCATACCCCTGCATCCCTGTACATTAACGGTAATCTAAATACACCAGTTGCTACTTGGAGTGGTCTACCAGGAATGACTGCAGTACGTGGTATGTCAAACCCGACCAGTGTAGTAGTCTCCAGTGGTGTGCCTGATAGGTCTTATGTTAGTGATCCTCAAGTGGGCATGTCATATGGCAATGTCAATAATGGTATGAGTCAGCCCCAAGTAATTCCTAGTGGTCAGCCTAATTATGGTACTCCATCATACCAAACCCCATCTGTACAGCACTCTGTTACCCAGCATGCGCCTGAACGGCACCATTTCAGTATGATGTCATCGCACCAGATCCGTAATATACCTTTGTTTACTGGTGGTCCAGATTCCAAGATTTCGGTTGAAGACTGGATACGAGATGCTCAGTATTTGTTGAATGCTGGAGCAATGCCAGAACATATGCAATTCATGACCATTGTCCGCAATTTGGGTGGAGAGGCCAGAAAGTTGATATTGAACTTGCATGCTGATGAACAGACCCCTAACAGAGCTTTTGCTGAGTTGCGTGCCGAATATGGTGATGCTCAGTGTACCCTGGATCCCATGGCTGATTTTTACACCCGTTCCCAACGCCCCAATGAACAAGCTTGTTTTTATGCCATAGCTTTAGAAGCAGTGCTGCGTTCAATCGAGGAGAGACAGAATGGTGGCCGCCCAATGCATGACCGTGACTACCGTCTTACCCACCAGCTAATGAGAGGTTTGCATGATGAGGCGATATATAACAAATTATACCCAATGCAACCATGGTGTATGAGTTTCAGGGATGTGCAAGAGCAGCTGAGACGCCTAGCCCATGAGAAAAAAAGAACTGTTGTACCACCTAAACCAGGCAAAGCCCAAAGTCATCTAGCAGTTATTCCCAGCACTGGTAATACTACTACTGTGAAAACTGACAAGAGTAAGAAAGATGGCTCAAAATCTGAAATTGCTGAGTTAACTGAGTTAGTGAAGCAGATTGCAAGTGGTCAAGCAGAGCAAGCAAACAAGATGCAAAGTATGGAGCAGAGAATTGATGCAATGACGTCCAGACTGAACAATATACCACGTCCTGGTAATAATCGTCAACCTTTTTATGGTAACCGTCAACGTCGCCAAAATAATGGCCCAGTTGTTTGTTTCAAATGTGGGAAAGAAGGTCACATCAGTACTGGGTGCTTTGCTGACATAGAAGATGGTGCTGAAAAACAAAATCCTTTAAACAACTAGAACCCGTGGCTGGAGGGCATGTCACGGGTGGCCACATTAAAGGTAGCCCTGCTAAGAAAACTACTGTGAATTCCTGTGTGCACCAGTCTAACTTGCAGCTTGAACCGGAAAGTGAGTCTACTACGACTGATACTTCGGTGAAAGTTCACTCACAGTTAATTGGTCCACCAAATGAAGACATTGTTGTTGTTGATGGTGTTTCTTGTTGCGCCCTGATTGATACTGGGTCCCAAATTACTTCAATAACTGAGTCCTTTGTCTTTCAGCATCCAGAACTTAGTCATCAAACATTGGAACCCAGTAGTGTTGTTATTGAAGGAGCGTCAGCTGAGGTAGTTCCATATTTAGGTGTTATTTCTCTCAGTCTTGAGTTTCTTGGTCAGTCTTTCAGTAGGGTGCCTGCTTTTGTTGTAAAGGATACTGATTACAGGAGAAACGTTCCTCTTCTTGTAGGTACAAATGTAATTAGGGCAAGTCGCACACATTTCAGAAATTCTTTAGGTAGATGTTACTTGACTAAGGTGAAGGAGGAGTCTGAAGTCTGGTATGGTGCATATAAAGAGACAGGATCTGCTGAACTTGGTGGTAGAGATGATCGAATTGGGCCTGCCAAGTATAATGGGCGTCGTCCTTATACTATTCAACCTGGAACTGAAGCACATATTTCTTGTCGTGCACCACGCAAAGGTGGCCATCAGCCATATACAGTTCTGGTTGAAGGGGCAAGGGATGCATTTGATCTAAATGATTTAGTAACTGGTCGGAGCTTGAGCACAGTTAAAGATGGTCAAGTCCTGGTTCGGGTGTGTAATTTGTCCACAAAGCCTGTGAAGATCCATCGCAACACAACTCTGGCTGATTTGTACATTGGTGTACATGTGAAACATGATCAGGAAAGAGACCTAGTTGAACCTTCTAGGATTCCAGTGTCTATTTTGGTACATGAGAGGAGCAGGTCCAAGCAGCGCAACAGTACGAACCATGGTACTCACAAGTGGCATCGCAAGTGGCCCCAGGACCCACACAGACCTGTATCATCCCAGAGTACAATACAACAGGGTGTACCAGGGTTGGATTTGAGTGAAGCTGCTGTCACCAACCCCTCTCAGCTTAGAAAACTAAAAGAATGGATTGATAGTAACTCTGATGTGTTTTCTCAACATTCTTTTGATTTTGGTTGTACGTCAACAGTGCAGCACGAGATCCCCTTGGTGGATGAGAGACCCTTCCGACTGCCACATAGAAGAATCCCACCATCACAGTATCAAGATGTTCGGAAACACATCCAGGACATGGAAGCAGCTGGTGCCATTCGCCCTAGCAACTCACCCTATGCGTCTCCCATTGTTATCGTCCGCAAGAAAGATGGCAGCCTACGTATATGCATTGACTATCGACAGTTGAATGCTCGCTCAGTTCGTGATGCATACCCCTTACCCAGGATGGAGGAAGCACTGGAGGCATTGGGCAAGTCCAAGTTTTTTTCATCACTGGATCTTACATCTGGTTATTGGCAGGTTGAAGTGGCTGAGAAGGATCGGCATAAGACTGCATTCACTACTCCAATGGGCCTGTTTGAGGCAAACCATATGCCGTTCGGACTTCAAAATGCACCTGCATCTTTTTCCCGTCTAATGATGTGTTGTTTGGGTGATCATAACTTTGAAACTCTACTCATATATTTGGATGACATAATTGTATTCTCAGAAACCTTTGATGAACATTTAACCAGGCTACAGTTAGTGTTTGACCGTTTAAGACAGCATGGTTTGAAGTTGAAGCCAAAGAAATGTAATTTCCTGCGTAAGGAAGTATCATATCTTGGTCACATAGTATCAGCTGATGGTGTGCACACAGATCCTGCGAAAATAGAAAAAGTGAGAAACTGGAAAAGACCTACTAATAGGAAAGAATTACTCCAGTTTTTAGGATTCACCGGCTATTATAGGAAGTATGTGAAGGGTTACTCCAAGATAACAGCACCATTGAATAGATTGACATCTGGAGATGCACGCACGAAGAAAGGTAAGATGGGACCAAGCAAAAGTCAGCCTCCATATGAGTGGACAAGTGAATGCGAGTCAGCTTTCCTCTTACTGAAAGAAAAGCTCACAACTGCGCCAGTTCTTGGTTATCCCGACTTCTCCTTTCCATTTATACTGCAAACAGATGCCTCCATAGATGGTCTTGGTGCAGTTTTGGTACAGGTGCAAGATGGAACAGAACGTGTTATAGCCTTTGCAAGCCGCGGACTAACCCCCTCTGAGACACGGTATCCAGCTCATAAGCTTGAGTTCTTATGTTTGAAGTGGGCAGTGACTGATAAACTTAGAGATTACCTCTATGGGAACAGATTCACAGTTCAGACTGACAACAATCCTCTGGTATATGCAAAGACCACAGCTAGATTAGATGCTACTGGCCAGCGATGGATATCACAGTTAGCCATGTTTGACTTTGATATTGTATACCGCCCAGGCAAAAGCAATGCTAATGCTGATGGTTTGTCAAGGATGCCAAGAGAAGACGTTGAAGAGACCTTGAGAGCAGTTAGCACAGTAATTCAGCAAAGAATGAACAATTTCTCAGAGCCTAATCTCCTGCCTTGCACCAGTGTCAACCCTGAGAGTGGTAGTCAGTCATTGCCAGGCAAGTCCACTGAAGAATTGAGCGTACTTCAAAAACAAGATCCTGCCATTGAAAGAGTGCTTGCATACAAGCAAGAAAACAGAAGACCCAGTAGACGCGAGAGATCACACGAGTCTAGGGAGACTAAACTTCTTTTGAAACAGTGGGAGAGGTTATCAGTGAGGAATGGTGTGCTGTTTAGGTCAACCCAAGGTAATGAACGTGGTGAGATACAGCAGTTAGTCCTACCACAGAAGCTTAGAAGTGATGCTCTAACAAGTCTTCATAATGCCAATGGTCATTTTGGGTTTGATAGAACCATGGATTTAGTTAGATCACGATTTTATTGGCCCATGATGCAGTCTTTTGTGAAGCAATGGTGCAATTCCTGTAAGAGATGTGTTCTGAGAAAGTCACCCACTGCTACAACCAGAGTACCGTTGGTAAATATCCGCACGACAGAACCGCTTGAACTGGTCTGCATCGACTATTTATCACTGGAACGCTCCAAAGGTGGTTATGAAAACGTGTTGGTTGTTACTGATCACTTTTCCAGATATGCCCAGGCATATGCAACAAAAGACCAAAAAGCAAGCACTGTGGTAAAGACGTTGTGGAATAACTTCTTTTGTAATTTTGGTATCCCTAAGAGACTGCATGCTGACCAGGGTAGGAACTTCGAGAGTGCTTTGGTGAATGAGCTGTGTACACTTACAGGAGTACAGAAAAGCAGAAACTCACCCTATCATCCCCAGGGAAATGGAATGACAGAATGCTTCAACCATACATTGATGAACATGCTTGGTACTCTAGATCCATCCCAGAAACTAGACTGGAAGGAGTACTTGGGAACCATGACACATGCATACAACTGCACACGCCATGACTCAACTGGCTATACTCCTTATTTTCTCATGTTTGTTCGGGCACCTCGCCTTCCTATTGATTTAGCTTTTGGTATTTGTGAGGATGAGTCTATAGGTAATGAAGTAGACTACTCTGAGTATACTGACAACCTTCGCCATAGATTGAAGTCATCATATGCCGAGGCAATTGCTCAGGCTGATTTGTCGAGGAGCAAACAAAAGACCAATTATGATAAAAAGTCAAACAATACTTTGTTGGAGCTTCAACCTGGAGATAGAGTTCTTTTCCAAGACAAGACCCCAGTGATAGGTAGACACAAACTACATGATAAATGGGAAGCTGTGCCGTATGTAGTTGTCTCAAAAAAACCAAATCTTCCAGTGTATGTTATCAAGTGTGAAGAAGGGGAGAGAATACGTACTGTACACAGAAACCTGTTGAAGCCCTGCACTTTTCTCAGTGCAGATGAGGAAAATTGTGTAGATAGAGTTGCTTTTGATGACGACAATAGTTGCAATGAAATAGATACTTGTGATAGTGATTCTGATGATTGTTTTGCCGTTCAGTACTTTCTTAATGATTCTTTAAGTGATCCTGGCATTCCAAAAGATATATCTGGTTTGGATTTATCCAGTAATTCACTTGATGTTCCAATTATGGCGCCAGCTGAGTTTAGAGATTCTGTTTCTGATGTTGGGCAGTTACTTGAAACTGCAGATAAAAGTCTTAATAGTTGTGATGTTTCTTGTCCTGAGCATTCTGATGAGTCGGCCTGTGAGTCTGTAACTTGGGAACCCATCTTAGAAAACTCAACAGATATAATATGTCCTCCTGATACTTCATTAAATTCTTTGCCTGATACCTCAGTTAATATTGACGAGGCTATACATGAACCTGTCCCCCCACCAAAATATTTGGTTAGTGATAAAAGTGAACCCGTAACTCCACAAGTTACTGAATCTAGCCGTTACCCTAGTAGAGACAGAAGAGCCCCTGACCGACTTGTTTATTATAGCATGGCTCTAGTTTGCGAACTACTTAAACGTTGTAAAAGTTCTAGTTTGGTTGCGTAAAAAGGTATTTGGCTCGTCTTATTAGCCTTGTTGAGGAAGTGTTCTTTTATACCGTTGAAGTTGTGTTGATTTGAGACTAGTTTGGTTCTTGGAACAGTGTACCATTATGATTCATGGTCACGTCTGTTATGATGAATTGTAGTTAATTGTACCTTGATATAAATTTGTGGTTGAGGGACTTTCCTGGTGTCACAGTAAGTTTTGTCATCATTCCATGTTCTTTCTGTGAACACTGGTTAGGATAATTTTATCTGTAAGTCAGACATTAATTACCGTGTGCTCAATCAATTCACTGAATTGATGAAAGAGAAGATGTGGTGCGAAGACGAAGATATTGGTATGGAAAGAAGATAAAGGATTGTGATGTGGGAAGTAGTGCACTGAAGACTGAAGAAGAGTGTGAGTTGATGGAGGACACACCTTGGGGATATTTTGGTTTTACACCCTGTTGACCTGCATGACTAGCGCCAGTAGTGGATGTTATTTTTTAATTTATTTATTTTTTTGGTTATCAGATATTGCATTGGGTTGTTGGAACGACAAGGATGTCGTTTTTTCTTCAAAACAGGGGAGGATGTGACCCAGGTTCTTTGAACCTCAAATATATCCCCCCTTTGTTAACACTAATTGAGTTTGTTTATATCCAGAAACCTTGTGTATTCATTAACAGGGCATTTGCCTAACTATTTCGGATTAGCGCCCTCACAGGTCAATTGCACTGTCTTGCTTGTGTGACCTTTCACCTCTCTATGATCTGTTGTTACTTAGGTAAGATTTTTGTATTGACTCAAAATATCCATCGTAATCCTATCATTTAATATTGCCATCCTTATTTAATTAATATCTTGTTTGAAACATGAGCACCTTGGCATTATGCCTGTATAGTTTTGTTAGGATTGATTGTTTCTTAATATTATTTACTCAAGATTTTAAATTTGATATGAGTTATAGGTAAACGCGCATAGTCATTTTTGCTAACTTTTGTTAGAAATTTTCATGTATGACAAAGTTATGCATCCCTATTGAAAGGTGTGACCTTTCACCTCTCTATGATCTGTTGTTACTTAGGCTAAATGAAAATAAAGATCCGAGATTATTATCAGCAACCACAATTACTCGAACTCTTGTGTGTGTGTTTTTCCGTAAATTGCGTAAACACTGCACTCAAAATACGCAATTCACTGTTCCGGCCCCCACCGCCAGTGAGACCTGTGACAAATTAATGAAAAGTTTTAAAATTTCGTATTTTTTTAAAAACAAACCGTGCAAAGTTGTTCAAAGTGATTGCAAAGTTGTGCAAAGTGATTTCAAAGTTTATAGATGTATTTGTTTATATGACCTAAGTTGTTGGCATATAGAAACACGCAGTTGTAAAGTCAAGAAATTTAATAAAGGCCAGTTGAAAGCAGCCTGTGGATGTTCACATGAGCTGACTGTAAACTGTTGGAAAACTGCGTGCAAAGTTGGAAAAAGCGGTTGAAATGTTGGCGAAGTTGCTTGTATATTTAACCTAAGTCATTGGCACGACACTCCCGCAGTTATATTTCGAAAACATTAAGTAAATGTCTCGAGAATGCCTCATAAATAAGCAGACTATCACAATAGACCACAGGAAAATCGACGACAAACTGTGTACAAAGTTGTGAAAAGCGATTGCAAAGTTGGCAGTTTCATTCGGGATTGTTACCTGTGATATCATATTAACAAGTCCCATAGTTAAAAGTTCGAAAATGTGAAAACTAGTTCCTAATTTGTTGTTAAATTACCGTAGTGTTGCTCAAACTATGTAGAGGTCATAGGTCATTTTTAAATGGCACTTTTGCAAGCGATATCGATTTTGAAACTTTGAAAAACATGAAATAGCCGCCAATTCGGTTCAGTTTCAAATAGTCCATGCAGCTGTGTTGTTAGGTGACCAACTCATGTTTAAAGTAAAGCACAATCGGGCGTGGTTAGTACTTGCATTGGAGACTCACTGAGAAAACAAGCTGTTGTTTTTTCTTTTTGTTTCATCACACGCACGGAAAAAATATAAGGCGACATTCATGCATTTTTTCTTACTGTGATGTCAATCATTTCTTGTGGAAAATCGTGGATTTTTTGTATTTGTTTAATTAATGAATAGTTTTAAAATTTCGTATTTTTTAAAAAAACAAGTTGTTTGTGTCTGCAGGCACGTAGTGGGATTTATGCTGTTAATACTCCGTGCAAAGTTGTTCAAAGTGATTGCAAAGTTGTGCAAAGTGATTTCAAAGTTTATAGATGTATTTGTTTATATGACCTAAGTTGTTGGCATATAGAAACACGCAGTTGTAAAGTCAAGAAATTTAATAAAGGCCAGTTGAAAGCAGCCTGTGGATGTTCACATGAGCTGACTGTAAACTGTTGGAAAACTGCGTGCAAAGTTGGAAAAAGCGGTTGAAATGTTGGGGAAGTTGCTTGTATATTTAACCTAAGTCAATGGCACGACACTCCCGCAGTTAAACTTCGAAAACATTAAGTAAATGTCTCGAGAATGCCTCATAAATGAGCAGACTATCACAATAGACCACGGGAAAATCGACGACAAACTGTGTACAAAGTTGTGAAAAGCGATTGCAAAGTTGGCAGTTTCATTCGGGATTGTTACCTGTGATATCATATTAACAAGTCCCATAGTTAAAAGTTCGAAAATGTGAAAACTAGTTCCTAATTTGTTGTTAAATTACCGTAGTGTTGCTCAAACTATGTAGAGGTCATAGGTCATTTTTAAATGGCACTTTTGCAAGCGATATCGATTTTGAAACTTTGAAAAACATGAAATAGCCGCCAATTCGGTTCAATTTCAAATAGTCCATGCAGCTGCGTTGTTAGGTGACAACTCATGTTTAAAGTAAAGCACAATCGGGCGTGGTTAGTACTTGCATGTGAGACTCACTGAGAAAACAAGCTGTTGTTTTTTCTTTTTGTTTCATCACACGCACGGAAAAAATATAAGGCGACATTCATGCATTTTTTCTTACTGTGATGTCAATCATTTCTTGTGGAAAATCGTGGATTTTTTGTATTTGTTTAATTAATGAATAGTTTTAAAATTTCGTATTTTTTAAAAAAACAAGTTGTTTGTGTCTGCAGGCACGTAGTGGGATTTATGCTGTTAATACTCCGTGCAAAGTTGTTCAAAGTGATTGCAAAGTTGTGCAAAGTGATTTCAAAGTTTATAGATGTATTTGTTTATATGACCTAAGTTGTTGGCATATAGAAACACGCAGTTGTAAAGTCAAGAAATTTAATAAAGGCCAGTTGAAAGCAGCCTGTGGATGTTCACATGAGCTGACTGTAAACTGTTGGAAAACTGCGTGCAAAGTTGGAAAAAGCGGTTGAAATGTTGGGGAAGTTGCTTGTATATTTAACCTAAGTCAATGGCACGACACTCCCGCAGTTAAACTTCGAAAACATTAAGTAAATGTCTCGAGAATGCCTCATAAATGAGCAGACTATCACAATAGACCACGGGAAAATCGACGACAAACTGTGTACAAAGTTGTGAAAAGCGATTGCAAAGTTGGCAGTTTCATTCGGGATTGTTACCTGTGATATCATATTAACAAGTCCCATAGTTAAAAGTTCGAAAATGTGAAAACTAGTTCCTAATTTGTTGTTAAATTACCGTAGTGTTGCTCAAACTATGTAGAGGTCATAGGTCATTTTTAAATGGCACTTTTGCAAGCGATATCGATTTTGAAACTTTGAAAAACATGAAATAGCCGCCAATTCGGTTCAATTTCAAATAGTCCATGCAGCTGTGTTGTTAGGTGACAACTCATGTTTAAAGTAAAGCACAATCGGGCGTGGTTAGTACTTGCATGGGAGACTCACTGAGAAAACAAGCTGTTGTTTTTTCTTTTTGTTTCATCACACGCACGGAAAAAATATAAGGCGACATTCATGCATTTTTTCTTACTGTGATGTCAATCATTTCTTGTGGAAAATCGTGGATTTTTTGTATTTGTTTAATTAATGAATAGTTTTAAAATTTCGTATTTTTTAAAAAAACAAGTTGTTTGTGTCTGCAGGCACGTAGTGGGATTTATGCTGTTAATACTCCGTGCAAAGTTGTTCAAAGTGATTGCAAAGTTGTGCAAAGTGATTTCAAAGTTTATAGATGTATTTGTTTATATGACCTAAGTTGTTGGCATATAGAAACACGCAGTTGTAAAGTCAAGAAATTTAATAAAGGCCAGTTGAAAGCAGCCTGTGGATGTTCACATGAGCTGACTGTAAACAGTTGGAAAACTGCGTGCAAAGTTGGAAAAAGCGGTTGAAATGTTGGCGAAGTTGCTTGTATATTTAACCTAAGTCAATGGCACGACACTCCCGCAGTTAAATTTCGAAAACATTAAGTAAATGTCTCGAGAATGCCTCATAAATGAGCAGACTATCACAATAGACCACAGGAAAATCGACGACAAACTGTGTACAAAGTTGTGAAAAGCGATTGCAAAGTTGGCAGTTTCATTCGGGATTGTTACCTGTGATATCATATAAACAAGTCCCATAGTTAAAAGTTCGAAAATGTGAAAACTAGTTCCCAATTTGTTGTTAAATTACCGTAGTGTTGTTCAAAGTATGTAGAGGTCATAGGTCATTTTTAAATGGCACTTTTGCAAGCGATATCGATTTTGAAACTTTGAAAAACATGAAATAGCCGCCAATTCGGTTCAATTTCAAATAGTCCATGCAGCTGTGTTGTTAGGTGACCAACTCATGTTTAAAGTAAAGCATAATTGGGCGTGGTTAGTACTTGCATGGGAGACTCACTGAGTAAACAAGCTGTTGTTTTTTTCTTTTTGTTTCATCACACGCACGGAAAAAATATAAGGCGACATTCATGCATTTTTACTTACTGTGATGTCAATCATTTCTTGTGGAAAATCGTGGAATTTTTGTATTTGTTTAATTAATGACAAGTTTTAAAATTTCGTATTTTTTTTAAAAACAAGTTGTTGGAGTCTGCAGGCACGTAGTGGGATTTATGCTGTTAATACTCCGTGCAAAGTTGTTCAAAGTGATTGCAAAGTTGTGAAAAGTGATTTCAAAGTTTATAGATGTATTTGTTTATATGACCTAAGTTGTTGGCACATAGAAACACGCAGTTGTAAAGTCAAGAAATTTAATAAAGGCCAGTTGAAAGCAGCCTGTGGATGTTCACATGAGCTGACTGTAAACTGTTGGAAAACTGCGTGCAAAGTTGGAAAAAGCGGTTGAAATGTTGGGGAAGTTGCTTGTATATTTAACCTAAGTCAATGGCACGACACTCCCGCAGTTAAATTTCGAAAACATTAAGTAAATGTCTCGAGAATGCCTCATAAATGAGCAGACTATCATAATAGACCACAGGAAAATCGACGACAAACTGTGTACAAAGTTGTGAAAAGCGATTGCAAAGTTGGCAGTTTCATTCGGGATTGTTACCTGTGATATCATATAAACAAGTCCCATAGTTAAAAGTTCGAAAATGTGAAAACTAGTTCCCAATTTGTTGTTAAATTACCGTAGTGTTGCTCAAAGTATGTAGAGGTCATAGGTCATTTTTAAATGGCACTTTTGCAAGCGATATCGATTTTGAAACTTTGAAAAACATGAAATAGCCGCCAATTCGATTCAATTTCAAATAGTCCATGCAGCTGTGTTGTTAGGTGACCAACTCATGTTTAAAGTAAAGCACAATCGGGCGTGGTTAGTACTTGCATGGGAGACTCACTGAGAAAACAAGCTGTTGTTTTTTCTTTTTGTTTCATCACACGCATGGAAAAAATATAAGGCGACATTCATGCATTTTTTCTTACTGTGATGTCAATCATTTTTTGTGAAAAATCGTGGAATTTTTGTATTTGTTTAATTAATGAAAAGTTTTAAAATTTCGTATTTTTTTAAAAAACAAGTTGTTGGTATTTGCAGGCACGTAGTGGGATTTATGCTGTTAATAATCCGTGCAAAAATGTTCAAAGTGATTGCAAAGTTGTGACAAGTGATTTCAAAGTTTATAGATGTATTTGTATATATGACCTAAGTTGTTGGCATATAGAAACGCGCACTTGTAAAGTCAAGAAATTTAATAAAGGCCAGTTGAAAGCAGCCTGTGGATGTTCACATGAGCTGACTGTAAACTGTTGGAAAACTGCGTGCAAAGTTGGAAAAAGCGGTTGAAATGTTGGCGAAGTTGCTTATATATTTAACCTAAGTCATTGGCACGACACTCCCGCAGTTAAATTTCGAAAACATTAATTAAATGTCTCGAGAATGCCTCATAAATAAGCAGACTATCACAATAGACCACAGGAAAATCGACGACAAACTGTGTACAAAGTTGTGAAAAGCGATTGCAAAGTTGGCAGTTTCATTCGGGATTGTTACCTGTGATATCATATAAACAAGTCCCATAGTTAAAAGTTCGAAAATGTGAAAACTAGTTCCTAATTTGTTGTTAAATTACCGTAGTGTTGCTCAAAGTATGTAGAGGTCATAGGTCATTTTTAAATGGCACTTTTGCAAGCGATATCGATTTTGAAACTTTGAAAAACATGAAATAGCCGCCAATTCGGTTGAATTTCAAATAGTCCATGCAGATGTGTTGTTAGGTGACCAACTCATATTTAAAGTAAAGCATAATTGGGCGTGGTTAGTACTTGCATGGGAGACTCACTGAGTAAAGAAGCTGTTGTTTTTTCTTTTTGTTTCATCACACGCACGGAAAAAATATAAGGCGACATTCATGCATTTTTTCTTACTGTGATGTTAATCATTTCTTGTGGAAAATCGTGGAATTTTTGTATTTGTTTAATTAATGAAAAGTTTTAAAATTTCGTATTTTTTTTAAAAACAAGTTATTGGTGTCTGCAGGCACGTAGTGGGATTTATGCTGTTAATACTCCGTGCAAAGTTGTTCAAAGTGATTGCAAAGTTGTGCAAAGTGATTTCAAAGTTTATAGATGTATTTGTTTATATGACCTAAGTTGTTGGCATATAGAAACACGCAGTTGTAAAGTCAAGAAATTTAATAAAGGCCAGTTGAAAGCAGCCTGTGGATGTTCACATGAGCTGACTGTAAACTGTAGGAAAACTGCGTGCAAAGTTGGAAAAAGCGGTTGAAATGTTGGCGAAGATGCTTGTATATTTAACCTAAGTCATTGGCACGACACTCCCGCAGTTAAATTTCGAAAACATTAAGTAAATGTCTCGAGAATGCCTCATAAATAAGCAGACTATCACAATAGACCACAGGAAAATCGACGACAAACTGTGTACAAAGTTGTGAAAAGCGATTGCAAAGTTGGTAGTTTCATTCGGGATTGTTACCTGTGATATCATATAAACAAGTCCCAAAGTTAAAAGTTCGAAAATGTGAAAACTAGTTCCTAATTTGTTGGTAAATTACTGTAGTGTTGCTCAAAGTATGTAGAGGTCATAGGTCATTTTTAAATGGCACTTTTGCAAGCGATATCGATTTTGAAACTTTGAAAAACATGAAATAGCCGCCAATTCGGTTCAATTTCAAATAGTCCATGCAGCTGTGTTGTTAGGTGACCAACTCATCTTTAAAGTAAAGCACAATCGGGCGTGGTTAGTACTTGCATGGGAGACTCACTAAGAAAACAAGCTGTTGTTTTTTCTTTTTGTTTCATCACACGCACGGAAAAAATATAAGGCGACATTCATGCATTTTTTCTTACTGTGATGTCAATCATTTCTTGTGGAAAATCGTGGAATTTTTGTATTTGTTTAATTAATGAAAAGTTTTAAAATTTCGTATTTTTTTAAAAACAAGTTGTTGGAGTCTGCAGGCACGTAGTGGGATTTATGCTGTTAATACTCCGTGCAAAGTTGTTCAAAGTGATTGCAAAGTTGTGACAAGTGATTTCAAAGTTTATAGATGTATTTGTATATATGACCTAAGTTGTTGGCATATAGAAACGCGCACTTGTAAAGTCAAGAAATTTAATAAAGGCCAGTTGAAAGCAGCCTGTGGATGTTCACATGAGCTGACTGTAAACTGTTGGAAAACTGCGTGCAAAGTTGGAAAAAGCGGTTGAAATGTTGGCGAAGTTGCTTATATATTTAACCGAAGTCATTGGCACGACACTCCCGCAGTTAAATTTCGAAAACATTAATTAAATGTCTCGAGAATGCCTCATAAATAAGCAGACTATCACAATAGACCACAGGAAAATCGACGACAAACTGTGTACAAAGTTGTGAAAAGCGATTGCAAAGTTGGCAGTTTCATTCGGGATTGTTACCTGTGATATCATATAAACAAGTCCCATAGTTAAAAGTTCGAAAATGTGAAAACTAGTTCCTAATTTGTTGTTAAATTACCGTAGTGTTGCTCAAAGTATGTAGAGGTCATAGGTCATTTTTAAATGGCACTTTTGCAAGCGATATCGATTTTGAAACTTTGAAAAACATGAAATAGCCGCCAATTCGGTTCAATTTTAAATAGTCCATGCAGATGTGTTGTTAGGTGACCAACTCATGTTTAAAGTAAAGCATAATTGGGCGTGGTTAGTACTTGCATGGGAGACTCACTAAGAAAACAAGCTGTTGTTTTTTCTTTTTGTTTCATCACACGCACGGAAAAAATATAAGGCGACATTCATGCATTTTTTCTTACTGTGATGTCAATCATTTCTTGTGGAAAATCGTGGAATTTTTGTATTTGTTTAATTAATGAAAAGTTTTAAAATTTCGTATTTTTTTAAAAACAAGTTGTTGGAGTCTGCAGGCACGTAGTGGGATTTATGCTGTTAATACTCCGTGCAAAGTTGTTCAAAGTGATTGCAAAGTTGTGACAAGTGATTTCAAAGTTTATAGATGTATTTGTATATATGACCTAAGTTGTTGGCATATAGAAACGCGCACTTGTAAAGTCAAGAAATTTAATAAAGGCCAGTTGAAAGCAGCCTGTGGATGTTCACATGAGCTGACTGTAAACTGTTGGAAAACTGCGTGCAAAGTTGGAAAAAGCGGTTGAAATGTTGGCGAAGTTGCTTATATATTTAACCTAAGTCATTGGCACGACACTCCCGCAGTTAAATTTCGAAAACATTAATTAAATGTCTCGAGAATGCCTCATAAATAAGCAGACTATCACAATAGACCACAGGAAAATCGACGACAAACTGTGTACAAAGTTGTGAAAAGCGATTGCAAAGTTGGCAGTTTCATTCGGGATTGTTACCTGTGATATCATATAAACAAGTCCCATAGTTAAAAGTTCGAAAATGTGAAAACTAGTTCCTAATTTGTTGTTAAATTACCGTAGTGTTGCTCAAAGTATGTAGAGGTCATAGGTCATTTTTAAATGGCACTTTTGCAAGCGATATCGATTTTGAAACTTTGAAAAACATGAAATAGCCGCCAATTCGGTTCAATTTTAAATAGTCCATGCAGATGTGTTGTTAGGTGACCAACTCATGTTTAAAGTAAAGCATAATTGGGCGTGGTTAGTACTTGCATGGGAGACTCACTGAGTAAAGAATCTGTTGTTTTTTCTTTTTGTTTCATCACATGCACGGAAAAAATATAAGGCGACATTCATGCATTTTTTCTTACTGTGATGTTAATCATTTCTTATGGAAAATCGTGGAATTTTTGTATTTGTTTAATTAATGAAAAGTTTTAAAATTTCGTATTTTTTTAAAAACAAGTTATTGGTGTCTGCAGGCACGTAGTGGGATTTATGCTGTTAATACTCCGTGCAAAGTTGTTCAAAGTGATTGCAAAGTTGTGCAAAGTGATTTCAAAGTTTATAGATGTATTTGTTTATATGACCTAAGTTGTTGGCATATAGAAACACGCAGTTGTAAAGTCAAGAAATTTAATAAAGGCCAGTTGAAAGCAGCCTGTGGATGTTCACATGAGCTGACTGTAAACTGTTGGAAAACTGCGTGCAATGTTGAAAAAAGCAGTTGAAATGTTGGCGAAGTTGCTTGTATATTTAACCTAAGTCATTGGCACGACACTCCCGCAGTTAAATTTCGAAAACATTAAGTAAATGTCTCGAGAATGCCTCGTAAATAAGCAGACTATCATAATAGACCACAGGAAAATCGACGACAAACTGTGTACAAAGTTGTGAAAAGCGATTGCAAAGTTGGCAGTTTCATGCGGGATTGTTACCTGTGATATCATATAAACAAGTCCCATAGTTAAAAGTTCGAAAATGTGAAAACTAGTTCCTAATTTGTTGTTAAATTACCGTAGTGTTGCTCAAAGTATGTAGAGGTCATAGGTCATTTTTAAATGGCACTTTTGCAAGCGATATCGATTTTGAAACTTTGAAAAACATGAAATAGCCGCCAATTCGGTTCAATTTCAAATAGTCCATGCAGCTGTGTTGTTAGGTGACCAACTCATGTTTAAAGTAAAGCACAATCGGGCGTGGTTAGTACTTGCATGTGAGACTCACTGAGAAAACAAGCTGTTGTTTTTTCTTTTTGTTTCATCACACGCATGGAAAAAATATAAGGCGACATTCATGCATTTTATCTTACTGTGATGTTAATCATTTCTTATGGAAAATCGTGGAATTTTTGTATTTGTTTAATTAATGAAAAGTTTTAAAATTTCGTATTTTTTTAAAAACAAGTTATTGGTGTCTGCAGGCACGTAGTGGGATTTATGCTGTTAATACTCCGTGCAAAGTTGTTCAAAGTGATTGCAAAGTTGTGCAAAGTGATTTCAAAGTTTATAGATGTATTTGTATATATGACCTAAGTTGTTGGCATATAGAAACGCGCACTTGTAAAGTCAAGAAATTTAATAAAGGCCAGTTGAAAGCAGCCTGTGGATGTTCACATGAGCTGACTGTAAACTGTTGGAAAACTGCGTGCAAAGTTGGAAAAAGCAGTTGAAATGTTGGCGAAGTTGCTTGTATATTTAACCTAAGTCATTGGCACGACACTCCCGCAGTTAAATTTCGAAAACATTAAGTAAATGTCTCGGGAATGCCTCGTAAATAAGCAGACTATCATAATAGACCACAGGAAAATCGACGACAAACTGTGTACAAAGTTGTGTAAAGCGATTGCAAAGTTGGCAGTTTCATGCGGGATTGTTACCTGTGATATCATATAAACAAGTCCCATAGTTAAAAGTTCGAAAATGTGAAAACTAGTTCCTAATTTGTTGTTAAATTACCGTAGTGTTGCTCAAAGTATGTAGAGGTCATAGGTCATTTTTAAATGGCACTTTTGCAAGCGATATCGATTTTGAAACTTTGAAAAACATGAAATAGCCGCCAATTCGGTTCAATTTCAAATAGTCCATGCAGCTGTGTTGTTAGGTGGCCAACTCATGTTTAAAGTAAAGCATAATTGGGCGTGGTTAGTACTTGCATGGGAGACTCACTGAGTAAACAAGCTGTTGTTTTTTCTGTTTGTTTCATCACACGCACGGAAAAAATATAAGGCGACATTCATGCATTTTTTCTTACTGTGATGTCAATCATTTTTTGTGAAAAATCGTGGAATTTTTGTATTTGTTTAATTAATGAAAAGTTTTAAAATTTCGTATTTTTTTTAAAACAAACCGTGCAAAGTTGTTCAAAGTGATTGCAAAGTTGAGCAAAGTGATTTCAAAGTTTATAGATGTATTTGTTTATATGACCTAAGTTGTTGGCATATAGAAACACGCAGTTGTAAAGTCAAGAAATTTAATAAAGGCCAGTTGAAAGCAGCCTGTGGATGTTCATATGAGCTGACTGTAAACTGTTGGAAAACTGCGTGCAAAGTTGGAAAAAGCGGTTGAAATGTTGGCGAAGTTGCTTGTATATTTAACCTAAGTCATTGGCACGACACTCCCGCAGTTAAATTTCGAAAACATTAAGTAAATGTCTCGAGAATGCCTCATAAATAAGCAGACTATCACAATAGACCACAGGAAAATCGACGACAAACTGTGTACAAAGATGAGAAAAGCGATTGCAAAGTTGGTAGTTTCATTCGGGATTGTTACCTGTGATATCATATTAACAAGTCCCATAGTTAAAAGTTCGAAAATGTGAAAACTAGTTCCTAATTTGTTGTTAAATTACCGTAGTGTTGCTCAAACTATGTAGAGGTCATAGGTCATTTTTAAATGGCACTTTTGCAAGCGATATCGATTTTGAAACTTTGAAAAACATGAAATAGCCGCCAATTCGGTTCAATTTCAAATAGTCCATGCAGCTGTGTTGTTAGGTGACCAACTCATGTTTAAAGTAAAGCACAATCGGGCGTGGTTAGTACTTGCATGGGAGACTCACTGAGAAAACAAGCAGTTGTTTTTTCTTTTTGTTTCATCACACGCATGGAAAAAATATAAGGCGACATTCATGCATTTTTTCTTACTGTGATGTCAATCATTTTTTGTGAAAAATCGTGGAATTTTTGTATTTGTTTAATTAATGAAAAGTTTTAAAATTTCGTATTTTTTTAAAAAACAAGTTGTTGGTATTTGCAGGCACGTGGTGGGATTTATGCTGTTAATAATCCGTGCAAAGTTGTTCAAAGTGATTGCAAAGTTGTGCAAAGTGATTTCAAAGTTTATAGATGTATTTGTTTATATGACCTAAGTTGTTGGCATATAGAAACACGCAGTTGTAAAGTCAAGAAATTTAATAAAGGCCAGTTGAAAGCAGCCTGTGGATGTTCACATGAGCTGACTGTAAACTGTTGGAAAACTCCGTGCAAAGTTGGAAAAAGCGGTTGAAATGTTGGCGAAGTTGCTTGTATATTTAACCTAAGTCATTGGCACGACACTCCCGCAGTTAAATTTCGAAAACATTAAGTAAATGTCTCGAGAATGCCTCGTAAATAAGCAGACTATCATAATAGACCACAGGAAAATCGACGACAAACTGTGTACAAAGTTGTGAAAAGCGATTGCAAAGTTGGCAGTTTCATTCGGGATTGTTACCTGTGATATCATATAAACAAGTCCCATAGTTAAAAGTTCGAAAATGTGAAAACTAGTTCCTAATTTGTTGTTAAATTACCGTAGTGTTGCTCAAAGTATGTAGAGGTCATAGGTCATTTTTAAATGGCACTTTTGCAAGCGATATCGATTTTGAAACTTTGAAAAACATGAAATAGCCGCCAATTCGGTTCAATTTCAAATAGTCCATGCAGCTGTGTTGTTAGGTGACCAACTCATGTTTAAAGTAAAGCATAATTGGGCGTGGTTAGTACTTGCATGGGAGACTCACTGAGTAAACAAGCTGTTGTTTTTTCTTTTTGTTTCATCACACGCACGGGAAAAATATAAGGCGACATTCATGCACTTTTTCTTACTGTGATGTCAATCATTTCTTGTGGAAAATCGTGGAATTTTTGTACTTGTTTAATTAATGAAAAGTTTTAAAATTTCGTATTTTTTTAAAAACAAGTTGTTGGAGTCTGCAGGCACGTAGTGGGATTTATGCTGTTAATACTCCGTGCAAAGTTGTTCAAAGTGATTGCAAAGTTGTGACAAGTGATTTCAAAGTTTATAGATGTATTTGTATATATGACCTAAGTTGTTGGCATATAGAAACGCGCACTTGTAAAGTCAAGAAATTTAATAAAGGCCAGTTGAAAGCAGCCTGTGGATGTTCACATGAGCTGACTGTAAACTGTTGGAAAACTGCGTGCAAAGTTGGAAAAAGCGGTTGAAATGTTGGCGAAGTTGCTTATATATTTAACCTAAGTCATTGGCACGACACTCCCGCAGTTAAATTTCGAAAACATTAATTAAATGTCTCGAGAATGCCTCATAAATAAGCAGACTATCACAATAGACCACAGGAAAATCGACGACAAACTGTGTACAAAGTTGTGAAAAGCGATTGCAAAGTTGGCAGTTTCATTCGGGATTGTTACCTGTGATATCATATAAACAAGTCCCATAGTTAAAAGTTCGAAAATGTGAAAACTAGTTCCTAATTTGTTGTTAAATTACCGTAGTGTTGCTCAAAGTATGTAGAGGTCATAGGTCATTTTTAAATGGCACTTTTGCAAGCGATATCGATTTTGAAACTTTGAAAAACATGAAATAGCCGCCAATTCGGTTCAATTTCAAATAGTCCATGCAGATGTGTTGTTGGGTGACCAACTCATGTTTAAAGTAAAGCATAATTGGGCGTGGTTAGTACTTGCATGGGAGACTCACTGAGTAAAGAATCTGTTGTTTTTTCTTTTTGTTTCATCACACGCACGGAAAAAATATAAGGCGACATTCATGCATTTTTTCTTACTGTGATGTTAATCATTTCTTATGGAAAATCGTGGAATTTTTGTATTTGTTTAATTAATGAAAAGTTTTAAAATTTCGTATTTTTTTAAAAACAAGTTATTGGTGTCTGCAGGCACGTAGTGGGATTTATGCTGTTAATACTCCGTGCAAAGTTGTTCAAAGTGATTGCAAAGTTGTGCAAAGTGATTTCAAAGTTTATAGATGTATTTGTTTATATGACCTAAGTTGTTGGCATATAGAAACACGCAGTTGTAAAGTCAAGAAATTTAATAAAGGCCAGTTGAAAGCAGCCTGTGGATGTTCACATGAGCTGACTGTAAACTGTTGGAAAACTGCGTGCAAAGTTGGAAAAAGCAGTTGAAATGTTGGCGAAGTTGCTTGTATATTTAACCTAAGTCATTGGCACGACACTCCCGCAGTTAAATTTCGAAAACATTAAGTAAATGTCTCGAGAATGCCTCGTAAATAAGCACACTATCATAATAGACCACAGGAAAATCGACGACAAACTGTGTACAAAGTTGTGAAAAGCGATTGCAAAGTTGGCAGTTTCATGCGGGATTGTTACCTGTGATATCATATAAACAAGTCCCATAGTTAAAAGTTCGAAAATGTGAAAACTAGTTCCTAATGTGTTGTTAAATTACCGTAGTGTTGCTCAAAGTATGTAGAGGTCATAGGTCATTTTTAAATGGCACTTTTGCAAGCGATATCGATTTTGAAACTTTGAAAAACATGAAATAGCCGCCAATTCGGTTCAATTTCAAATAGTCCATGCAGCTGTGTTGTTAGGTGGCCAACTCATGTTTAAAGTAAAGCATAATTGGGCGTGGTTAGTACTTGCATGGGAGACTCACTGAGTAAACAAGCTGTTGTTTTTTCTTTTTGTTTCATCACACGCACGGAAAAAATATAAGGCGACATTCATGCATTTTTTCTTACTGTGTTGTCAATCACTTCTTGTGGAAAATCGTGGAATTTTTGTATTTGTTTAATTAATGAAAAGTTTTAAAATTTCTTATTTTTTTTTAAAACAAACCGTGCAAAGTTGTTCAAAGTGATTGCAAAGTTGTGCAAAGTGATTTCAAAGTTTATAGATGTATTTGTTTATATGAACTAAGTTGTTGGCATATAGAAACACGCAGTTGTAAAGTCAAGAAATTTAATAAAGGCCAGTTGAAAGCAGCCTGTGGATGTTCATATGAGCTGACTGTAAACTGTTGGAAAACTGCGTGCAAAGTTGGAAAAAGCGGTTGAAATGTTGGCGAAGTTGCTTGTATATTTAACCTAAGTCATTGGCACGACACTCCCGCAGTTAAATTTCGAAAACATTAAGTAAATGTCTCGAGAATGCCTCATAAATAAGCAGACTATCACAATAGACCACAGGAAAATCGACGACAAACTGTGTACAAAGTTGAGAAAAGCGATTGCAAAGTTGGTAGTTTCATTCGGGATTGTTACCTGTGATATCATATTAACAAGTCCCATAGTTAAAAGTTCGAAAATGTGAAAACTAGTTCCTAATTTGTTGTTAAATTACCGTAGTGTTGCTCAAACTATGTAGAGGTCATAGGTCATTTTTAAATGGCACTTTTACAAGCGATATCGATTTTGAAACTTTGAAAAACATGAAATAGCCGCCATTTCGGTTCAATTTCAAATAGTCCATGCAGCTGTGTTGTTAGGTGACCAACTCATGTTTAAAGTAAAGCACAATCGGGCGTGGTTAGTACTTGCATGTGAGACTCACTGAGAAAACAAGCTGTTGTTTTTTCTTTTTGTTTCATCACACGCATGGAAAAAATATAAGGCGACATTCATGCATTTTTTCTTACTGTGATGTTAATCATTTCTTATGGAAAATCGTGGAATTTTTGTATTTGTTTAATTAATGAAAAGTTTTAAAATTTCGTATTTTTTTAAAAACAAGTTATTGGTGTCTGCAGGCACGTAGTGGGATTTATGCTGTTAATACTCCGTGCAAAGTTGTTCAAAGTGATTGCAAAGTTGTGCAAAGTGATTTCAAAGTTTATAGATGTATTTGTATATATGACCTAAGTTGTTGGCATATAGAAACGCGCACTTGTAAAGTCAAGAAATTTAATAAAGGCCAGTTGAAAGCAGCCTGTGGATGTTCACATGAGCTGACTGTAAACTGTTGGAAAACTGCGTGCAAAGTTGGAAAAAGCAGTTGAAATGTTGGCGAAGTTGCTTGTATATTTAACCTAAGTCATTGGCACGACACTCCCGCAGTTAAATTTCGAAAACATTAAGTAAATGTCTCGGGAATGCCTCGTAAATAAGCAGACTATCATAATAGACCACAGGAAAATCGACGACAAACTGTGTACAAAGTTGTGTAAAGCGATTGCAAAGTTGGCAGTTTCATGCGGGATTGTTACCTGTGATATCATATAAACAAGTCCCATAGTTAAAAGTTCGAAAATGTGAAAACTAGTTCCTAATTTGTTGTTAAATTACCGTAGTGTTGCTCAAAGTATGTAGAGGTCATAGGTCATTTTTAAATGGCACTTTTGCAAGCGATATCGATTTTGAAACTTTGAAAAACATGAAATAGCCGCCAATTCGGTTCAATTTCAAATAGTCCATGCAGCTGTGTTGTTAGGTGGCCAACTCATGTTTAAATTAAAGCATAATTGGGCGTGGTTAGTACTTGCATGGGAGACTCACTGAGTAAACAAGCTGTTGTTTTTTCTTTTTGTTTCATCACACGCACGGAAAAAATATAAGGCGACATTCATGCATTTTTTCTTACTGTGATGTCAATCATTTTTTGTGAAAAATCGTGGAATTTTTGTATTTGTTTAATTAATGAAAAGTTTTAAAATTTCGTATTTTTTTTAAAACAAACCGTGCAAAGTTGTTCAAAGTGATTGCAAAGTTGAGCAAAGTGATTTCAAAGTTTATAGATGTATTTGTTTATATGACCTAAGTTGTTGGCATATAGAAACACGCAGTTGTAAAGTCAAGAAATTTAATAAAGGCCAGTTGAAAGCAGCCTGTGGATGTTCATATGAGCTGACTGTAAACTGTTGGAAAACTGCGTGCAAAGTTGGAAAAAGCGGTTGAAATGTTGGCGAAGTTGCTTGTATATTTAACCTAAGTCATTGGCACGACACTCCCGCAGTTAAATTTCGAAAACATTAAGTAAATGTCTCGAGAATGCCTCATAAATAAGCAGACTATCACAATAGACCACAGGAAAATCGACGACAAACTGTGTACAAAGTTGAGAAAAGCGATTGCAAAGTTGGTAGTTTCATTCGGGATTGTTACCTGTGATATCATATTAACAAGTCCCATAGTTAAAAGTTCGAAAATGTGAAAACTAGTTCCTAATTTGTTGTTAAATTACCGTAGTGTTGCTCAAACTATGTAGAGGTCATAGGTCATTTTTAAATGGCACTTTTGCAAGCGATATCGATTTTGAAACTTTGAAAAACATGAAATAGCCGCCAATTCGGTTCAATTTCAAATAGTCCATGCAGCTGTGTTGTTAGGTGACCAACTCATGTTTAAAGTAAAGCACAATCGGGCGTGGTTAGTACTTGCATGGGAGACTCACTGAGAAAACAAGCAGTTGTTTTTTCTTTTTGTTTCATCACACGCATGGAAAAAATATAAGGCGACATTCATGCATTTTTTCTTACTGTGATGTCAATCATTTTTTGTGAAAAATCGTGGAATTTTTGTATTTGTTTAATTAATGAAAAGTTTTAAAATTTCGTATTTTTTTAAAAAACAAGTTGTTGGTATTTGCAGGCACGTGGTGGGATTTATGCTGTTAATAATCCGTGCAAAGTTGTTCAAAGTGATTGCAAAGTTGTGCAAAGTGATTTCAAAGTTTATAGATGTATTTGTTTATATGACCTAAGTTGTTGGCATATAGAAACACGCAGTTGTAAAGTCAAGAAATTTAATAAAGGCCAGTTGAAAGCAGCCTGTGGATGTTCGCATGAGCTGACTGTAAACTGTTGGAAAACTGCGTGCAAAGTTGGAAAAAGCGGTTGAAATGTTGGCGAAGTTGCTTGTATATTTAACCTAAGTCATTGGCACGACACTCCCGCAGTTAAATTTCGAAAACATTAAGTAAATGTCTCGAGAATGCCTCATAAATAAGCAGACTATCACAATAGACCACAGGAAAATCGACGACAAACTGTGTACAAAGTTGTGAAAAGCGATTGCAAAGTTGGCAGTTTCATTCGGGATTGTTACCTGTGATATCATATAAACAAGTCCCATAGTTAAAAGTTCGAAAATGTGTAAACTAGTTCCTAATTTGTTGTTAAATTACCGTAGTGTTGCTCAAAGTATGTAGAGGTCATAGGTCATTTTTAAATGGCACTTTTGCAAGCGATATCGATTTTGAAACTTTGAAAAAACATGAAATAGCCGCCAATTCGGTTCAATTTCAAATAGTCCATGCAGCTGTGTTGTTAGGTGACCAACTCATGTTTAAAGTAAAGCATAATTGGGCGTGGTTAGTACTTGCATGGGAGAATCACTGAGTAAAGAAGCTGTTGTTTTTTCTTTTTGTTTCATCACACGCACGGAAAAAATATAAGGCGACATTCATGCATTTTTTCTTACTGTGATGTCAATCATTTCTTGTGGAAAATCGTGGAATTTTTGTATTTGTTTAATTAATGAAAAGTTTTAAAATTTCGTATTTTTTTAAAAAACAAGTTGTTGGTGTTTGCAGGCACGTAGTGGGATTTATGCTGTTAATAATCCGTGCAAAAATGTTCAAAGTGATTGCAAAGTTGTGCAAAGTGATTTCAAAGTTTATAGATGTATTTGTATATATGACCTAAGTTGTTGGCATATAGAAACGCGCACTTGTAAAGTCAAGAAATTTAATAAAGGCCAGTTGAAAGCAGCTTGTGGATGTTCACATGAGCTGACTGTAAACTGTTGGAAAACTGCGTGCAAAGTTGGAAAAAGCGGTTGAAATGTTGGCGAAGTTGCTTATATATTTAACCTAAGTCATTGGCACGACACTCCCGCAGTTAAATTTCGAAAACATTATTAAATGTCTCGAGAATGCCTCATAAATAAGCAGACTATCACAATAGACCACAGGAAAATCGACGACAAACTGTGTACAAAGTTGTGAAAAGCGATTGCAAAGTTGGTAGTTTCATTCGGAATTGTTACCTGTGATATCATATAAACAAGTCCCATAGTTAAAAGTTCGAAAATGTGAAAACTAGTTCCTAATTTGTTGTTAAATTACCGTAGTGTTGCTCAAAGTATGTAGAGGTCATAGGTCATTTTTAAATGGCACTTTTGCAAGCGATATCGATTTTGAAACTTTGAAAAAACATGAAATAGCCGCCAATTCGGTTCAATTTCAAATAGTCCATGCAGCTCTGTTGTTAGGTGACCAACTCATGTTTAAAGTAAAGCACAATCGGGCGTGGTTAGTACTTGCATGGGAGACTCACTGAGAAAACAAGCTGTTGTTTTTTCTTTTTGTTTCATCACACGCACGGAAAAAATATAAGGCGACATTCATGCATTTTTTCTTACTGTGATGTTAATCATTTCTTGTGGAAAATCGTGGAATTTTTGTATTTGTTTAATTAATGAAAAGTTTTAAAATTTCGTATTTTTTTTAAAAACAAGTTATTGGTGTCTGCAGGCACGTAGTGGGATTTATGCTGTTAATACTCCGTGCAAAGTTGTTCAAAGTGATTGCAAAGTTGTGCAAAGCGATTTCAAAGTTTATAGATGTATTTGTTTATATGACCTAAGTTGTTGGCATATAGAAACACGCAGTTGTAAAGTCAAGAAATTTAATAAAGGCCAGTTGAAAGCAGCCTGTGGATGTTCACATGAGCTGACTGTAAACTGTTGGAAAACTGCGTGCAAAGTTGGAAAAAGCGGTTGAAATGTTGGCGAAGTTGCTTATATATTTAACCTAAGTCATTGGCACGACACTCCCGCAGTTAAATTTCGAAAACATTAAGTAAATGTCTCGAGAATGCCTCATAAATAAGCAGACTATCACAATAGACCACAGGAAAATCGACGACAAACTGTGTACAAAGTTGTGAAAAGCGATTGCAAAGTTGGCAGTTTCATTCGGGATTGTTACCTGTGATATCATATAAACAAGTCCCATAGTTAAAAGTTCGAAAATGTGTAAACTAGTTCCTAATTTGTTGTTAAATTACCGTAGTGTTGCTCAAAGTATGTAGAGGTCATAGGTCATTTTTAAATGGCACTTTTGCAAGCGATATCGATTTTGAAACTTTGAAAAAACATGAAATAGCCGCCAATTCGGTTCAATTTCAAATAGTCCATGCAGCTGTGTTGTTAGGTGACCAACTCATGTTTAAAGTAAAGCATAATTGGGCGTGGTTAGTACTTGCATGGGAGAATCACTGAGTAAAGAAGCTGTTGTTTTTTCTTTTTGTTTCATCACACGCACGGAAAAAATATAAGGCGACATTCATGCATTTTTTCTTACTGTGATGTCAATCATTTCTTGTGGAAAATCGTGGAATTTTTGTATTTGTTTAATTAATGAAAAGTTTTAAAATTTCGTATTTTTTTAAAAAACAAGTTGTTGGTGTTTGCAGGCACGTAGTGGGATTTATGCTGTTAATAATCCGTGCAAAAATGTTCAAAGTGATTGCAAAGTTGTGCAAAGTGATTTCAAAGTTTATAGATGTATTTGTATATATGACCTAAGTTGTTGGCATATAGAAACGCGCACTTGTAAAGTCAAGAAATTTAATAAAGGCCAGTTGAAAGCAGCTTGTGGATGTTCACATGAGCTGACTGTAAACTGTTGGAAAACTGCGTGCAAAGTTGGAAAAAGCGGTTGAAATGTTGGCGAAGTTGCTTATATATTTAACCTAAGTCATTGGCACGACACTCCCGCAGTTAAATTTCGAAAACATTATTAAATGTCTCGAGAATGCCTCATAAATAAGCAGACTATCACAATAGACCACAGGAAAATCGACGACAAACTGTGTACAAAGTTGTGAAAAGCGATTGCAAAGTTGGTAGTTTCATTCGGAATTGTTACCTGTGATATCATATAAACAAGTCCCATAGTTAAAAGTTCGAAAATGGGAAAACTAGTTCCTAATTTGTTGTTAAATTACCGTAGTGTTGCTCAAAGTATGTAGAGGTCATAGGTCATTTTTAAATGGCACTTTTGCAAGCGATATCGATTTTGAAACTTTGAAAAAAACATGAAATAGCCGCCAATTCGGTTCAATTTCAAATAGTCCATGCAGCTCTGTTGTTAGGTGACCAACTCATGTTTAAAGTAAAGCACAATCGGGCGTGGTTAGTACTTGCATGGGAGACTCACTGAGAAAACAAGCTGTTGTTTTTTCTTTTTGTTTCATCACACGCACGGAAAAAATATAAGGCGACATTCATGCATTTTTTCTTACTGTGATGTTAATCATTTCTTGTGGAAAATCGTGGAATTTTTGTATTTGTTTAATTAATGAAAAGTTTTAAAATTTCGTATTTTTTTTAAAAACAAGTTATTGGTGTCTGCAGGCACGTAGTGGGATTTATGCTGTTAATACTCCGTGCAAAGTTGTTCAAAGTGATTGCAAAGTTGTGCAAAGCGATTTCAAAGTTTATAGATGTATTTGTTTATATGACCTAAGTTGTTGGCATATAGAAACACGCAGTTGTAAAGTCAAGAAATTTAATAAAGGCCAGTTGAAAGCAGCCTGTGGATGTTCACATGAGCTGACTGTAAACTGTTGGAAAACTGCGTGCAAAGTTGGAAAAAGCGGTTGAAATGTTGGCGAAGTTGCTTATATATTTAACCTAAGTCATTGGCACGACACTCCCGCAGTTAAATTTCGAAAACATTAAGTAAATGTCTCGAGAATGCCTCATAAATAAGCAGACTATCACAATAGACCACAGGAAAATCGACGACAAACTGTGTACAATGTTGTGAAAAGCGATTGCAAAGTTGGCAGATTCATTCGGGATTGTTACCTGTGATATCATATAAACAAGTCCCATAGTTAAAAGTTCGAAAATGTGAAAACTAGTTCCTAATTTGTTGTTAAATTACCGTAGTGTTGCTCAAAGTATGTAGAGGTCATAGGTCATTTTTAAATGGCACTTTTGCAAGCGATATCGATTTTGAAACTTTGAAAAACATGAAATAGCCGCCAATTCGGTTCAATTTCAAATAGTCCATGCAGCTGTGTTGTTAGGTGACCAACTCATGTTTAAAGTAAAGCATAATTGGGCGTGGTTAGTACTTGCATGGGAGACTCACTGAGTAAACAAGCTGTTGTTTTTTCTTTTTGTTTCATCACACGCACGGGAAAAATATAAGGCGACATTCATGCATTTTTTCTTACTGTGATGTCAATCATTTCTTGTAGAAAATCGTGGAATTTTTGTATTTGTTTAATTAATGAAAAGTTTAAAAATTTCGTATTTTTTTTTAAAACAAACCGTGCAAAGTTGTTCAAAGTGATTGCAAAGTTGTGCAAAGTGATTTCAAAGTTTATAGATGTATTTGTTTATATGACCTATGTTGTTGGCATATAGAAACACGCAGTTGTAAAGTCAAGAAATTTAATAAAGGCCAGTTGAAAGCAGCCTGTTGATGTTCACATGAGCTGACTGTAAACTGTTGGAAAACTGCGTGCAAAGTTGGGAAAAGCGGTTGAAATGTTGGCGAAGTTGCTTGTATATTTAACCTAAGTCATTGGCACGACACTCCCGCAGTTAAATTTCGAAAACATTAAGTAAATGTCTCGAGAATGCCTCATAAATAAGCAGACTATCACAATAGACCACAGGAAAATCGACGACAAACTGTGTACAAAGTTGTGAAAAGCGATTGCAAAGTTGGCAGTTTCATTCGGGATTGCTACCTGTGATATCATATAAACAAGTCCCATAGTTAAAAGTTCGAAAATGTGAAAACTAGTTCCTAATTTGTTGTTAAATTACCGTAGTGTTGCTCAATATATGTAGAGGTCATAGGTCATTTTTAAATGGCACTTTTGCAAGCGATATCGATTTTGAAACTTTGAAAAAACATGAAATAGCCGCCAATTCGGTTCAATTTCAAATAGTCCATGCAGCTGTGTTGTTAGGTGACCAACTCATGTTTAAAGTAAAGCATAATTGGGCGTGGTTAGTACTTGCATGGGAGACTCACTGAGTAAAGAAGCTGTTGTTTTTTCTTTTTGTTTCATCACACGCACGGAAAAAATATAAGGCGACATTCATGCATTTTTTCTTACTGTGATGTCAATCATTTCTTGTGGAAAATCGTGGAATTTTTGTATTTGTTTAATTAATGAAAAGTTTTAAAATTTCGTATTTTTTTAAAAAACAAGTTGTTGGTGTTTGCAGGCACGTAGTGGGATTTATGCTGTTAATAATCCGTGCAAAATTGTTCAAAGTGATTGCAAAGTTGTGCAAAGTGATTTCAAAGTTTATAGATGTATTTGTATATATGACCTAAGTTGTTGGCATATAGAAACGCGCACTTGTAAAGTCAAGAAATTTAATAAAGGCCAGTTGAAAGCAGCTTGTGGATGTTCACATGAGCTGACTGTAAACTGTTGGAAAACTGCGTGCAAAGTTGGAAAAAGCGGTTGAAATGTTGGCGAAGTTGCTTATATATTTAACCTAAGTCATTGGCACGACACTCCCGCAGTTAAATTTCGAAAACATTAATTAAATGTCTCGAGAATGCCTCATAAATAAGCAGACTATCACAATAGACCACAGGAAAATCGACGACAAACTGTGTACAAAATTGTGAAAAGCGATTGCAAAGTTGGTAGCTTCATCCGGGATTGTTACCTGTGATATCATATAAACAAGTCCCATAGTTAAAAGTTCGAAAATGTGAAAACTAGTTCCTAATTTGTTGTTAAATTACCGTAGTGTTGCTCAAAGTATGTAGAGGTCATAGGTCATTTTTAAATGGCACTTTTGCAAGCGATATCGATTTTGAAACTTTGAAAATCATGAAATAGCCGCCAATTCGGTTCAATTTCTAATAGTCCATGCAGCTGTGTTGTTAGGTGACCAACTCATGTTTAAAGTAAAGCAAAATCGGGCGTGGTTAGTACTTGCATGGGAGACTCACTGAGAAAACAAGCTGTTGTTTTTTTCTTTTTGTTTCATCACTCGCACGGAAAAAATATAAGGCGACATTCATGCATTTTTTCTTACTGTGATGTTAATCATTTCTTGTGGAAAATCGTGGAATTTTTGTATTTGTTTAATTAATGAAAAGTTTTAAAATTTCGTATTTTTTTAAAAAGCAAGTTGTTGGTGTTTGCAGGCACGTAGTGGGATTTATGCTGTTAATAATCCGTGCAAAAATGTTCAAAGTGATTGCAAAGTTGTGCAAAGTGATTTCAAAGTTTATAGATGTATTTGTATATATGACCTAAGTTGTTGGCATATAGAAACGCGCACTTGTAAAGTCAAGAAATTTAATAAAGGCCAGTTGAAAGCAGCTTGTGGATGTTCACATGAGCTGACTGTAAACTGTTGGAAAACTGCGCGCAAAGTTGGAAAAAGCGGTTGAAATGTTGGCGAAGATGCTTATATATTTAACCTAAGTCATTGGCACGACACTCCCGCAGTTAAATTTCGAAAACATTAATTAAATGTCTCGAGAATGCCTCATAAATAAGCAGACTATCACAATAGACCACAGGAAAATCGACGACAAACTGTGTACAAAGTTGTGAAAAGCGATTGCAAAGTTGGTAGTTTCATTCGGGATTGTTACCTGTGATATCATATAAACAAGTCCCATAGTTAAAAGTTCGAAAATGTGAAAACTAGTTCCTAATTTGTTGTTAAATTACCGTAGTGTTGCTCAAAGTATGTAGAGGTCATAGGTCATTTTTAAATGGCACTTTTGCAAGCGATATCGATTTTGAAACTTTGAAAAATCATGAAATAGCCGCCAATTCGGTTCAATTTCAAATAGTCCATGCAGCTGTGTTGTTAGGTGACCAACTCATGTTTAAAGTAAAGCACAATCGGGCGTGGTTAGTACTTGCATGGGAGACTCACTGAGAAAACAAGCTGTTGTTTTTTCTTTTTGTTTCATCACACGCACGGAAAAAATATAAGGCGACATTCATGCATTTTTTCTTACTGTGATGTTAATCATTTCTTGTGGAAAATCGTGGAATTTTTGTATTTGTTTAATTAATGAAAAGTTTTAAAATTTCGTATTTTTTTTAAAAACAAGTTATTGGTGTATGCAGGCACGTAGTGGGATTTATGCTGTTAATACTCCGTGCAAAGTTGTTCAAAGTGATTGCAAAGTTGTGCAAAGTGATTTCAAAGTTTATAGATGTATTTGTTTATATGACCTAAGTTGTTGGCATATAGAAACACGCAGTTGTAAAGTCAAGAAATTTAATAAAGGCCAGTTGAAAGCAGCCTGTGGATGTTCACATGAGCTGACTGTAAACTGTTGGAAAACTGCGTGCAAAGTTGGAAAAAGCGGTTGAAATGTTGGCGAAGTTGCTTATATATTTAACCTAAGTCATTGGCACGACACTCCCGCAGTTAAATTTCGAAAACATTAAGTAAATGTCTCGAGAATGCCTCATAAATAAGCAGACTATCACAATAGACCACAGGAAAATCGACGACAAACTGTGTACAAAGTTGTGAAAAGCGATTGCAAAGTTGGCAGATTCATTCGGGATTGTTACCTGTGATATCATATAAACAAGTCCCATAGTTAAAAGTTCGAAAATGTGAAAACTAGTTCCTAATTTGTTGTTAAATTACCGTAGTGTTGCTCAAAGTATGTAGAGGTCATAGGTCATTTTTAAATGGCACTTTTGCAAGCGATATCGATTTTGAAACTTTGAAAAACATGAAATAGCCGCCAATTCGGTTCAATTTCAAATAGTCCATGCAGCTGTGTTGTTAGGTGACCAACTCATGTTTAAAGTAAAGCATAATTGGGCGTGGTTAGTACTTGCATGGGAGACTCACTGAGTAAAGAAGCTGTTGTTTTTTCTTTTTGTTTCATCACACGCACGGAAAAAATATAAGGCGACATTCATGCATTTTTTCTTACTGTGATGTCAATCATTTCTTGTGGAAAATCGTGGAATTTTTGTATTTGTTTAATTAATGAAAAGTTTTAAAAATTCGTATTTTTTTAAAAAACAAGTTGTTGGTGTTTGCAGGCACGTAGTGGGATTTATGCTGTTAATAATCCGTGCAAAAATGTTCAAAGTGATTGCAAAGTTGTGCAAAGTGATTTCAAAGTTTATAGATGTATTTGTATATATGACCTAAGTTGTTGGCATATAGAAACGCGCACTTGTAAAGTCAAGAAATTTAATAAAGGCCAGTTGAAAGCAGCCTGTGGATGTTCACATGAGCTGACTGTAAACTGTTGGAAAACTGCGTGCAAAGTTGGAAAAAGCGGTTGAAATGTTGGCGAAGTTGCTTATATATTTAACCTAAGTCATTGGCACGACACTCCCGCAGTTAAATTTCGAAAACATTAATTAAATGTCTCGAGAATGCCTCATAAATAAGCAGACTATCACAATAGACCACAGGAAAATCGACGACAAACTGTGTACAAAGTTGTGAAAAGCGATTGCAAAGTTGGTAGTTTCATTCGGGATTGTTACCTGTGATATCATATAAACAAGTCCCATAGTTAAAAGTTCGAAAATGTGAAAACTAGTTCCTAATTTGTTGTTAAATTACCGTAGTGTTGCTCAAAGTATGTAGAGGTCATAGGTCATTTTTAAATGGCACTTTTGCAAGGGATATCGATTTTGAAACTTTGAAAAACATGAAATAGCCGCCAATTCGGCTCAATTTCAAATAGTCCATGCAGCTGTGTTGTTAGGTGACCAACTCATGTTTAAAGTAAAGCATAATTGGGCGTGGTTGGTACTTGCATGGGAGACTCACTGAGTAAAGAAGCTGTTGTTTTTTCTTTTTGTTTCATCACACGCACGGAAAAAATATAAGGCGACATTCATGCATTTTTTCTTACTGTGATGTCAATCATTTCTTGTGGAAAATCGTGGAATTTTTGTATTTGTTTAATTAATGAAAAGTTTTAAAATTTCGTATTTTATTAAAAAAAAGTTGTTGGTGTTTGCAGGCACGTAGTGGGATTTATGCTGTTAATAATCCGTGCAAAAATGTTCAAAGTGATTGCAAAGTTGTGCAAAGTGATTTCAAAGTTTATAGATGTATTTGTATATATGACCTAAGTTGTTGGCATATAGAAACGCGCACTTGTAAAGTCAAGAAATTTAATAAAGGCCAGTTGAAAGCAGCCTGTGGATGTTCACATGAGCTGAGTGTAAACTGTTGGAAAACTGCGTGCAAAGTTGGAAAAGGCGGTTGAAATGTTGGCGAAGTTGCTTGTATATTTAACCTAAGTCATTGGCACGACACTCCCGCAGTTAAATTTCGAAAACATTAATTAAATGTCTCGAGAATGCCTCATAATTAAGCAGACTATCACAATAGACCACAGGAAAATCGACGACAAACTGTGTACAAAGTTGTGAAAAGCGATTGCAAAGTTGGTAGTTTCATTCGGGATTGTTACCTGTGATATCATATAAACAAGTCCCATAGTTAAAAGTTCGAAAATGTGAAAACTAGTTCCTAATTTGTTGTTCAATTACCGTAGTGTTGCTCAAAGTATGTAGAGGTCATAGGTCATTTTTAAATGGCACTTTTGCAAGCGATATCGATTTTGAAACTTTGAAAAACATGAAATAGCCGTCAATTCGGTTCAATTTCTAATAGTCCATGCAGCTGTGTTGTTAGGTGACCAACTCATGTTTAAAGTAAAGCACAATCGGACGTGGTTAGTACTTGCATGGGAGACTCACTGAGAAAACAAGCTGTTGTTTTTTTCTTTTTGTTTCATCACACGCACGGAAAAAATATAAGGCGACATTCATGCATTTTCTCTTACTGTGATGTCAATCATTTCTTGTGAAAAATCGTGGAGTTTTTGTATTTTTTTAATTAATGAAAAGTTTTAAAATTTCGCATTTTTTTAAAAACAAGTTGTTGGTGTCTGCGGGCACGTAGTGGGTTTTATGGTGTTAATACACCGTGCAAAGTTGTTCAAAGTGATTGCAAAGTTGTGCAAAGTGATTTCAAAGTTTATAGATGTATTTGTATATATGACTTAAGTTGTTGGCATATAGAAACGCGCAGTTGTAAAGTCAAGAGATTTAATAAAGGCCAGTTGAAAGCAGCCTGCGGATGTTCACATGAGCTGACTGTAAACTGTTGGAAAACTGCGTGCAAAGTTGGAAAAAGCGGTTGAAATGTTGGCGAAGTTGCTTGTATATTTAACCTAAGTCATTGGCACGACACTCCCGCAGTTAAATTTCGAAAACATTAAGTAAATGTCTCGAGAATGCCTCGTAAATAAGCAGACTATCATAATAGACCACAGGAAAATCGTCGACAAACTGTGTACAAAGTTGTGAAAAGCAATTGCAAATTTGGTAGTTTTTTCGGGATTGTTACCTGTGATATCATATTAAGAAGTCCCATAGTTAAAAGTTTGAAAATGTGAAACTAGTTTCGAATTTGCTGTTAAATTACCGTTGTGTTGCTCAAAGTATGTAGAGGTCATATGTCATTTTTAAAAGGCACTTTTGCAAGCGATATCGATTTTGAAACTTTCAAAAACCTGACATAACCGCCAATTCGGTTCAATTTCAAATAATCCATGCAGCTGTGTGGTTAAGTGACCAACCAATGTTTAAAGTAAAGCACTCTTTGGCGTGGGTAGTACTTGCCTGGGAGACTCCCTGAGTAAACATGCAGTTTTTTTCTTTTGTTTCATGACACGCACGAAAAGATAAAAGGCAACATTCCTGAATTTTCTTTACTGTGATGTCAGTCACTTATAGTTGAAAAGCGTGGAATTTTTGTAATTGATGAAACACTTTTGAAAATTCCGTCATTTTTTTCAAGAACAAGTTGTTCGTGCTGTCGACACGTAGTGGGTTAAAAGCTGTTAACACACCGTGCAAAGTTATTCAAACTTTGTATTCAGTTATGGGATGTCGATGTTTGTGGCGTAGTTTACCCGATGTAAGGACAAATAATTCGAAAGTTCAAATGAGTGCTGATATTTCTTTTTACGGTGGTCTAATTTTCGATGCTAGAAGTTTAATAATACAATCACATTTCAGAATTCAGAGGTAAGTAAATCTTACCCAACTCAACACGCCGGCGTCCGTGAAGACCAATTAGATGCGTATAAATGCAGCTGCCCGGATAGTTTCGATGGGCTTATTTGTGAACTTCGTAATATACTTCATTGATGTTCTTATGTCCAAGATATAAATCCCAACAAGCATGGAATTTTAAGTTTTTTCTTTCTGTAGACGTATTGTGATCTATTTTCATATGTCTTTTACATAATTGTGTATAAGCAAACATTACACTTTAATTTGCTGAGATATTCATATATACATGTACCAGACAAATGACACACGCACACAACATATTTTGTCTTGTCTTAGGTTTATGCATCTATGCGGTAGGAGTGGGATACTATTGTAGACTCCAATTGCTGAGCCAGCATGGACCTGTTCTCTTCGTAGAAACATAGCGAGAAATCAACGAGCCCAACATGTGAGTCCCAAGCAACAGAGGAAAAATAGTGAAAAGCTTGAAAAGCATCTACAGAAAGTTCTGATGCTTAACAAATTAGCACATTCTGGTGATCAGAAGAACGCACTTTCGTTTACTTATTATAAGAATTAAAGCGATATTTTCTGTCATCCCAAGTTGGAGGCTTGGACGCCTATGTATTTGTTGTGTTTGGGTGTCAGTTAGCTGTTTTGCCAATTAGGTAGAACATTTGATAGCCATCTTGCAAAACTGCAATTACATGCGCATGTGCTCCACCAGTAACTATGTGATTCAAACATTTAGAACAACAATATCATAGTTTGAATAGTTTGTTTCGTGTATTAGTGACAAATAAGTCGTACAAGTCATGTTTTGGCACGAGTTGTTTTCTATATGTGTTCATGCATCGGAATCAGCCAATTTTATTTTTCAAAAATGTCCAAAATTCAGCTTGTGCATTGATAACTAGTCGCTTTGGCACCATGCTCATTACACGCAATGTGAAGCTGTACTTTTTAGCACATTTACTGTGGCCGAGGAGCATATGTATTTATAGTAACGAGACACTTGCCTTGATCGCAAGTTTGAATCTTTTGGTTTGTATTTTAATGTACATATATTTGTTTTGAATAATTGGTTTGGTTATCACATCGACTTTAGTAACTGGCATCGACTTTCTATTGAGCGTCATCCCAGGAGACGAATAAACTGCAATGTGAAGGCTACCTACATTTGTAACCACAAGCACAACATTAATGAATATGTATGTCATAATATGCAATTAAAACCAAGATTATACAGTGTTTGATAACATTTTAAAGTTTAAGTAATGTTTTGGGAATAAAACAGTGTTAATGACGATGATAATAACATACAGGGTAATCCTTATATCTTACAGTTTCATGATCAATATGGGCAAGGTAAAGAAATATCTACACTTGTATAACAGAATTAATTTATTTAATCAAAGTACCTGTGTCGGTAAATATATTGCACTTGCAACAGCGGTCCGTAATTTTCACAACGTGTAGCCAAGTCTCCAATGAACCTGCTTTATGAATAGATATAAGACACTTGTTTACAAGGTATGCTGTCATGCCAATTAGCGTTTCTAGAACGAGGCCGAGCTAAGTATGTTCTAGATTCCTTTGAACGTAATCTGGTACCCTTATATCTGGAGGGGGAATATTTTCACTTGCGCAAAATGTTCTCACTCACAGCCAAGGTCACAGTGCTCAATAAGCTGTACTAGATAGTTATTTTCTTCCATACTTCTGATCTTTGCCAAATGAGTAGTAGTACATACATATTACAGGTTGACTTGGATTGAGCAAGATGTTTGAAAACTGGGGTGACAAATGCTTTATACCTGTTAGCTTTGCGAAAACCTCCAGACAAGCAAGATTTTCAAAATGATATGTATTTAACATATTTAACTTCCTGGGATGAAATTGGGAAAGACAGGATCTTCAATGCCCATCATCACGTCAAAATCACCTACTTCATCCATCGGTATTTGTCTTTCATCATCACTCAGAGTCTCTTCCAATTGCTCAACTGTCCAGAATTGTTTTTTTTTTTATTTTCGTACAGTTTACATCAATAATCAGTCCTTGGGCTCGATGAACAGTAATACAAAAAGCAAGATGAAAGTAAGTATATACTTGTGGAATTTGTGAACACTTTCTTGCCAATTTTCAAAATTAAATTTGTTGTGTCCCGTCCTCTTTAAATTGGAATCTAACCATATCCCCTTCAATAACACTCATACATTAAGCATTATGTATGTTCACATCACAATTGATATACAGTTATACAGTATATCAACAAATTGCTCAAGCAATGTATGCATGCATCTAGCACGCGTGAATATCATTAACAACCCGAAAGTACAATCATAAAGTAAGTTGGGAAATAGCCATCCAAACAGAAATGAAAAATTATGTGATTGTTAGATAGTTTACTATTTGCCCATCAGTAAAATATGAATTAACTAATGCGCATGCTCACTCCTGACCAATAAAACAAAACGAAATACAAGAATTGCAGTCGCACCATATCCATTACATACTCTGCCTCAATTGTGTCACGAATCCGGGGAAAATTTATTTCGTTTATACTGTATTTTCATCCAAGACTCTCTTAAAAATAAATTTACCTAAATATAAATTTACATAACATGCAGGTAGATTTGCATGTACATTTTGACCGGGTAGTCATAGTGAAATTGACATACAAAGAACTAAACGTTACTCTAGAATACTCAGCGAGATATCGGCGGCCATTTGAAAATAAGGTCTGTTCTTAGTTAGAGAAAGGTCATATCCTCGCGGCGGAGTTACGTCAAAGAACGTTATACATTGCCAAGACACGCACCACTGTATCATATAATTAAATAAGGTTAATAAAGTTGAGAAATTAAATAAGGTTAATAAAGTTGAGAAAACAGCACAAATTCAACTTTGAAGTAATCCTGGGCACCTGAATTTATATATTTTGCACATGTAGGGTTGATCTTGTTACACTGTTTAGTAGAGTCTCAACAACTATTCGAAGTACAGTTTTCTGGGAGTTCCGGCCTTTATTTTCACCATGATGGTGCCAGGTGGTGAACATACCCGGATGCCCGCTCCGAAGGTAGATGGATTTTTACATGCAAAGAACTCAGAAACAGAAGAAACAAAAACATTTGCAGTTGCGCAAAATGTTCTCACTCACAACCAAGGCCATATTGCTCAATAAGCTGTACTAGATAGTTATTTTCTTCCTTACTTCTGATCTTTGCCAAATGCGCTTCAATGTCATGACAACTAACATTAGCTTGGTTACATGGAAGAGGTTCAATACGCAATTCAAATCTTCTGCGAGCTAAATGTTGTCACATAATAAATAGATATTGGTTTAGTTTCACAACGTTTCACACTTATAAGAGGATTAGTTCAATGTATGGTGGAAATAGATCTCCTAGAAACAGTCAGATTAGCCAAAGACACATATAATCGTTTAAACAATCATTTAAACGTATGGCAACATAATCTGAGTAACACACACTTAGATTACCTGGTGCATATACCTCCACCTCGCAGAGTGAGAGAAGGTTTGTAGTTTCCTTTAGCATAACAGTTACATATCTTCCTCTCGTTCCCATTCCACAGGTAAACTCAACAGTTTCCTGCCAAGCACTTTGTGCATCCACAATATCACCACATTGGTCAGTTTCATCACTTTGTGCTGTATAGCCAACCAGAATCACGGCGTTTTCCAACCTTTCTCCTGAAACGTAATTTTATAGTCAATAATTTCTGACTTTATAAAACAAACATATTGAATATGTCTGTTGCTATTTTGTAATGAAGGTTAGAACATTCCACCAAGGCTTGTGCAGTGCATCCATAGGTCTGACGATTCTCTTCCACCGTTATTAGCGTGTGACCTGGGAGTTTGACACTGTACATTTGTCACATCGAAGACATCACTAAATTGTATTACGATGATTATTAAGTTTGATAATATATAATAACAGTGCATTTCACTGTGCTGGTGTGTTCCGCCAATAAAATAAATTTGATTGTGCTGAGATATATGCTCATAATTGAAATGGCGGTAACAGTCCCAAATTTAAATTAAAAATTTTATTTTTGTTTTGTAAAAAGTTAAATAAAGTGCATAGTATGGAGAACCCGTCATTACTTTTTCACCATGTTTCTTTTTATTATTTACGTGCAGCCTTGCTAAATCTTACTAAGCATTCAATAGAGAAAATGTTTGCACCTGTTATCTTATTCTTAAAATCCTCTTTTGAGTATGTTTCACTATTCAAATTTCAGTCTATAGCCAAGACTGTTTGGAAAATAAAACGCAAAATTTCACTCCCAAGTGACCACGAACCTGCACCTCTACCTTAAGCGCTCTGAAACACAAAACTGTTGTTCTATGCACTTACATTACAACGTAAGTAACAACCAAACTTAAAAACCTACTTTAAAAAATACATACATAAGAATCTCGCGGGTCGTGTTTACACATTCACTACTTAATAAGAGATGAACACGATTGCAACTGATAGTTCAGAAGAGGCAGGGAATTTGGATCACTTTTAATTGCGCTACATGTCAGTGACGCCACAGCATTACATCGATGTACTACTTTAGATGAATATTTACAAGAAATATTGTATATTTGCATTGTGTGCCAGGTACAGCGTAAAAACAAAGCAAATATTTACGTATCAAAGCAAGTATTACGACAGTTACTGCTACTGCAGTGGTCGGATTGACAGTGGGGTTTACGTTCATTAGCCTCAAATAAAATCCACCTTTCAACGGGCATGGTAAGCTACATACGGATATTATTGAATAGTTTCGTCTTTCCACTAGATAAAAATGTATATAGAAATATTAATATGTGGTTGATATGTTTTTTTCTACGTTACGTATTGAATTAATAAAGTCGATTGAGTATTTATTATGATTGAATAATTGTGCATGTTGTTGTATCTAGAAAGTAAGAATTAACATTATAATATGATTCGTATTTCAATATAAATGTTTTCTTAGCAGCAAACATGGCAGTGTTTGTTCGGTGAAATACTGAAAACACCACTTATCTGACGCATTAATCTATCCCTGAGAGACAACATTGGTCAGACAATGAGGTATTACTAAATCACAATTTTACTAAAGCCATTGCTTGAGGCAAATGCATTGAGCACAATGTAGCAATGGGCGATTGTGATAATCCCATAAAAAAGGAAAGGCTTATTGCATAGAATACGTGCTATGGCATAGCTTTCAACTTTGCAGACAGTCTTGATTTAAAGCTGTTCCATTATGACACCGCAGTAATGTAAACGTGATGTTATGTCTAATTCTTTTAACAATTATATTTAGGAATTATACTAATTTCAATATGTTTCATGGTTTAAGGTGTCAGCAAAAACAAAAAAATGCGATATAAAGCCGCTTAAACCTGAAAAGTCATTTCGAATTATCTCAACCTCAACTTCCCTGCGCATAGAAATGAGATGTTTCACGGACTGTGAAAAGGACACAGTTTGAATTGTCTTCAAAATTGGTTATTTTGTTCCAAATGCATATACCATATTAGAATAATATATACATATTCTAATTCCAATATGGTAAACAAACTGCAATCGGTATTCATTGTTTTAGCTTTTAGAACGACATTGATGGACAAATCATAACTACACAAACATAACCAATGATCAGTCGGTGACAGAAACTACATTAACCTAATACGACTATTGCACGTTACTGTCACCGCCATGTTGTTTCACACAACAAGACACCATCCTTGCTATCTTAGTTCCTGACTATTTCGCTATGCGCAATCGTTATGTGATGAGAACTGGTTAGATCAAACCAACATGGAAGGAGACATGAACATGATACTGAGAATTGAATTTGATTTGAATATATAGCGTCTTCTCAATTTGTTTCAACTATGTTTTATTCGTTAGCCTTATCATGTAACGGGTAACGTGTTTGTTTACCTTGGCGGAATGCTTTTACCATAGTTGTCAGAAATTTATATTAATCAATTACGATTCGTTGTAAGTCTTTGTATATTAGACAGAATCCCCCTCCCCAGAGCAACCGTAATATGGTAGGTTAATCTGACCATGAACTAACTGGGCTTTGTTCTGAATGTTATTTGTGATGTAACAGATCCGAATTGCGCGTGTTCATATACTGTAAGTATCCATTCACAACACGCTAATTGACGATTTATTTATGCCAGTGCGTTATAGCGTTATGGTGAACGCGTCTACTTATACATTGATGAGACGCGTTCCGTGTTTCGCGTTGATATTATCGATACCAAGTATTCCACCAATCGTTCAGTTTAATTGTTAAACAGAACCAATTATTTAATATTAGTGTTATATTAAGCCAAAATTATTGAAATAAACTGTCACACAAAAGATCTAATTAATCCTATTGTTTAAACAAAAAATCGCGTAAGTACCAAATTGAATAGGACACTGGGTGAAAATCAAATACACTAAACAAGTTTAATTCAAATAATTCGCTAAAAATGTAACAATAAGTAATGTCAATGTAACAATAATTTAGATGATAAAGTGATTCTTCTCATGTACACAAAACAATGGCACGTAATTCGTTTACAGTGTCACATTACAATTACCATTTTCCTTCAATAATCTCTACTTTATCATGGATTTCCGTCGAGTACACTCGCGTCAATTGTAATTAATGTCAGTGTGTCTATTATGGGGTATAAAAACACAAACTCAATGGTTTTGGTTTTAGTACGACATGTACTAACTCATTATTTAGTAAATGCTCGTATACAGTGTTCACTCCCACTCCATTGGTCTCTGTTAGGCACACAGTCAGCTAGCGTACAGGTGAGATTAAAATAAATGCGATATTTACTATATTGGGACCGCCATCTTGAATAAGGCTTGAAACCAAAAAAGGACAACTTTCACAGTCAAACGATTCATCTTTCATAAACGTACTATAAACGCACATTTGGCTATAATAAATTAGTCTACTCACATTAAGAACAAATTTGCAGTACAATCAACATATTTTGTATTCATTGGTTACAATATACAGGCGCCTGACAGTCTCAAGACTAGACTCGGTGCTGATTGGCTAAAATAGGGAGCCTCATCTTATCACTTAAAAATTGTTATCTCTGTCTTCATGCGTTGTCACAGATGGAACAGCTCAGCATGTAACCCGTGTTACAGTATGTGTTTGTTAAAATGACGGTGCTTGTATCAGTAATTTTTGTTTATGTATCAGCGGTTATACGAGATTGTGAAATCAGTAGAATTGTTTTCTTACAGTTTGTTTTCCGAAAATGTTAACATACGAACAAAAAAGGGTTTTGTATTCAGTTATGGGATCTCGATGTTTGTGTGTAGTTTACTCAATATAAGAACAAATAATTAGAAAGTTCAAATGAGTGCTGATACGTTTTCTAGTTTTCGATGCTAGATGTTTAATAATACAATCACATTTCAAATTTGCAGAGGTGAATGAATGTGAATCTGACGCATGTCAACACGCCGGCATCTGTGAAGACCAATTACATGCGTACACATAAAATTGAACAGATGGATTTGATGGGCTTAATTGTGAACATGGTAATATACTTCTTTTGTGTTCTCATGTCCAAGATATAATTATCAAGCATGGAATTGTAATTTGTTTTTATGTTGACGCATTGTGATCTATTTGCACATGTCATTGCGTAATTGTGTATTAACAAACGTTACACTTCAATTTGCTAAGATATCTCATATATACCAGACAAATGACAGACACACAAAACATATTTTATCTTGTCTTAGCTCAATGCATCTATGCGGCAGGGGTAGGATGTACACTTCTGTAGACTTCAATTGCTGTGCCAACATAGACCCTGTTTTGTTTTTGACAACATAGCGAGCCCAACATGTTGCTTCCAAGCAACAAAGGCAAAATCGTTAAAAATAGTGCATTTACAGAAGATACTGATGTCTAACAAATTATTACATTCTGGTGATCAGAAGCACACCCCCAATAAAAACGCTGGAAAGAGGAATATACCTTCAGCAGTTCTGTTAAACTAAATTGTTTCCAGGTTCTGTGTCGCTTAATTTATTATAACTGAAAGTATGTTTGTTCTATCGAAGTTGCCACACTTTTAATTCAAATTCAAATCGTATCGATGATTTCAAGCTTCTATCTCATTCGAGCAATTATTCTCTGTCATTTGTATTTTTATCGCCTCATTATCGCGGTCGCTTCCATAAAACAAGAGCATTATATTGAAATTACATGTTCGCAAACATATTTAATTTTTTGGTGGTAATATACTGTTATGGTATTTATATTGTCGCTAATGTATTACCGTAATATGATAGATATATGCGCATCTTCACCATTTCATTTGTTATGAAAGTTCAATAGTGAAAACTGTGGGTTTTGATCGACTTTATCAAACTGCAATCTTATCTACCCTTCTAATTTCAGGTGGACGTAGCAATTCTCATAATTACGCTACGCACAAATTTCGAGTGATTAAACAATAGTTAGAACTCAGCAAACAGGAAACGATTAACTAATATTTATGCATGTGTTTGTTCCAATAGATTGAGGCCATTGGTGACAGTAACAAGTGATGAGCTGTATTATTATCTGGAGGATGTTACCACACAATTTTATTTGCTATTTGGATTCGAGTTACCTTTACTAGATGCAGAATAATTCATTCGGCATTCCATTGTGGCATTGCCACTAATTATATGTTTCGTTTTTACTTTAAACCGACATTTATACACAATATTGTTATTATCAATTTTGTATACGATACTGTATAACCCATTTTTCTTTTTTTAATGTCCTTGCTATTGTTCGTTTATAGCAAGTTCATATATTAAATGCTAATTGCAAATCAATGTGTATGACTAGCATTGGTATGTACGATTATTCTATAATGCTTTTTAAGTGTTATATTTGTATACATATGCATGCATGTATCCAATATCCAGCAAATACACTGTTTATCGATATATTATTATATTTATTCATTGCATTCTCTCTTTAATCATGAAGCTTAAGGACATAATACCCTTATTTCATATATCAGTGCCATGATAGTCGAGGTGCCAGTTATAGTCACTCAAACTCAATCCCAAGTGAACAATCAAACAAAAATCGACACAAACTATGTGAAAACATGACTGAATGACAGATTTGTTTACGTGTTATTTCGATAAAAATAATAAAAAAGAAAGAGCAACACCATTTCCAGAGTTTCATATAATATACAATATCCTGGTATCATCATACAAACTTGTATTGGGATGCTGGCGGCTAATTCTCTTTCCAGTAACGTATGAATGACAAATAAATAAACGAATAAAACAGAACCTCTCAGAGGCGTACTAAATTACAAACCAGTAATACCCCTACCATAAAAATACACATAATCACTCACATAATTCTCTCATAACTAACAAAAACCACTGATTAATAGGGAATAAATACACTTTTATTTTTACAAGGTTTATTGGTTACTTGAATTATTTCCCAACGGAAGTAACAAGCGTAAACATGGTCGTCGGGCCACGCATGCGCAAGATATGAGTATCATATTAACAAAACTGAAAGCTTTAATTTGTTATTTTATTGGGTGATTGGAAGTTATCGAAGGAGTCGCCGGTGGTAATTAGTCCAAGTGGCGCCCAGAACAAAACTCGTACTTGTGAGTTCATTAGAAAAGCCAACAATTGTCGCACATGCACAGTGCGACGATTACAGCTCTTTAAGAATGTCCTGATCGATAAGAATCGAAGTTGCAGGGAAACATTATTTTGAGTTCCCCAGTGGACATTTGTTATAAGATTAAGAACTTTCAAGACAATTAGTATTATCCCAGGAGTTATGAGAAGAGTTAAAACAATTAATCATTTTTATGTTGTTTTTTGCCAGATGAATTTGTATTTATGTGCATTACGTAATATGACGTCAATGTTTAAACTTGGTTCTCACACAACACAAGGAATGTAATTGTTGTTCAAAAATAAAAAGTCATAGTTTCTAAATATTTGCAATGCAGGATAGTTAATATTAAGTTGGTTTGTTAATATTGATTATATATTTGCATTATAATTCCGTATATTCATAACGAAAACGCTCATAATTATAAGACTCACGTGTGCGTCATTATGTTAGTTTTGTTGATTGTCCCTATTTTGACGTAAATTAAAAACTAATAAAGACTGGCATGGTTTCCAAGATGTCTTTCTGTCTACTTCTATACGATAATTACGCTCTAAAAGCTTATCCACTTTGTAAACGATCTCTTAAATAGCATTGTACGTGACATTGTATGTGACCAACAATTGCAGTATTTCACATATTCTACCTTTTTAGGGCAGTCACCTGGCATGGTCACGGCAGTGTGCTCGCCTATAGGCCGTAACAAACGCTTGACGTCATATGAAAATATCTGCTTACAACTGGTTTTTAATCCATGTTGAAGCCCTCAAAACTTAATATTACACATGTTAACGATAATAATTCGTCGGGATTTCACGTTTTCCCCGTAAAAGGAATGCTGGCTGTTCCCTCTCTGGACTCCCTCCCCATGTATACTAGTATTACCATGAAATATACTAAAGTACTACCAACTCATACCATGTCCTCATTTGGTGACGTATGTCAAGCTACAAACGGACATTATAATCAACCGCTTATCGCTTATTTTCCGACCAGAAAACGACCATATTTTTATTTCTCGTTTTTCTCACTTGCTTAATAAAAACACATGAGTTGTCGAAATGGTTGTTTTAATGCTAAAATTTGAGGATACAACGACCATTAACCATTATTTAATTCCGAACGACACTTCCAATCCATCACACTCTGTACCGGTCGCGAACGCAACGTGAACTATGACCTATGAACTATGATGTTCCACAACAAGCTGATAGAGCAAGACTGTGTCCAGGGCTGCTACCTCGTTTTAACAATATGATTATCGAGACATTTACTTGATACAGGAAATGCTAACTCCTTACGGTTGAGAGCAGAGAAACAAGGAAAATATTGATGCGTTTTTCCAAAAAAACAACGGTGCCACGGCCATGTATTTAAAATGTGAGCGAAAAATTATTCAACAAGCAGTTGCAAAAGCAAGTGAAAAAAATTACCGAAATGCGGGAGAAGGAGGTTGGTTAGTTAACATTAGTGCTGTACATTCATGCCCTTTGTAAAAATATATATCATCCTGAAGCACGCCAAAGTCAGAAAAAATGCAGTTTTGATTATCGACACTGTTCGTATTTTTTTAATGAACCAAAGCAATTTAAAATTGTTTAATGCTGCTTAAGCGATGACCGATCGACACGAACTTGTTTTGCAAGTTTTAACGGCTACGTTCTGTTGGAGATATTAGACTTCACTTTCGGAGTTATCACCGAAGATAATGTAACTATTGCAAATGTCATTTCTTTTCCAATGAACCCGGAATCAATTGGGTACAAGTGCGTTATTTTAGAATGATTTTCATTTTGTTTTATATGATAGCTAGTCTGATTTATCATATTGCATTACAAACAGAAAGTCCTCGGCATGGGTCTAAGTACTAGTATACCCCAGACGACTCGTTTTGATGAATGGTCTGCGTTTGGCTTGCGGGTAAGAATAGAAAATGGATTTCGATGAGGTTGTGATTATTTATATTTTTCACAACGGATTCTCAATAATGAAATGAAATTATCACGTCTAGGGGTGAATTGTAAATAGGTGAAGTAATGTTAAAAAACATAAGTTGTTCATTGTTTTGAGTACACCGCAACAATAAAGGATTATTTTTCAACACAGATATCCAGTCAAGATAGTGACGTTTGAACGTAACCGCGGAGTAAAACAGGGCCCAAATTAATAGGGAGTAAAACACAGAATTGGAAGAGCTGTCTATGCATTGACAACTCACACAAGAGCTCACAAACACCAATGAAATATTTGTTGTTGTACTTAACAAGGGGTTGCACTACAAAAAAATAGAACGTTTATAGGCTGCAAGTTAGATTTACATCGTGTTATAATCCAAATTCCCTTGAAAGTGTTGTGAGCAAGATTTTCACATGGTGACCGTGATTTCTCAGCCTGTGATACTTAGCGCCTAAAGTATGGATTTTGCGAATCGTATTTTGTCTAATAATATACCCTATTGGTTATATAAACTATGTTCTTTCACGATATTTCCTTTGGTAGCGCGCTAGGAGCGTTCCGAGCAAGTTGTTATACACGTTGTCATCACGATAAAAACAACAGTACAAACTTTTCGAGGGGAATTTTTATAGGTTATAGATGTTACACGTTCGCCATTGTGTCTGTTAGCTGTGGAAGAATATAGCATCAAATGGAAAATTCTGTCGCCAAATCTGAGGGGAGCAAGGTATGAACAAATATGTATATTCGGAAACTCATCAGATGATTCCTTTCACTAGCACTTGTACAAAATATGTCTTTATATACTGGTAAGCAATACGCTAATGTAGCTCTCGATTATATATCCGTTAGAAGGACGCTAATAGTAAGAAACGTCGCAGAGTTGCATTTGTATTGTTATCCGTGGCTGCAGCTACTGCTTTGCTGGCTACAGTGACAACTACCGCCACACTGTCTACCAGAGACAAGCACGATGACAAGATGTGTAAGTAATGTGTATTTATTTAGTGTCACGGCACTGTCATATTACATTAATTGTGTTATATACTAGCATGCGGATGTTTTTTTTCACATATTTGGGGCAAACACTAATATTAGAGGCTGCACTCTGCACTATGTGTGCAAGTGTTGCTCTGTTATAGTTGAGACTCACGTTTAACTTGACTCTTACGCCGAATTTCCTGCTTCAGTTATTTTTGCAATAAACAGTGGAATGTATGGAAAATTTACCAGAATTTGTTTTTGACATTTCTTGATATATTTCTAATTTCTATATTACTAATAACTTACCTTCATTTTTTTCTTAAATATGTACTATTTAAGTGACATGGTATATACAGTGAACCACACTATCCGTAATTAAAATCAATATGTTGATGATTTGTCATGATATTTTTGAAAGATTGTTAGGAATTATTTTTCACGGATGTATCAGGCTGATGATGGGTAGTCAAATCAGGACGTACCAATTTCATTGTACAGGTAGAGCATTTTGTTGAAAATATAAGAATAAGAACTGATGAGGCTAGCAACAATATTAATATTGAAACTGATATACTAGATTGTGGCATAACCATATCTGAGCTTGATAATAGTCTAGTCCAAAACCGCATAAAGCTGCAGGTCTTGATGGTATTTCCCCAGAAATATTTAAAAATGCACCATTATCACTCAAACAGCTAATTCTTTTACTATTCAACGAAATACTGTCATCTGGAGTTTTTCCGAAACAGTGGGTTAATGGTTTAATTGTACCACTACACAAAAAAGGTCCTCTGGGCGACGTCAACAATTACAGAGGGATAGCCCTCTTGCCTAGCATTACAAAGATCTTTAGTGATATTAGCTATCAACGTTTAAACGTGTGGGCTGTACTATATAATCGGTTGGTTGTGGAACAAGGTGGTTTCAGGAAATGTTATTCAATCGTGGATAATATTTATATTTTACAGTCACTTATTTCACGTTACTTACGCCTCAGTGGTAGAGTGTATTGTGTATTTATTGATTTTTCAAAAAGCGTTTGATCGCATTAACCATTATTTGTTGTTTTATAAATTAGCCAAGATCGGTATCAAGGGTAAATTATTTCGGGTTCTGTATTCAATGTATTCAAATGTAAAATCATGTGTCCGTTCACCCTATGGTGTAACGGACTTCTTTGACTGTAAACTTGTAAACTAGGGGTACAGCAAGGGAGTGTACTATCTCCATTGTTTTTCTCATTATTTATCAATGACCTTGGCATTAAAGAGCGGGCCTTCACCTTGCCTCCCTTAAGCTTTTTTATTTGTTATTTACTGATGACCTAGCCCTGTTTAGTAGTTCACCCATTGGTCTCCAACGCTTGTTAAATAATTTATCAAATTATTCCCAAAAGTGGAAATTGAAAATTAACATAACAAACATTATGGTTTTTAGAAAGTCTGGTGTTTTAATGAAAAATGAATAATGGTTTTTCCAGGACCAGAATTTAGAAGTTGTTCCCAGCTGCAATTACCTTGGTATTGTTTTTTCAAGTACAGGCAAATAGTACCAGGCTCAGAAGTGCTTGGCAAACAAAGAAAATAAAGCACTGTTTTCCGTCAATCAAATCTTGGCACGTTTTGGCAATCTTGACGTGAGGACTGCGTTCAATATTTACGTGTAAAATTGTCCCAATTTTAATGTATGTGTGAGAAATTTAGGGTTTCCGCAATGGCGATGACATAGAAGCAGTCCAAAATATGTTCTGTCGTTCAGTTCTTAAAGTGTATCCAAACTCCCCGATTTCTGCTATTCGTGGTGAGTTGGGGCGCCACACCCCACGCACCTGTAGGCTGGTACGCATTGTCAAATATTGGCTTCATCTTTTAGACATGCCCACATATCGTCTACCTTATCAGTGCTATATGTTTGGGAAAAAGGAGGCTAATAATGACCGTTTATGTTGGGCATGGAACGTGGAACAATTACTTTTTTCGTATGGCTTTAGTGATGTTTGGCATAACCAAGGTGTTAACAATATTGATAATTTTATTGCAATATTTCAACAAAGAGCTTGGGATATTGACATTCAAGAGTGGCATACTAAATTACATCAATCACCTAAACTTTCAACATATAAAAAATTTGAAACTGTATTTGTTCAAGAAAAATATCTAAATTTTGTTGAAAATATATCAATCAAAACTTGTCTTTGTAAATTATATATATATCATATCTCTGTACACAATTTGCGCATTGACGCGAATAGACCATTATTGTGTTTATTGTAACCTTTACCAAGTTGAGGATGAATTTCACTTTTGTTTGATTTGCCCATTCTATAATGCCCTGAGAATAAACTACATCCCAGAGAATTTCCTTATTTTCCCCACAATTGACAAATTTATTCATCTAATGAACACCACTAATATGACTGTTGTTAGAAACCTTGCCAAATTTATTTTCTTTGCAACTAAGAGATGTAATTCAACAAGTTAGATTTTTAGTATTATTGTAATGCAAGTTTCTGTTTATTTGTGTTCTGGGTTGTTATCATGCAAATTGTAGCACAAACAGTTATTAAGCGCTCTGTGATACATTATTGACATACGTTACTTGTACTTATAGGCCGGTGGCCTTTGGACCTTGAGTACATAGATATATCTATTGTTATAGAAGAACCTTCCCAAATAAAAAAATTCTAAAATTTAAAAACATAAGAGTCACTAAACCATGTACTTTCACACTCAAGCACGAGAAGAGACATGTTGGTGAACTAGCCTTTCATTGTGAGTGTTTTATTGTTTACACCCTGTAAAATACCATTTTTTTCACAAATAAAACAATTAAAAAAAAAGAACCGCAGACCTCACTTCCTTATATTTTTGAGTGGGCCAGCCAAGTTTCCACATACAAAACTACACATACTATTTCTATTTAATTTATTTTATGTTATAATATAATATTGCCACTGAATTCTTTAAAATAAATTTACAATTTACAAATTAATGTGTTGGACACTATATAATGTTAATAATTTACATCTATATCCTTATATTTAAATCTGTTTCAAGACATTTGAAAACAAATATTTTAGAAGCATAACAATACAACGACTTGATTTGGTGCCACAGTTTGCTCCCAATTCATACTGGAATATTGCCAGCAATAATTAATAAAGCTTGTTCAGAATACCATTTATTCCCGACATCATATTCAATGGCTAGTTCTCAAGATCTACAACAGGAAATAAATAAACAGAAATCATTTTGATGCGTCATTTCTGATTCTCCCAAACTCCCCTAAAAAAATCAGTACAAGTCTAGTTGGCATTTATCGCGCTTTGAGCAAAACCATGATTTAAATTTACTGCTTTAATAATTAAGTTTCCAATGTATCGTCGATGCCGAAGGTTCAAACAAAACATATTATTTTATTGCACTAGGATAAATAAATCTTGTTTCAGGAACGGCATACGTTCATACAAATGAGACAGACGTTCCACGGATACCAAATACGCGCTCTTAAATTACATCTAGCTAATGGTAAATGTTACAATGCACTAAATATAATGTTAGATTGTCTAAACATCAATATGTTATTTATCTACAGCAAAATTGGTGACAACAAAACAACCCATGGAGTGCAACGCAACAGAGTGTCGCAATGGAGGTACATGCTCTACTGGCGATACTGTCACGTGTATGTGTACTAACGGTTACACTGGAGAATACTGCGAGACCTGTAAGTGTAAGAACGGTCATACCTCTAGCTATAGTATTGCGGTTTTTGACGTGATTCAAACTATCACACTACTTAATGGCCAGATTAAAATACGGCGATTAGTAGAAATTACTTGCCTTCCAGGAAGAAATGTTAAGCTGATAGCAGGGTTTCAGTTACACCAAAACAACTTCATGGATACATGAAGCCGAATAAAAACACAATTAGAAAAATATAACTTGCGGGATATGCGCATACAGTTAAACAGTCGTAAGGTGAATGCATGGAATTAATTCATAAATGTAATATAAAATATGCAAATACTTATTATAAATAAATACAACAACAGACATTATTTCACCAACAATTCATCTAAATTAGTCATTAGTTGTAGTTGGGTCATCGAGTACACAACTACGTGTTGCTTACAGATCAGAACTATTGTGAACCCAACCTTTGTCAAAATGGTGGCTTATGTGTAAACGCTTTGGAATCCTATACCTGCGATTGTGTGCCTGGTTTTCAAGGGATTAACTGTGAAACGGGTAAGTGGTGCGCATAATTGTATACTTTAAGAACAACGCTCAATATTCTTACAAAGAGTTCATTTGCCTACCTTTTAGAAACGGAGTATTTTGTAACACATACAATTCGACCCCCACAGATACCACGTTTTAAAGCCACATACAAGATTTCCAATCACACATTACTAATCAACAGAACAGGCTTGAAATCGTTTATAAATTCCACTCACACAAAGTGCATTATTCTCATTCTACAAAGATGTTGATGAATGCTCTTCACATCCATGTGAAAACGGCGGAGCATGCAATGATACTCTGAATGGGTATACATGTGACTGTGTGACAGGAACCTACGGCGACCACTGTGAGATAAGTGCGTAAATACTTATTTATTATCTTGACCAAGATTATGCTTTCGATTCAAATATTATTAATAAATTAAGTATACCTGCATGCGGCAGACGGCCATAGCGTGGCAACCAGGCGTTCACCCGTGAGCCTTTGCGTTTATTGCGTTCGTATTTATCATCGGATTCCCGGTGACCCCTTCGCTTTAAATGAGTTGTTAGTGTAAATACGTAAATATACCACGTACATAAACCATCCACAGATCCAGACGACTGTGTTCATGTTACTGACTGTTACGGAGGAATGTGTATAGACAGTTTTGACAGCTACACGTGTGACTGCAATACAGGTAGGACATGGAAAATACTTGTTACGTATTTGCAAATTAGGAAATCATATTTATTTGCAGTTTGCATAAATGCGAATATGTAAATCATATTTTAACTGTTTCTACCGCCATGAAAATTAAAATTTTGTCCTGCATATTCAACTTTTGTCTTGCAAATTTGAATTTTGATGTGTGAATTCCAAGTTTCCTCCCGCGAATGTAAAGTTACACTTACCCTCATTTACGTCAAAAAGGGCGCTAGAGGGCGTGAGTGATTTGTATTGTAAGCCGGGATTGCATATTCTTGATTCCCAATGCTGAAATGAAATAAAACAGTCAAGGACGCTGTGGTTGTCGTGCCATCCATTTGTATAGCTACACTATTAACTCAAATTTACAAAACTATGTTTGCATCATCTAATGTTTTTTTCTTCCCTTTTAGACGTGTCAAATGTTGTGTATCAAAAACTTGTTAGTCAAAGTTCAACACAGATTGAACGTGAGGCAGTAAACGCTATTGACGGCATTCTCACACCTAGTGATGCGTGTACGCACACTGGCGAAGAGTATGAACCGTGGTGGCAGATTGACCTATTCGAGATTCACTGCATTCATAAAGTGATCATCACTAATCGCCAAGATTGCTGTCGTAAGTTCCCATATATATGTAATTTTGTTTATGTTATTTTTTTCAAAATTTTAACATTGCGAATCTAGGCAAATGAACAAGTCTAATTCGTCAAGTGTCAAACTCCCGGGTCCCACGCTAATAACTTAGCAAGGGAATTGTCAGACCAATGGACGTGCTGCTCAAACCTTGGTGGAATGTTCTACCAAAATAGCAACAGACATATTCAATATGTTTGTTTTATAAGTCAGAAATTATTGACGATACAATTACGTTTCAGAAGAAAGGTTGGAAAACGCTGTGGTTCTGGTTGGCTATACAGCACAACGTGATGAAACTGTTCAATGTGGTGATATTGTGGATGCACAAAGTGCTTTGCAGGAAACTGTTGAGTTTACATGTGGAATGGCAACGAGAGGAAGATATGTAACTGTTATGTTACAGGAAACTACAAACTTTTTGTCACTGTGCGAGGTGGAGGTATATGCACCAGGTAATCTAATGTGTGCTACTCAGATTATGTTGCCATACGTTTAAATGATTGTTTAAACGATTATATGTGTGGTTTAATGTGACTGTTCTTTGGAGATCTATTTCCACCATACGTTTATCTAATCCTCTTATAAGTGTGAAACGTTGTGAAACTAACCCAATATATATTTATTATGTGGCAACATTTAGCTCGCAGAAGATTTGAACTGCGTATTGAACCTCTTGCATGGAATCAAGCTAATGTTAGTTGTCATAACATTGGAGCGCATTTGGCAAAGATCAGAAGTATGGAAGAAAATACCTATCTAGTACAGCTTATTGAGCAATATGGCCTTGGCTGTGAGTGAGAACATTTTGCGCAACTGCAAATGTTTTTTTTTTCTTCTGTTTCTGAGTTCTTTGCATGTAAAAATCTATCAACCTTCGGAGCGGGCATCCGGGTATGTTCACCACCTGGCACCATCATGGTGAAAATAAAGGCCGGAACTCCCAGAAAATTGTACTTCGAATAGTTGTTGAGACTCTACTAAACAGTGTAACAAGCTCAACCCTACATGTGCAAAATATATAAATTCAGATGCCCAGGATTACTTCAAAGTTGAATTTGTGCTGTTCTCTCAACTTTATTAACCTTATTTAATTTCTCAACTTTATTAACCTTATTTAATTATATGATATAGTGGTGCATGTCTTGGCAATATATAACGTTCTGTGACACAGCCCCCCCCCCCCGAGGATATGACCTTTCTCTAAGAACATACTTTATTTGCAAATGGCCGCCGATATCTCGCTGGGTATTCTAGAGTAACGTTTAGTTGTTTGTACGTCAATATCACTATGACTACCCGGTCAAAATTTACATGCAAATCTACCTGCATGTTATGTAAATTTATATTTAGGTAAATTTATTTTTAAGAGTCGTGGATGAAAATACAGTATAAACGAAATAAATTTTCCCCGGATTCGTAACACAATTGCGTCAGAGTATGTAATGGATATGGTGCGACTGCAATTCTTGTATTTCGTTTTGTTTTATTGGTCAGGAGTGAGCATGCGCATTAGTTACTTCATATTTTACTGGTGAGCAAATAGTAAACTATCTAACAATCACATATTTTTTCATTCCTGTTTTGCTGGCTATTTTCCAACTTACTTTATGATTGTACTTTCGGGTTGTTATGATATTCACGCGTGCTGGATGTATGCATACATTGCTTGAGCAATTTGTTGATATACTGTATAACTGTATATCAATTGCGATGTGAACATACATAATGCTTAATGTATGAGTGTTATTGAAGGGGATATGGTTAGATTCCAATTTAAAGAGGACGGGACACAACAAAATTAATTTTGAAAATTGGCAAGAAAGTGTTCACAAATTCCACAACTGGATACTTACTTTCATCTTGCTTTTTGTATTACTGTTCATTGAGCCCAAGGACTGATTATTGATGTCAACTGTACAAAAATAAAAAAAAACAATTCTGGACAGTTGGGCAATTGGAAGAGGCTCTGAGTGATGATGAAAGACAAATACCATAAATTCTCTTGGATTCGATGGATGCAGTAGGTGATTTTAACGTGATGATGGGCATTGAAGATCCTGTCTTTCCCACTTTCATCCCAGGAAGTTAATATGTTATTAAATACATATCATTCTGAAAATCCTGCTTGTCTGGAGGTTTTCTCAAAGTATAAAGCATTTGTCACCCCAGTTTTCAAACATCTTGCTCAATCCAGGTCAACCTGTAATATTTATGTACTACTACTCTTACCTGGTGGGAGATACTTACAAACAGCTGTATGAAGAATTATTGCCAGCGATGTAATCAAACTATTACAACACTGCTGCAAATGTCACCATATATCATATGTGAAGAAGTGATGATAATATTTTAGAACCAAGATCAATGTAACCTTTGGCTCCTGCAAAGTGTAATGTAACATATTTAGGTGGTATGTTCAGACTTCAGAGATGTACATTCAACCTGATGTAATTAAAACCACACAAAAAGGCAAAACATCAAGTCTAGTTTAACAAACCTGAACAAGTATGTAACTTTTTTATTGAGCTTGAGAAAAAAATATTGATGGCAGAAAATAAACTGAAAGAATCCTTTGATTCAAATATCTTCAATGATTTGATTGACGATCTACTTGGTGGTTGATATTTTTTTTTTTCTTGGGGTGCATTGTTCAACTATTGCAATAGTTTCAGATTCAGATAGCAGTGTCGATGTTGATGCACAGCAGTTGAAACACTTTTGTATTATTAGTTCTGTGTATGAAATCATGGTTGCAACATCTTTACCTGACACGGAAAGGTATTTTGACTTAGGGCGAAGGGACACTGTCACATAGAAACAATTGTGTTTAGTTCTAAAAGCAAGGCTGCCAGTTTATCATTTACCGACAATATTTGAAAAATGTTTTGCCAGGTATATAGTGTGAATGTCAGTAGCTCATTGTATTGGTCTGGGCTGCCTAACTCACAGCGTAATTTGCAGTTTTCACAATATTCAAGGTTTTGTGTATATTCTAATACCCGCGATAAAATCGATAGTGAAATTGACCTAAAAAACAACCAAACGTCATCCAGGAATTGTCTGTTGACAATTTTCTGTCAAACTAAATACAATACAGTTTGTTACAGAAGATCGAGAGGTAGTTTTTTGAGGGAACTATGTTATCAAAAGTTCCCGTGTTGGTTGGTTCTTTGGTTGGGTGGATGGGTGGTTGAATGAGCAGGATGTGCTTATGTTTTTCGAACACCTGACATCACTTCATGGCTGAATGCCTTGAGGTCATGTCATTCTTTCCCTGACTTGTCTGTGTTTGTGTCTCTTGTATAGCATTGTTTGGATGTTGGATTGGCATGATTGTTTTTTTGATTTGGCAATCACGTAAACATATGACGCCATAAAACTATAGTGTTTTTTCTTTACCATCATCGAATTTACTATTCCTGTTTTATAGTTCCGGTGAAAAGTTGACATGATGACATTAGGAAATCAAATCACCTGGCCCTCTCGCTGTCAACGAAATCTCGGCGGCCGTTTGCAAAATAAGTACAACTATGGCCTTATATCATCTATGGTTCTCTTGCTTTAATATTGCTTAAAATGATACATTTATTAGTATTTTGTCTGTACCCACTCTCATATTGATAATTTAAGAGGTTAGTTCTAAAATGCTTTGTTACTAGGGAGCTGGTGGACTGGAGTTAATGATATCAGAACTGAAAGTCATTATGTATATGCAGATGGCACTCCTCTTCTGTTTATCAATTGGAGGCAGTATCCACATGAACCAAGTGATGCAGATCACGAAGACTGTGCAATAACAGGGTAAGTGGCGCTTGTTTTTAACAACTGTTAATAACTGTCAATGTCATATTGCAAGTATAGTTAAATTGTGGTTATATAGGAGTCTTTGCATTTATTACATCTGTATATGCATCTGTATGTGTGTGTTTGTGGGTGCGCGCGTCTTATCAACATTGTGACGACTTTCACTTAAGTTTACACACACTAAGTAATGACCCTCACGACCCGGATTTAAGTCAAGTTTGCGTAGCTTAGTGTTTGTAAAGGGGAATTGAAAGTGCCATACTGATCCCCTTTACTAACCCTAACATTTCTATGTTAAATCACAGGTTGCATGATGTTATTTCTATTTTCTTGCATTTTTATTTAGTTGAGCTAAAATTGAAACTTAATTTAATTGAGTTTTACTAAATCGCAATCTTATATAGAGTCGCTTAATCAAAACATAACGTAACTATATATTAACAGTTAATCCAATGCGTGTCGTCAGAACGATGGTAAGACGTGTATGTACGTGTGTGTGTTTGTCTGACTGACTGTCTGTTTCACTTATACCTCAAGAATCATATGTAAGTTTTCGATGAAACTTGATGAATTGATGCCCTGAGCTAATGCAAAGATTTACTTTGGTTTAGGTTGAAATTTATGCATAATAATGACCTAATTTTCAAGATAATTAGCTATATTTTAGCTGTTCCATGACTGTTCCGCTGATATCCAAAGAACCGCTCATTGAATTTTGATTAAATGTGGTACATAGATGCTCTGGACAGATGTAATTACTTTTGAGTAAATATCCATGCACATCAATTACCGGATTTGCTAATGATTAGTCTCGGGCTATTCCACTTATATCTCAAGTACTAATCATCACATTTCAATAAAACTTGGTACTGACCTGATAGGTTTTGAGTTAATATACGTGTATTAATTACCTATTTAGTAAATTTTGCTGATATTTTCAATGAAAATTGGCACATATAGGCTCGGGAACTATGAACAGACCTTAATAGTTTTTGGTAAAAAAAATCGGGCATATTAATCACCAAATTTACATATTCAGCCAATTTTCGGCTTTACATTAATATGTCAAGTACATTACTCATTTCAATGGAACTTGGTACATATATGGTCATAAAATACGCAGACCTTCTACTTACATTTCAATGGAACTGGATACGTAGATGGTATATGACATTGTGCAGACGTTATTAGTTTTACAATGAAATCTATTCCATCAATATCTTAAGTACTAATCTTATTTCAATGAATTTGGTACATATAAGATAATGTGACGATCTAATTAATTTTGGGTTTATGTACATTATAATTACCTAATTTGAATAATAATATACATTTCCGCTTTCGAGGAATAATCATCACATTATAAGTTTTCAATACTCTCAGGTTCTTTCTGAACTTTCTTTTTATTTTATTTTTTCACGCTACAATTACTGAATCGCAATTATATTCGGCACAAATATTTACATATTGATTGCTTTTCACAATGTTATCAAAATTGCAACAAATATTTGTATTATTATTTCTTTCAGCGAAGATCTAGTTTGGAATGACGTACCCTGTAGCAACACTTTTAATTTTATTTGTGAATATGATAACTAGTAGCGTAAAAGGACATGGTAACATACGTGTGAAGATATATTGCACAATCATTTGAATATGCAAATAATTGATACAGTCTTTTTCAACAATGTCGATTACTATTATAAGTGTATATTATATATATATATATATATATATATATATATCGCACTTGACTTGTACTACACGTTACAATGAATTATATATGATAAGCAGTCACATATGTATTATGAAATAAAACACTTTGAATATATGAACTTTCTGTTTTGAGACAGGTTCGTCGACTTGGCGTTGTTTCTTTTAATCAGATATGTTTTAGAGACCCAGATTTTTGCAGTTGATTTGGTAGTATCTCTAAACCATACTGTTATTTTGTCTAATAATTAAAGACATACCAATGCCGCACATTCGCACGTTTATAAATTTATTTTAGATGAACTGGACCATAAAAGTACTTAAAATCAGTTGCAAAACGTACTAGTATATGCATGTACTAATTTCTTTACTATCAATATATATAAACACAAATTGGAGTCTCTCCAATTGGTTCTTACATTGCTTTGTTTAGATACAGCAGAGTACGTAGCCACCAGGGTTGTAAGCTTCTCTTAAAGCGCATATTAACAAACGATTTCCATTCGTAGCTCATACACACATAAACTAAAGAAACAGTATGAGAAATCATTCAGCGTCATATAATGAACAACGTGATTGATTACATACTTATATGCATATTTTACATTTGTCACCATGAGATATACATTGCAGTGTTACAGATCAGTTGAAAGTACATCGCGTGGTTTATTAGAAAACAGTCATGTAAATATTAAACATAATATAAAAAGTACATACAAGTATTAAACAGTCCTATAAAGCCTTTCCGTTTTCGAAATTGTGAAAATTCGATCGTTTTTCATGATAAAAATACAGTATTTTTACCACGTTAAATAATATGTATTACAGTTATTGTCCATACATGAGTTGTTGAGCCAACTACAAAGTTTGTAATTTAATTCAGCTTCTTTCAGTCATATGTCAAGACAAATAAAAGGCAAAATAGAGTGAATATATCAAATTATTATCTTTTGTCTGTAATACTCTGTAATGACAATTATTTATGGGTGCAAAGGGAATACTTTTTGTTATGAATTATTCTTAATATACATTTCTAATTTATCTTGTCAAATTAGTTTTTTCAGGATTTGTTTCCCAAAAAACGAAGGAATTTCACAATGTCGAAAACGGAAAGTCTGTATCGTAGATAAACCAGCCATTCACACATGATTGTCTTCAAACATATATACACAAACAAAAAAATGTACACTGTTATGGTTCCAATGAGTTACATTTATCTATAAGCAATACATTTCGTGAAGTGAATAATATTTACTGAACCTAGTATCAGAGGCGAAAGCTTTTGGCGAAATAAAGCTGGCAAAAATTTTAATTAATTTTTATATCAACTTTTCATTCTGTACTGATATTTATGTAATTATAATTCAATACACGAAGCATTATGTTCAAATGTAGATATCATTGCAAAATGTGTTCAACTTGATAACTTTACTACATTTAAATATTCTTGTTTGAATTAAGGAATCAATAACATTGAATCTAATAATTACGTACACATACCGCTTCCCCCTGTCGGCATTGGTACGAGTTGTAGACGAGCAATAGCCGATTAAATTTATCAAAGCAATAAAATGTCAATGACTGCCCGTCATGACTCACTCTTTAGGCATATCAAAGACTTTGTATTCAACACTACTGCCATCCACGATCAACCACTCCAAGACCGTTATATTGGTTGTCAATGAATTTAACCCAGGGAATGTTATTACAGTATTCCCACTCCAGATAAAGGTTACTAGATTACTTTCAAAGTAATCTAAAACATACTTAGTTCGGCCTCGTTCTAGAAACGCTAGTTGGCATGACAACATACCTTGTAAACAAGTGTCTTATATCTATACATAAAGCCGGTTTATTGGAGACTTGGCTACACGTTGTGAAAATTGCGGTCCTCTGTTGCAAGTGCAATATATTTCACCGGTACCTATAAAATAAATTAATTCTGCCATACAAGTGTAGATCTTTCTTTACAAAAAGACTTTTGTTAAATGGCTATCATTAACTACCTTGCCCATAATGATCATAAAACTGTAAGATATAAGGATTACTTTGTCTGTCATTGTCGTTGAGGTCATTAACAGTGTTGTATTCCCAAAACTTTACTTAAACTTTAAAATGTTATCAAACACTGTATAATCTTGGTTTTAATTGCATGTTATGGCATAAATATTGATAACCATACTCATTAATGTTGTGCTTGTGGTTACAAATGTAGGTAGCCTTCACAATGCAGTTTATTCGCTTCTTGGTATGACGCTCAATAGAAAGTCGATGCCAGTTACGAAAGTCGATGTGGTAACCAACCCAATTAATCTAAACAAAGATATTTACATTAAAATACAAAGCAAAATATTCAAAGTTGCGATCAAGGCTCTTGTTACTATAAGTACATATGCTCCTACGCCACAGTAAGTATACCAAAAAGTACAGCTTCACATTGAGTGTAATGAGCATGGTGCCAATGCGACTACTTATCAATGCAGAAGCTGAATTTTGGACATATTTGGAAAATAACATTGGCTGATTCCGATGCATTAACATATTAGAAAACAACTCGTGCCAGAACATGACTTGCACGACTTATTCGTCACTAATACTTGGAACAAACTATTCATACTATGATATTGTTGTTCTAAATGTTTGAATCGCATAGTTACTGGTGGAGCACATGCGCATGGAATTGCAGTTTTGCAAGATGGCTATCAAATTTTCTACCTAATTTGCAAAACAGCTAACTGACACCCAAACATAACAAATAGAGAGGCGTCCAACCCTCCAACTTAGGCTGACTGAAAATATCGTTTTAATTCTTATAATAAGTAAACAGAAGTGCGTTATTCTGGTCACCTGGATGTGATAATTTGTTAAGCATCAGAACTTTCTGTAGATGCTTTTCAAGCTTTTCACTATTTTGCCTCTGTTGCTTGGTACTCACATGTTGGGCTCGTTGATTTCTCGCTATGTTTCCACAAACAGAACAGGTCTATTGTTGGAACAGCAATTGGAGTCTACAGTAGTATCCCACCCCTGCCGCATAGACGCATTAAGCTAAGACAAAATAACATGTGTTTTGTGTGCCTGTCATTTGTCCGGTACAAGTATATAACAGATATCTCAGTAAATTAAAGTGTATGTAAAAGACATATGCAAATATATCACAATACGTCTCCAGGAAAATTTTAAATTCCATGCTTGAAATTATATCTTGGACCTAAGAACACCAATGAAGTACATTACCAAGTTCACAATTAAGCCCATCATAACCACCTGGTCAGCTGCACGTATACGCATCTAATTGGTCTTCACAGACGCCGGCGTGTTGAGTTGGGTAAGATTCACATTTACTTACCTATGAATTCTGAAATGTGATTGTATTATTACACATCTAGCATCGAAAATTTGAATTCCGTAAAAAAAAGTATCAGCACTCATTTTAACTTTCGAATTATTTGTCCTTACATGGGGTAAAATACGCCACAGACATCAAGATCCCATAACTGAATACAAAACGTGTTTTGTTAGTATGTTAACATTTTCGAAAACAAACTGTAAGAAAAAAAACATACCGATTTCACAATTTTGTCTCGTATAACTGCTGATACATATCCGAGGAATGTTGAAATTACTGGTACAAGCGGCGTCATTATAACAAACAAATGCAGTAACACGGGTTGCTGGCTAAGCTGTTCCATCTGGGACAACGTATGAAGATGACAGATTATAAGTGATAAGATGAGGCCCCCCAATTTAGCCAATCAGCACAAAGCCAACTCCTGAGACTGTCGGGCGCCTGTACTATGTTTTTAATCACTGTCATTGTAACCAATGAATACAAAAAATGTTATTACTGTGAGTAGACTAATCAGTGAAGATTAGAATTTATTATAGCTATATGTGCGTTTATAGTACGTTTCTGGAAATGGTGAAATGCCACGATCGTGGGAAGATGGATCGTTTGACTGTGAAATGTTGGTATTTGAAAAAGGAATCTGAAAAACCCGTGTCTCAACTTGTCTCTTATTTGCTTTGAAGCCGTATTCAAGATGGCGTATTTATTTTATTCGCACTTGTACGCCAGCTGACTGTGTGCCTAACATGGATGAGTGGAGTGGGAGTGAACACTGTATACGAGTATGTACTAAGTAATGAGTGCAGCGACATATCACAACCAAAACCATTGAGTTTTTATACCTCGTGAGAGACAAACGGGAAATTAATTACGATTGACGCGAGTGTATTCCTGTTGAATAGGGTGTGTAGGATAGAAGTTTCCAATATTACCGACTAATTGAAGAATTTCATAAGAATAAACGCGTGATATATTGACATTGGTGGAAGTATAGTGACACTATTGAAAGTAATTGACATATAGCAATTAGGGAAATTATCGAATTCCAGATTTAATTGTCACTGCATAGTACACAATCGTTAAGAGCATCATACCGGAATTCGCTACAGGCGGCTTCGGGCGTTATAATTACCGTACTACATCTAATCAACTCATAATTCATGAAGAACTCCTCTCGAATTACATGATAGAATCGAGATTATTGAAGGAATATAATAATTGTATTTTGACACTGTGATGACCCACTGTGTAAAAGAGTGTAAACGAATGTTGTGATATTGTTTAGCATACAATAGAAAAAAACATTTTATCATCCAAATTATTGTTACACTTTAATTAATTTTTAGCGGATTATTTGAATTAAACTTGTTCAATGTATTTGATTTTCAACCCTGTGACCTATTTAATTTGGTAATTACGCGATTTTTATTGTTTAAGCAATAGGATTAATTTTAAAAAAATTTAATTATTTAAATAATTTCGGCATAATTAAACACAAACAATCAATAATTGGTTCTAATTAACAAATAAACTGAACGATTGGTGAAATGCTTTCTTTCGACATTGCGTCTCATCACTGTATAAACAGACAAGTCCCTCATAACGCCATAACACACTGCCTAAATAAGAAATTAGCGTGTTGTGATGCACACTTACAGGGACATACGCAATTCGGATTTGTGACGTCAAAAACGACATTCAGAATATGTTTTTGTTACAAATAAAACCCAGTAGTTCACAATACAAAGACAAACAACGGATCGGAATTGAATAATATTAATTTCTCACATCAATCCATTATGCCACAGTAAGCAAACACGTTCTCCGTTACACAATAACGCAAATGAAGACAGTTTGGAATAGCACATAGTTGAAACAAATTGAGAAGGCGCTATATTCTAAAAATATTCAATTCTCAGTATCATTTTCATGTCTCCTTTCATTTTGTTTTGATCTAACCAGTTTTCATCACATAGCGATCGCGCATAGCAAAATAGTCAGAAACTAGGATAGAAAGGATGCTGTCTTGGTGTGCGAACATGGCGGTGATAGTGAAGTCAATGGTTAAGTTTGTGTAGTTATGATTTGTCCATCAATGTCGTTCTAAAAGCTAAAACAATGAATACCGATTACAGTTAGTTTACCATATTGGGATTAGAATATGTATATAGTTTTTATATGGTATATGCATTTGCAACAAAATAACCAATTTTGAAGTCAATTCAAACTGTAGCCTTTTCACAGTCCGTGTCTCATTTCTATGCGCAGGGAAGTTGACGTTGAGAGAATTCGAAATGACTTTTCAGGTTTAAGCGGCTTTATATCGCACATTCGTTTTTGCTGACTTCTTAAACCATGAAATATATTGAAATTAGTCTAATTCATAAGTATAATTTTTAAAAGAATTGGACATAACATCATGATTACATTACTGCGTTGTCATAATGGAACAGCTTTAAATCAAGACTGTCTGCAAAGTTGAAAGCTATGCCGTATCACGTATTATATGCAATAAGCCTTTTTCTTTGTTATGGAATTATCACTATCGCTCATTGCTACATTGTATGCATTGGCTTTAGTAGACATTGTGATTTAGTAACTGTTGGCTGTTTGGGATGGATTAATGCGTCAGATAAGTGGTGTTTTTAGTCTTTCACCGAACAAACACTGCCATGTTTGCTGTTAAGACTACATTTATATTGGAATACGAATCATACTGTAATGTTATTTCTTACTTTCTAGATACAACAGCATGCACAATTATTCAATCATATTAAATACTCAATCGGCATTTTTAATTCAATATGCAACGTAGAAAAAAACATATCAACCACATATTAATATTCCTATATACCTTTTTCCAGAACTTGAGTGTAAAGTAAATAAATATAATATCTAGTGGAAAGACGAAACTATTCAATAATATCCGTATGTAACTTACTTTGCCCGTTGAGGTTAATGGTCGTAAACCCCACTGTGAATCCGACCACTGCAGTAGCAGTAGCAGTAACTGTCGTAATACATGCTTTGATACGTAAATATTTGCTTTGCTTTTACGTTGCACCTGGAACGCAACGCAAATACACAATATGTTTTGTAAATATTCACCAAAAGTAGTACATCGATGTAATGCTGTGGCGTCACTGATATGTAGCGCAATTACGAGTGATCCAAATTACCTGCTTTTTCGGAACTATCAGTTGCAATCACATCCATCTTTTATTAAGTAGTGAAGTGTAAACACAATCCGCGAGATTCTTAGGTTTTTAAGTTTGGTTGTTACGTACGTTGTATTGTAAGTGCGTGGGACAACAGTTTTGTGTTTCAGAGCGCTTAAAATAGTGATTCATTCATAGTATACAGATGACTCATATTGTTAATAATTAAATAAATCTCTATTAATGTTATAAAGTTTTTTTACACGTAATCTTTGTTGTCAATTTTGCATGTGATTAAAACAAGATCATCCAATACGGCATGCTCTCATGCAGAATTCTTTCTGTGCATTCTATTGAATGTGAATAACAATCGTTCAATGTGCCTCATAGTGTAGCAAAAGCGTCGCCATATTCAGTTTTAATCTCTGCGTCAATCTATTTGTATGAAAAAGAATATATATATACTGTTAGTTTTAGAATGTTATATCGAAATAAGTAGGTATATTATTAGTTAGTAGTTAATTAGTGTAAGAATTCGTACGATTTTTATTCTGAAAATAATTTATGACTGAAAACATAGTGCACGATAGCGTCGAAGACGTAACTCACAGTACACGAAGACATAGTTGGGGCATATAACATATTAATTACTTTGTTATGGTACGCATTTTTGGCCAATAATCCCACGAAAACGAGAGGCGCGACATATGCATGATCAGGTCTATTGCATATCGAACGCAATCTAATTTACTCATTTCCAGCCAATCAGGCGTGCCCTGACAGCGAGTATTTCCAAATTCGTGTTTTGTGCAGTTTTGAATAAAACGAAGTTAGCGATTATGAACACTGGTTATTAACGTAACACCCGACCCCCTCTGAACTTTTTGTTTTGCATTTTAAGATAAGAAATCGACATTTGAAACCGACAAGGTGTCCATTTACTAGGTTCCAGGTTTCACAACTTGTTTATTTTCATGCGTATAGCGGAAGATTTAAAAAAAAAATTGTATTTATTAATTTTCAGCCCCCAAGTGACACCGGTAACACGGAAGTGACTTTTCCAGGGTGGTCGAAACGTTATGATGTGTCTCTCCCGCCTGATATGTGTGCCAGAAAACTCCTGTAACTGAGAGAAATTATAATACTTGTACTCTTTCCCGTTTATATTGTTCTATTGACTTATTTTAAATGATCACGAAAAATGTGTATGATTACTGTACGATCGTGCTTCAGTAACACCAAACGAGCACTCCACGTAATTTTCTTAACTGCAGGTCAATCGATGTCTAAAAGTAATTCCATTCAGTACACATTTGTTTACACATTGTTATGTGGCACAAGATAACAATCTTTATAACTAATTAAAGAAGACTAATGTCCTGACCATAAACTGGTAACCAAGCACGGAAGTGCGGTTACACTCTTTTTATGGGTTGTTTCCGTAATGTTCAATGTTTATGTAATTACTACGTGACCACAAAGAAAAAATAGCAAACCTTGTAAAAATGACTAAGTCCGCGATTGCGAGAGCACAATGCGGAATTTCCGGGTGAAATTTGCGCAAGGCATTTTCTGTAATCAAGTCCAATTGAAATGCGTCTCCGATAATCAAAAGACCTATCTCCCGATTTCTAGGCAGGTTTTTTTTCCCCTAATTATTCCATACTTGACACCTTTAACAGACTATTCTGACAAAGCATTTTCTTTAAAAACCCAGACATTGTTCGCACCATCATTATCTTTTGAACGAGTTTGCTCGTCCTAATCCGAACGCACTTGATTTGGCAGCGGTCCCAATGCGTCGTACTCAATCAAAACTTCAACTCGAGAAAAACGCGAAAAAAAGTTTTGGATAATAAAACACTGTAGATTGTCAGCATTGTTATAAATATACACTAAACATAGCCAAACATATTAACCACTGATATCATAGAACTCAAAACAAGTGTCAGATAATGAATAATTTCAAGCTCGATCGCGAAAAATGAAAAAAAAAACTGCTGGCATTTGAGTCCGTACTCCGGGAACGTTCGGGTTTCCATTGTTATGCAAACGAACAACGAGGGATAAACCTCTGACAAACATTACTGCCCCGCTGTACACGCTGACAGTTTACAAACAAACTACTCCTTCAAGTGTCTCTGATAAGAGACCTAGTAAAACGGTTTGCATGGTGAAACCAAATGGCCGATGTTTGAAAAAAATTGCTATGTTAGAGTGCAACATTCAGTGGCAGATTTTTCTTTTCCTCGTCTGTCAACGCTTTCTTTCTTTTCTTCGCCATTGCGTTAGACAAAATGGTATTAGTAAAATAGAATATTGACTTGGAAAATATAACGATTTAAAAGAAAGTTGCGCAAAGTTACAGTACTCATTTCGCACAACCTCCCGCCCGTTTCCGCTTTCCAATCACCTTTTTCTCTCGCTTTTGTGACCGCTTGTTGAATTAGACCACGTAAACTTAAAAATATCACCGCCCGCCCACATTTAAAATTCGGACTTACAGAGAAATTTCCGAGGTTCACATTGTCTTATAATTGTCTTTCTGGTTTTTATAGATATTGAACAGCTGACAAAAGTTCAAATACTTTTTTGTTTTAACTATCTATAATTATATTCAAGCAATCTGACCCTTTGACCGCGATTTGGCTTGGACTGAATATTTTATTTGAAACAATATTCTGACGTGAAATACAAAATGTATTTCAACACAAGTACGATATGGTTGTCTGGGTTCTCTTTCCTGATTGTTGGGTCTTCGCAATGTGTTTTGTATATTATTATTGTTTTCCCCAGAGGCGAAGACAAGCTGAAGGACCATGAAACTAAATGGCAGTTCCATGCATGGGCTGAGTGGAAGAAAATATTTTTAAGTGCATAAAATAAAACCTAATATTATACCTCTTTGTGTATTTGTTAATTTTACATATGTTTGTCATGACAGTATGTTTGTTGATAATTTCGATTGTTTGGAAAGTCTGTCGACCGTATCCCAATAAATGTGTTCGGAATATCGATCCCCGTTGGTTTTGCCGAGACAGGACAAAAATTGACTATAATTCATAAGGATCATGTCCTGCAATTTGTGGACTGAAATACCAAATAATTAAACAAGTATTATTATTATAAATATATATTTTATTTTACATCGCAAAACTACAACAGAGCTAGAGTTGTTCGCGATGAAACAGCCGCCTTGATAACCATTCTTAGCAATCGCTATCTTTATTTTATTCGAGTCCATAAAATTCACGAGTTTTTGACATTTGTTTTCGACTTCGCGCTAAAAAAAGATTGAAAAAGTGGGTGTGGATCTCTTGCGAGGTCCTGTTAATAATACGGACAAATATGGTTCTGTGACCCAGGTTGTGCTCGGATCATGTGACTTTCAGTCAATCATTGATGTTGTAACAAAGCATATTTGACGCTAATTGAAGGGTCGTCGTACCATCCAATCTTCGTCGTGGATTCACATAGTTTGTGTGTGCTGTCACAGGCTTCAAAATTATTCGCTGAAAAACATCGGTATATTTTGACAAACGGATGTGATTTGACCTCAGTCCAAAAAAGAAAATACTAGGCTGAGATGCATTAAAGTCCGCAGCGAATCAGTTTTCTCTGCAAGTTGTGAAATAAAGTAAACCAGAGTAGGGTCGATGATTTTCAGCCCTGAAGAATCTTGATTTTCGAATTGTTCATCGACTGGCCACAAAATATTTATGGCTATAAGTAAACTTGACATATTTTTTTGAAGCCCAATAAATTATTCCCACACGTCCAGCTCTGTTCGATTTTTTCAGGGCATGTGGCCGATTTTAGTTGAAAATATTTTTTTGTGGGAACACTTTACGGTACGTATACGGTATAGCCGAAATCATTCACTGATCATGACTTAATTTTGAAAATTGAACGCCTGTGGACCGACGTGGATTTGGTATCGTTATTTTTGGAATTAATCATCAACATATCCTCGTTTCTCTACTCTATCAAAAAGAGTTAGGGTTAGGGTTAGGGTCGATAGTGAAGACAACGCCGATCAAGCATCGGTACAAGTATTTTTATGTAAATATCTTTGTTTTGAGTAATTGTTTGGTTACCACATCGACTTTAGTAACTGACATCGACTTTCTATTGAGCGTCATCCCAGGAGAAAAATTAACTGAAATGTGAAGGCTAACTACATTTGTAACCACAAGCTCAACATTAAGTCTCCCACGAACGTTTATATATACAACACGTGTTCACCAGGTATGCTGTCATGACAACTAGCGTTTTTTGAACGAGACCGAGCAAAGTATATTTTAGGTTACTTTGAAAATAATCTAGTAACCTTTATCTGGAGGGGAATACTGACCTAACATTCCCAGGGTTAAATTCATTGACAATCAATATAACGGTCTTGGAGTGGTTGATCGTGAATGGCAGTAGTGTTGAATACAAAGTATTTTATATGCCTAATGTCTGAATGACGTGTAGTGGAGTACCAATTTAGTTATCAAGTTGAACACATTTTGTAATGATATCTACATTTGAACATAATGCTTCGTGTATTGAATTATAATTACATAAGTATCAGTACAGAATAAGTTGATATTATAATAATAAACTTCTCCTTAAGATAGAGATGCAGTATACCTGACAGGTATTTGAATTAGTTAATTAGGAAACCAAGATGACCTCCCTTGTCCACAAAAGTATATATTTTTGGAAAGCTTATTGTATGAATTCTAAAATTTTGTTGGTATTTTTTTTCTATGGACACTTTAGTTTGAAATATGCACAGAAATGTGCTTTTTTGGTCAAAAGTGTTTACAAAAAATTAGCTTCTAAACCATACTTCTGTTTCCTGTAAAAATTGGTACATGGGTACATCTGTTTACTATGAAGGAAGTGCCGTCTTGAAAACTGTCTACCAGTTCTCAATTTTGCAGTTCTGGGATGTGCACTCAAAAGAACCTGAGATAATTGCTAATATACATAACAATTTACTCAATAAGAAGTTTTCTGATGCTCATAATTAATATGGCTGTAACAGTTCCAAATTTAAATGTATTATCGTTTTGTTAAAAGTTGAATATAGTGCATAATATGGAGATCCCGTCATTTCTTTTTTTCACCATGTTTCTTTTTTATTATTTATGTACAACCTTGCTAAATCTTGTTAAGCATTCAAAAGAGAGAATGTTTGCACCTGTTATCTATATTTTTTTGAGTATGTTCCGCTATTCACAATTGTACAACATTTTAACAGTCTATAGCCAAGACTGTTTGGATAATAAAAAGCCAAAAAAAAAATCACTCCTAAGTGCCCACGAACATGCATCTCTACCTTAATAGCTTATAAAATTAAAATTTTTGCCAGCTTTATTTCGCTAAAAGCATTTGCCTCTGGTACTGGGTTCAGTAAATATTATTCACTTGACGAAGTTTATTGTGTGTAATATTGTTTATACTTGAAGACAATCTCGTGTGAATGGCTGATTTAAATAATAACACTACGATACAGACTTTCCGTTTTCGATATTGTGAAATTGTTTCGTTTTTTTGGGAGACAAAACCTTGAAATTTGAACTTGAAAAGATAAATCAGAAATTCATGTTAAGAAATTGTCATAGTATTTCAGAAACAAAAAATAATCTGCTTTATTCATCATATTTTTGCCTTTTATTTGTCTTGACATATGACTGAAAGAAGCTTTGTAGTGGGTCCAACAACTCATGTATGAACAATAAATACATTTTTAATTATTTTACTTGGTACAAATACTGTATTTTTTCATGAAAAACTTAAGAATTTCACAATTTCGAAAACGCAAAGGCTTTATAGCAGAGTTTAATACTTGTATGTACTTTTCATATTATGTTTAATATTTACATGATTGTTTTCCAATAAACCAAACGATGTACTTTCAAATGATCTGTAACACTACAATGTATATCTCATGGTGACAAATGTAAAATATACATATAAGTATGTAATCAATCACGCTGTTCATTATATGACGCTGAATGATTTCTCATACTGTTTCTTTAGTTCATGTGTGTATGAGCTACGGATGGAAATCGTTTATTAATATGCGCTTTAAGACGAGCTTACAGCCCTGGTGGCTACGTACTCTGCTCTCTGCTGTATCTAAACAAAGCAATGTAAGAACCAATTGGAGAGACTCCAAATTGTGTTATATATATATATATATATATATATATATATATATATATATATATATATATATATATATATATATATATTCACACATATGTATATATTGATGGTAAAGAAATTAGTACATACATATACTTCATTTTTTGTAACTGCTTTTAAATACTTGTATGTTCCAGTTCATCTAAAATATACTTATCAACGTGCGAATGTGTGGCATTGCTATATCTTTAATAATTGGACAAAATAACAGTATGGTTAAGAAATACTCCCAAATCAATTGCAAATGTTTAGCTGATGAATACATACTTATTAAAATCTGGGTTTCTAAAACATATCTAAAAAAAACGACACCAAGTCCGCGAACCTGTCTCAGAACAGAAATTCCATATATTCAAAGCGTGTTTTATCTCATGCTATATATGTGACTGCTTATCATATCATAAAATTCATTGTAACGTATAGTACAATTCAAGTGCGTGAGATAGATTATACACACTTTTAATAGTAATCGACATTGTTGAAAAAGACTGTATCAAATATAGCATATTCAACTGATTGTGCAATATGTCTTCACACGTATGTTACCATGTCCTTTTATACAACTAGTTGTCATATTCACAAATAAATTTAAAAGTGTTGCTACAGGCTACGTACTAGATCTTTGCTGAAAGAAATAATATTACAAATAATATACCATGAATTTGATAAAATACGGAATACATGAGAAATTATAGTTACACATTTGCTGCAATATTGATAATATTGTGAAAAGCAATCAACATGTAAATATTTGTGCCGAATAAAATTACAAAGAGATATTCAGACGCGGTAATTGTACCATGAACAGATAAATACAAAGAAAGCTCAGAAAGAACTTCTGTGTCCTAAGAGTATTGACAATTTGAAATTTAAGATTAGTTTTTCAAGCAAAAAGATTGGCAGCTAATATTGTTCGATACAGGTACCAAATTTGATTACAATGTGATGAATATTCCTTGAAAGCGGAAATGTAAATTATTATGCAAATTAGGTGATTATAACAAATGTATATAAAACCAAACTAAATTATATCGTCATATTGTCTTATAGTATATATGTACCAAATTCATTGAAATAAGATTAGTACTTAAGATACTGATGGACAAGCTAAAAACTGACTAAATAGTATGCAAATCAGGTAATTAATATGAACAGATTTATTGTAAAACTAAAAACGTCTGCACAATGTCACATACCATCTATGAACCTAGTATAATTGAAATGTAAGTAGGTTTGCGTATTTTGGCAATCTATGTACTAAGTTCCATTGAAATGAGTAATGTACTTCACATATTCGTATAAAGCCAAAAACTTGCTAATTATGTAAATATGGTGATTAATATGCACTAATAAGGTATGGGAATAATAGAGTATATATGTACCAAGGTTTATAGAAATGATTAGTATTTGAAATATCAGCAAAAAAGCTGCAATTATGCAAAATAAGTAATTAATATACATGTATATTAACCCAAAACCTATCAGGTCTGTGCACTGTATTATGACATATGACATGTACAAAGTGTCATTGAAATGTGATGATTAGTACTCGAGATATAAGTGACAAAGCCGCAGACTAATCATTAGCAAATCCGGTAATTGATGTGCATGGATATTTACCCAAAAGTAATCATATCTGTCCATTAGTCCAGGGCATCTATGTACCAAGTTTCATCTACATTCAATGAGAGGTTCTTTAGATATCAGTGGAACAGTCATGGAACAGCTAAACTTTAAACCTTAGCTAATTATCATGCAAATTAGGTCATTAATATGCGTGAATTTCAACCAAAACCTAATTAAATCTGTGCATTAGCTCAGGCCATCAATTCATAAAGTTTCATCGAAAAACTACATATGGTTCTTTAGATAAAAGTGAAACAGACAGTCAGACAAACAAACACACGCACTTACACGTCTTAGCATTGTTGTGACGACACGCATTGTATTAACTTTTTAATATATAGTTGCGATATCTTTTGATTAAGGTAGAGATGCAGTTTACCTGACAGGTATTTTAATTAGTTAATTTGGAAACCAAGACCTCCCTTGTCCACAAAACTATATATTTTTGGAAAGCTTATTGTATGAATTTTAAAATTGTGTTAGTATTTTTTATGGACACTGTAGTTTGAAATATGCACAAAAAATGTGCTTATTTGGTCAAAAGTGATTTAAAAAAAATTAGCTCCTAAACCATGCTTCTGTTTCTTGTCAAAATTGGTTTATGGGTACATCTGTTTACTATGAAGAAAGTGCCGTCTCAAAAACTGTCTACCAGTTGTCAAATTTGCAGGGCAGCAGCCCAAATTTCACTACTTCAAGTTTATGCATAAATTAACATCCAGGCTAGTTGTCTGTACGATTGTTGTAACACTGTTCAACCAAAAACAATGCCCCAACGGCGTTTTGAAGATAAACACATTGTCAATCATTTGTGAAAATTACAAAACAAAATGCCAAAGCGTCTAGGAGCTATTTTTTCAAAGTTCTGGGATGTACACTAAAAAGAATCTGAGATAATTACTAATTTGCATAACAATTCACTTAGTAAGAAGTTTGCTAAATCTTATAATGAAAATGATTGTAACAGTTCCAAATTTAAATGTACTATCTTTTTGTTAAAAGTTAAATATAGTGAATAATATGGGATCCCGTCATTTCTTTTCTTTTCACCATGTTTCTTTGTTATTATTTATGTACAGCCTTGCTAAATCTTGCTAAGCATTCGAAAGCGAGAATGTTTGAACCTGTTATTTATATTTTAAAATCGTTTTTTGAGTATGTTCCACTATTCACAATTTTACAAAATGTAAACAGTCTATAGCCAAGATTGTTTGGATAATAAAAAGCAAAAACAAAAAATGCACTCCCAAGTGCCCACGAACCTGCATCTCTACCTTAAAACGCGATTCTATACAGAATTGCGATTTAATTTTAATGCGATTTTAAATAAAACTCAATTAAGTTAATTAAGTTTCCATTTTAGCTCAATTAAATAAAAATGCAACAAAGTAGAAATACAATCATACATCCTGTGATTTAACATAGAAATTTTTGCAAAGCCTAGGATTAGTAAAAAGGATCGGTATGGTACATTCAATCACACTTTACTAACCCCACGCTACGCAAACTTGACTTAAATTCGGGTCGTCACTTGGTATGTGTAAACTTAAATGAAAGTCTTCACAACGTTGATAAGACAAACACGCGCACACACAAACGCACACACACATACGTACATACAGATGCATTAACTGTATTAACGACTCCGATTGTGTGTTATTGACGGGAGTAAATAACCAACATTTAAATATTGTGCCATATGACATTGACAGATATGCACATACAAATCACACAGTTGTTGAAAAGAAGTGCCACTTACATTGCCATTGCACAGTCTTCGTGATTAGCATCACTCGGTTCACGTGGATACTGCCTCCAATTGGTAAACACAAGAGGAGTGCCATCTGCATATACATAATGACCTTCAGTTCGGATATCATTAACTCCGGTCCACCAGGCTCCTAGTAACAAAGCACTTTAGTACTAACCTCTTAAATTATAAATATGAGAGTGGGTACAGACAAAATACTAATAAATGAATCACTTTAAGCAATTAAAGCAAGAAAATCATAGATGATATAAGTTCATAGTTGTACTTGTTTTGCAAACGTCCGCCAGCGAGAGGGCGATTTGTTTTTGCTACCAATTAGCTATATTGTTATATTTTCTACTGTCATCATGTCAACTGTTCACCGGAACTATATAAGAGGAATAGCAAATTCGATAATGGGAAAGAAAGAACACTATAGTTCTCTGCATCATGACGTCATATGTTTACATGTTTGCTAAATAGAAATAACAATTATACCAATCCAAAATTCAAATCATATGTTTAACTGGCAGAAGTACAAGTCCATAAACAAATCACGCTGGACAAGAGACACAAACAAAGACAAGTCATTGAAAGAATGACATATAGACATCAAATCAGACAGCCATGAAGTGATGTCAGGTGTTTCAAAAAAAAAATAAGCACATCCTGCTCACTCACCCACCCAACCAACCAACGCGGGAATGTTTGTTAATATATATAGTTCCCTAAAAGTACTACCTCTCGATCTTCTGTAGCAAACTCTCTTGTACGTAGTTTGACAGACAATTGACAACAGACAATTCCTGGATGATGTTTGGTTGTTTTCAGGTTAATTTCACTATCGATTCCATCGCTGGTATCATAATATACACAAAACCTCAAATATTGTGAAAACTGCAAATTACGCTGTGAGTTAGGCAGTCCAAACGTATACATTGTGTAATCAATAATCTGAGAATACAATGTCATTACAGTAACCATGAATCCGGAAAAGAAAAGAAACCATCATAAACAATGCACAATGAACAATGCAACCCAAATCAAATCGTTGAAGATATTTGAATCAAAGGATTCTTTCAATTTATTTGTGTTTAGTCAATATTTTTTCCTCAAGCTTCATAAAAACTTTAAAGGCTTTGTTAAGTCAGATTTGATGTTTTGCCTTTTTGTGTGGGTTTAATCACATCAGGTTGAATGTACATCTCAGAAGTCTGAACATACCACCTCAATATTTTATATTATATTTGGACTCGTTGTAGGGGCCAGAGGTTACATACTTCATGGTTGTAAAATGTTATCATCACTTCTTCACATATGGCAAATGTGATTTTTGCAGCAGTGTTTTAATAGTTTGATTACATCGCTGGCCAGGGTGGTACATAGATATGACAGGTTGACCTGGATTGAGCAAGATTTTTGAAAACTGATATGTACGCTCACTCCTGACTAATAAAGTAAAACGTAATACAAGAATTACAGTCGCACCATTTTCATTACATACCTCGCCGGAATTGTGGGAAAATACTCGTTTATACTGTATTGTCTACCCAAAACGACAGACTTTCTTGAATATAAATTTATTATAGAACAAGTAGGTGGGATTTGACCAAGGATCAATTTTTGCATGGTGAGGTTTTCCATGTCAATTTTGACCGGGTCATCCAACTTGAGCGTTCGGAGTTTCTTTACTTTTCTTTTTAGAACCAGCTGGGTAGTCATAGTGAAATTGGCATACACACAACTAAACGTTACTCTAGAATACTCAGCGAGATATCGACGGTCATTTACGAATAAGGTATGTTCTTAGTTATAAAAAGGTCATATCCTACGTATATTCTACGTTGCTAAGACAAGCAACTCTGTACCATTAAGTATATGAGTGCTGCATAGGAACGCGTAAAAAAAACATGTAAAGTTGGGAAAAAAGCACAAACTCAACTTTGAAGTAATCCTGGGCAACTAAATTTATATATCTTGTACACGTAGAAGTAATCTTGTTACACTGTTTAGTAGAGTCACAACAACTGTCTGAGGTACAGTTTTCTAGGAGTTCCGGTCTTTAATTTCACCGTGATGGTTGCCAGGTGGTAAAAATACCCAGGTGTTCGCTCCGAGGATAGATGGATTTTTACATGCAAAGAACTCACAAACAGAAGAAAAAAACATTTGCACTTGCGCAAAATATTCCCACTCACCGCGAATGTCATATTGCTCAATAAGCTGTACTAGATAGTTATTTTCTTCTATACTTCTGATCTTTGCCAAATGCGCTCCAATGTCATGACAACTAACATTAGCTTGGTTCCATGTAAGAGCTTCATTACGCAGTTCAAATCTTCTGCGAGCTAAATGTTGCCACAATATATAGATATTGGATTTAGTTTCACAACATTTTAAACTTATAAGAAAATTAGATCAATGTATGGTGGAAATATATCCCCAAGGAGCAGCCAGATTAAAGACACATATCATCGTTTAAACAATCATTTAAACAATCGTTTAAACATATGGCAACATAATCTGAGTAACACACACAGATTACCTGGTGCATATACCTCCACCTCGCAGAGTGACAGAAAGTGTGTAGTTTCCTGTAACATAACAGTTACATATCTTCCTCTCGTTCCCATTTCACATGTAAACTCAACACTTTCCTGTGAAGCGCGTTGTGCATCCACAATATCACCACATTGAACAGTGTCATCACGTTGTGCTGTATAGCCAACCAGAACCACGGCGTTTTCCAACCATTCTCCTGAAACGTAATTTTATAGTCAATAATTTCAGACATATATATAATTTATAAAACAAATATATAACAAATATATTGAATATGTCTGTTGCTATTTTGTAATGAATGTTAGAACATTCCACCAGAGCTTGTGCAGTGTATCCACAGGTCTGACAATTATCTTATGCCGTTATTAGCGGAGGACACGGGAGTTTGACATTTGTGGAATTCGACTTGTTCATTTGCCTAGATTCGCAATGATAAACTTTTGAAAAAGACAAATATGGGAACTTACGATAGCAATCGTGGCGATTAGTGATAATGACGTTATGAATGCAGTGAATCTCGAATAGGTCAATCTGCCACCACGGTTCATACTCTTCGGCAGTGTGCGTACACGCATCACTAAGAGTGAGAATGCCGTCAATAGCGTTTACTGCCTCACGTTCTATCTGTGTTGAACTTTGACTAACAAGTTTTTGATACACAACATTTGACACGTCTAAAAGGGAACAAAAAAATGTTAGATGATGTAAACATAGTTTTGTAAATTTAAGTTAATAATGTCGCTATACAAATGGTTGGCACGACAACAGCAGTGACCTTGACTGTTTTATTTTAGCATTGGGAATCAAGGATATGCAATACCGGCATACATTACAAATCTCTAACGTCCTCTAGCGCCCTATGTGACGTAAAGGAGTGTAAGTGTAAATTTAAATTCGCGGGAGAAAATTTCAAATTCACACACCAAAACTTTAAATTTGCGAAACAAACGTTGAATATGCAGGACACAATTTTAATTTTCCTCAAGGCGGTAGCCACAGTTAAAGTATGATTTACATATTTGCACTTTCCGTGTACCGATATTTACTGACAATGCATACTGCAAATAAATATGGTTCCCTAATTTGCAAATACGTAACAGATATTTCAAGTATTTTCCATGTCCTACCTGTATTGCAGTCACATGTGTAGCTGTCAAAACCGTCTATACACATTCCTCCGTAACAGTCAGTAACATGAACACAGTCGTCTGGATCTGTGGATGATTAATTAAGTTGTATATTTGCATATTTACAATCAACAACTCAGTTAAAGCGAAGGGGTCACCGGAAATCCGACGATAAATACGCGCGCTGAAAACGCAAAGGTTCACGGGTGGACGATTGATTTTAAACAATGACACACTATGGCCGTCTGCCGCATGCAGGTTCGATATATTTAAATTATTATTCTCTAATACAATCAATATTTGAATTGAAAGAAAATATTGGTCATGATAATAAATAAGTATTTACGCACTTATTTCACAGTGGTCGCCGTAGGTTCCTGTCACACAGTCACATGTATACCCATTCAGAGTATCATTGCATGTTCCGCCGTTTTCACATGGTTGTGAAGAGCATTCATCAACATCTTTGTAGAATGATAATAACGCACTTTATGTAAGTGAAATTTATAAACGATTTCAAGTCTATTATGTTGATGATAAGTATAGATTTTTGAGTGGAAATATTGTATGCAGCTGTAAAAACGTTGTATCTGTGGGGGTAGATTTGTATGCATTACAAAATCCTCCGATTCTGAAAGGCATGCAAATGATGTCATTGTAATCATATTGAGCTCTGTTCTTAAGGTATACAAATATGCAAATATGCGCACCACTTACCCGTTTCACAGTTAATCCCTTGAAAACCAGGCACACAATCGCAGGTATAGGATTCAATAGCGTTTTCACACGCGACACCGTTTTGACAAAGGTTGGGTTCACAATAGTTCTGATCTGTAAGTAACACGTAGTTGTATACTCGATGACCCGTATAGACTACAACTAATGACTAATGTAGATGTATTGTTGGAGAAATAATGTCTGTTGTTGTATTTATAATAAGTGTTTATCAGATATTATACTACACGTTAAATTGGAATGTGTGTATAAATTCCATGTATTCACCTTACGACAGAGTACACTATGCGCATATTGTTAGCGCAGTATCTGGTAGCACTGAGTTCCCGCAAAACATATTTTTCAAATTGTGTTTTTATTCGGCTTTATGTATCCATGAAGTTGTTTTGGTATAACTGTATGAAAAGCAAACTCTGCTATCAGCTTAACATTTCTTCCTGAAAGGCAAATAATCTCTGCTAATCGCCGTATTTTAATCTGGCTATTAAGTAATGTGATAGTTTGAAATGCGTCAAAAACCACAATACTATTGCTCGGGGTATGATCGTTCTTACACTTACAGGTCTCGCAGTATTCTCCTGTGTAACCATTAGTACACATACACGTGACAGTATCGCCAGTAGAGCAAGTACCTCCATTGCGACACGCTGTTGCGTTGCACTCCATGGGTTTCTTTGTTGTCGCCAATTTCGCTGTGAATAAATAACATATTTATGTTTAGACAATCTAACATTATATTTAATGCATTATAACATGTACCATTCGCTGGATGAAATATATAGAGAATATCTCGTAATTTAAGAGCGCGTATTCGGGTATTCGTGGAGCGTCTGTCTCATTTGTCTGAACGATTGCCGTTCCTGAAACAAGATTTATTCATCCTCGAGCAATAAAATAATATGTTTTTTTTGTAACCTTCGGCATCAACGATACATTGGAAACTCAATTATTAAAGCAGTGAATTTAAAACATGGTTTTGCTCAAGGCGCGAGAAATGCCAACTAGACTTGTACTGATTTTTTGAGGGAGTTTGGGAGAATCAGAAATGGTGCCTCGCGTTTATGTGGATTTAAAACACATTTGGTGAGTTATTATTAATATAGAAATTAGAAATATACAAAGTAATGCCATAAAAAATACTGGTAAATTTTTCATACATTCCGCTGTTTATACCAAAAAAAACTGAAGCGGGACATTCGGCGTGAGTGTCAAGTGAAACGTGATTCTCAACTATAACACTTGCACACACTAATAGCCTCTAATATTAGTGTTTGCCCTAAATATACTCCGTCCCTGAGGAATAAAAAACACGTCCATATGCTAGTATATAACACAATTAATTTAATATGACAGTGCCATGACACTAAATAAATACACATTACTTACACATCTTGTCATCGTGCTTGCCTCCGGTAGACAGAGATACGGTAGTTGTAACTGTAGCCAGCAAAGCAGTAGCTGCAGCCACGGATAACAATACAAATGCAACTCTGCGAAGTTTCTTTCCATTGGTGACCTTCTAACGGATATACAGTCGACAGCTATATTAGCATATTGCTTACCAGTAAATAAAGACATATTTTGTACATGTGCGAGTAAAAGAAAACATCTAATGAGTTAACGAATTTACATATTTGTTGTAGTTCCTACCTTGCTCCCCTCAGATTTGGCGACAGAATTTTCCATTTGATGCTGTCTTATACCTCAGCTAACAGACACAGTGACGAACGTGAAACATCTATAATCCAAGTGCCACATACAAATTCCCCTTGAAAAGTTTGAATTGTTGTTTGTATCGTGATGACAACTTGCTCGGAACGCTTCTAGCGCGCTACCAAAGAAAGGGGATCGTGAAAGATCATAGTTTATATAACCAATAGGGTATATTACTAAACAAAACACGATTCGCATACTTTAGGCGCCAATTATCACAGGCTGAGAAATCACTTTCATATGACGTCAAGCGTTTGTCACCGCCTATAGGCGAGCACACTACCACTCCAGGTGCCTGCCCTAAACAGGAAGAATATGTGAAATACTGTAATAGTTGGTTACATACAATGCTATTTGAGCGGTCGTTTACAAAGTGAAGAAGTTCTTCGCGTAATTATCGTATAAAGGTAAACAGAAAGACATCTTGGAAACCATGCCAGTCTTTATTATATTTTAATTTTCAGTCAAAATAGCAACAATCAATAAAACAAAAATAATAACGGGATTCTTATGATTCTGGAGTGTATTCGCCATGAATATACGGAATTATAATGCAAATATATAATTAATATTAACAAACCAACATTAATATTACTTGTCCTGCATTGTAAATATTTAGAAACTATAACTCTTTATTTTTGAATAATAATGAAATTTCTTGTGTCATGTGAGAACCAAGTTTAAACATTGATGTTATGTTACGTAATGCGCATAAAAAATACATAAACATGATTAATTGTTTTAATTCTTCTCATAGCTCCTGAGATACTACTAATTATCCTGAAAGTCCTGCCTCTTATAACAAATGTCCACTGGGGAACTCAAAATAATATTTCCCTGCAAATTAGACTCTTATTGATCAGGGCATTCTTAAGGGCGTTTGTTCGCTTTTTGGGTTCGAGTTTTGTCCTGGGCGTCACTTGCACTAACTAACACCGGCTACTCCTTCGATAACTTCCAATCACCCCAAAAATTATAAATTAAAGCTTGGCTTACAGTTTTGTAAAATCACCATCTTTACAATTGTTACATTCGTTGGGATATAATTTAACTGACCTTGTCACCCTTAATTTAATTTCGTCCTTTGCATAATAATAAACGTTGTGAAAATAAAAGTATATTTATTCCATATGAATCAGTGGTTGATGTTAGTTATGAGGATAATTATGTGAGTGGTTATGTGTATTTTTTGATAGGGGTTGTACTTGTTTGTAATTTAGTACGCCTTAAGAGGCTCTGTTTTATTCGTTTGTTTGTTTGTTTGTCATGCATACATTACTGGAAATAGAATTGGCGGTAAGCATCCCAATACAATTTTGTAAGCCGATACCAGGATATTGTATATTACATGAAACACGCACTCTGAAGATGGTGTTGCTATTTCTTTTTATATTTTTTCAAATTACCACGTGAACAAATCTGTCATTCGGTCATGTGTTCACATAATTTGTGTCGGTTTGTTCACTTGGGGTTGATTTTGAATGACTTGCAAATTGGGATAGTACAGTGGAAATACATTATTAGCAGTGTTCATAATTTTGGCATATCTACTTACTAAACATTTTATTACAATTAAAGATAACTATAACTGGCACCTCGACTATCATGTATTGAAATATGAAATAAGGGTAGTTTGTTCTTAAGCTTCATAATTGAAAAGAGAATGCAATTAAAAATGTAATAATACATTGATAAACAGTGTATTTGCTGGCCATTGGATACATACATGCATATGTATACAAATATGAAACTTAAAAAGCATTATAGAATAATCGTACATACCAATGCTAGTCATGAACATTGATTTGTAATTAGCATTTAATAGCTGAACTTGTTATAGACGAGCAATGACAAGCACATTAACAGTAGGAAAATGGGTTACAGTATTGTATAAAAAATTGATAATAATTATATTATGTATAATTTTCGGTTTAATGTAACAACGATACATATGATTAGTGGCAATGTAACAATGGAATGCTGAGTGAATTATTCTTCATCTAGTAAAGGTAACTCGAATCCATATAACAAATAAAATTGTGTGGTAACATCTGTCACATTATAATCTAGTATCGGTAATTAGTCACCTGCAGTGTATACCACTTCAGATGCTATTGTTTTAAACAAAGAGTTAGTTAGGGCTTAGGTTGAGGACAGGTCGCCCAGCTGTACTATTAGTATGCAATTTTCTTTGTTTCTGTTTCCTCGTGGTGTGCACTGAAAGCAAATTCAAGTTGGTCTCACCCAGAACACAGTCCTGGAAGGTTGTTCTTAGGCAACCACTTGCTGGGGTCTTGTGACGAGCCAAGTTCTGCTTTTTGTATGGGGCGCTAGGGAAGTGGCTATATCTCTAGTATAAGCCTGGGCCAGCTTTGGATCCTATGTGTTCAGATTTTCTGGCAGGAACTGTACAAAAAGGACAGTAGCTTTAACTAGCTATTGTGGGTATTTAGGGCCAGCACGTCAGAGGTGTCTTGTCGTGTACGTACAACTCAATTGCTGTGCACCTGGGCTTCGTCACAAAAGGACTGAATGCAAACTCATTGTAAGTAGAATTTCGTTGTAGAGTTTAATTATATATTTCCGTAAAATGTTGATACTCCATTGTTTCAAAGAATGACGTGAAATCTGTTAGTTTTATGCCTTAGTATTAAGTTATTATATTTATTATGATTTTATTATGGTGCTGTTATTTTTCATAGTGCCATCTTGACTTTATCCAGCAGTTAGTGTTACATCACCGGAGGATACGTGTTGTCTCACTTGGAACTGCGTGCCACGTTACCGGAAGATACGTGTTGTCTCACTTGGAACTGCGTGCCACGTTACCGGAGGATACGTGTTGTCTCACTTGGAACTGCGTGCCACATTACCGGAGGATACGTGTTGTCTCACTCGGAATTGCGTTCTACATTACCGGAAGATCAGTGTTGTATCGCTTGTAATAACCTACTATATAACTGGGAATTACGTTACGTTATTGGAAGTTTTGTAATGTATTTTTCAAAGCTACACGTTACATTATATGAATTTTGTGTACTGTACATGAATATGTAATTTAAGGCAATCATATTGTACATTCCAGTAATTGTTTATTCAAAGGCTAAGTAAAATCTGAAATCATTCTTTCTGTAATTTTCTCATACATTGTGCGCTAGCAGTTAAATGCTTCATTAATGGACAGAAAATCCTAGATTTGTAAACAGATTGTATTTAATCCCTTTTCCCCCTTTGATCAATTAAAGTTATTCGTTCAATGTTATTTAACTCGTACGCGGTCTTGCGTTTTGATGGATGGATCGAACACTAGGCAACATAGTCAAAATTGTTGGCATCTCGTATGCATGACAACATCCTCCAAATAATATTTCAGCTCATCACTTATTACTGTCATCGATGGCCTCAATCTATTGGAACAAACAAATACATGAAATATTAGTTATTAGTTCCCCGTTTGCTGAGTTGCAACTATTGTTTACTCACTCGAAATTTGTGCGTAGCGTAATTACGAGAATTGCTACGTCCACCTGAAATTAGAAGGGTAGATAAGATTGCAATTTGATAAAGGTGATAAAAGCTCACGGTTTTCACTATTGAACTGTCATGTGAAATGAAATTGTGAAGACTCGCATTGATCTATCATATTACGGTAATACATTAGCTACAATATCAATACAATAACAGAATATTACCACTAAAAAATGCAATATGGCTGCGAACATGGAATTTCAATAAAATGCTGTTGTTTTATACAGCACTTTAATTTATGTGCACAAAAAGGTATTTGTTCAATGAAAACGTACTGCAGTAGTAGTATATCCTCTGGTTACCATTGTACAGTTAAACGCTTTGTTCATTTACGACATCTCCACACTGGACAGCGTTCTCATATTGTGCTTTATAGTCAACCAGAACTACAGCATTTATAAATCTGTCAGGTGCAATATAAAATGGAACGAGACGTGCGCTGTATGTAGTGATATTTATTATGCAAATTACCTAATTTAAGTTTGAAAAATAATTTGTTACAACTAATTTTGAGTAAGCCAGAGACTCGGTGTGTTCCTATATTTTTCTCATTTTGGTTGTACTCTTGAGTCTTTCATTATTCATTGCACGTAAAGAGGTCCTTAAAACCCCACCCAAGCCGAACTCTAAACCTAATTACAGCCTCCCAAATGTAATACAATATGCAATTCCAAATAACTAAACGTGTCCTGAAGAAGGGATTATAAAATAATTATGAGAAGGGCCACTAGACTGTGAGAGTGGGATTAGGTATATTGGTAAGGGGTAAATAAAATCTTACAAATTGAACACGTAGGAATGAAATATAACTCCTTACAATAAACAAACTTTACTAATATGTGTCGGCAAAAATAGAAAATAAAGACCTACCACAGTAATCTTGTCTATTAAAGGTAACAATTTGATGTTAATTCTTGTAGTTTTTATTTTTATCATTTTCAATTAAATTTCGGCTTATAACTATTGGAATATGAACACTTCAATTACAATGTGGGTAACGTTGATATTTATGTATATGTATATGGTACCTGTATTATTGAATATTTTCATCTAACTTATAGAAGATGCTGCCTTAAGAGGGCGATGTTCCTACTGCTGCGTCCAATAAAATGGACGAGCATGTGCATACGACAATGGAATGTGTATATAAATTTGTGGAGACCACTGATTGGATGATATATGTGCACGTGCTTTTGGTACGCGGCCTAATAAAACGGACATGCTATTTGAATGTCACTGATTGGATGGTACTTACAAGCAGATGTTTATGGCATGCGATCTGTTTTAAGTGCAGCGATGTATGCTAATTAATGCATTGGAACCTGGCGTACATATTGCGATGCATGTTGCACACATGACTGATTTTTTTTACATTAGTGTTTCATGTTTCGGAATGGTAATTTATTGTAACAATATATATTATTTTCATAATTTAACTTACCATTATTTTATTTGTTTTGTTTGGTAGATTTTTGGCATTTTGCATATCTTTTTGTTTATATAATTTATTTTAATGTGTCCCTTTTGTCTGTGACTGGTCTATACAACAATCTCTCTGAAACACTCATTTGTATCACAACACTGTGAAAGTACGTTTTGGCGTATTTATATTTTAGAAACTCTTCACAGTCGTCATTGTGCTTAAACATGAGTACCTCTATTTGCTGTAAAAGGTTCGGCGATTAATATAGTTAGATTACACGCGGAAGACACCACTTGACATGAACTATTGTGGCAAATAACCCAAAACTCACTTTCCCACCAGTTTCAGTAGTAAGAAGTTTTAGTAAGTGGAAGACAAACGGGTCAGAAAGTTACCACCAGTGGTCAGAGTGTTAAACAATATATCATCAATTAAATTAAGATTTGCTCCACTCTCTCCATGATGCTGCCGTGAACGGCTAAGGATGTCTTAGAAAAGAAAAGCATTATCCCCAAACTGGTAGTAGCAGTAACGATTACTGTGTTTTCGAGCTAGTTTAGTCGTAATAGTTTTAGACGGAAACAACAGCGATAATGAGGCGATAAGAATATAAATGCTCAAACAAGATAGAAGCCTGCAATCATCGATGCGATTTGAGTTTGAATTAAAAGTGTGGCAACTTCAATATAGAAAATGTTCTTCGAGTTATTATAAACTATTATAAAAGCGACAAAGGACCTGGAAAAAATGGAACAGAACTGCTGAAGCTATATTCCTCCTTGCAGCGTTTGTTTTGGGGGTGCTTCTGGTCACCAGAATGTGATAAATTTCTTAAGCATCTGAACTTTCTGTAAATGCACAGCTTTTCACGCTTTTCACGATTTTGCCTTTGTTGCTCGGAACCCACATGTTGGGCTCGCTATGTTGCCAAAACCAGAACAGAGTCTATGTTGGCACGGCAATTGGAGTCTACAGTAGTGTCCCATCCCACCCCTGCCGCATAGTTAATCTAAAAAAGATAAAATCTCTTGTGTGTGTCTGTCATTTGTCTGTTTATATGAGGTATCTTAGCAAATTGTAATGTGAGTGAATTGTTTGTTTATACACAATTACGCAAATGACATATGTAAATGACAACTTACAGAATGACAACTTAAAATTCCATGCTTGATAATTATATCTTGAACATGAGAACACAAAAGAAGTATATTACCATGTTCACAATTAAGCCCATCAAAACCATCTGGTCAACTGCATGTGTACGCATGTAATTAGTCTTCACAGATGCCAGCGTGTAGACATGGGTCAGATTCAAATTCATTTACCTCTGAAAATTCGAAATGTGATTGTATTATTACACATCTAGCATCGAAAACTAGATTTCCGTAAAACGATGTATCAGCACTCATTTGAACTTTCGAATTATTTGTCCTGACACGGAGTAAACTACCGATTGCACAATCCCGCCTAACCGCTAATACATAAACAAAAAATGTCAGAATTACTGGTACAGGCGTCGTCATTATAGAAAACACATGCTGTAACACGGGTTGCTGGCTGAGCTGTTTCATCTGTAACAACGCATGAAAACAGAGATAGCAGATTATAAGTGATAAGATGAGCCTCCCTGCCTTCATGGGAATAAATGCGCGATATACTGATATTGGTATAGTGACACTTGTGTGTAATTGACATACAGAAATTAGGGAAATTATCTTATTCCAGGTGTACTTGTCACTGCAAAATAACATTCCCATAGTGCACAACCGCCATACCGGAATTTGCTACAGGCGACTTCGGGCGTCATAATTAGCCAACTACATCTAATCAATTTCAATAATTCAAAAAGAACTATTCTCGAATTACATGATAGAATACAAATTATTGAAGGAACATGGTAATTGTATTTTGACACTGTGATCCACTCTATAGAAGAGTGTAAACGAATGACGTGATAATGTTTAGTATACTATAAAAGGAAAAAGTTTCTATCTAAATTATTGTTACACTTTAATTATTGTTACACATTTTTAGCGAATTATTTGAATTAATCTTGTTTAGTGTATTTGATTTCCAACCTAGTGTCCTATTTTATTTTTTGTTTAAACAATAGGATTAATTCGATCTTTTGTGTGACAGTTTATTTAAATAATTTCGGCATAATATAACACTATTAATAATTAATTGGTTCTAATTAACAATTAAACGGAACGATTGTTGAAATACTTGGCTTCGATAATATCAACTCGAAACATGTGACGCGTCTCATCAATGTATAAGCAGACACGTCCCCCATACACTATAACGCACTGCCCAAAAATACAACAATATACTAGTAAACAATGCAATTGGCGTTTTGTTAATGCTCACTTACAGTGAGTATATGGACACGCGCAGTTCGGATCTGTGACGTCACAAATAACATTCAAAATAATTTTCTGTTACAAATATAGCCCAGTAGTTCATGGTCAGATCAACCTACCATGTTACATTTGCTCTTGGGTGTCCAATATACAAATACTTACAACGAATCGTAATTGAATAATATAATTTTTTTACAAATATAGCCAAAGTATTTCGACAAAGTAAAAAAACACCTTCCCGGTTACATGATAACTCCAGCTTGGAGTAGCGCATAGTTGGAACAAATTGAGAAGAAGATATAATTTCTACTCATATTCAATTCTCGGTATTATTTTCACTTCTCCTTTCATGTTATTTTGATCTGACCAGTTCTCATCACATAACGATCGCGCTTAACAGGAACTAAGATAGCAAGGATGCCAAAACTAATATTGTCTTCATGGTTCCCGCCAATTTATTACATGTCCCAAATAATTATGTATAACAAATGGAAAGCATTGTTTTTCGTTTTATTTGGGCTAATAAAAACGATTGGTGGAATAAAACTAGTAACATGCATTTACAGTTGACAAATGATATTATCATTACTGGATCCTCTAATCTTCAGAATATTTTGAATTACATTATTATCATTGCAAAATAATTCATATATGGATGTAGACAAGACAGAAAAGTAGCCCCTGTCAGGATGCTGTCTTGGTATACGAAACAACATTGCGGTGACAGTGAAGTGCAATGGTCGTATTAAGTTAATGTAGTTTCTGTCACCGCATGATCATTGATTATGTTTGTGTAGTTTTGAGTTGTCCACGAATGTCAATGAATACCGATTACAGTTAGTTTACCATAGAAATTTTGAAGTCAATTTAAACTGTAGAATTTTCACAATCCGCGAAAAATCTCATTTCTACGTGCGGGAAAGTTGAGGTTGAGAGAATTTGAAATGATTTTTCAGGTTAATGCGGCTATATATCGCACGTTTTTTGCTGAAACCGTGAAATATATTGAAATTAGTATAATTCCTAAATATAATTTTTAAAATAATTGGACAAAACATTATGATTACATTAATGCGGTGTCATAATGGAACAGCTTTACACCAAAATTGTTAGCAAAGTTGGAAGCTATGTTGTAGCACGAATTCTATGCAATAAGCCTTTCCTTTGTTATGGGATTATCACTATCGCCTTTTGATATAATGTGCTCCATGCATTTGCCTCAAGCAATAGCTTTAGTAGACATTGTGGTTTAGTAATACCTCATTCTCTGACCGCTATTGACTCTCATGGATGGAATAATGCGTCAGATAAGTAGTGTTTTCAGTATTTCACCAAACAAACACTGTCATGTTTGCTGTTAAGACTACATTTATATTGTAATACGAATCATATTATAATGGTATTTCTCACTTTCTCGATACAACAACATGCACAATTATTCAATCATAATAAATACTCAATCGGCCTTATTAATTCAATACGTAACGTAGAAAAACGACATATTAATAGTTATGTGTACATATTTCTCAGAGCAGAGGTGTGTAAAATAAATAAATATATTTAGTGGAAAGACGAAACTATTCAATACCCATATGTAATTACTTTACCCGTTGAATAGCGGATTTTCATCGAGGGTAATGGACGTGCGTAAACCCCACTCTCAATCTGACCACTGCTATTGTAGCAGTAACTGTCGCAATAAATATTTGCCTTTGTTTCTACGCTGCACCTGGCACACAACGCAAATATACATTTTTTTTTAAATATTCACTAAAAGTAGTACATCGATATAATGCTGTGGCGTCTATGACTTGTGGCGCAATTATATTTGATCATAGACCCTCAACAAAGGGATAGGAAGCAAGGCTATTTTCTTTGTACGATGTTGCTTTGCATAATTAAAAACATATTAGTGCGAGTTTACATAACGGTGTACAACGCAAATAAACTAACTAATAAACTCATCGTCTGGTCACGAAAAATCTCGCAAAATCCCGAATGCGATTATGGTAATTAGGTCAATTCTCACGATTTACGGGGTTTCGCGAGAACGAGATCATGCTAAATAGCTACATGCGTCATTTTCAAAATACTGCATTTGCTCTATTAGTAGCACATGCGCTTATATAGTGACTGGTTAGTCTATGGCCAAAATAAGTCTTATTTTCCTGATCTGTGTATATAATTTTTTTTAAATGTTTTGTGCTCTTCTATTGTATCTACCGGTACACTGCATATAGATACCTGGTCTGTACATGTTGTTTTATGAATAAATGTTTGTGTTGCTAACAACTTGTGTTTTAAATTCTAAGTGAAGAAATGAACACACATAAGTTTAACAATTAGATAAAATTGGCTAATTTTCTTGCCAACAAAAGTATTTTACAATGCTCATTACTTTTATAATGGAAACCAGCATACAAGATGTCCATAAAGGTGCTTGTAAGTCTAGATATGCTCATTAGACCTTTTGGAGTCGCCTCTCTATTTGACTCTGCACGAACGTGGGCAATCATTATACATTTGGCATACGATCAATGTTCATGATTCCAAATCTGCAACAACAATTTTTGGTCCCCTAAAAGCCAAACACACTGGATCTTGTCATAGGTTCTAACTGTACACTGACGATTGGTTTGACGGTTTCAGACAGGTTGTTACATTGAAATGTAGATGAAAATAAGTGATTTTGTCCATGAAAAATATAAGAGCAAAAGTCACCGCCTCCCATTGAAATAAAAAACCTGACGGCAAGTACAAATGACCGAGCAAAAATTTGTTGTAATAAATAAATGTACAAATATCAGCACCATTTCAGAAAATCACTTGTAAATAAATACCACCCTAATTCACATGTACAGACAAAGTTCATGTACATCCAATAATTGTTTACATGACTCCATCTCAAAAGCACAAAACTAATGCTTATTTTGCATACCGCCGCTGTTTTGGGAGTGGGATGCAGTCTATGTCAGCATTGCCCACTGATCCTTGGACATTACTGCAATGAACGCGTAGTTGGTTTGAACTTTTCATTCTCAACACATTGGCAGTCTGCCCAAACTGAAGTACAGATGGAGCCTCATTTCCCCCCTTTCATTTGACGCTGGTTGCCGAAGTAGGATTCCAGTGGTTCCTGGTTAAAACGCTCAGACAACACAAACTTCACACTAGGTTGTGACAATAGATGCTTCGTAACATCAAGAAATGAATTCACTGTAATTCAGGCAAGAAATTCAGACTGAACCTTTTGAGTGACATAATTTTACCCGCCTCTATTTTGGTGTATCAACTTAATATTTGATAATTTTGAACCAAATGGACATAATTTCCTGTTACTTGATCACAATTTGAAAAATTGGATGTGGATTTTATTTGTGACATTTTTTTTGTAATTTTGAAAAATAATTTGACCATGGATGGACAACGCAACGTCTCAAATCATGTCAAATAGTAAATAAACATGGCGATGGCGGAAGTCAGCACACGGTCGCTAATTTATGTCATTATTATGAAAGGTTACACATTATTTACCAAAATACCACCTATTAATGCGACCGCAAACACCTAATAAATATTTTTGATCAATTTTATAGGCGTCACGTCGGTGATTGTGGAACAAATGGGTGGACAAACATATATGTCGCATCGACGGTCAAAATGGCGATCGAAATAAAACACCACCGTATACATTGAGACACCAGGGAGAATGACGGTAGTTTTTTTTTTCAGAAAATTGCCAGACATTTGTAATAATGCCGCATGTCAACGCGAGCACGGGGACATACAGAAATCATTTATTTTAGTTTTATTGATGTCGAACTCATGAATGGGAGAAAAATGGGTGGACAACGCAATGCCTTCAATCGAATATCAAACAGGGTCAAACAGTGAACATGCCTCGGGTGACATAACATTGATTTTGTCATCGTCACAAAATATTGATTCAAACCCGTAACAAGCATATTACTAGATGTACAAACACTACCAAATACGTACCTTATATGAATAAATACCCAAAGGAAAAATGCGTTGTTGACAAAGACTTCGGAGCTTGCGTAAATGCGTTCGACAGGGTGTAGTGCTGAGACTAGACTGATAAGGAGACACGACGTACACGCAGCTGATGACGTCATCCGGATGTCGAGCACACGACAAGATAATTAGTATGCAAAACAACAGCGTACACTTGATTAATAAACATCTTTTGTTGTCTCGTGTTGTTTCCTATCCCTTTGTTGAGGGTCTATGATTTGATTCTAATTTATTACCTCGTTTGAACTACCAGTTGCAATCCTGTCCATCTTTTATTACATAGTGAATTTGTAAACACGACCGTCGAGATTCTTATGCATGTATTTTTTAAAGTAGGTTTTTAAATTTGGTTGTTACGTACGTTGTATTATTGTAAGTGTGTGGGACAACAGTCTTGTGTTTCATAACGCTTATAATATCGATTCATTCATAGTATACGGATTAGTCATATATTGTGAGAGGCATGTCGAAATCACATACACGGCGAGGGGGTGGAGGTGGGGTAATACTTAAATAAATCTCTATTAATGTTATAAATCCCGACGTTGCCTATCGGAGGTTTTTTATGATGCATACATGTAATCATTGTTTGTCATTTTGTATTTGATGGAAAACAAGATCTTCCAGTACGACATGCTTTTATGTACACTTTTTCGTGTGTATTATACTGAAGGCGAACATACAATCGTTCAAAGTGCCGCATAGTGTAGCAATGATGTCACCGCATTTAGTTTTTGTATGTCACCATATTCATTCGAATCAAGTAATATATTGCTCTGTCCACACCGCTTAAATCTATTTGTATAAAAAACAATATATATATTTAAACATTTTGTCGCATATACACAAATACATGATATTAAAACACGTGTTTTTGCACCAAATATCCAACTAGTACTGTTAGTTTTAGAATGTTATATCAGCGTTTATTATTAGTTATCAGCGTTAATTTAGAGTTCGTACGATTTAAACCATTTTAGATGCAAAAGAATTGTCATAGTTACACAAGAATATTACAGAAAAAAGATTATTTGCTATATTTTCTGCATTTTTGCCTTTTATTTGTCTTGACATATGACTGAAAGAAGCTGAATGAAATTACAAACTATGTAGTGGGTTCAACAACTAATGTATGAACAATAACTTGAATAAAATATGATTTTACTTGGTGAAATAACTGTATTTTTTAATGAAAAACTTTCACAATGTCGAAAACGGAAAGGCTTTATAGCAGTGTTTAATACTTGTATGTAATTTTTATATTATGTTTTATATTTACATGACTTTTCCAATAAACCAAACGATGTACTTTCAACTGATATGTAACACTACAATGGTAAAAAACATGGTGATAAATGTAAAATATACATATAAGTATGTAATCACGTTGTTCATTATATGACGCTGAATGTTTTCCCACACTGTTACTTGAATGTAAATGTGTATGAGCTATGGGTGGAAATCGTTTGTTAATATGAGCTTTAAGTCAAGCCTACAACCCTGGTGGCTACGTACTCTGCTGTATCTAAACAAAGCAATGTAAGAACCAATTGGAGAGACTCCAATTTGTGTTTATATATATTGATAGTAAAGAAATTAGTACATGCTTGTACTAGTACGTTTTCCAACTGCTTTTAAGTACTTTTATGGTCCAGTTCATCTAAAATAAATTTATAAACGTGCGAATGTGCGGCATTGGTATATCTTTAATTATTAGACAAAATAACAGTATGGTTTAGAAATACTACCAAATCAACTGCAAAAATGTGGGTCTATAAAACATATCTGATTACATGAAAACGACGCCAAGTCGGCGAACCTGTCTCAAAACAGAAAGTTCATATATTCAAAGTGTTTTATTTCATGATACATATGTGACTGCTTATAATATATAATTCATTGTAACGTATAGTACAAGTCCAGTGCGGGATATATAGATTGTACACACTTATAATAGTAATCGACATTGTTGAAAAAGACTGAAATAAGATTAGTACTTAAGATATTGATGGAATAGATTTTATTGTAAAACTAATAACGTCTGCACAATGTCACATACCATCTATGTATCTAGTTTTATTGAAATTTAAGTAGAATGTCTGCGTATTTTATGACCATCTATGTACCAAGTTCCATTGAAATGAGTAGTGTACTTGACATATTCATGTACAGCCGAAAATTGGCTAAATATGTAAATTTGGTGATTAATATGCACGACTTTTTTACCAAAAAATAATAAGGTCTGTGCATAGTTCTAGAATATATATGTGCCAATTTTCATTGCAAATATTAGCAAAATTGACTAATTATGCAAAAAAAGTAATTAATACACGTATATTAACTCAAAACCTATCAGGTCTATACAAAGTTTCATTGAAATGTGATGATCAATACTTGAGATATAAATGAAAAAGCCGGAGACTAATCATTATCAAATCCAGTAATTGATGTGCATGGATATTTACCCAAAAGTAATCATCTCTGTGCATTAGTCCAGGGCATATATGTACCACGTTTTATCAAAATTCAATGAGCCGTTCTTTAGATATCAGTGGAACAGTCATGGAATAGCTAAAATACAGCTAATTATCTTGCAAATTAGGTCATTATAATCATTAGCAAATCCGGTAATTGATGTGCATGGATATTTACCCAAAAGTAATCATCTCTGTGCATTAGTCCAGGGCATCATCTATGTACCAAGTTTTATCAAAAACGACTCTATATAAGATTGTGATTTAATAAAACTCAATTAAATTAAGTTTCAATTTTTGCTCAATTAAATAAAAATGCAACAAAGTAGAAATAGATCATACATCCTGTGATTTAACATAGAAATGCTAGGGTTAGTAAAGGGGATCGGCATGGCACATTCAGTTGACCTATACTAACCCTAAGCTACGCAAACTCGACCTGAATTCGGGTCGGGAAGGTTGTCACTCAGTTTGTGTAAACTTAAATGAAAGTCGTCACAACGTTGATAGAACAAACGCGCGCACCCACAAACACACACATACGTACGTGCAGATGCATTGACTGCAAAAACTCCCATATTAATATGTTTACATATAACATTGACAAATATTAACAGTTGTTAAAAACAAGTGCCACTTACGTTGTCGTTGCACAGTCTTCGTGATCTGCGTCACTTGGTTCTTGCGGATACTGCCTCCAATTGGTAAACACAAGAGGAGTGCCATCTGCATAAACATAATGACTTTCAGTTCTGATATCATTAACTCCAGTCCACCAGCTCCCTAGTAACAAAGCACTTTAGTACTAACCTCTTAAATTATCAATATGAGAGTGGGTACAGACAAAATACTAATAAATGTATCATTTTAAGATATATTAAAGCAAGAAAATCATAGATGATATGAGGCCATAGTTGTACTTTTTTGTAAACGGCCGCCGAGATTTTGTTGACAGCGAGAGGGCCAGATGATTTGTTTTTGCCGCCAATTAGTGTTACATTTTCTACTGTCATCTTGCCATGTCAACTTTTCATCGGAACTATATAACAGAAATAGTAAATTCGATGATGGTAAAGAAGGAACACCTATATTCTCCGCTTTATGACGTCATATGTTTACATGTTTGCCAAATAGAAATAACATTCATACCAAACAAACATCCAAATCATATGTCTAACTGGGAAAAGTACAAGTCCATAGACAAACAACGCTGTACAAGAGACACAAACACTGACAAGTCAGTGCAAGAATGACATATGGACACCAAGGCATACAGCCATGAAGTGATGTCAGGTGTTCGAAAAAAAATAAGCACATCCTGCTCACTCACCCACTCAACCAACTAACAACAGAACGTTTGATAACATAGTTCCCTCAAAGAACTACCTCTCGATCTTCTGTAGCAAACTCTCTTGTACGTAGTTTAACAGACAATTGACAACAGACAATTCCTGCCCGATCTTTTGTTGTTTTCAGGTTAATTTCACTATCAGATTCAGAATATACACAAAAGCTTGAATATTGTGAGACCTGGGAATTACGTTGTGAGTTAGGTAGCCCAAACCTATATAATGAGCTACTGACATTCACACTATATGCCTGGCAAAACATTTTCAAAATATATGTGGTAAATTTTTAACTGACAGCCTTGTTTTTAGAATACA